>NC_060124.1:1962674-2567849 GCF_021461395.2 Schistocerca americana | reverse complement strand
CCTTTCCACGAGGCAAAAGTCTGACTCGCCAGGTTCTCCATTTCACGCTGTGACGTCACCAGCTTCTCGTTCACTTGTGCTCTCACGCCTCGTGAGAGGACGGCTTTAAGAGATCGCAAAGGGTCCGGCGTCAGCAACCATGCAGCAGTTTCGCCGGAGTGCTCCTCTGTATTGGAGATGATACATATTACATACTGACCATAGAATTCCTTGAGAAGTCCGATTACCTCCTGTAATATGAATAAACCCGTTGTTCTAAACAAAGTCTCACAGCGATGCCACTTTACTCCATCACGTTACTGGTAAACCAACATACTTTATATGTCTAATGTGCCACCAGACCTAAGTTAATGATTGGTTCCAGTTATTTGGAAAGAAAATCAGATTATGTTTACATACAATATGCTCTTGATAGCAGCGCCTTTTAAACAAAAAATGCGTGTGAGGGAGTAAATGCTACGTTATTAGGCAGATGATCTGAAATATCCGTAGCAGTTTCAGGTACATAAATTCTCTTTCGGTAAGTGATAGTATGTAGACGTAAGTATTTCGCACTATAGTTCCAGTTGGCGACCCACAAATGTTTGAAAACTATGGACCCACATACAAGGTGTGCGTTTTAAATGAAGACATTGAAATATCTCTAGAACTACACATCGGATCAAAAAAAGGTTTATTTCCAATTTTTTGTCTCGGAACGGGACATCCAGCATAGCATACTCGACACACAGCCCCACGGCGTGCATGGGGTGTTGACAAGCAACTTTAATGGGAACCCACATTTTTTTATTACTGGTTACGATTCTACGGCAAAAACTACATCCGTGCTACCTGAAGCATATTCTTCGTTTCGCCACAGATGATCCTGTAACAGGAGGAATAAAAATCGATACGCAAACGTAATTTACGACATGCTACTCAGTGGCCCTTTAGTATCCAGTGGCACATAGGAGCCCGTCTCCATGCTGCGACGGTAAGACAGGCCGGTATTTCATAACTTATAGTTCCAAACCCCATTCTAACAGGCGACTATTCGACGCGCCACTGTAGCAGTGGCTGGAGGCGAACGCTTCTCTACTTTTCCAATTAGAGTAAGTGTTCAAACACATTACCGCTGACACGTTTCCCAGCCTTGAAGGGGAATCAAAAATGTGAATTAGCATTCCAAATTAATAAAGAAGGAGCAAAGTTCAATTAGATGGCGGTCGCGCGCGTCTTGTCGCCCGCAATACGGGCGGCGCAGAGGGATGAAACTGCAACGCTCCGTGCCGAGTTCGGCGTGAAGCGGCTGGTATAAATCAAAAAATAAAACATGGACCACCACCAATAATTTGAGCGAAAGGGGGCCTGTGTCCGACTGGAGTAGGTCGCACAACGACGTCACTGTTAGTGGACGGAGGGCCGAATCATTCTTTGCGCCACTCGCGTGAAAACTGCGGCAGGATGCAAATGAAATGATCGGCGCACCGATCTCAGGGACGTGGAGCGATATACGCGGTTTGAAATTAATGACTGAACACGAGAAGTGTTCGGCCATATACGTCCACTACAATGGGTCGTCGGCGCCTCTTTTCCAGAAGTGATCGTCTGAAGAACATAAATCATAAAATATTAGTAACAACGTGACACGGAGGGTTGAAATTTAGAAATGAAAATCATAGTTAAGTTAACTTTGGCTATATTATAAGCAATTAAGGTACGTTTTAACATAGGTTCATACAGAGAGTCATGACAATGCGTCCGTGCGTAATCAGAGCGGGAAGAGAGCAGAACAAAATCCAGCGGACGCTAGACAAAAGAATTAGACATAAAAATGACTAACGAAATTAATCAGAGGTTGTACGTCAGCAGATACATCGATAAGTACACACAGATGAAACTATTAGACAGGATGTAATATGGAGTCTCTGACTCCGTAAATGTCGGAAGTAATTTTAAAAGCAAAATAAATACTACCAATTAAAAAAGTAATACTACACCGCCAATATACATTTAGTGATCCGCTATTCAAATGACCGTACACAGGACAGAAGCATGGCTGCGGGAATGTCAGCACAGACCTTGTTGATGCAGTTGACCATATGTTCACGGCCTGTTGGCACTTGCTGGTATACCTTATCTTTTAAATATACGCGACCTCAAACCAGACGATCTATCTGGTCAGTGAACAGATAACCTCTGCTAATCCAGCGACCAGTGTAAACACTGTCTAACACCTCCCGTGCATCAACTGCGCAGTGCGCTGGGCAACTGTCATGCCGAAACTACATACGTTGTCAAACATCCAGGGCAACATCTCGCAGTAGTTCTTGTTCCAAAAACATTCGATATTTGCGTCCATTCAACGTACCGTCGACAAAATACGGACCAACGGCATTGTTCCCCATGATGCCACACCACACATTAACCGATCAAGGACGTTGGTGAACTTAACGCAACCATCGGAGACCGTCTACACTCCACTAATGCATGTCATGCAGGTAAACGCTACCACAGTTTGTAGAGAATAGTACCTCGGCAAGCACTTGGGGTCGTTTGCATTCGCTGATGTGCCCGTTCACAAACATACCGGTTCTTGATGCAGTGACACATGATTTGGGTGATTCTCATAATGAAGCAGTATTGTAACAACACTACCTACGGATACAGCGGAAATGCGGTGTAACTACCGGGGCTTACCCGTGGTCCACTGCCTCTAGTTCAACTATTTCATTAGCTTGTCCTGTAACAGTTTTGCTTCGTTTCCTTTTGCCAGTCTGTACGCTGCCAGCAGACATAAAACCGTTGATAGCCTTGTAAAAGAACGAACGAGAGCGAGCTTTCTCTGGAAAACGCTCGGTATGCAAGGAAACAGCGGTCTCAACATTTCTGCCACATTTTCCGTAAGTCAGGATAATTTCCGTTTTTTTTTTCTTCTGTGGTAGCGACAGTCATAGTCTACTTGCACATCAGTTCTACAAATGATAGGTGCACAGGGAATAAACGCTACGCAAGTATTGTAATGTTTAGAGCCACTATCTGTTCCACGTCTGCACGATACGTGAGCTCTGGTGCAGTGTATTACCTGATATGATATATCACAGTTCGCTACACTTCCGCCGTGGCGCGTCGAGTAGTCTCCGATACGTCGGAGGAATACAACGTTACGAATGGAGTTGCCAATTAGAAGTTATGAAATACTGGTCTGGCCCACACTCGCAGTTTGGAGGTGGGCTCCCACGTGCCAATGAATACTCACGGGCCATTGAGTAGCATTATCTTAAATAAACAAAAGTTGTTATTAATTAATTTTGGATGTCTATCTTATCCAAATGTGACAAATAAGTGACACCCGATTTTGGCGGTAGTGTTGTGGGCTATTTTAGTACCGTGGATTCTACCAAATCACTATTTCATCCCGTGCTGAAACATATAAATTTTGCTGTTAGTTGAACGGGCTGCTCTGATATAATCAAGTTTATCCAATGTCTGATGATGGTATATTTACGATAACATTATGTACTTCGTTTCTAGTTGATTAGTTATTTTACTGTTGTCTCCAGATCTGACGAAGGTTCATACCTAATCCAAACTGACTTTAAAAAAAAACTGAGCGGTTTAGACGGACAATAATGGAACTGTTTTATGCCATTGACGTGCTGGTTTTATCGAAGGACAATATGTTTTTTTTACATGCAGCAACAGTCAGTAAACACTTTCGTTTGTATGAGTGTAGTAACATCAATAAGGGGCGATCAAAAAGTTTCCGTTAGAAGACCGTACAGTCCTGAATTTGTTTGCTGATCAGGAAAAATTGCCGTGAGTAGTGATACAAAATGAAAGACGAAGTCTTAAATGTCGCAATCAAGAAATCGTACAAATATACCCTCGTTTGACCATCGAACAGACTTCCGTGTGGACGGTATAGCAATAAGCATTGTAGAGAAACAACTGATACATTTGAAAACATGAAAGTCACCATGTCCAGTTCGGTTTTTCAAATAGTACTCTACGGCATTAGTCCCTTACTTAACTCGCTTTTATCGTGAATCTCACGCCCAGCACAAAGTTCCAGGTGACTGGAAAAAAGCACAGAAGAGCGAAAGAACGGACCAGTATCCCTAACATCCTTGAACATATTCTCAGTTCGAATATAATACATTTTCTTGGGACTAAGGAGCTTATGACCAGGAATCAGCAGGGTTTTAAAAAGCATCGCTCGTGCGTAACTCAGCTTGCCGTTTTCTCACATGATATCCCGCGAACTATGGATGAAGGGCAACAGACAGATTCCTTATTTCTAGATTTCCGGAAAGCTTGTGACACGGTGCCCCTCTGCAGGCCCTTAGAGAAGGTACGAGTACATAGAATACGTTCACAGATACGTGAATGGCTCGAAGACTTCTTACTAATAAAACCAGTACGTTGTCCTCGGCCGGCCGGAGTGGCCGAGCGGTTCTAGGCGCTACAGTCTGGAACCGCGCGACCGCTACGGTCGCAGGTTCGAATCCTGCCTCGGGCATGGATGTATGTGATGTCCTTAGGTTAGCTATGTTTAAGTAGTTCTAAGTTCCATGGGACTGATGACCTCAGAAGTTAAGTCCCATAGTGCTCAGAGCCATTTGAACCATTTGTTGTCCTCGACAGCGGGTGTTCATCAGAGACGCGTATACGTCAGCAGTGCCCCACGGAAGGGTGGTAGGACCGCTGTTGTATTATATATACGTAAATAATTTGGCGGACCGGGTGGACAGCAACCTGCGATTGTTTGCTGATGATGTTGTGCTGTGCAGTGAGGTGTCGAGGTTGAACAATTGTAGGGGAATACAAGATGACGTAGACAAAATTTCTAGTTAGAGTGATGAACGGCTGCTAGCTCCAAGTACAGAGGAATGTAAGTTAATGCGGATGAGTAGGAGAAACAAACCCGTAATGTTCCGATACATCATTAGTAGTGTCCCGCTTGAAACAGTCGTGTCGTTTAAATATCTGGGCATAACGTTGCAAAGCGATTCGAAATGAAACGAACATGTGAGGATTGTGGTAGAAAATGCGAATGGTCGACTTGGGGGAATCATAGGAACGTGTGGTTCATTTACACACATCAAAAAAGTTTTGCATCACTCCGGCTCCCAGAACTCCCGAACACAGATGTTGACTGTGGGTACTCAGTCCCTTTGACTGTTCAGGGTTTGACTGTTCACAGCTAAAGCCGCCCAAAGACGTAAACAACCACGCATGAGGCGCCTATTAGACGGAGGGGGTTCGACAGCCTATCAGTTCCAGTCATTCCATCAGAAAGGAGGTACACGGCTCGTGTTGTCTGTAGTTCAACCATGCCTAGGCGGTCAATACCGCCGTTCGATCGCGTCCGCATTGTCACTACGTGCCAGGAAGGGCTCTCAACAAGGGAAGTGTCCAGGCGTCTCGGAGTGAACCAAAGCGATGTTATTCGGATATGGCGGAGATACAGAGAGACAGGAACTGTCGATGACGTGCGTCGCTCAGGCCGCCCAAGTGCTACTAATGTTGTGGATGACCGTTATCTATGGATTTCGTGCAGCCACAGGACGTCGTATTACGACTCAAATTGGGCGCAGTACGCTGCATGATGTGCAACTTCACTTCCGATGTCCATGGCGAGGTCCATCTTTGCAACCACGACACCATGCATCGCGGTATAGATGGGCCCAACAACATGCCGAATGGGCCGCTCAGAATTGGCACCAACGAGTGTCGCATATGCCTTGAACCAATCGTCGGAGATGTGTTTGGAGGCAACCAGGTCAGGCTGAACGCCTTAGACACACTGTCCAGTCAGTGCAGTAAGATGGAGGTTTCCTGCTGTTTTGGGGTGGCATCATATGGGGTGGACGTTCACCGCTGGTAGTCATGGAAGGCACTGTGACTGCTGTACGATACGTGAATACCATCCTCCGACTGATAGTGCAACCATATCGGCAGCATACTGGCGAGGCATTCGTCTTCATGGACGACAATTCGCGCCTCCATCGTGCACATCTTTTGAATCACTTCAAAAAATGGTACATATGGCTCTGAGCACTGTGGGACTTAACTAATCTGGTCATCAGTCCCCTAGATCTTAGAACTACTTAAACCTAACTAACCTACGGACATCACACACATCCATGCCCGAGTCAGGATTCGAACCTGCGACCGTAGCGAACTGACAGGAACTATCTGCTTCAATTTCGGTACAAGATGAAATAATTGTAACAGCAACAAATACGCGAACGCCAACTGTGTTTAACCTACGTATCCTTTCTGTATGCCGTTAGGTTCTTCGCAAAAATTACGGCTGAACTTATTTCGGCTTTCAGTGCCTATAATGTTTTGAGCATCAGTGCTTTGAATTAGGGCTTGAAGCTCTGGCTGTTTAGCAACAGAGCTCCGACAGTTTACAACTGTTATACCGATGGTTATTGTATCTACTTTCTTCCTGTGTTCGTCCCGCACCGTTTGAGACTCGAGCCCTTTTTGAGCTTCCCCGAGACCCTCTACCCTGCGCCCAGTCCACGCCACACAGGCCCCGCTACCCGTGTAGCCGTCTCCTGACCTATTCAGTCAACATTTTTTTCTTCGTGAATCGTTACCCCTAATCGGTTTTGGGCGACACGCCACGAATTTATTTCTTGTAACATCTTCATCTCACGAGGAAACAACATTATTTTACCCTGATATTTTAAGGTGACTGCTTCCGGATCACAAGGAAATCTTGAAAAATATGTCAGTTTTCTAAGTAGTGTAGCTCAAAGAATGAGACTGTGAACCCATGTAATCTTTTAGCAGAGTTTTTGGGAACAACGTGATGTGTAAACCACAGCTTTTGGTCTCACACTTTTTCTGAATTGTATTTTGTGTTTTAAGTGAAATAAAGTAGGTTAATCGTTGATGTACGTCACAGGAACACATACCTCTAAATAATAACAAAGTAGAGGTTTGATGTTTTTCTGAAAGTTCCTTACGCTATTATGTTTAAAACAGACTTTCAAAAAGACGTTGCTGTTGTCATAAATTGTGATTCAAATTTTTTTAAATAATGGTTATCAAAAGTATCAGAAATTAACTCATAACTTTCCACTAAAAAAGGTTTCAATTTTCAAATTTAATTCGTAAGAATAATCTACTTTTCAGTTAAGCATATTTAAAGCGGTATACAGAATTTCAGCCCTCAGTCTTTAATAGTTTCTAACCAATGTACAGGGTGATTATAATTAAAGTTAAACTTTCAAAACGCTGTAGAAATAACACCACTGGTCAGAGTGACGTCAAATTACTTTGGAATATTATCGGAAAAGGGGGGAAACGTATGTTACCACATAATAATTGAGTGACACAGCTTGTTTGAGTTGGGGGAGAAGTTTCGTGGGTGGGAGACAACTTCTGGGGGTTGCTAGCAGCTAAACAGCGATCGCGTACATGAGTGCAAAATTATCAATAAGACTTTTGCACTGTAGTTCGGAAACTCCCCACAATGCTGCCAAACTCTTCTACTTTCCTTATGTTGTAAGTGTGTTTTAGTTAAAAATAATTCAGTGTTACGCTATTTGCGGTAAGAATGTGATTTATATAGCGAGATGTCTAGTTTTCTGTGAGGCGTCGTAGATCAGAGTGTCTTAATGCCAATTTAGAATCTGACATAGAGGTCGAAGTCGTGGCAGAAAAAAGAAATGTTTGGCAGTGTACAAAGCGCGTTAGAAAACAGTGTTTCAAACAAGTAAACAGGACCACAGTGGGCGTTTCCTGCGATTTACAGTATAGGAAGTGGGATTCGATCATTCTCCTAGAGTAGAGGTGATGAAACTTTCAACTACCGTCTGTAGTGTATCAATAAGTGTGGATTTAATAGGTTTGTTCGACACAGGGAGCAGTAGTAACAGCAATTTGAGGGGTAAATTCAGTGAGGGGCGAAGTATGCAGTTAGGAATGCCTGGAGGGCTGCACGATGTGCTATTCTGGGAATCGTTGTGAAATCTCTCTCTATCTCCCTCTCTCTGTCTCTGTCTCTCTCTCTCTCTCTCTCTCTGCGCTGGACCCCCAACGCAGCTTCGCGTCAACGCGCGAGTAATGGCGTCTATGTGAGTTCTATATCGGTTGAAGTTATTTGAGCTTCTATAGTTGTTAATTTTGTCTGTTGGGCTTATGGATTTGAATGGACATGGATCGGTAGTACTTGTATGTAGTTTGGGAACGCACAACAATGCGAGCATTTCCGCCGAACGGTCAAAACAAGGTCCTGTCGCAGTAACTCAGTTCACTCTGTTCCAGAGGGGGTCCAGAATGCGGTGGATATGGCTTTTTCCGACTTATGCTCAGTTCCGACTTAAAAGGGCATGATCACATGCTCAAAGCTGTATAAATGGAAGCAGTTTAATGATGTGTAGGGACTGACTAAGGCCATGTTGGATATTTACTGTAGCAGATAGTTTCGAGAGAGGTGGCTCGTTTCGAGATATGATTCAATTGTGGCTGTGATCCTTCTCAGTGAGTCATCGCGCTTAACTCAGTTGATATATAACGGACCATCTCGCTTGGTATCGAGACAGAATACGTTACACATACTGGACAAATATCTAGCGGCGTGAGGGAATTGCAAATACCGGTCACACGCTGCGTTCCTTAGCCGAATGAGTTTGGAAATTCATCGGGCGGGTGTGTGATATGTCCGCATTTGAGGATCAAGTTTATAAAGTATATCTGTTTGTGTAAAGGAAATGTGTATGTGCTGTTGTCGGGAGGGTGTGGATTTGACTTCGGGTACTGTGATAGCGAAGGGAAGAGTGCGTCTAGTGCTAAGGAAGGTACAGGTATTTCCAGAGCCATAGCGTTCAACAGAGCGTATTTCCAGTACTTCGCTCATTGCCGAATACCGTTCTGCTGAGACCTAGATCGTAAGATTTAATTGTAAGTATAATGATAGCAGAAATACGTGAGGCGTTTTCTAGAATGTGTTCGTGTGTGCAAAGTATGTGGTGGTATTGGTTCGCGTTCCCACATTAATGGTAGCGGTCTCCCGATAGCAGAGATCTGTTGGAGTGTAGGAATGTGTAACAGTTAACTTTACCATGTTCTAGACGACCGAATAGCGAACTAAGTATGTGCTGGGCTGCTTTCATGATCAAGTGTAACTTTGAGAAAATGGTACGTTTGCAGTGGAGTGTTATTCCCTTCCATGTAAATTGTTCGGTCGACTGCTTCTGCATATCTGATGCCTTTATTTAGTTGAGGGGATATGGATTGTGGTGTGTTGGACACACGTTTGCCTGTTCTCTAGACGTAGGAAAGACCGTAGTTGGTTTGTAAACAACATTGATCATGTGGGATCTGTTAGATCACCGACTTCGGTATTCGAGAGTGCGAATATCAGTTTATTCTACTTATTTCTAGTTAGTCAGTGGTTTACAGCAAGCTGCGCCTCGCTAAAGTTTGGTGTTTGTGGAGAAATAATTTACAGTCTATATCCTGTGCATTATGTTGCGTTAGCGATCGGGTGGCTAGTGCTGTGTGCTTAAGATCGAGAGGTACGGCGAAAATTGTCTAATATTATGGCGAAAATACAGGTGTTCTTGTAATCGACTAATCTGGAGATGACTGTAGAAATACGAGCAAGAAAGCGGAAAGAGTAGAGCGTTTATGCCAAGGGGGAAATTAGCATGTCTTTGAACGTCAGTTCTGAGAGTGACTTCGGTTTGCTGATGTAAAGGGTGTGATTTGGTATGGTTGGGGGTATGAATTGCATGTTTACTAGATCGAGACGGTACTCGGTGACATATTCCCTGGTAGGAGATTGGTTTGACGGTCCAATATCCTTGCGAGTATCGTTTGTATTGGATGACTGTACACAACTTTGCTATGTTTAGTTGTCTGTGAAAAATGGTGGTGTAAAATAGTTTATTACAATTGAGTGCAGCGTCTGTAGAAAGAAAGAACAGGGTGGCGGTGTATAGATTGAGGAAATAGTCCGTGCAAATTAGCAATCTTTGCAAAATAACGAGAGAGAGCCCCAGAAAGAAAAGGTGGATGGTGCTTCGATAGCTACGGCGTTAGTAATTCGACTGGTAAATTCGATAAGAGCTAATGAGAATGCTCGACTGATTGTAGTGTGATATAGCAGCGGTGAGAACATTTGTGTATGTTGCGAGCAGGAAGGCTATCACGTTATGTCCTGGAGGAAGACTGGATTAGGCGATATTTTGGTAAATAGGTTCTGTTATGGGGAAGAATTTCCGTGCATGCAAGCTGATGCATGAGGAAAGCAAGCGTTAACTATTTCTGGGACGCGACGCAGTCCCCGAGAGGTCGACTTGGCTCTTATTTTTTGCAAAGAGATGTGACGTAAGAATAATGTTGAGAACGTTTTAGGTGGCGCGTGGTCACGCAGACGTTTCACGGTGTGGCGAGAGCTGTGCTGGGTAGCTAAGTGCGGTTAAACGTGTGTGTTTTTGTGTGTGTGTGTGTGTGTGTGTGTGTGTGTGTGTGTGTGTGTGTGTGTGTGTGTGTCAACACGCCCTGCATTCAACAGGGGAGACGAGCGGCACCTGGAGATGCCTCTAATACGAGACTGGTGTGAGCGCTGCTTGGAGTGCAACTTTCACCGGTGTTCGGTGGCGAGCTGTGGCTGCCTCTCTTCGCGGTGGTTGTGGCGCTCGCTGTGAAGCGTCAGTCAATCGTCACTTATGGTCCGTTAGAATTACTAAGGGGGGAAAGCAGGTTCTGCTATTGTGGAATGGAATTCTGAAGTGTCTTCGGCGGACCGCAGATAGATTGAGGAAGGCCGAACGCGCGCGGCTCTGCTTGGAGTGCAAATAAACGCCCGGTCATTACCGGCGCCTACATACAACTTTGGCCTGCGTTCGGCTGCAACTAGCGGTTGCACTCCCGCCCGATCACATCAGCACGTGTGTGTGGGTGAACGCGTATTTGGTTAGGAATATCTCAGGTGTTACGTATGAATTGGAGGTGCCTTAACCTCATCCTTGCAGAAGCCGAGCAGGGGCTGTGCGCGGTTTGACATCTGAGGTATACGTCACTTATCGCTACCAACTGTTTACTCATTGGACTGTGCTTGACCACGTTTATTGCATTATTTCAGGAGCGGGGCTGTAGACCTTCATATGCGCTATTTGAATAGTTTACGAGTACTTACCGAGTCTACACATCATTGTATTATTTAGGAGCAGTTTGCAGGTTTGCATTGAAATTAATTCGGAAAATTAGGGGTTGTTTGGCTATTTTGAAGTACATGTTTTGCATTATTTACGAGCGGTTCATATGTCTGCAGGCTGTGCGATGCGTTACTTTTAACTGTTTACAATTAGCAAGCGTGGGTGTAGAGCATTATAAATGAGTTATGTAGGAGTGGTTTGCAGGTCTGTATGGTGTGGGACATGTCAGTGTGTGTGTGTTCTGTGATACATATAATCCATCCCTAAATAAAGTGCATTCGTTCCTCTATCCATGGGCCTAGTGCAGACTGAGTCCTCGTAGCAAGAGGTTGCGTCCTGGAGGCTTAGGTTGGTGGTGATGAGCTTGGTTTGCAACAATTTTCTTAGGTTGGTGGCGGAAGCGCTAGTGACCTTTCTTTACTGGCAGAATTCAAACTTGGCGCTGGTTCCTAGGAGGAAATGGCGGTCTGGTGACTGAGGTTAGTACAAGTGTCCTTTCTTTCCAACAATTTTCTTAGGCTGGTAGAGAAAGAGAAAGTGACCTTTCTTTACTGCCAGAATTCAAACTCGGCGCTGGTTTCTAGGGAAAGGTAGTTGCAATTAGATAATTGAACCGCTTTTCATACTTATATGAAATTGTACATTGAATTATTTAATACGATTGTAATTGAAATGCAATTGTGACGTAAGTGGTCGGACACCCGCGGGGTGGCGGCGTGTGTCCGGTTATAACGCACGCGCGAGAGAGCAGACGATCTTGAGTCAGTTAACTTAGCAAGAGCATTCGTTGCCTAGCACGTCATGTGATGGAGCAGCGGTTGTGTGACGCCAGGGCAAATTCCAATCTCCAGCAAATAACTTTGGCGCCAAGCGTGTTCTTTGTCCGCCACGAAACCACGTAGTGGATCGCTAACCGACCGTTGTGAAGTTGGAGCAAGATTCCACTCTCAGGCGAACAAACGTGGAGCGAAACGTGTGGTAGGGACGAATACACGTGGTGCGCAAACAGCATACCGTTGTGACGTCAGAATCGGCTGGTTCGAACGAGCAAAACATGCTTAGTGGTGCGAGCGGCCGACCGACAGTCATGAGGTAGGCATGGACAGGCTCCAACCAGTCCAGCAAAACAAATTTGGCGCCAAAAGTGTGGCAGTGCGTTCTGTGTAGACCGCGTGGTGGATCGCGAACGGACGAGTTGTTGTGTGACTTCGGCATCGGCGGGCTCCAGCGTGTCCGGCGAAAATGTGTTTACAGGGTCCAGCGGGTAGCACGGTCCGAGCGACCGCTGGACCAGTGGTGGGCTACTGCTGACCGGTGGCGCCAGTGGTAGCCTCCTCTGCTAGTGACGATTTGAAGTAGGAGAACTAGAGTCTGGACCTAGTGGCGAGCTCACTGGGTGTTAGTGCGATTTTGAGGATGTGTACTAAGTCTGTTGGAGAACAAGTGACGACTGTACTGCTTGAAATAAAGACTTCAGTACTTTTTCCCTGCAAAATCTGAGGATGTGAGTTACGTTATTACAAGTGCAGTTTATTGTTTGACGCGAATTTGATAGGTTAGCAGTGAAAAAACATAAGTGATAGTCAAAGTTCGTAGGATGTGGACTATTTCGTACATGTGATCGATTATGGTGTTGGAATTTGAACTTGTGACAGATTTTTATTATGGATGTAGCGCAAATGGCTTACTTCCCTCCGAAATCGGACATCTTGAGTAAATAATAAATGATAATAATAATAAATAAAAGTACAGTTTTGGAGACATTATCGTTTTGGAATTTGAATTTGGTGCAATTTTCTAATATAGGTAGGCCACTAATAATAATAAATGATAGTAAATGATAATAAATGATAATAATAAAGACAAGTATGGTTTTGCATAGATTATCTTAGTGGAATTTGAATTTCGTGCCCATTTTTTCTACAGGGTCAGGTTGCTGGACATAGCCCAATTAGCCTATTTTCCTGCAAAATTCCAGCCAATTTTCTGAGGGTTAGGTTAGTGGAGGTAGCACAATTGACCTATTTTCCAGCCAAAATCCGCCATCTTGAATGACATCATGCGCTGTTGCCAAGTCTACACGCCGCCATCTTGGATGACCTCATCGACGCCATCTTGAATAAATTTGGCAACAATGCAGAGCGAGACCATACACAGGTAGCCCCACTACTATAATGTTCTTCTTTTAGTTCAGTAGACTCAGGATAGGTATGTTATTACTCTCTGAAAATCTGAATACTCTACTCGAAGTGGTTTCTGAGAGTTAGGGAAAAATGCAACAGAAAATGTCAATTTTCAGGAACGGCTTCTAAATTTTCAAAAGACTAACTCACTTAAAATATGCTTATTTTTTTTTTAATTTTTAGTCACTCAGAAGGACGCTGCACCATACTGTATATCACCCTCTTGATCTTTTTCCCAGTATTCTCTTCTTTTCTTCATTCTGGGCTCCTCTGTGGCCGACTGTGCTGCATACTCTGCTATATCAATGCGAACCTTGTTCATCTGTTCAAGTTCTATGATGCAGTTTGCTCCAGGATTAATTCCCATATACTGTAGCACTTTCACCCTACCAATGTTGCCATCATTAAAACAATAACACCATCACTGACCCCTCCCCACTTAAGTGTCTTCATTCCAAGAAAAACATTATTTGGTAAGTGAGTCCATATAAAGTTATTGAACGACTCACTAGGATTTTGATTCTGACTATTCAGACACTTCTTCAGTAATTCAGGGTTTGCCAGGTCTCGGTAAATAGGTTTTATATCTATGACTGCTACTTGTATGGAATGTTTATGGCTGTATGAACTGTTTGAGTACGGGGCATTGCAGTAATTGCATCATGAATCAGGTCCAGGACGGCAAAGGTGGTGTATCGGTTTTTCATCAGTTGACATTCTGTGGAAGAGGGTAGCCTATCCTGCCTGCTTCATTTTCAACAAATCCTCAGTATTGTTTCTAGTGGGCATCTCATAATACTGCTGTAGTTCATCAATCATTTTGTCTGTCAGCCTGTCTCTTATGGTTTTACCATCAGAAAGTTTCTTGTCTCTCAAACTTTGTTCCAACTTCCTCAACCTGGTGCCCATCCTCTTCTGGACATGACCAACACATTCCAGTTTTGTGATAATCTTCTCACCATAAGGCTGAGCGGCTACTACACTGTTATGCGCTTTTGAGTCTCCACCACCTAAGAATTTAGTGTATCACTCTCACCATTCGTTCATAGATCGACAAAAAATTTCAATAGCTGCAGAGGCCTCCATACCACCACTTGTTCCTTCATAATTTCTGTCGCAGATATGCCCTTCTTCATTTCCTGATTAACACTTATAACAATGTTTGGTTAAAATCTGAAAATCTATTACTTTTCAGTATCCACACTGGTCACTGCAGCAACAGAATTCTTAGAACAGTAATTTCGCTTCTGCCAAGTGCCATCAAAAGCTACTGGTATGTCAATCATAACATCATTTATTTCAACAGCTTCGTTTACAGCACCCTTCATTGACTCATATGCAACAGAATCCACAGCAATTTGCAATAAATCCTGCATACTTGTGGCCTGTTCATCAGGCACACATTGTTTCTGCTGCAGTGCGCCGTTTGCCAACAGCTCTCAATCCATGAAACCACCTAACATTTACTTCAAAGTAATTATCTTTACACTTATCAGAATTCCAAAATGAATGAGTATATTTACAACTGGCACAATTAATGATAAATTTCCTAACTAGTCCATTTGATACCTCACTGTCTTCATGTAAATTAACTGGCAGTACACATATTTTACAACACACACATTCACCTAACACCCTTGTTAGGATGTGTAAATCTGTCAGAATATAAACTAACCTACCATTTACATCACTTCTTCGAAGCACTAAGGGTTGTTTCTTTAAATACTGACGAGTTTGCCTGTATTTCATTGTCTGTAACTTCACACGCAACATGTTGAACAAAATGTTTCCCATTATTCGAAAATCTATTACCATGAAACCCACGTTTCTTAAAAAACACACCGTTTTGGCGTCATACTTTACTTTCTGAGAGATTTACCAACCTATTCGTCACTTTTCCTTCGAAAAACGTTAGCACTTCGACATAAAACGCATGTTTATACTGTGGAACGATACGATAATGTTTTTGACAGTGCTACCAATACAAACACATGATTTAACCTTTACAACACAGCAATCCACAGCCTTCTAGATAAAAAATTATTGATTTCATTAGATCTTGAAGTAATGCATGAAAAAATTTTCACAATTTCAACTGGTGTAGATCATATTTAAAAAGTAAAATAAAATACTTCCCTTGTGAGTTTATAAGTGACACATATATCATTTTATTTGGAAAAATAAAAAAAAGATTCCGTTCTAACTCCCCTTAAATGGGGTGAATAGAAATATTTTTCAACATAAAAAGAAAAAAATAATATTTTCAAAAAAATACTTGAAAATCAAAATTATGTTGGGTCATAGGTCTGGTGCCTAACTTTACACTTATAATTAGATTTGGGAACTACAACTCGCTTGTATAACCCCTCTCTGCAGGGTGAATAGAAACAGTAGTATCACACTGTCTATTTTTTTCTGTTTATTGGTCTGTGCAATGAGTAGAGATATGTCAAAATCAGTTTTGGGTCTAGATGAACAAGAAATAAAATTTTTATGATTCAAGAAAATTCAATACAAAAACTAAAAATATTGCATGAAATCTATTTTTTTATTCTTTTCCAAAAAATTGTTGTATATCTAATAACTTTATTGTAACATTAAATTGATGGACTTGTTTTGTTAATACTTAAGCTACTGCCATCATGCTTAAAAAGGGTTATTGAATCTACAAGTTTTACCCCAGAAGTACCGTGGAGCTCTCGAACAACACCCCCTTGACTAAAAACTGACTCCTCACCTGCTAAAATGAACATGTTTCATCAGCTTTGTATTTTTCTTTTTCAAAAAGTGGAAACATAATCTTTGCTTTCTCAATAACAAATTTTACAAGCGTACAATCTGACTGCTTACAATATCCGTACACTTTAATCACAGCATAATTTTCTGGGTTGAAAACAGTGCCAGATGGTTCTTGGTCCTCTTCTGAAGAAACACCGATGAGTACTGTTTCCACTCGCCTCACAAATTACGAAAACACAGCACTGTATTTTCAGTCAGCCTAATCACAATTCAGATGAAAGCACTTGCAGATGTAGTCTGAAGTAAGCACAATTCAGCACCACGTCCGATACTTGTCACAGAGTAACAGTGCCACCAACGTGGACATTCACAATTACCCTGTTACATTGTTTTACTGCCTAGCTAGAAAAACAAATATTTCAATGATAGTCCCATTTGTCTTCCAACACAACAGCACAGAACTTTTTCGGAAAGTTTCATTTCTGTACGTTACCTCTAGTAGCTCCATCCTCACGAGGTGAATGCCGTCCATCCCACTCCTTCCAACAACGGAAATTCCTTGGGAATAATGGCAGGCAGTCAGCTGCGCCAGCCAGCAACGGGCCGGGGAAGTGTTGCACCCAACACAAATGCTTTAGCAACCAACCAATTCTCGTCTTGCTTACTACTGCTTGAAGAGCATATACCTAAGCAGTTTGGTCTCATAAGATCTTACCACAAAAAAAAGTAGCATCTTCTTGTGACTCCGATAGTAAAGAATGCGTGGAAATACGGGTGGCGGAAACTCTTGATTAACCGTCATAGCGGTTACTGGTTGGTCTAACCCAGTATATCCACGATTTTCTCCAAATGAAGACAACAGCGTACGCCGATGTCTACTGCCATCGGTGACCCTGACGACAGCTGAGTTATTCCACCCGCTGCAGTGCTGCGCACCAGACAGTATGATCAGTCTGTTACCGTAATCTGAACGCTTGCAGATATCGCATGCAGCCCGCTAATACACAGTCCCGTCACATTAATGTTATCACCTGTCAAAAGCCTGAACAGCCACCTTCTGCAGCGTGGACCACAATGAGACGTGCAGAAGATAGTGAGTGAGGCTCTGAAAGCTACCGACAGAGACGTGGAGTTTGGTGGCCAGGGAAGTACAATAAAATCGCCCTGGCGCTCTTCAGACCTTGCAAGTACAATGCGAGTTGTCTGTAACGTTGCATTGCCCTGCTGGTAGATGCCGTCGTGCCGAGAAGCGAACTGCATGTAGGAGTAGACACGATCCGCAAGGATAGATGCGTACTTCAGCTGATCCATTGTGGCTTCCAGGAACACGAGATCACCCAGAGAATGCCACGAAAACATTGGCCACAACATGACGCTCGGTCCTCCGACCTAGACTATTCCGACGATTCTTGCAGGAGGTCTGCTTCCACACATTTCATGCGATTCATCTGAAAAGACCACATGTCAGCTCTAAGCAAGCGTCCAGTTGTGGTAGTGGCGTGCAAAATTCCAGCCTTTGTCGCCGATGAAGAGCGGTCAGCGTGGTTGCATAAACCACTTCCCTGCTGCAGAGGCTAATATCCAGCGAGGTTCGCGGATCGGTCGTTGAGTATCACTGTTGGCAGCCCCTTGGTTCATCTGGACTGTCGGTTGCTCAACAGGTGCTCGTCTATTCGCCCATACACATCTCCACAACCGTCATTTGCTCCCGTCATCTATGGCCCTTAATGCATTATAGTTGCCTCGGCATTCTGACACTCACAGTATACTTTAACCACGATGGCACACAAACTGTTTACGAACTTATCCATTTCGGCAATACTATCACCCTCGGTCCGAAAGCCAATGAGCAAGTATTTCTCGACGTCAGATCAATCGCTCCGTTTCCGCATTACGCCCAGCACTACACTGTTTTCCGCATTCCCCGAACGCGCTTTGTAGATCGTCCACTGCTGGTAGTGCCACCTGCCGCCTGTGAGAGGTTTTGTCCGTTGACAGCGAACATAGGCGATGGACTCGTTCATGTGACTGGACTGTGTAAATTGCGAAACGGAGATATCGTCAGTCTTCAGTGGCTCACCTGGGTATGACTGGCAGGTGACCGGTCGAAATATAGTGGGGTATACTGTACTATGACCGGCGGAGAATTCGAAACCTCTTTGAACACAGAATCTTTTTGACTTGTTTGAAATTCGTTTGATATACATACAGCCGATACTCATGTGAAGGCTTCGCTTTTGCGGCGCTTAAAGAACAACCATCTCTAAGACAAGAGATGGTTCTTTTTTAACCGACATAGTATCTGTTAACGGGCTTTAGAATAGTTTCGGAGTATTTACGTCACGTCGGTGACAAGTAATGCTGTAATATTTCAAACGATGGAAAGAAGAAAGAGAAATATCGGTGTAACGCCCCTTACATGGTGCTTCATTAGAGATCGGACACCGGGTTTGTTGAACAATTTCATAAAAAGGAATAATCCTTTCCTTGTATGTACGACATATTTCGTTACTCGATTTTGCTGCGTTAGGGGACAAATTTGCCACAACGTCTCACTGTTTTCACCTTCTTTTAATTTCATCACATTCAACCAATTCTGTTCGGAGATCTATTGCTACGAGTATATTGCCTGCCACCATAATTCATACTTAGGAAAATAATAATTTTTCATTTTGATGTACGTACTGATGTAAATTATATCAAAAACACAGCCGCAGGAAAAGCTTTTTTTATTAATCAAGAGCTGCTTATTTTTCTTCGATCTTTAGGAATGCGGTAGAAAGGAGTATAATTTACATCGTATTCTTTACCAAAAATAGTGCTACTATCGCAGCAGGATTTATAAAAGTGAAAGGTATTGATTATGACACATACCTGTCGCACAGAAAATTCATTTTAACAGTTAGAGATCTTTGCCTACTTACTTTTCTTGTCATGTTTGATCAGAATTCATTACTTAAGTGAATAGTAACACAAAGACTTTAGTTTCTATGGTGAAACATATTCAATAAGTTAATACTAATAATAAATTACTGAAGGACACTTGTATTATTTCTTAACATGTTGTCACTTTTACTTCGTTTAAAATACTGCACACGTTATAGTGACCAGTAATAACGTAGAAGTATTCCGAAAAGTATTATTTTATAATTTGTGGAATATCAGAAGAGGTAGAGAAAGGTTCTAAAGAATTAATAAATTTAGAGGAGTTCATAAGGTGGCTTTCTAGTGTCAACTGCAACCAATTAAAACTAAGTACACGAAAACGAAAATGATTATTTTTTGAAACAGCTTTTCCGTTCGTAATGAAAATGTCCGAATACAGGAAAACTAAAGCTTCATTGCACCAATTTGATAAAAATAAATATTTAGCTGACCAGCTAGAGATTGTAGGTTGTGGAAATCATCACCGTCTTAGAAAAATGCAAATAAGAGTGGACAACACACCACTTGTCGACACACTTTCAAGGAAAATTTTTGCATAAAGAAACTTTAGTTCTGCTATTCCAATTCTGACCGACTTCCACTGATAAATTGCTTGTATCTATCTGACCGGTATTTTCCCTTTTACTTTCTTTCTCATTTTTTTTTTAATTTCATCACATTCAACCAATTCTGTTCGGAGATCTATTGCTACGAGTATATTGCCTGCCACCGTAATTCATACTTAAGAAAATAATAATTTTTCATTTCGATGTACGTACTGATGTAAATTATATCAAAAACACAGCCGCAGGAAAAGCTTTTTTTATTAATCAAGAGCTGCTTATTTTTCTTCGATCTTTAGGAATGCGGTAGACAGGAGTATAATATACATCGCTTTCTTTACCAAAAATAGTACTGCTGTCGCAGCAGGATTTATAAAAGTAAAAGGTATTGATTATGACACATACCTGTCGCACAGAAAATTCATTTGAACAGTTAGGGATCTTTGCCTACTTACTTTTCTTGTCATGTTTGATGAGAATTCATTACTTAAGTGAATAGTAACACAAAGACTTTAGTTTCTATGGTGAAACATATTCAATAAGTTAATACTAATAATAAATTACTGAAGGACACTTGTATTATTTCTTAATATGTTGTCACTTTTACTTCGTTTAAAATACTGCATACGTTATAGTGACCAGTAATAACGTAGAAGTATTCCGAAAAGTATTATTTTATAATTTGTGGAATATCAGAAGAGGTAGAGAAAGGTTCTAAAGAATTAATAAATTTGGAGGAGTTCATAAGGTGGCTTTCTAGTCTCAACTGCTGCCAATTAAAACTAAGTACCCGAAAAAGAAAATGATTATTTTTTGAAACAGCTTTTCCATTCGTAATGAAAATGTCCGAATATAGGAAAACTAAAGCTTCATTGCAGCACTTTGATAAAAATAAATATTTAGCTGACCAGCTAGAGATTGTAGGATGTGGAAATCATCACCGTCTTAGAAAAATGCAAATAAGAGTGGACAACACACCGCTTGTCGGCACACTTTCAAGGAAAATTTTTGCATAAAGAAACTTTAGTTCTGCTATTCCAATTCTAACCGACTTCCACTGATAAATTGCTTGTATCTATCTGACCGGTATTTTCCCTTTTACTTTCTTTTTCATTTTTCAAACTGTGTTCTCGTGTCTCTGAAGGATGTTCTGTGATAAATTATTAATATTTTCCATGAAATAGAAGGATATTGTGGAAATGGCGCTGACGGTGAACAAATAGAGAGGATTTCGTACTCGGCCTCCATAAAAATGAAAGCGTGCCACACATTGCTCAGTCTCGGCAAAACTTCGCGGCAGAAATAAGGGTTTATCGAAGTCTTTATTCGCTGCTGCATCCCTGTGTATGGAAATGTGTACCACTTCGGAATCGACGAACAGCGCCGCTGGCGTAAACCGTGCTTCATCTGGATCTGTGGTCCCGATACAGATCGGTCTGTTTCTTTTCACACGTCGCGAGTGCGATCCCCGTGTTTTCTCCTTTGCAAATGGAGTTGGAGATAGCTTTCGAATGAATTCTTCATCAATCTTGCAGGAGTCTCGAATCCACTTTAGAATAATACTATCCTCAATATACTACTGTAGCATTTTTACAGTTACCATTGCAGGTGTCCTTGTTCTGTTACTGTGTAAGTGATTACGAGGCATTTCTCCGGTTATGTATTCATCCTTCCCCGTGTGGAGTTGCTGGTTCCCCACCGGACTCCTCCCCGAGTGACTGGTAGTTCTCCAGATATGGAGGGTACCAGGGAAATAAAATACTAGGGCTGGACCAAAACGAGCAGGTATGAGGGCCGATGGCTGGGAAGAGAGGCAGAGGAGCCCCCAACCACCAACCGTTGCCTTGCGGTGAGTAGAAGGATCTACAAAGGCTAGTGATTCTCCCTACTCAGCGAGCTGCAAGGGGCAACCCCTCAAATGGTTCAAATGGCTTTGAGCACTATGGAACTTCACTTCTGAGGTCATCAGTCCCCTAGAACTTAGAACTACTTAAACCTAACTAACCTAAGGACATCACACACATCCATGCCCGAGGCAGGATTCGTACCTGCGGCCGTAGCGGTCACGCAGTTCCAGATTGTAGCGCCTAGAACCGCTCGGCCACTCCGGCCGGCCCCCTCAAATGATTGGGTGGAAGATTAACAATCTTCCCCCGCATCAATCAATTGTTGCGAATGCTAACAAATTAACAAACCGGACAGATATTTTAATTACGACCCTAGAAAACAGAAAAAGGATAAGAGACATTTACATAGGAACATGGAAGACATGAAATAGCTGGAGAACAGAAAACTGTGGACCAGATAGAATGGCAGGATATTGTGATGCAGGCCAAGACTCGTCAAGGGCTGTAGGGCAGAGGAGTTAGTAAGCAGGGATTCATCCTCCAGCCAAACACGTCCCAAGTGGCGCCCCAGCTCCACGGTTGTTTTCTTTATATATATACTGTGCCGAAGCGTCACTGAGCCATCCTCTGTCAATGCCTTTATTCGGACGTGGATGTGGTATGGAAGATACGGGGTCAGCATAACGCTCTCCTGGTCGTTTGTCAGCTCTCTAGACCATGTGACCTTCAATTCTTAATGAGTCCAGAGATTCTATCACGTGGTCGATTGCTCCACATTCCAGTATTCGTACCAAAGAAAACTCTCTGGCAGTTCCAGAAATTCAAACCGCATCCTCCACGTAGAATTCAGACACATTGACAATTGAGCTAGACAAGTAACGAAGTAATGTTGTCCATTCTGTGATGTCCATTCTATACCGTTTAAGGTACAGAATAGAATACAGCAGTTCGCATCTAACAGAAAACAATCAGTAGGAACTGTAGGAAAGCTTACAGGAAACACGATATAGTCGGAACAGAAGTGGTCGTCTTGTGGGCAGATAGGACTTATACGAAAGCTAATCAGATATCGGGCTACTGAAAACCAACGGCGGCAAAATAAAGAATTCACAAGGAATTTCATGGTTACACGCAAAGGTGGAAAGTGTGAATAAGTTTTAAAAGACTTGCGATCAAACGAGGCAAGGGTGATGGCATGCTTTCGGAATTTCTAATGTCATTATATTAATATACAAGAGAATGGACTAAGTTGTCGAATTGTTACTGAACGTTGACTTAACAGGATGCAGAGCACCAGAGAGGCAGTTCTAGCAGTACACTTTCTCTTCAAAGGAACTCAAGAAGATTCAGGAAATATGAATAAGTTTTGACGATCTGCAAAAAGCGTTCCACAATGTGGATTATAAAACATAGTTAGAGATTACCAGAAAAACTATGTATGTTACAGGAGGAGGCTGGTAACGTACTGTAAGAGGTAAGGAAGAACAATAAGAGTGGAGCACAAAGAAAGAAGTACTCAAATTATAAAAAGCTTAAAGCGAGAATGAAGCTTTTATCCTCTATCTTAACGAAGAAGCAAGTATAAGAGTGGGTTTAAAATCTAGGGTGAAAACGTATCAGTGATAAGGTTCACTGATGACATTGCTGTCGCATGTCAGAATGAGGAATAATAACCGGATCTGATATGCGAAACAATTTACTGTACACAGAATATGGTTTTATTTATCAAAGAAAATAACGGACAGAAATTAGAGATAAACATATCATCAATGTTAGTACGCAAATAATAGAGGTAGCGGAGGATTTTAACAACCTACAAAGAAGAATAACACGTGACAGACAACTAAGCATCAACATTATGACTCATATCATAGATGAAGTACAGGAATTCTACAAACTACAAAGCACAGTAACGCATAACGGACGAAAGACAGATGGTATGTGAAGTAGAGTAAAACATTATTTGCCATGATGTATTTGCCTTGTGGCATTTCCTATTACTGAATGTATGAAATGTTGCAGTAAATCCATACACAGTGATGGATTTTATCGGTTACACCGACGAACAATATCGGCCGCTGACCATTCCAGAAGTCTGGTCCCTGGTTCACTTGTACACTACTGGCCACTAAAATTGCTGCACCAGGAAGAAATGCAGATGATAAACGGGTATTCATTGGACAAATATATTATACTACAACTGACATGTGATTACATTTTCACGCAATTTGGGTGCGTAGACCCTGAGAAATCAGTACCCAGAACAACCACCTCTGGTCGTAACAACGGCCTTGATGCGCCTGGAAATTGAGTCAAATACAGCTTGGATGGCGTGTACAGGTACAGCTGCCCATGCAGCCTCAACACGATACCACAGTTCATCAAGGGTAGTGACTGGCGTAATGTGACGACCCAATTGCTCACCCACCATTGACCAGATGTTTTCAATTGGAGAGAGATCTGGAGAATGTGCTGTCCAGGGCAGCTGTCGAACATTTTCTGTATCCAGAAAGGCCCATACAAGACCTGCAACATGCGGTCGTGCATTATCCTGCTGAAATGTACGGTTTCGCAGGGATCGAATGAAGGGTTGAGCCACCGGTCGTAACACATCTGAAATGTAACGTCCACTGTTTACAGTGCCGTCAACGCGAACAAGAGGTGACCGAGACGTGTAACCAATGGCAACCCATACCATTACACACGGTGATACGCGAGTATGGTGATGACGAATACACGCTTCCAATGTGCGTTCACCGTGATGTCGCCAAACACGAATGCGACCATCATGATGCTGTAAACAGAACCTGGATTCATCCGAAAAAATGACGTTTTGCCATTCGTGCACCCAGGTTCGTCGTTGAGTACACCATCGCAGGCCGTCCTGTCTGTGATGCAGCGTGCAGGGTAACCGCAGCCATGCCCTCCGAGATGATAGTCCATGCTGCTGAAAACGTCGTAGAACTGCTCGTGCGGATGGTTATTGTCTTGCAAACGTCCCCATCTGTTGACTCAGGGATCGAGACATGGCTGAACGATCCGTTACATCAATGCGGATAAGATGCCTGTCATATCGACTGCTTGTGAAATGAGGCCGTTGGGATCCAGCACGGCGTTCCGTATTACCCTCCTGAACCCACCGATTCCATATTCTGCTAACGGTCATTGGATATCGACCAACGCGAGCAGCAATGTCGCCCTACGATAAACCGCAATCGCGATAGGCTACAGTCTGACCTTTATCAAAGTCGGAAACGTGATGGTACGCATTTCTCCTCCTTACACGAGGCTTCACCACAACGTTTCACCAAGCAACGCCGGTCAACTGCTGTTTGTGTATGAGAAATCGGTTGGAAACTTTCTTCATGTCAGCACGTTATAGGTGTCGCCACCGGCTCCAACCTTGTGTGAATGCTCTGAAAAGCTAATCATTTGCATATCACAGCATATTCTTCCTGTCGGTTAAATTTCGCGTCTGTAGGACGTCATATTCCTGGTATAACAATTTTAATGGCCAGTAGTGTACTATGTCCCGAGTATTAATAAATAAGCACAAACATTAAGTCACGCCTACATGTTTTATTGCGAATCTTCGTCCACAGAAGCCACAGTTCAAACAATAACAAAGCGTCCACGACGTAATTTCAGTTTCCAACTTAATTTTGGTAGACAGTCACAAAAACTATTGTACTGGAATAGTTAGTCACACAACCTACCCCAATGATATCTTACAAAGAAGTGATTGCGGTGTCTCAACACTTCGTATGTACAGACATGGCTCTCTCATGCACATTCTGGCTTGTGAGGTCACGAAAACGTACTTCATAGTAGAAGTAAGGAGTGGCACTCAATTTTTTAGTTTATGACACTTGTAACACTGAAAGGGTCTTGTAGTCACCTTTCATTAGTCCGGTAGCCCAATTTCATTAGCATTTCTCTTTCTTTTTCTTGTTTCTCTTTCCTCATATCTCTCATAGTGGTGTGATTGAATGAATGTGGTTGTGTGTCACGTTGCTAGACGGTGGCGTAGTCTGCTGCAGAAAGTCTGCGATAGTCGTACAGATTCAGCAGCAGTTGCACAGCATAGCCAACTCTCGTAGTGGTCAAGTCGGCAAAGAGGTTTCCGCTACTTGTGAGAAATCCACCTGCGTCAGGTTGGTGGCGGAAATGGCGTCTTTGGGTTTTCCGGTCCACGCGGAGCGTGGAGGAGGCTGGAGAGGAAAAAGGGTGGCAGTCAGCCGCTGGTACGGGAAGCGTCCACAGCTGTGCTCCAGTCGAAGAAGGTTGAGTTAGACTGACCGCGTGGCGCTTTGTCACTTGGCGAGGGTAGAGCTGTTAGCTTTTGGTCTCGCTTTTCAAATCTGGAAGATTGCTTTTCCTTGTCGCAGCAAGGAATGCAAAACTTTGGCAGATTTTTCTTTTAGCAAATTTCTGTAGCAGACTTGGATCCGTCGGAAGAGCGCCACACAAAGGTGTCGATAAGAAGTGAGCACTCGCTTCTGTATGAATGTCTGTTTGCCTTCAGCTGTGCCTGCATAAGCTTTCACCTTTCTAAATATTTAGTGCCTTGCCTTCTTATAAATTTTCCTTGCTTTATGTGTCTTTCGTCCGTGGAGAGCCAACTACGCGGTAGAACATTATAGTTGTTGGGCTACCGGCATCACTAACTGTCCGATCGCATGTTTGTTTTAGATAATATTATCATGATTGTGTGATGTGATATTGTTGCAATTTGGGCACTATACCTGGAAATTGTGTCTCCACAAACCACGTGTTATCAGGAATTGTGTACATGCCTCACACCCTTATCTTAAGAATAAATGATTTTATCTAGAATTTTCTCTTGTGTTCCGAGATTACGTTTTTGCACCAAAGCCACTCACCTCGTAGCTTTCCCGTTAGCACATCCAATGCGTTTCCTTATGCACAGGTCCAGTGATTAGTCTCCTCTTGTATTTTATAACAAATGCTTTAGATTAAGTCTTATTTTCAGGTGTGTTGCTGGGAGCTGATCTTATGCAGTGTTCATGCATTTTCTATTTTATCTTAAATGTTTGACTGTCGTGAACAGTGCATGGGCAATACTATTAATTACATCGTATCCGCTATGAGCGACCTCACAACGTATGCATTTTTGTGAGTTTTTGGTCTGTGATCAAAGTAATTAATTTTCCGACTCGACCAAACCTTCGATTAGTTGTATGGTTAGAGTCGGTGGCGACCCTAATCTTCTCAAGTTAACTTCACAAGCAATAAGTATTTCCATTCCCAATAATAACGTAATAACCCGTAGTAACAGGTTAGTTACACATGGCTTACCCTGCTCACGGATTTCGGTAAACCAGAGATCTTCTGATGCGCAGTGAGGATTAGTTATTTTCGGTTGGATGTGCTAATTGGTATATTGTCTTTCTGCAACACAGAATTTATTTGAATTTGGGATATAGGTGTGCATTTTCTTCCATGTTTTATTTTGTTTAAGTATTACTGTATAGACATTGTGATTTAGTATTCCATTGTGTTACAAGTGTGGGTTGCTTCTTGTCCTGTGTCGTGTATCGGTGTAATATAATAAATCTTGGCTGCCTTGTGGGGACTGTGAGTCCATTAGGAGACTTTGGTAGTATTCTTGTATTTTAGAGCACGGAGTAACTATCCTTATGATGGAGACGGGTAGCTGTTCAGGGAACCGCGATCGGAAAAACCAGTCAGAAAATAACTCTGAAGAAGGACGAGGTCAAAACGTCGAGTCCGACCAGGAACGAAACGCAGAAAACGCAAGCACAAGTGTTGTCCATCCTGAGCCCGCTGTAGTGTTTTCGAATCAGTCGATAGATGCAAATTCATTACAGACTATGATACGGCAATTACTAGACAGCAATAAAAGGGATATCGAGGAAGCAAATAAAAGATTGAGTAGTGAAATAGTACAGGGTGTTGGGGAGAAACTTGCGCTCATTGACCAACGCATCTCCGCCTTAGAAAAGGGGCAGCAAGTCATTACTAAGCAGGTGATGGAGCAAGAAGAAAGGTTCGCTGGGAATATACATATGCTAGCAGAACAACGCCAGACTGAACAAGCGGCTCTTGAGTCCCGAGTAGGACAAAATTCCGCCAGGGATCTCCGCGCGTTAGCAGAGCAATGCCAGAGTGACCACGCGGCTCTTGTGTCCCGAATAGAGGGCACTGTAGCTAAGTGCCCGGTCCACCTTAGCGCGCAGGTAGAAACCCTCGGCCAGGCGATAATAGCTTTCGTGCGAGAGCAAGGGCTTATGCAAACACAAGACACGGCCCACCGAGAGACGCGAAAAGAAATAGCCAGGATCTCAGACGCAGTGGTGCGTAAGTCTGACAATAATAGGGAAACGATTACCTCGTCATCAGCGGATGCAGACGAAATACGGCCGATAACGAAATGTCCGCGTGGACAGTGTGAAATAAATATAAAACAAAGACGGGTTACTGAGGGACTATGTGAGCGCATGGCCCGTTTAGAACTTCACCTAAAAGGGTTAACGGCTCATGAAGTTGAAAGAAATGAACAAAAGGGCCATTATTCCGACGATGATTCCGGGATCGATGGCGAATTTGATCATCGACACGATTACGGATCTCGTACCAGGTGGGAACGGAGCGGATATCCTCAGGAACGTTCGCCAAGGGAAACTCACGAATTTGACTTTAAACATGTTCTGACGGTGAGGAAGTTTGAAGTCTTCCGTAACTCTGCTACAGGGATTCACCCGCGGGCCTGGTTACAGCAGTTCGAGTTCTCCCTTCCTCCTACGTGGCCCAGTGTGCACAAAATAGAGTATATGTGCGGCTACCTCGAAGCTGAGCCAGCGACGCGGATGAGGTCAATTGCACGCAATTGTTACACAGTCGGGGAGTTTCGTCTACACTTCCTGCCGATCTATTGGTCAGTGGCAGCGCAGAGTCGTGAAAAACACGGACTCATTAAGCTACCAGAGTTAAACCGGTCGAAATTCTCCAGCCCTGTGCAGATGTTCGAGCACATGCTGCAGGCGAATGAACATCTTGACGATCCTTATGGACCTGAGGAAATTATTCGTATTTGCCTGGGAAAGTTTCCAATGCGGTTGCGGCACGTTATCCTTGCAGGACGATTTAAGGATGACGTAGGGGGGTTTCGCAATCTCCTTTTAGTGCTTGAGTGCGAAGCGAATGGCACCACGCAGAATTACGGTCAGAGCGCCTACGAGCAGCAGCCGCGGAAGCGAAGCCGCAGCCGTAGAGACAGACAGGTGGCAATACAGACGTAACGGGTCGCCTGAGAGTTACAGAATGCGCGAGCGCTGGCAGCGTCGCGACTCCTCATGGAACGCGGGCAGAACGAACTATGCCAATAGTCATCATTCGCCTAGAGGAAATCAAAGACACCCCCGGGAGTTTAGAAGATATGGTAATAAGCAGAGATTTAGGCGCAATTACAGCGGACCTAGGAACGGTAGTCGTGACCGACCACAGAATAATTATCGGACAAGCAACAACAGGGGTGCCGTAAACAGTGCGGGTGGTCCGCCAGTGGGTGTTGAAATTCGTCCCGCAAACCCGCGGCAAAATCCGACAAACGCCCCTAATCAAAGAGATCTATGACTGTTGGCTAGCTCGGTTGGCGTCAACTTAATGAGGACCGGTTCTATTGATGATACTAATGTGCATTTGATACAGGAAGACGTTATTATGGAATATTTGTTGAGGATGGTCCACAATATTGGTGTGCTTGTGGTAAACCCAGTCGTGTCTGTTTAGTACAGTTACAGTGTATATTTTCCAATGTTTTGATTCACTCTGGTGTGATTAAAATTAAAGTGTATATTTTCTATGAGTTGCAAAGGGTCCCCCAATATATGTGTAGCTATTTCTTCTTCTGAGCAGGAGAGAGTAATGTTGTTCAGCTTTATAACGTCTGAATGTGAATGATTATGAGGTTCATATGAAGCGTTTCCTATTACAGTAAGATGGCTTATGTTTTTTAATGACTAAAAAGGTATCGGATGTGTTGGCGTGGCGATTCAATGGTCGTAAGGTAATTCTTGATTATAAATTACAGTTGTATTGTTCTTATTCCCCTTAGCTGAGAATGATTCAGTGAGATTTTTCAAATGTACTGCGATGTTGATAAAGCGACTTGGTGACTTGTAGGTGAAGGATTTGTGTATGAAGGGAGATTAATAGTATTTGATTTTCAGAGTTGCCATCTTATAAGATATTTCGAAAGTGTAACTTGCCGCCACATACTACTAGGTATGGTTGAGGGCACCAGGATGTGAAACCCCAGAAGACGTATATGGAAACAGCTTATAACTCAAGCAGCTTGATATTTAATAGAGAATCAATGCTACTACCTCCAAGCTGAAATAACATGACGGTAGGTGAGGACCCCTGGGGACATGTGGTGAGTAATTGTGTAATCATTATGAGTATATTATGACAGCAGTAAGTTGGGTACTCGTGGCTCTGGACAATGGATTTCTTTTGACAGTCTTTTGTATATACTGATAGGACGAAGTGTTTATGTGTTTGCTAATAGGATAGAATGATTTTCATTTCCATTTTTCTGCCCACTGACCTTTTGCATTAGTCTGTTGAATAGATGTTGAAACATTTACCATTCCAGATGTGACTTGAATGATCCTGCTGTGTCTCATTAATTATAACTTATAATATGCAATGTCCATAGAAAAGAAGTCACGGAAATTTTTCACAGATCAGCAAACGTGTGCTGCAAACCTTGGAGCAGCAGTCAATGATTAACGATATGGGCATTGGTGTTAAAAGGAATATTTTGTTTATATGTGGGAATTGTAGTCGGGCTATATGGTGATGGTGACTAGTACGAGCTCTGTAGACTGTGTGTGAGGGCGTAGTTAGTAGGTATAGTTTTGTGTCTGTAGTTAGCAGCGGCGCCAAATCCTATCCAAACCCTGACCAAATCTTGTACAAGATCTACCCTAAATGATAGACGGCAGATGTAATGCTGGAACTATATTTTATAAAAAGGATTTTTTGTTTGTTTGAATATTGGTTGTGTAATTTTCCTTATTGTTTTTGTTATTAGTAATGTTAAGAAGGCCCTTTTTGTCAAGTTAATTTTGGGCAATATTCCACGTATTGATCAGGAGTAATAAACTCAGTTGATTTTGTGGCAATCTGTACACACGATATTTTGTAACGATCTCTGTGAGCGCAGTTCTCAAGTGGGTGCAAGGCCGCCTAGGGAGCCTCCGCATCAGAAAGCACAGGGCTTGGTCCACCGGCAGGCGTTGCAGAACCCTGCAGTGGTGCGGCGAGCGGTCACAGCTGTTTGTCCATCAGAGGTGAGGGGATGCTTGTCTTCCCCCAAGCCCAGGCTCACACCGGGGCCCGCAGGCGTGTCACTACGGCAGCGGCAGCTGATGGCCGGCGTTCCACTCCATGCGCTAATCATCTGACAAGCGAAAGGGAAAGTATGACGCACGCCAGGCGAGGCCGCTGATCCCTGAGCGCCGCTAGTCCAGACTGTCGCTGCGGTGAGGTTACGCCCACTGCCCAGAGGGACGCGTATCCCACCACTGACGCATCAGCTGTGGCGGTGCAAAGAGGCGATAAACAGGTCTCAAGCCCGACACCCGCACGAGTTTACGTCGACCTCGATGCGACGGAGAAGAGCACGTGTCTCTCCATTGACACGACAGGAGACAGGGGCGTGTGTCGTAAAACACATTCCTCCGCAACACACGGATGACGACCGCCAAGCCGCCTTCTCGATGATGAGGCAGGCCCATAAGCGGTGATTTCCTGCAAATCTGCATCGTGCGAACCATCCCACAGTATGGACGCAGAGGGTGGAAACGGGCACGAGGCAACGTCGCGGGGTGCTGTCTAGGATGAACAACCTGGGTTACAACGGACGTTGCAATCAACGCCGCCGCGAACTCCCCAATTCGGTGTTGTGGTCCCATAGTAGTTTATCCTCCAAGTCGCCTTTAGAACAGACGCCCACCCCAGTACCCAAAGAGAATACCCAGTGAAACTACCATGTGAAGAAACTGAAAAATGACAGCGTGTCAACGAGCTGGTTTCTGGATGTGTTTTTGTACTCATGTCTCATTTGCCAAAGTGGTTATTTATCAGCTGTCATTCAATTGGGTTCATTAATGATTTTGTATCGCTGTATTTGTTGTGCACATTGTGCTTTGCACCTTCACTTAGATGTATTTATATATGTCACCACCAGCTGATACTGCTTTGGATCGTGGTAATGTTTTGCAACATTTTATTTGTTTATATATGTATATATATTCTGTACCTGTTCATCTATGTCTCTATGTTAACTTTTGATAATTGGTTAAAGCAATTTCAAAATAATATCTCATGTTTCTGGTCGTAGTAGGTCAGATGACATGATGTTAGCGTACAGTATCACACTTAATTTAACTTGTTTTGTTTGCCTTGCGGACCGCATGAGGTCACAATTATTGACTAAAGCCAGATAAAACTCATTTGGATATAAGAGATCAATCAATTCTTTTGTGCTGCTGTTTGCTGTTGAAGTTGTTGCTCGTTAGGGCATGTTGTTTCGAAGACTGTTGGCGAATCTCCTAGCATGGCGAGAAAATTCGTGGCACAGTCTTCTCAGGGACGTTTGGGGTGATGAAAGGGTTCTGTAGCCACCTTTCATTAGTCCGGTAGCCCAATTTCGTTAGCATTTCTCTTTCTTTTTCTTGTTTCTCTTTCCTCATATCTCTCATAGTGGTGTGATTGAATGAATGTGGTTGTGTGTCACGTTGCTAGTAGTCTGCTGCAGAAAGTCTGCGATAGTCACACAGATTCAGCAGCAGTTGCACAGAATAGCCAACTCTCGTAGTGGTCAAGTAGGCAAAGAGGTTTGCGCTACTTGTGAGAAATCCACCTGCGTCAGGTTGGTGGCGGAAATGGCATCTTTGGGTTTTCCGGTCCACGCGGAGTGTGGAGGAGGCTGGAGAGGAAAAAGGGTGGCAGTCTGCCGCCGGTACGGGAAGCGTCCACAGCTGTGCTCCAGTCGAAGAAGGTTGAGTTAGACTGACCGTGTGGCACGTTGTGACTTGGTGAGGCTAGAGCTGTTAGCTTTTGGTCTCGCTTTTCAAATCTGGAAGATTGCTTTTCCTTGTCGCAGCAAGGAATGCAAAACTTTGGCAGATTTTTCTTTTAGCAAATTTCTGTAGCAGACTTGGATCGGCCGGAAGAGCGCCACACAAAGGTGTCGATAAGAAGTGAGCACTCGCTTCTGTATGAATGTCTGTTTGTCTTCAGCTGTGCCTGCATAAGCTTTCACCTTTCTAATTTTTTAGAGCCTTGCCTTCTCGTAAATTTTCCTTGCTTTATGTGTCTTTCGTCCGTGGGGAGTCAACCACGTGGTAGAACATTATAGTTGTTGGGCTACCGGCATCACTAACAGTCCGATCGCATGTTTGTTTTAGATAACATGATTGTGTGATGTGATATTGTTGCAATTTGGGCACTATACCTGGAAATTGTGTCTCCACAAACCACGTGTTATCAGGAATTGTGTACATGCCTCACATCCTTATCTTAGGAATAAATGATTTTATCTACAATTTTCTCTTGTGTTTCGAGATAACGTTTTTGCACATAAGCCACCCACCTCGTAGCTTTCCCGTTAGCACATCCAATGCGTTTCCTTATGCACAGGTCCAGTGATTAGTCTCCCCTTGTATTTTACAACAAATGCTTTAAATTAGGTCTTATTTTCAGGTGTGTCGCTGGGAGCTGATCTTATGCAGTGTTCATGCATTTTTTATTTTATTTTAAATGTTTGATTGTCGTGAACAGTGCATGGGCAATACTATTAATTACATCGTATCCGCCATGAGCGACCTCACAATGTATGCATTTTTGTGAGTTTTTGGTCTGTGATCAAATTAATTAATTTTCCGACTCGACCAAACCTTCGATTAGTTGTATGGTTAGAGTCGGTGGCGACCCTAATCTTCTCAAGTTAACTTCACAAGCAATAAGTATTTACATTCCCAATAATAACATAATAACCCGTAGTAACTGGTTAGTTACAACACAAATGAAGTTGCCACTTTCAAATTTAATCATCTGGAATGTAACAATATTTGAATCGTCTAGTCCATCTATAAATCGTTCTACCATCTTAGGAAAATCAAATAAATATAATTTTTACTAAATGCAAATGACTGTAAAATATTGAGAAAAGTGTCTAACATAAAGCATTTGTTGTGCTGATTTAAACCGTTCTAAGATTTAACGCAACCGCCATGTTTCCAAAATTACGGATAGCAAAATATTGAGATTAATTTATCTAAGTATTTTGTTGGTGCAAGCAGTTACCTTCTGTCCTCTAACATTTGTTGAATGCACCTTTCGTCCAGAAATAAATTTCTTGGGATGGTTCTCTGAAACATAATATTGCATTGAGTGGTTCATGGGCTTTTGGAAGACCAGAATGGAAGAGAATCGAGATACGGTGTTGGAATTGGATTCTAAAAGTTGTAAGGACTGATAGAATGACAAATAAGGAGCTTTTTTTACAGATTCGGTGAGGAAACGAATATAGGTAAAACGCAGGTTAGGGCAAGTGACTTGTTTGAAAATATTTGGAAATAAACTACATGGTCCTAGAGGGAGCTATTTCTGTTTAGGGTTCGGTACGTTTACCGTTATAAATGGAGCCCCTGTAGGATCATATTATTGGCCGTCTGTCGTCATTTCCGTCCAACTGTTAACATCCCTTTTTCTCAGGAAAGAGTCGACATATCAAGCTGAAAATTACGCCAAATGCCAGGGTCCACCGTCCCTTTGCGAAGGTGCTGTTTCTGAGTTTCAGTGTCACTGAAGTAAGCTGCAAATTGATATTCACCTACCTCACATCGGCGTCTGCTCAGCGTCCCTTCACTCTGCAACGTAGGTACTTACAAGGCGATGAAAAAGAACCGTTGATGAAAACAGCACCTAATATCTACAGTTGCTAAGGCCGTGTAAATCTCGTTACGATTTTTTCCTGTAAATATTCATAATAAATTTTCGGGTGGAAAACAGAGTTCTGATCTTCATTGAAAGTTCGGAAATCTGGTAAAAGTATGTTTTATTTTCTTTGCTTAAACATGTGTCATCAGCCCACATTAAGTATGCGAAACTGCTATTATACGTTCCCAGTTTATGTCACACATAAAGCACCCAGAATTCTTCCAAGTCCATTCAGAGAATAATAACACTAATAACAGTCACTTTCTGCACATAACGTTGATTTCTTGAAAAGTCATTCTGTGGATTTCTTTCGCAAAGATTGCTCGCCATATATATTCTGTAGTAGGACACACAACATTCCCACGCGGAATTTTCTAAGTCCACAAGTCACACGAGTATATCTCCTCAACAAAGTATCCCACGACTCTCAAACTTTTACAAAATGTTCATAGTAACAAATGCTACCAATTCAAATCCATCTGAACGCGAAGGACCGAACATTTCTCTTCATCTTACACATTTTACGGACGGACACATTTAACAGGACCTTCGCGTCTCAAAAGCTAGTCCACGGCTCTATCTATGCTGTTGCTCGCAGCACATATACTACTTGATAGAGCGCGGGAAAGACTTCACTCAGATTGGTTGATCAATTGAACAGCCAATCAGATCAATCTTTCAAGGTCATATTCGCGCCTCAACTGTTCTGAGCCAATCACTACGTCAGATTCATTGGCGTCACTTCGACAAGCAATTTAGTACTGTAATGTTTGTTAATTGAAACTAAACGAAAATTAAACTTGAGATAACTTCTGGAAAACATTACTATACAAGTAACTATTCTGGCTGCCTTGTTACAAAAACAAGTACGCTTGGGCATACATCATCAGCATGGGTTCAAACATTTTCCTCGCGCTATGATTGCGTGATACATTACATAAAATGAATCTTGAAATTTAACGTATGTCCCACATACGTACTCTCACTCACTCTCATTTACACCCACAATGACTTAAGACACAAATGCAAATTTTGTCTGAATTTTCTATTACAAAAATGAAAATTAAAGTTTTAATATGAAAATGTCAATTAATTAATTTCTCACACTGAGGGTTCTGTTTATGTTTTCAAATAATACTAAAAGACAAACTATTGTAGTTCCTAGCTGAATTTAATTCCCAAAGTGTCGGTTTTTGGTATTTTTGGTAATTTTCTCTAATTTTGAAAATACCCCAGCCAGAAAGCTGAGATTTTGCAACCAGCTTCTTTTCAATAACAAAAGGCTACGTATTAACTTTTATCAAAACTGAATAATACTTAGTATCGTTTATTTAGATTGTTACGGGCTTGAATATTCTGTCGCTGGAACTGACACAAGTAGCACCTCCCACGGCCGTGCAAGCGACAGGTGCCCGGAGTGGATCACGCCGAGAGACAAGCGGCTGTCACCGCCACCGGCTCCGAAGCTACGAGCCCGTACTGCATAAAAACTCTGTTGCGGGCATTAACTCGCGATGTTACACCTTGGCGGTGTAAAAAATGTTAACTTCTGAGTCTGTACAGTCAACAGGTACCACTACGTACGACACATTGTTTGATACTCGCAAACTGTCCGCTGCTCGTGGTCTAGTGGCTAGCGCTGCTGCCTCTGGATCACGGGGCCCTGGGTTCGATTCCCGGCCTGGTTGGGAATTTTCTCTGCCCGGGGGCTGGGTGTTTGTATTCTCATCATTTAATCATCATCACCATCATCATTCGTTACAGTGGCTAGATTGGACTGTGTAAAAAATAGGACTGTGGAAAAATTGGGACACTGTACGGGCGCTGATGACCGCGCAGTTGGAAGCCCCACAAACCAAGCATCAGTATCATACTCTCAAACTCATTAAAGAAAACCTACAGATGAACTCCCTACACGTGTGCAGTCCCGGTGGTCTAGAAGAGCCGGTAAGGTAGCTCCGAGTGTTCGGTGAGAGGGCTCGCTGCCTTCGGTAATAAAGAGAACTAAGTAAAGTATTCAACGATGAACTTAAAGTAGTGTAATGTGACGTCCACACTTGACACCAACCTCCTCCCAAAGACTACCACGATAGAAAGGTAATGCGGCTGATAATAAAATGTAAACTGCGAAGTGATTTGTGTACGTTTAGAAACTGAATTTCATGCTATATTAAAAAATGTAGTTTATATTAACAATTGTAATTAACATTTTGACCAATACTGTTCGAATTAAATGTAAGAATACCTGGATCACTATTTTTTTTTTTTTTTTGATTGCGCATATCCTTATTCTTATATAAGAAGCATATCGAACCCGAGAATCAGGCAAATATCGAGACAAAGTGGTATCGGGCAACTTATTAATCTTGAGACCAGCATTCATGGAGTGAAGCTGGAAGAGAGGAAATTATTGTTACGTTGTTACAACATTTACTTCCCATTCAATTCTGTGTTCCTGATGGTCACAACTCCAGTCTAAATACTGTCTGATATCAGTAAAGGGTTTTTAGTCAAGAAAGGTTACCTCGCCTGTACCAATGAACTTCCGATATCTTCATAACATCCGTCATCCTGTATAACATTTCCTTGTTGACAGGAGAATTCTTTCATACCATACCATATTTTGCACCAGTCAAACAATTTTTATGTTAAGCAAGCCGTTATTCTCCTTCCTACTACTGTTTTTTTCATCACTTATGTCTTTGGTTTCTTCAACATTTCGCTACAATCCGTAATAAGTGTGCTGTACATCCCTTTCAACAGGCCATCTACCTATTTCTTACATCTGGCCAGAAGGGCTACTTCGTCTGTCATCGTACTAGTGTCTTTTCCCTTTGATTCTTTATTGCTCTTCCGAAACTTTCTTTCACTTCCATTATTGTTACTAATAAGACGTAGAAATTGAACAGCAGAATTATAGCGTAACTTACACTGCAATTCTGAATTACACTCACCTTTTCACGAGTTTTCCTTGATATTTCACTTTCATTACTGGCACTCCAGTACTGTAGGTGTTACAGATTATTCGTCTGCCTATGTACTTTTGCAACAGTATTGTGAAAGGCCACAAACGCTAGGAAGATATACCGGTTCTTCTTCAATCTGCCATCGGTTACTACTACGCAATTTAGAATTACTTGTGTGACCACTCTTCCCTTCGAAAAATCAAACTGATTTACAGGCACCTAATCTTTGATTCTGTTCCTATTCTATATCTGATATTATCCTGATCAGTAGTTTAGAAACAAGACTTGTCTAATGAATCAGATAATTGACACATTTACCCCCAAGTACCTCCTTTGATAATGTTGCGGTAACAGTCTTCGAGAAATGTGATGGAAGCCCGTTTCGTAGGTATCTGAGAGCAACTCAGATTATCCTCCAGTTTGTGCAGCTCTCATATAATTCATTAATTCCAGAACTATGTCATCCATTTCAGCTTCCTTTGTGCTCAGGTGATTCAGCGCTTTGTCAATGTCTGAGCTCATAACTCGATAACTGTCTTCTTCAACATGAACTTCCTCCTCCTTTTCTGCCACACGTTGATACAGTTCCCGTCCCTCGTCCAGGTCTCCAGTCTACCCATACCGTCCTTCTCCTGTTTCGTCGACATTTACGTTCTACATTTTTCATGTGTATCTCGTTGGTTCACATCTTTAAATTTTAATTCTCTGTAGTTGCGTTCAGTCTTGTTCTATGACTCGGCGATTTTTTCTTAAACCACATGTCTCTTAATATATGTAAAAGTTTCACTCGTCCATGCTGACAGCCTGTTTGTCCTGCCAGTTTCATTTCTAAGAAAACAATGGTGCTGCGATTCTACCTCATTAGTAAACTTGATGTATCTTATTGTATCATCTTATTGTTAGAGTATTTCCTGAGTCGTCCATTCCTTCTTCGGCTCTATTTTTGCATACTTTCTTCTTTATTATACCCTGCCCTCCCTCTAATATCTTACTCTCGGCAGATTACTTACGTCTTTCGTCGCTGCTTCAGAGAAGTTCCAGTTCATCTCACTGTGAAATTTTCAATATACCATTTCACTACATTCTTCTTATGCTCTTTTTTTTCTTAACTGCAGTTATCTATTCATCGCTACAAGGTTATGGTCTGAGTCTATATCTGCTCCTGGGTATGCATTACAGTTCAGAATTTTATATCTAAATCTTTGTTTAACCATGATGTATTCCAACCGATGTCTTCCAGTGTCTCCAGGTCTTCTCCAAGTACACCTTCTTCTATCGTTATTTTGGAGACGTGTGTTTTACTAATTCCTCTTGAAACATCACCTTAGAAAAATTACCCATGGCTGTGCTTAAACTGACACACAATATTTTTAGCTCAATGCAATCTGACTTTCAATAATCCCTACAAAAGAATGGCCCTGACTAACATTAACCTATACCTTTCACAAATCACTTACCTCACAAAAATCTTCGTTACTCGAACTACTGCAATACAATGAGCGCCAATACTGCCAGATAAATAAAAGATTCTCACTACTGAAGGCTCTAACTACTGATAGGCATAGTTAGCAAATGAAAGATTTTGATAGAGAGGACAAACAATGTATTTACCTTAGTAGTGTTCAAAAGTCATTTTATATATATATATATATATATATATATATATATATATATATATATATCAGTTCATGGCATCCAGCCTTACAAATCTACTGTCTCTGTCCAGATCACAGGTTCTCAAAACTCCGCCATCTCACTCCCCAAATCCACCATTGCTGGCGGCTCACCTCTGACTGCGCAACCCTACGTGCTGTTCACATCCAGCTGCCCAACACTACAATAGCGAGCAACAATGCAAACCAGCCACAGACTGCACACAGCACAACCAGTGATTTTCATATAGAGCGCTACATGGCGTTACCAATATAAAAGCCTAAACAGCCTACTTACATAGCCCCCATGCTCGCCACAAAACGTTTTACAAATTGTTTTGGGCAATGGCCAATAATGATTTGATAAAATTTTTCGTAATTACAATAACCAAATTATCAAATGCACACACTTATTGATACACTGTTGGTCAAAAGCTAAAAATTTCTCACAGTCTATAAAGACAGTCCTGATCATTCATCACAATAAAATTGCAGTGTTTTTTTTTCTCTCAAAGCCTGAGCAGTAAAAGAAAATGCACACGAAAGTAGTGGATTTCCATGCAGTCTTGAAGAAGTTGTGTTGTCCTTCCAACGGAAAGACCATGCTGACTCTTGACATGCAGACAGGTAATGGGCCACAACAGAGCAAACCCACAGCAGAGTCAGTCGAAGTTTTGAAGAATACTGGTAGGTAGATCATCGCAGAACAGACCCACTGTAGTCCTGGTAGAGATTGTGGTATTGGTGGGCCACCAGAGGTGCAGACCCACTGCAATTCTTGTAGAAATTATGGTATTGGTGGGTGACCAAAGGTGCAGACCCACTTCAGTCCTTGTAGAAATAGTGGTATTAGTGGGCCACCAGAGGTGCAGACCTAATGTAGTCCTGGTAGAGACGGCCATCAGCCATCTGTTGCGACCGTGCAGGTGCACAATCACCATTGAAGAGTCTTGCGGACAATATAGCAAGTCCATGAACCACCAGTTGTGCACTCACAAAAATTTTTTTTTGAAATGTCCTTAGAGCCAGCAGTGCTGTTAACCAGTCCCTTGTGGAATTATTAACACACGTGCAAGCACTAACAGTCCTCCTTTTTTTCACATATTGTGCATATACTATGACCAACAGAAATGTGTGCAGTGAAATGAATGCTTAAAAGTTACTTAATTTGATGAACTGGTGTCAATTACACTTTTATAACATAAGAATACAATAACAAAGGTACAAAATACATAATTAAAGAACATAACAACACAGATAACTTTTGTAGTAGTACAGGCTTGACAAAAGAATAGAAATAAACATGTACATCAGTGTTACTACAATTATGACATAAGTACATACATAAAAGATCAGAATAACTTTTGAAACATCAACTTCACGCATGGGCATTAAAACAAAACAGAATAAATAATGTCTAAACATCTTTACAAAGTAAATAACATATTATCAGAAAAATTCTACAACGTAAATCTTATTAGCTAAACACATAAAGATAGGAAAACCAAAAATTCACATAGTGTAATAACACAGAAGTACAGGACAGGGTTTGTTTTCAATGTGACGTTTGGTACTGCAGTCCAACCCAAAACTTCATTCTGTAGATCTTTCCTCTTATTTCAACATCTGTTTCCACCAAAAAAAATCCTATCCAAGCATGCTTTCTGTATCCTGTTCACATCCTCTTCCAAAAATAGTTTTTCTCCACTGTACACTACATTTTTGGCAAAACCATTTTCTAATAGCTTCTCGATGCAGTTCTTCCAATTCATCATAGTTAGTTTCTTATATAGTCTACCCCCTCTTAAGCTAACTTAAATCTACTGAGCTCAGATATATATACCAAGGGACGAGGCAATGCAGCAGCACATAACAAATTAACACAAACAGTAAGACAAAAAAAATGGAAATGGGCAAAGCAAGCAGTAGTATATGTAAATTAGCAAAGCAATTGCAATATTACAACTAATATAAGGCAATGTGCAGCAAACAAGAAAAATAAATCCGTAGTAAAACTGGCATAACAGAGTAATACAAAGTCAAATTCAGCAACACTGCGCCTGGCAAATAGCAGCAGCAAATGCTATAACTTATACCTAACATGACAAAGCTCAAGCAGGAAAAATAGTACACTAAAGACAACAATGCAGATAAGGGAAATGTCTATTCACATCTTAACGTCTACGTAATTAAATGCTGCACCACAACTTATTCTGCAAAAGAAATTACCAAATACGTGAAAAAAAATTGTGTATGCAGTTACTGTTATTAGTCCCTTCTTATTGTTCTTCCCTTTCCAAGTGCTCCTTTTTCGAAGAATGTGGATCATAAAATAATTATTTAATAGATCTGTTGACAGAAATTTTTCACATTAGCAAATGCATTTAATTTTATTTTATAAAACCAATGCTGTAACACAGCTGGAAACCAGATATCAAATGAAATAAGCAGCTATCTAAAGCGAAGCATACAAGTATCATTCAATAGTCATGTGGCATTTCATAAGTTAGTAGAAATTCTCTCAACTCTCGTAGAAAGACGCTTGTCATAATCAGGTGTGCAGATGTACGAATATTTCCCATCAATTCATAAGCATTTCAGTAAGTAGCACAAAGTACGAGTAATCATATGTTTCCAAGTAATGAGCGTGTCGTATATGCGATGCTTTCTACAAAGGAATGTCAATAGCGAGGTTAATGGCCTCTTTTTTCTCCACCTAATGGCTGTTTCTCCAGGCGGCTGGCAGAGCTGGCCGCTCACGACGCATTACGTCGAGGTGACTTGGCTTTCTTACCGAAATATTTACGACAGCAGTTTGCACTACAGTGATAGTCTCATTTAAAAAATTTCACAGGTCGAAAAATTACAGTAGTCATGTGTAGAAACGAAATCTTATGAATAGTAGTGTTGTAATACATTCACGCATGGACACATAAGTCATAACTCTTAAAGTACGATTCTTGGTTTCCAACATCCTTTTTCACATATCAGAGTCCCTAATCACTACTCATTATTCCTTACCTTATTATACATATACATATTCGTCGACACTTTGAAACGTCACCTTTGAAGAATTATACATGACTGTCCTTAACTGACATACAATATTTTTAGCGCAACGCAATCTGACTTTCAAAAATCCCTACAAAAGAATGGCCCTGACTAACATTAAACTATACCTTTCAGAAATCACTTACCTCACAAAAATCTTCATTACTCGAACTACTGCAATACAGCGAGCACCACTACTGCCAGCTAAATAAAAGATTCAAACTACGGAAGGCACTAACTACTGATAGGGATAGTTAGCAAATGAAAGATATTAATCGAGAACAAACAATGTACTTACCTTAATAGTCATAATATATATAGCAGTTCATGACAAATTACAAAACTCCGTCATCTCTCTCCCCACATCCACCACTGCTGGCGGCTCACCTCCAACTGCGCAACGCTACGCGCTGTTCACAGCCAGCTGCCTAACACTACAATGGCGAGTATTACAACAATGCAAAGCAGCCACAGACTGCACACAGCACAGCCAGTGATTTTCATACAGAGGTGGTGTTACCAATAAAAAAACCTAAACAGCCTACTTACAACTTCTTCAATATTTCATCATAAGAAATATGTAACATAAACAAATTCCTCATATACGGTAGCATCATCTTATTGATCATAACCATACCTCAACAGCATAATACACATCGTCGTCGTAATAATATGATAACATCTCAGTCAATTTTCAAAATCGTCGTAGCTTCCTGCAATAATTTCAAAATCTAAAAAAAATTCTCTGCTCATTTCAAAAACGTACTTTAAAATCATGATCCCATACCAAATACGTCTTTCAGAGCTCTCATAATATCACAATGGTTCCGAAAAAATATGAACAGTTCCCAAAGTACAGACGAAATACAATTTCATAAGTGTGAAGTTATCCAACTGTGTAATTGCGTAAATATGTGTCACTGACGTAGTAAAAAAAAATGTTTGTTTCTCTGTTAAATAATCAGATAGCTGTGTAATTCTGTGTTAGAGAAATATGGTACCGATGTGTAAAGTTGTATAAGCAAATACCATATTAGCTAGGGCTGCTTGTGCTTGCCAAACACATGGTACACAAAGTAAGCGTGTCCCTCCCTGGGGATTAATGTAAATATACCCTCAGGTGCGACAGATTACAGCAGTGGAATAAAATGTATCACAGAAAACTTTCTTTGTAATTCAAAAATTTTTAAAAATAAATGTTTTAAGTACAAAATTAATCACTCAAATACGTGTACTGACGCGCTAAATTGTGCGTCTTGTTGTAACATAATCTCTGTCATTACATAAGGGTAAAAAATGTGCCAAGTGTCCTAATTATCGTCGTCCGTAAGCAAAGTTCTGTGAAAGTCAATGTACTTACCTCGTAATAAACAAAAGCGAAACGCTATTCGTATATATACCGTAGTTATTACGTACAGTACCGTGATCAAGAAAGCACTACACTGTAACGTATTGGCTGTCTCATTGTAGCTATACCACAAAAGTTACTACTAAAACATGTTTTACTTTCCAGAAGAATTCAGAAAAACTGTGCAGACATAAAGCAGATACAGCGCAAAAGCAACAATGTAAATTGTGTCACGCATTAGTAGCGTCATGATATAATCGTGTAGCTGCCAAAGAAACCAAATGCTAAGCCATCTTTAATCCCACAGAAAGTACTTCAAATAAAGAATGTCTTTTCAAGTAAACCAAAATGTTGCATGAAAATCTCATTAGCAGTGCCGGTATTTGTTCTAAGTATGTGAGCCTTATAGTCGTTACGTGATAGTTCAACTAAAAAGCAAGATTGTACAAATAACAACACTGTGTCGTCTGTTCACTATAACAATGCATTTGTAATTTCTGTTTAAATAAGTTCTCTTGGTTCTTGACTGGATATTTAACTTCAAACATTGCTGCGTGTTAACAGTTTCTAAGTTTGACAAAGCATACTAGAAACGTGAAGTGAAAAGTTTTACGGCAAAGACAAAGTTAAAAAGCAGTTTATCTTTCAATAAACGGTTTTACATGTGAAATGTGATACAATCCTTTACTCTTCCTAGCGCTCAGAGTTAACTTTAAAGCAATTATCATGTTGTATACGTCGATAAGGAATGCTAAAATTTTTCTCAAGGTTAGCGTCTATGTTATTTTTCGCTGAGCCAGCCGGTGCACATGGCTGCCTGCGGTGCGAGTCATTGTCTGTCTCTTTGTTGGCGCGCGTCGTTATTGGGATTTGGAGGTCTAACTTCTACACTCCTGGAAATGGAAAAAAGAACACATTGACACCGGTGTGTCAGACCCACCATACTTGCTCCGGACACTGCGAGAGGGCTGTACAAGCAATGATCACACGCACGGCACAGCGGACACACCAGGAACCGCGGTGTTGGCCGTCGAATGGCGCTAGCTGCGCAGCATTTGTGCACCGCCGCCGTCAGTGTCATCCAGTTTGCCGTGGCATACGGAGCTCCATCGCAGTCTTTAACACTGGTAGCATGCCGCGACAGCGTGGACGTGAACCGCATGTGCAGTTGATGGACTTTGAGCGAGGGCGTATAGTGGGCATGCGGGAGGCCGGGTGGACGTACCGCCGAATTGCTCAACACGTGGGGCGTGAGGTCTCCACAGTACATCGATGTTGTCGCCAGTGGTCGGCGGAAGGTGCACGTGCCCGTCGACATGGGACCGGACCGCAGCGACGCACGGATGCACGCCAAGACCGTAGGACCCTACGCAGTGCCGTAGGGGACCGCACCGCCACTTCCCAGCAAATTTGGGACACTGTTGCTCCTGGGGTATCGGCGAGGACCATTCGCAACCGTCTCCATGAAGCTGGGCTACGGTCCCGCACACCGTTAGGCCGTCTTCCGCTCACGCCCCAACATCGTGCAGCCCGCCTCCAGTGGTGTCGCGACAGGCGTGAATGGAGGGACGAATGGAGACGTGTCGTCTTCAGCGATGAGAGTCGCTTCTGCCTTGGTGCCAATGATGGTCGTATGCGTGTTTGGCGCCGTGCAGGTGAGCGCCACAATCAGGACTGCATACGACCGAGGCACACAGGGCCAACACCCGGCATCATGGTGTGGGGAGCGATCTCCTACACTGGCCGTACACCACTGGTGATCGTCGAGGGGACACTGAATAGTGCACGGTACATCCAAACCGTCATCGAACCCATCGTTCTACCATTCCTAGACCGGCAAGGGAACTTGCTGTTCCAACAGGACAATGCACGTCCGCATGTATCCCGTGCCACCCAACGTGCTCTACAAGGTATAAGTCAACTACCCTGGCCAGCAAGATCTCCGGATCTGTCCCCCATTGAGCATGTTTGGGACTGGATGAAGCATCGTCTCACGCGGTCTGCACGTCCAGCACGAACGCTGGTCCAACTGAGGCGCCAGGTGGAAATGGCATGGCAAGCCGTTCCACAGGACTACATCCAGCATCTCTACGATCGTCTCCATGGGAGAATAGCAGCCTGCATTGCTGCGATAGGTGGATATACACTGTACTAGTGCCGACATTGTGCATGCTCTGTTGCCTGTGTCTATGTGCCTGTGGTTCTGTCAGTGTGATCATGTGATGTATCTGACCCCAGGAATGTGTCAATAAAGTTTCCCCTTCCTGGGACAATGAATTCACGGTGTTCTTATTTCAATTTCCAGGAGTGTATAAATTCACCTTGTCGAGAGGGCCCTGCCGTGTTTGAATCCCGCCAGTTCTGATGCAATTCAGATCTGTCGTCACGATTATATCGTTTGTCGTCATGTCGGTAGATTCCATAATTCCTTTCTTGCCGGTCACATGGTGGATAATTTCTCCCTGAATCGTAACTGCGCACTGAACTGTTGCATCTTAAGTTATTCTGTCTCCCTTGATAATAATTGTTTTGGTTCGCATATTGCCTGTTTGTATGGTTGTCTCTGTAATAGTCATTACCGCAGAGAGCTGATCTTTCCCTGTAATTATTACTACTCTGCCTACGGTTGTCATACGGGTGGCGTCTGTTTTGGTCACGATTTAGGTTGTGAGAATACCCTTGTGGTGTCCAGTTATTATTTCTTTCATCGCCGAATTGTGACGAATGTGACCTGCAATTGTTGTGTTTCTGTTTTCGCGTCCCGCGATTGTCAGTGTCGATTTCCAAATCTTGTAAGAGTCCCTGAAAAGCTTCAATGTCATCTTTGCAACGTCCTGCCAAAATAATATGTCGGAAATAATCAGGCAATTTGATTAAGCAAATGCGGATGAGTTCTGAGGGGCTGTAAGGGTTTAACAGGTACTGATTCTTGTGCAACATGTCTTCAAAATATTTCACAAGACTAGAAAATTCAGATTGTTCGAAATGTTTCATTATTACGATGCTATGTTTTACTCGGTCTTGTGTGGCTTGAGACCAATATGCTGAGAGGAAAGCATGATAAAATTCTCCTTCACTGTGGCAATCGTGAATGACCGATCGCATTCTTACAGCTGGTTCAGTCTCTAAGTAGCCACACATTGCGAGGTGCCGGGGCAAGCAGTGTATTTAACGCTAAATTCTTCTACAATCTACATATGTAAATGATGCTCTAAGCCCCCCCTATTCTAACTCCGACTTTTGCTGTTGCACATGGATTAAAAAATATACGCGAACTGACTGTAATCAACCCTGCAAGTGGAGTAGAAAAGAGTTTGGCACCTGCAATAATTTAATTTGATAAATAAGTTAAATAAAGGAAGGTTTCATTAACGTAGTGAGAAATGATGGGTTGCTCTACCGATTAACAGAATGAAAGTTTTGTCCAAAATAACAATATGATTTATTAAGACTAAACACAAAATAATAAACAAAAACACATGAAACATTTATAATACATCAAATTGGCTCAAATTGGATACTCAAACAAACGCTGTGAAGGTGAAGTTGCCCCTAAACTAGATTGTGAGGTTTATGACGAAGTGGTATGTGGAGCCAATTCCTTGCCACTAAAATCATAAGAGAGACACACAGCTAACCCCACATTAATTGCTGCTACCCAAGACAGAACAAAATTAGAAAAAGACGAACAGGCGCGCTCTGCTGAGCTCTGATTATCACCTAGGAAGATCCCTATCTGCCGGTGCTGCGGACATACATTACCAAACTGTCTTCTTAACTGCCAGAACACGATCTGGCTACCGGAGGCGATGGCTGGTTGCTTTGACGTCCTCGACCGAAAAGCGAGAGCCGACTACTCTAGAGCACCCGTACATGCCGAACACCGCACATTCCCGCCCCCACGACAGTGGCCGTGGTTAAACGTTCCAATCAGCAACTCGAAAACCGACGGAAAATTCCACTCCATTGCTGGAGCACTACCATTCCACCAATGGAGATTCTTGGCGCCAAATTCTGCTCTGATTTTGCTACGTCACGGAGCTATTCCCGGAGCAAGCCAATCACAGTTACTATTTTTCAGAAAGCGCGGGAATTTTCCCGCCACAACTGCCTGGGTACACAAGTCATTCCCACGCCTCGCTGGTAGCCCGCCAGAAAGTGTTTTCGCTAAGTTTCTGCGAAGTAACGGAACCTCTAGCCCAGCCGCTACTTCAAGCCCCTCTGGGCATGTCTTTTGACAATGTCGGCATCTGGAAAGCATTCGCTCGACTCCCTCACACCCTTTCAAAATCAGCAGAGCCCGCCTGTCACCGGACCACCCGGGTGACGAGAGACGCTGTGTGGGAAGTCCGCGTGTGAAGGAATAGCAACTTTCCACCACATGCAATTAGAGAGGAGAATCGTAAGATAGAAATACGAGAGGGGGCTCATGCCACCTCTCAACATAAATTCTAATCTGTGCTCTAATGTCCAGTTGGGAAGAAAACAATGAGAGAATTGATGAAGGCACGCTTGTGGATGAATGTCGTTGCCTGAATTCTTAAATGTTTTGAATTTACGTGTAGTAATGAACAGCTTATAGTCAAAATCATCGTGTCGGCGAGTCGCATATCGGTCATTGTTACGTCCTGTAGGCGGTTGCATCTCAAAATTCGCTGCACCTTGCCAATTTCTTTCATAATTTCCGAAATGCCCTGTGTTATTATTTTGCGGCTTTTCCGTATTTCTAAGTCCCTCTTCCCGTGTTGGAGCACGAGTGTCCTCTGAAATATGTAATTTTTGTATTACTTGTGCCAACTGATCTTCTACTTCCCGGATTTCTCTTTTGTGTTGCGTATTAATTTGATTCTGATTTTGTTTGAATTTCTTAATTTGTTCATACTCTTCCTTGTCAGTGATGGCTACAGGTCTTGTGTCATTCAGATCATCATCTACCTTTGTAAATAAGTTAGTGAACTGATCTGAAATTTCGGCTACTTTCTCCGATAGTGTACTTATTTCCTCAGTGTTTTTTCTCTGAACGGAGTTTCAGAGTGTCCATTTGTGTGGAAATCGTATCAACTGTGTCCTTTAAGTTTTCCTGAGTGTTTGCAAGTTGCGTAACCGAATCGGTAGATGCAACTGAGTCAGTTTTAGCTTGCAAGGTGTCGTGATTTTCATGAACAATAGTTTGCAGTTCCTTTATGGCTGCTTCGTGATTCTGTAATGCATTTTGATGACGCGAAAAAATTGGTTGTAAATGCTCACAAATTTGTATTTTTACGTCATTACAGGCTTTTTGACATTTCGATTCGATTTTATGTAACTCAGTAGTTAAATCTTCACGTGTTTGTTCAAGCGTGGTGTCTAACTTTTGAAGATTTTGTTCCATTGCGTCTAACTGTTGCTGTGTTTGTCTCTGATTTTGTTTCATTTGTTGCATTAATTGCAATAATAATGTATTAGTGTCTGGAATCTGTTCCTCTATGCTTTTCGGCAGTGCATTTGCGCCGGCAACATTCACATTTTGACTAGCGGAAAATGTGTCTTGACTTATTTGAGAAAACGGTGAAGACGCAAAAGCTGAATCTACAGTATTTGCAAGATTGTGTGCTGTCATTTCGGATTCCTGAGGCGAATTGTTGCCGACCGATCGATCGATAATGCTTCCCTGTACACTAATTGTTTCACTGTCTACACCATTATTTGCAGCCCGCTCCATTTCACTATGCACAATTACTAAATTACTAGTTTGAACTGTAGGCGCCCCGGTGGTCCCGGTCGCCTACGGTGGACTGGATGGCCGAGTGGTGACCTCTCCAGTTCTCAGGATGCTAGTAAATGGCTGTAGAAGCGTCAGAAACGCCAAAGAAACATTACTCATTCGTAACAACTTTATTCCTGCCGAGTACAACATGGCTTGGCGATATCAACGACCTTCCCCGAGTCCTCGCTGACTCGTAGCGATGACACCAGATCCGGGCCGCGCAGTCTTGCTAGCGCAGCGCCGCGTCCTGTGACGTAGCGCTGGAATGTCCTTACTTTGGCCGCGCGTGGCTGGCGGTGCCCGGCTGGGCGGCGGCTCGACGGCGGATAGCAGGTGGCTCCGGGTTGGAGTCCTAGCGCTGTCGGCACGTGAGGCGTTCTCGTAGTGCGAAGTCTTCTTCCCTGCTCCTCCTGGTGGCTCGTCCACGGTGGACGGGCGGAACGGGCTGCAGTCCCCCAGCGTCGTCGGCTCACCTGGTTGAGACGGCGGATGCACAGGGCCTAGGCCACGCACGGTCTCGACGACGGCTCACTGATGTGGTCAGCATTGGCGGCGAGCGAGTCTGCCGCGATGTCTGCTAATCCTGGGTTGATGATTGACAGCGGCAGCACAGAGGACCAGAGCTGGTACTGTCCCCTCACGTCTGCTGCTGGATGGGCCGCCCTTACTGCAAAATCTCCTTAATAAAGATTAATATGTTGATCACCGAGCTGAACGCTATGCAGCGACCCAGTACACATCTAACTGCAAGTCTAACTGCGAGTATGAGTGCCTTGTTGACATCCAAGCTGGCGTGTATAAAGGAAGCACGAGCGGCGTCCTGACGTCATGCTCGTTTGTAATGACCGCATTCGTTCCACTTACACTGCTGCTTCATCTGTCGTACTCGCCCCTTAGGTGCTCTTGCGACAGAGTTACGTGTTGTTACGACAGACTTATGCGAAGTGGTGAAATGCAGTACAGCTGACGCTATACCTCTGTCTTGCACTCTACGAAAGTCTCCGTCTAACACAAACCCGCATGCTAAGCAATTCTCTCTCGCCTGCTGTGTGTAACCAGGCCATTGCCCCTGCGCGACGACACATTCCATACATGCGCAATCCTCTTACCTCTTGGCTAACCTACTGCCTCTGGCTCTCGGCATAGGCAACGAAACTTTGACAATATTCCACGTTTCCAACTCTTTATTATTCTGCGACACTACAGAACATTAGTTAATTCATTACACGGTGGCGCTAACACACTGCTTTCGTCTTCACTGCCATTTCTCAGTTTACTTTGGAGCCTAATATTACGTTTTTCACAAGCCATTATTGTGACAATATTTCACACGACAACACAGAAAAGCACAATTTGAAGAGCAAAATAAAAAAAACACATTAACATAGCACTGAAAATAATATCTAGTTAATTGCAAGCGCAGCTGCGAAATACTTGGTGGAAATCTACATGCATGCCACAACTGTTTTACTGTACAACAATGAAAAACTACAACTACAAAGGAAATTCTCTCTATAATTACGTGCTAGCAATAAACAATGGCTACACTAATTACACAAACTACAAGAAAAAATCAGAAGATTCCAGTGAGGTATCCTCGGCTAAGGGTCGACATATGAAACGTCCCCTTAGAAAAATTAATGAATTACTGTGCTGATAAACCTCTTATATTATTTGATTTTCAAACAGCTGAGGAAAACTGAACTTACTGAGACATTACTCTCTTTACTTATTCTGACCAACACTAAACTGACACACAATATTTTTAGCGCAACGCAATCTGACTTTCAATAATCCCTACAAAAGAATGGCCCTGACTAACATTAACCTGTACCTTTCACAAATCACTTACCTCACAAAAATCTTCGTTACTCGAACTACTGCAATACAGCGAGCGCCAATACTGCCAGCTAAATAAAAGATTCTAACTACTGAAGGCTCTAACTACTGATAGGCATAGCTAGCAAATGAAAGATTTTGATAGAGAACAAACAATGTATTTACCTTAATAGTGTTCAAAAGTCATAATATACATATATATCAGTTCATGACATCCAAATTTACTGTCTCTGTCCAGATCACCCGCTCTCAAAACTCCGCCATCTCACTCCCCAAATCCACCACTGCTGGCGGCTCACCTCCCACTGCGCAACGCTACGCGCTGTTCACATCCAGCTGCCCAACACTACAATAGCGAGCAACAATGCAAACCACCCACAGACTGCACACAGCACAGCCAGTGATTTTCAAATAGAGCGCTACATGGCGTTACCAACATAAAAACCTAAACAGCCTACTTACACTCTCTTTCTGACTCGCCGGCCGAAGTGGCCGTGCGGTTAAAGGCGCTGCAGTCTGGAACCGCAAGACCGCTACGGTCGCAGGTTCGAATCCTGCCTCGGGCATGGATGTTTGTGATGTCCTTAGGTTAGTTAGGTTTAACTAGTTCTAAGTTCTAGGGGACTAATGACCGCAGCAGTTGAGTCCCATCGTGCTCAGAGCCATTTGAACCAATCTTTCTGACTCGTATTAGGTTGATGCGTAAGTTTTTAGCGTTTTTATATAAGTTTAATTAACACAACAGATAGACATAACAGATACTTTAGTCACCAATAATTAATTTGCTTCACTATTTACAAAAGTTTTCCAACGCTGGTGTAACGTTTCGATTCAGCGACTGTAGAAATCACGCGGTTTTAAGGCGAACTCGTCGAACCATGTTCGGAGCGCATTTTAATGCGTAAAGGACGTTTCCTGAAGGCTGCTCGATAGAGAGCGGGAAGGTGAAAATCTGACGGGGCAGGGTGAGATGAAAAAGACGGATGTAGAAGGACTTCCAATCCAACTCCCTCATAATGGTTTTTGTCTGTCTAGAGAAGGCGGGTGGGCGTTATATGAAGTAGCATCACTTCACGCCTTGATCGTTGTTCTTGGACTGCGTCTGCAGGACGTCTCAGTTTTTGGCAATAAATGTCAGCGGTCATGATTACACCTGAGGAACGCTATTCGTTGTACACCACACAGTGGATGCGCACAGGTCTTTGCATTGGGAGTTGCTGCTTTTTTTGCTGTCAACCATTCCTTTCTTTTCCTTAAGTTAGCATAAAGACACTATTTCTCGTTATCAGTAGCTACCTACGATATGAATGGTCCGTGTTGCTAACGAAGGCCGGCCGGGGTGGCCGAGCGGTTCTAGGCGCTACAATCTGGAACCGCGCGACGCTACGGTCGCAGGTTCGAATCCTGCCTCGGGCATGGCTGTGTGTGATGTCCTTAGGTTAGTTAGGTTTAAGTAGTTCTAAGTCTAGGGGACTGATGACCTATGAAGTTAAGTCCCATAGTGCTCAGAGCCATTTGAACCATTCTTTTTTTTTTTTTTTTTTTTTTTTTTTTTTTTTTTTTAACGAAGCAACTGAAGATAAACAAGGAGGGATGTACATTTGGCCACCTTCTGATTTCTGTGATTTTGAGTAAGAGTACGCGGTACCCATATACTAAATTTTGGAACCTTTTTTATTGCATGAAAATGTCCCACAATGATGGACTGATCACAGTTCATCACATCTGCCAATTCTCTAGTGGGTCATTGTGGATTCATGCGTTTAAACGATCATGATCAAGTTCCGAAGGTCTTCCTGAACGTGGAGAGTCACTAACATCAAAACGAACCTCTTTAGAGCAAGGAAACCATTGTCTTGCCGTGCTCTGTCCACTGGCATTGTACCCACATACGCCGCAAGCGTTTCTCGCTGCCTCCGTTGCTGCCACCCCTCTGTTGAACTCACACAGAAGAATATCTCGGAAAGTTCCCATTTCTCCACATGGCACTCCATCTTCCAGCGTCCACAGCTCCGCTGAGTACCTCCTATTGACAAAATGCCAATATTTGAACATAAATAGCAGCAGCGAACGACAAAAACAATGCAATCGATAAATAAAGCCACAGCTACCGGAAAACCAACATGCAAAACAAAAACGCTAAGAACTTCTGCACCAGTCTAATATAATCATGTGACCATAATCCCCATTCTCTTTCATTACTGTAATTCCTGCCAAATTTACTAATAATGAGCTCTCGTCAGTCATACTATTCCTTCTTCATACAGCCCCCACCAAGACAATCACCACTTGAAGTTTACTTATAGCAGTCTTTGCAAATAAAGTAATCACCTCGGTGTTAGTATTCAGTGCAGTGATTTTCTCTGCCTCCTGCATCTTCATGTCGTTTATTGTTATTGATTGATCCTCCTTTACAGACGCTTTCCCACCCAAAGGGAAATGTGTTCCTAGAATTTATGTCGCCTCCACTGCCTTGATAACTCCGTTACCGCAATGAAGGTTAAATCTTGTACTAGAAGTGTTCAGATACCATAGTTGACTTCGTCTGAAAATCTTAATAGAGGCTTAAATTGAGCCGGACCCACAGACTGATAATCGAGAACGCTATCCCTTGACGATATTAGCCTTTAGTCGACAAATATGGTGGAGAAAGGCAGAGATTATAATATATGGAAGAAACAATTGATGGCGATGGGTGCAGGTTCCACTGTAAGGCATTTACAGAGGTGAGATAACAGCGGTCTATCGCTTCAAATCAAGCTAAAGACTGACGATTCAAAAAGGAAACTGTTATGTGTGTAGCAAGTTTGGTTGCAATAGCTCCAAACTTACACGTTTTACACTTTCGATGTTAACCTTCAAGTCGCAATCAGTACACCTGGCCGTTTAATATCATCGGAAAAGTCACCAGTCCGACCAGCTACCCCAAAATAGTCGTTTTCGATTGTTGTTACAGGTCAAATTTTTCGCTTTGTCACACTATTCAGATAAAAAGTTATAAATGTGCCCTATTGTGCTGTAGTTTCCCCATGCATTTCAGAGCTATCCATCAACATGTGCGTCACAGCCCCTCCGCCCGACACACACACACACACACACACACACACACACACACACAAACACTAACAAACACACACACACACATACTTTCTAAACAAGTGGGCTGCACTTTTGTAAGGATTTTTCTTTCGAAATCGACCTATACTTACTGTTGTCTATTCTTGTTTTTTCGCATTGTATGTAATACATCTTTATATATATATGATTCTACTGTACGTGTGTATGTCACTGAACTCCTACTAAACGGCTGGGCCGATTTGGATGAATTTTTTTATATGCGTTTGGTTGGCGCCCTGGATGGTTTAGATTCACAAACCAGCCCTGCAGATGGCTCTGCAGTCGGTATCTAGGTTATTTATCTATACTACAACTACACGGCTGGATCGATTTGAATGAATTTTTGAGAATGCATTCAAGTGGGGGCCAGGAAAATTTAAATTCCTAAATCAGCACGGTAGGTGGCGTTGCATTTTTGTGTGCAATGTTGAGCATATTATATTCAGATTTAAGTTACGTGAATAGGATTTCGTTTATTTTTCGACATTTTATTTTGAGTGTATCATATTATGTGTGTTTCCTTATTTTGATATTTTAATTTTTTTGTACGGTCTCTTTTGATGTTTCAGGTGTCGCATTTCAGTATATAATATTCACATATAAGTTACGTACATAAAACAATGCCACGTATTCGTGGACGAGGAGGAAATGTTGGTCGACGGACTCGGAATTCACAATTAGTCCAGAACCGTCGGTTAAATAGATTGGCAGAACATCAATTGACGGACAATGAAAATTTAAGAAACCAGGCTGCAATCAGACGTGCTAATGAAAGTCAAGAGCAGTGCAACGAACGCCTTCGAGCTAATGCATTGAGACAAAGGCTGGCCCGTCAACGAGACACCGACACATTCATTACACGTGAACAACAGCGTTTGCAAGTGTATCGCGCATTGACGCGTACATCACTTTTTCGCCTTGCATTTGAATATGAGTCAGACACCGACTATTCGTCACATTCACATATTGTAATCGGTGCTATGAACAAACAATGCCAACACTGTCATGCACTAAAATACAAAGGTGAATCGGCCGGTTTCTGCTGTGCGTCTGGAAAATTTGTATTGCCCCCATTGAATTCGCCGCCAGAACCATTGAAAACACTATTGGCTGAAGTTACATCTCAATCTAAATCCTTTTTGCGTAAAATTCGTGAATTCAATTCGTGCTTTCAAATGACATCATTTGGAGCAACGAAAATCGTTCAGAATGAGGATGGTCGCAATTTTCAGTCAACGTTTAAGATTCAGGGCCAAGTGTATCATCAAATTGGTTCTTTAATGCCGATGCCTGATACCGATTCAAAACTTCTGCAAATCTACTCTTCACGGGTGATGAGGAGCAGCACATAAACGCCCGCTGCCAGTACAGCAATATCGAGCAGATGGAGGAGCGAGAAACTGTGGGTATTTTAGAACCGCTTTTACAGAATCATAACCAGTTGGTCCAGTTGTTCAGTACCGTTTCAAACAGACTGCAAAACGACAACCATACGATCGTCATCAAAGCAGACAAAGTACCATCTGGGCAGCACGCGCGCCGATATAATTCACCGACCTTTAATAAAGTTGTAGTTGTTATGGTTGGCGACGCATTTGAACGTCGAGATATTCGAATCCATCGCAGAGATAACACAGTGCATACGACTGAAGACAGTCATCGCTCTTACGACGCTTTGCAATATCCATTGATATTTTGGGAAGGAGAAGATGGATATCATTTAAATATCAGACAAAGAAATCCAGCAACAAGGTCAAACAATGTCGATTTATGGGTTGGATCTAGAAAATCCGCCCTTTTCACATGGCCAGTTACAATTGGCGTGTTCTCGCGTTGGAAAACCGTCAAGTTTATTCATTTATACTCCTCAGGAATTGACTAATAATGCTGTTCATCAACTCGCATTAAGATAAAATTAAACCAACATTATTGATTATAACGAATTGTTTTTAGAAAAATTGATGTTATATGAAATTACTATAATATTTGTCTTTCGTTTAATACTTTGTTTAATATCCTAATCGCTTGAAATATCATGCAGGACGTCTGTCGGGTCCGCTAGTATAGTATATAATTTTGCACTATTAGAATCAGTGATTAATTACGATCTGGGATGACATATCCCACATAATCGTCTCCTGAACATAAAAAGTTAAGGTTCAGATCTCGACGCAGATACCACGTTGTCTCCTGACATAATACACGACGAAGACCTCTGGCTTATGATTCGGCCTATGATTCACAGTGATTATGGACATGCCACCTATTATGGTCTTTCTAGATTCAGAAATTTCCATTGTATTCTTTAATTTTGTTCCATAAAACAAATATTCTCTGATTCATCTTATACCTCTGATCTTCATCGTTTCCACGTCTACATAGCGCTTCGAATCTCTTAGGATATTCTGTTTCCGTAATTCTTTCCCCATGCTAAAAGTACAGTCACTGTGCTGTAAACGTAGCTTCATTTATACTCTTCTGTACTTAATAAAACAGATTATTCAACATGTACGCTGTAGGCCATTAAAACTGCAGGACCAGGAAGGATAGCAAATAAAGAAATTTATTCTATCCCCAATACAGATAGTCGGAAGGACACACATATAATTTTTTATGTGATTAAAGAGTATTCAAATGGTTTAAATGGCTCTGAGCACTATGGGACTTAACATCTATGATCATTAGTCCCCTAGAACATAGAACTACTTAAACCTAACTAACCTAAGGACATCACACAACACCCAGTCATCACGAGGCAGAGAAAATCCCTGACCCCGCCGGGAATCGAACCCGGGAACCCGGGCACGGGAAGCGAGAACGCTACCGCACGACCACAAGCTGCGGACTAAAGAGTATTGCCAAGGGCCTTGCAGCAGTGGTAAGTGCTGTCGGGCAGGTCTAGCACTTGGATGGGTGACCATCCGGCCTGCCGAGCGTTGTTGGCAAGCGACCTGCACTCAGCTCTTGTGATGCAAACTGCGGAGCTACTTGACTGGGAAGTAGGGGCTTCAGTCTCGTAAACTGACATACGGCCGGGAGAGCGGTGTGCTGATCACATGCGCCTCCATATCCGCACCAAGTGACGCATGTGGGCTCAGGATGACACGGCGGCTGGTCGGTACCGCCGGGCCTTCATGGCCTGTTTGGGCGGAGTTTAGTTTTAGTTTTTATTATGGACACGTATTACACGCGTGTGTGGTGAAAATCAGTACCTCCGAATTTTTTAATGTGAGAACTCTCATAATTTTAAATAAAACAAACATTATATAGCCTTATTATTCACGTCTACGTATTTATTTCTCCACATATTTGTCCTGCCAACAAACACACACCTCCAAACGATAAACCATTTTGTTGATACCATCGGCATAAAATGATTGCTGATGGAGCCACAACCTCATTTCTGGCGGCAACGCTTCATCAGTATCAAACTGAAGTTCTCGAAGGCGTTCTTTAAGTTCTAGAAACAGAGGAAAACCGGATAGGGCCAAGTCGGGACTATACGGAGGAAAGTCGACCGAGTAATATGCATGACATGTAAGAGCTCTACCGGTATTGAGAACACAATAGAAACTTCGGAGGCATTACTTTTCAGCACGCCATCATAGTACACAGCGCTGCGACAACGTCTCTAACATGGCTCACCATCGATCGGAGTGAACTAGGGCGACAGGCATTAGTGAGTGAATCCATGTTGCTTCACTCTACGCCGATCAATCATACTGGCTGGTGATTTTCGGCGTGCCAAACTCTCAGTGCCGTGAGACCACATTAGAGCACGTGACCGCGTGAGTAGCGGTCGCTCGCCGTCACTCACCTCTCACGTGTTGCGGGAGCACGCGACCTGCAGTTTCCGCTCTGTACATCATGCAGCACTCGCTCGCTGAGTGGCGAGTCACTTGGCTGAGGAATATTATACGCTACACAGCACCGTCACAAAGTAGTGGCGTTAATGGGCGCGGGAAACGATGAAACGCAATTAGAGTTAGATTTTCTTTTTACCCGTCCATTTTCCATGTTTTCTATGCAGAAAGTGTATGGTGTATACCTGAAATTTAAAAAATGATATCATAGCGACTGGGTATGACCACGCCTAAACAAAACTGAAGTTTAAATCGAATACTGAATGTTTTATTTATTTATTTATTTAACCTGATCCGATTAGGGTCATCAGGCCCTCTCTTACTTTCGACCAGGGTTTCACACATACAGACTTTTTTACGTCATAATTACCTGCGAAATAACAATAACTGTAATATGACAAATTGTATTAAAGTGATTTGAATGTGTGAAGTTCCTTTGTTGCTTTAGTAGATATGTCATTAACTACCTTCTGAAGCTGGAGTTTTTATCCAGTTCTCTAATATAATTTGGGAGGTTACTCCAGGGTCGGGTTCATGTTACTGGGAAGAATTTCGAGAAGTGGCTGAACGATGAAGTGGGACAGAAAGGATTTTGCTCTTTTTGGGCATGTGCTTCTGCCATTTTGTGCAGATACGAGCGTTAAGGTCGAGGAGGGATATGAGAGACAGTGTCCATTGATAAGACAGCAAAGAAGACATAGAGCATTGAAATCTCTGCGCTTGTCTACAAGTAGCCAGGATATCTACGCATAAGATGGTCAGTTCCAGGCACCGTGAGCTTTTCTGAGAAAGGCTTTGGAAATAACGTCACTATAATCAGTAACTGGAGGTGTAAGTGTTTGTACAAGTTTCAGCTGAAGAGGGAACAGCATTTTATAATTTTGTAGGGGATGGATGCCTTCCTACACGTTGCAGTTATGAGTTCAATCCAATTTGGATTTTCGTCTATTATTACTCCTAGACTCTTTGGTGGAGCAGAGAAGTTGATATTTGTCCATCTAGTGTTAAAGGTGGTAGGAATTGCTAATGAGCATATAGTGATCAAACAATGCCGCTTGGGACTTGGGCAGGGCTGAGCTGTAACCCTATATCTTGGGACCATCGTGATAGTGCGCACAGGTCGGTGTTGATATTCTCGACAGCTGTCTTCAGGTTTATTGATTTTCTACTGAGATACAACTGGAGGTCATCAGCGTGCATTTCGTATTTGCAGTAGGACAAAACTGGTGACTCATCATTTACGTACAATGTGAAGAGTATAAGACCAAATACTGGTCCCTGGGATCGCCTGATACCACATACGTTTATGGTGACTCCGTGGTGCGGACATGGCGCAGTAATGGGAAGACTTCAGGTATGAATAAACGCATTGCACTGCACTTGGTAAAAAGACTTTGCTGAAGTCTAAGAAGTATATTACATAATAAAATTATAAACAGCCGACCAGTTGTTTTGAATTTGCTCGCCAAAAGATTTTTAAATTCTGTAAACGTGTAGTGAATCGTTTTGTGGTGCGCCAGAACTATGTAACTAATTCAGTGGACATAGATATTGCCGTGTATGATCTTTGACATCTGTCTTCCGAACAGAAGGGGCAGATTGTTAAATAATCCGAGGACTTTTGTGATGTGCTCACTTAGAGGTTAGATGAAGTGAAAGAAACATGGTATAAATACGAGTTGACGGATAACATTCCCGTGAGGTGTCCACCATGCAGATTGTTACGGGCCATAATTGGGGAAATGCTCCGTCAAGGAGTTATTAGAACATGTAAATACCCGTATTTCTCTCCTATATTCGTGGTTCCCAAGTTGCAGGGCTGGGTGTGTCCCGTTGTTATCAGATCCTTAACTAAAAAGTAGTCCTGCAATCTATACCGCTTGCTGATTTGCATTCGTGCTTCTCTTCATTTCAAAGGGCAAAGGACTTTACGAACTTTGACCTAAACTTGGCCTATTACGAAATCCTTCCGGCCGAGGAGTCCAAACTTGCCATGGAATTTGCTACTGTTTCAGCACTTTAAGAGTATAATAGGGTTCCTTTCGGACAACCTACTGGGGCATCGATTCTGTCAGCTATCTGAAATTTGAGCGTTTGTACCATTATCTTGATGATTTAGTAAATTTTAGTGAGAATTTCCTGGAGCATATTGTCCATATTAGAGAAGGGCTCAGACGGTTGCGAAAGGCGGGTTTTACGGTCAAACCTTCGAAGGCAAAACGTTATCAGTCTGAAATATCTTTCTTGGGCCACATTGTTTCTGGGCAGGAGTTAGGATTGATCAGAGTCGCAATCAGCCGATCCATTCGTGTCCCACTCCTAAAAATGTCGAAGAGTGACTCGTTTCATCGGAATGGTCAATTATTTCCGAAATTCTGTGCCAATTTTTGCCCAGCTAGCGGCACCATTAATCCATATCCGAAAGAAAGGAAAAAAATTCGAGAGGGGTCTTTCCCAATAAGCATCTTTTGAGGCCTTAAAGAAGGCTGCAACCAGCGCTCCTGTGTTGGCTTTGGTTCTTTTTAACAAGGAATTTACTGTCGAAACAGACGCCTCTATGTCCGGAGTTGCGGCTGTGCTTTTGCAGGAAGAAGAGTCTGGGAGAGGCCCTATACCTTATGCTTCACGTAGTCTATCGCCATTAGAGGCTCAATATTCAGTATACGAACTGGAGGCCCTAGCAGTCTTGTTAACTCTTGAAAAATTTGAATTGTATTTTGAACACCAACCGTTTTTGTTATAAACCGATAATTAGGCCCTCAGTTGGATATTGGTAAGACTAAGGAGAGTAGGGCGAATTGCTGGATGGTCAGCACGTATTTCTGCATCTCAGTTTAAGGTCAGACATTGTAACCTCCCAAAGATCTTTATTTAATAACCTCCCAACAGTGAAAAATATAGTTCTATAATTCACATTCAGTGTAACTGCCCAACAGATAAGTTCCGAAACCTATCAATTATACAATGTGACTAATCTCTTAATAAAATTATGGCTCACTTATAACCTTTCAATAATTGACTATGAATTTAAACTGGTAAATTTAGGACGTCAGCAGTGCTGGGTCATGGCCCTGAAAGATCTTTCTGAATAAATAGAAAATTCATACCTCAATAAGGTCGCCGGATAACGCATATATATCTGCTCCTATAAAAAAATTTCTGGCACAGCCGAGTGCAATGCTGGCCAATAGATTCGTCATGTATAAAAAGAACAACTGATTTTTCTTTGCAATAATCGGGATGACCATGGATTGGAGAAATTAGTAAATTCTTTAAATTGAGAAGATTGATTGTCAAAAGTTATTTTTTTTATAAGAAAGATTATTATTAAGAGATTCTTTAGACACATTTACATGGGACTTGATATAACAATACTACATATGTGCGAGGCTGCTTTTACCTTATGGCTCCGCCATCGCACCCCACGACCGGCCCAGCCAACTCCATACACACGACTGCTCGCTAACAACAACTATTACAACTGCTACACAGTTCCTACTGCATACAACTCTACTCTTTGGTCTGAGATTATCTTATAGCTTACATATCGCAGGCAGCGCGTGAGCAGTCTGAAGTGTTGGCAGAAGAGCCAACACCGTGGTGCTAGAGGAGGCCGAAATACACGCGTTTAATTACACGCAGACTGGCGTGAGGTCTGGAACAGGTCAGAGAAATAAGACTAGCAAAACAGGAGGTAACTGGTATAATACTTAACTTTAATCCATAATCGGTGTATATCTCTCGTTACGGTACAGGCATCACAAGTTAAATATCTATTGATAATGGCGCCTTGCTAGGTCGTAGCAAATGGCGTAGCTGAAGGCTATGCTAACTATCGTCTCGGCAAATGAGAGCGTATTTGTCAGTGAACCATTCCTAGCAAAGTCGGCTGTACAACTGGGGCGAGTGCTAGGGAGTCTCTCTAGACCTGCCGTGTGGTGGCGCTCGGTCTGGAATCACTGACAGTGGCGACACGTGTGTCCGCCGTATACTAGCGGACTGCGGTCGATTTAAAGGCTACCACCTAGCAAGTGTGGTGTCTGGCGGTGACACCACACAATCCATCGAAATTACATCTGCTCGAGTGCGCTAACAACAAATTCCTTAATCATGGACCTCTTAAAACGTATCCGTGGCTCGGAAAATGTTGTGGCCGATGGCTTGAGCTGAATTTTCGAGCAGGACTCGGAGGATCAACTGGATGATGAAGAAATTCCAGGGGAGGTTACTCTGGAGACACTGGTTACTCAATGTTTTGCCGTTCTTAGTGGTATTCCGCTTTTTTTTTAAGGACAATGCCGTGCATCAGGATGGGAGCCCAGTGATAAGTAGCATTAAGGAAATATGTTCAAATGTGTGTACATTCAAAAGGAACGAAACTGCTGAGGTGGTCGATCCCTATACTTACACGCTACTTAAAGTAACTTGAATTAACTTATGCTAAGAACAACACGCAAACCCATGCCCAACGGAGGACTCGAATTTCCGGCAGGAGAGGCCGCGCCATCCCTGCTTAGACACCTCAAACCGCGCGGACACTCCGAGCGGCTACCACTAAGGAAAAAATGAGGAAAGGAGAAAGTGTCGAGCCGTACTGCTTAAAGGGGGATGTATTACGATGAATACGCTACAAGGTCTTTGGTCGCCCATTTTACGACTGAACCTATGGAAAAATCGTATGTTGATTTCGTGGGACCTTTCCCATGTCCCAGAGAAGGCAACATGTATGTCTTCGTTTATGAAGATGCGTTCACGCGCCTCTGTTGCTTGCTTCTCACTCGAAATATGACCACCCTAACGTCTCTAAATTGTTCGCAAGGCATTTTTGGCATCTTTGGGCCTTGTCGTGTAAGGTTTCTGATAACGCTACATCCTTTAAATAGGCCGCGTTGAGTAATTTTTGTTTCGAAGTAGGGGTGGCTCATAGTACAACCACTCCCTTTTATGCGAATCCTTCCTTGGTGGAGCGGGTGAATCGCTATTTGAGGGCGGCCTTGATCGCTTTCCGTCATAGTGATCATAACCGGTGGAATAATTCCTTGTCTTGGTTAGGGTATTCCTTCAATAGCGCCATGCACAAGACCCACAAGGCTTCACACTTGCGTTCAAATCTAATTCGCCATTTGTGAATTTGTGGTCACTCAGTGATTTGCTTCCGGAGAGGATGGACGCTCCTGAGATCAGAGAAAATTGGAAGTGCACGCTTACTAACTTGAGGGTAGCCCTTGGAAAGATGGTAAATTGTTATAATGCTGGTAGACAGCCGATCCCACCGAGGCCAGGAGATCAGTTTGGCAGGGGTGGACGAATTGCGGCGACTTGAATTCTGGCGCCGCCTCGTCGTGACTTGCTGTGGCGTCGCTTGCTGCCAGCCGGCCGTTGCCGGCCACGTTGCGACCTCCCTTGTGATGCAGCCGTCCGTCTGCGAGTGTCGGTGGGTCAGCTCGCCTTCCTGCAGCACGGCTCTCGCCGCACCGCCGTATTATTTCAGTCGGTACCAGCGTCAGTGCCGCTGCTATTCAACGTTGTCTTTACAAGTGGTTCAGAAATACTTCCTGCCTGTATTGGAACCTGGCGAGCGCTGCTGAAAGACTCAGCCGATGTATTTTAAAGGAGGTGGTTCTGGTTATTGCACCGGTGCCACTTAATAGAAGCAAATTTGCTCTTTTGGTAAACAGATAAGCAGTGTGGGATGCCTTGGTTACAGAACTTCAGTGGGAGACTTGTTCATGACTGGAGTGTTGAATTTCTCGTGGTATACTCTCAAAATCATTTACTTGTGTACTAGTTGGGGCGTAAAACTCATTCAATTAAACAATCAACTGACCTAAGTCATTGGACTCAACTGTTTGAAATTGTCAAGCATTATATTAACTATTTATCTTACTAGTGACCTTGGGCTTTTAAAATGTTTGCTGTTTTTAAAACTATAATAAATAGTTTCTCCAAATAATGTCACACATTCTTCTTCCTAGCCCTTCCACTCACTAGTTCTGTTACACTTACTTCACTACTAAACAAATACAACATCAAAATTTTTTATAAACGTGTGGCCTTAGCAATTATACTAACGACGCACTGTAGCTCCTCGAACTCTGCGCTTTCCAGTACTTCCCGCCTACCCATGCTAACATACGGAAGTACTGTCCCTTGTATTTTGTCCGTCTTGTGTGTGAGTGCAGCCACAACGCATGCCAGTGCTATGCATATGTACTTTATTTTGTGCATATTACTTGTCATGAGACCGTCCACAAATCCGAAAGGTTGTTTCGATTACGCCGCAGTAGCTCCGCTGTGAAGCCCTTACACATGCTCCATACATCCCGATCTCTCCGCATCCGATTCCATATTTCTAAAACCATGAAGAAAGACATTCACGGCCATTAATTTTCTTTGGACGAAGAGGTGTGCGCCTGGCTACAATCATGGGTCAACAGACAACCGCGAACAGTTTTGCACAAACACAATTTACCGTCTTGTCTTGGACTGGGATAAATGTATTACTTCCTGAAAAGCGAATAGTTCGCTTCTTTTACGTGCCTCGTTTTCATTTTATTACTCCTTGTATACTCTTGTAAGAAGTGAGTAGTGCAACAGAAGCAGGAGCAAACTTAAGGTGTATCTATTCTCCCGACCCTAGAGGAGTGTATGGCATACTGTGCTGAAGGCAGCTGTAAAATCGTTACTGATGCAGGAGCCTCAAGTTAACACGTCACAGAACTGTAGAATTATCTACGTTTATTTTGAAAGCTGAATGTTTATTTTTACTATTTTATTTATTATTGTTACTTATTTGAGGCTCTAAAGCCTTATTACATATCTATTTACTTTTTATGATCTGCATCCACGACTGACACTGATACTGATTACTGGAAATCATCTCGGATGCATTATTCAGCAAACGTGGTTTTCGTTAGTCACCAATGCACAATGGTTGATTACAGCTAAATGAAAGGCTATGAACAACACAATGAAAGGATGAGCAGTACCTTCAATTGTCAGGGACAGCTGTTAGGATAAGCCAGTTACTGGAGCTATGGAGTAAAGAATGAGGGTGGGGTAATATCTGAATTTATTCTACTAGGGCTTTGTTAATACGAAGAGTTTTATCATTTAATAACTTTATTTGACTCCACAGGACTTGATTAGGACTTTCGCAATTGAGTTTCGTAATGGAATCAGATAATTCACTGGTTTGGTTTAAATAGTTTTATTGTCTCAAAATCACGACCGGTTTCGGGACATTACAAGCCTATCTTCAGACGTACAAGAGTGCAGAAGGTGGTGGTGGTGGTTAGTGTTTAACGTCCCGTCGACAACGAGGTCATTAGAGACGGAGCTCATGCTCGGGTTAGGGAAGGATTGGGAAGGAAATCGGCCGTGCCCTTTCAAAGGAACCATCCCGGCATTTGCCTGAAGCGATTTAGGGAAATCACGGAAAACCTAAATCAGGATGGCTGGAGACGGGATTGATCGGTCGTCCTCCCGAATGCGAGTCCAGTGTGCTAACCACTGCGCCACCTCGCTCGGTAGTGCAGAAGGGAAAATGAGGAAACCATGATAAGAGACTGTATAAGACTTAACACCTGAGCCGGCCGGAGTGGCCGTGCGGTTCTAGGCGCTACAGTCTGGAACTGAGCGACGGCTACGGTCGCAGGTTCGAATCCTGCCTCGGGCATGGATGTGTGTGATGTCCTTAGGTTAGTTAGATTTAATTAGTTCTAAGTTCTAGGCGACTGATGACCTCAGAAGTTAAGTCGCATAGTGCTCAGAGCCATTTGAACTTAACACCTGTTCGTTGTAATAACAATGGAGAGTCACTGTCCAACTACAGATATAAGTTGATACGGTCGGATTAGTCAGAATGAAAAACATGGCTGCCGCATTAGATAGCCACAAAATAACCTAAGAAAAGTGGGCGGTCAAATGAATAAAAGAAAGGAGACAAACACTAAGAGAGGATCACCGAACAATGGGAAACATCTTACACCGTGAGGAGCCTGGCCGATGCACACTGAACATTAGGCTGTGGGCTGGTGACAACCGCACTAACCCGAGATACGGAATGACGCACTTGTAGCAGACAAGTGCTAAGTCCTTTCGTCTTCCCTTTTTCAGTCTCAAACACCTGAGGATGCACTGATAATAACCCGAAACCGGTCGTGATTTTGAACCAATAAAATTGGCAGCGGAAAACTAATGCCATTGGAGCTGAAAAACGGTGAATATGCTCCTGTTGAAAAGATTGTGACTGCAAAGTGTGGTACCGAGTCTCATTGTGCCTTCCAAAGTACCTCCAAATATTTTCCCAAACATTTTGACTTGCAGACATATTCGCCCTCTTTCTAACATGCAGCGCACCTCTCTCATACACAAGCTGTCCTAATCATAACTCAGACTCACTATTCCATCGCTCTAAGTCGCTCATACCCTTAGATTCCCATCTGCCCATTCTCATTTACTCTTCATCGTCATATCTCTGTGCCTCTTTGTCACTGTCTCCTGCGTCAGGGCCACAGTCTCCTTCGTTTTGTCATACTACAACGATCTCCTCTCACTGTCATTGTCTCCGTCTTGCTCTATTTCACTGCTAATATTTCAGTTATTCCTTCCCACTGCTACAGTCTCTTCTCTCTGTTGCTATCGCTCTCTTCCTCGTTATCATTGTTATAGACTGTCTCACACTAACATTAGTCTCACCAACTTCCATATTGTCAATCTTTTATTCCTTTCAAACTCGCACTGTCTCTTTCACTTTTTGGGAGCACTGTTCTGTCACTGTCAAATATGTTTAGCTCCCATTGTGTCCCTCTCTTTCTGTTACACTGCAATTGTCTTCTTAGTTCTTTCTGTATCTCAAGCACTTTCTACTATCTTCCAGTAATTACTACTTTTCATTGTCCTTCCCACTGTCACTATCTCCTCCTCTCTCAGCATAAAAAGTGCGAATATATTTACAAGCTAAACTTTTTATGAAAATCTTTAAAGGTGCTAAGGAATAGGTGTCATTTCGTCCAGATGTCAAGGCTTGTGACGGACCGTTTGTAATGGCCGTCTTAAATTGTCTTACTTAGATATCATGCGGACTAGGCACGCCACAATGGAAAGTGGCATGGACTGCTGAAAGCAGATCTTGTCAGACAATATTTACACCCACATTCCTATCAAGACCATATATCCTCACCGCCCCACTCCACAAGCCCTACTACTCCTCCGAGAATCCTATAGTATGTACGGCTGCTTCTTGCAGGTTCGTGACCGGAATAGCTCACACGCCATTGGCAAATACAGAAACATATCAGGACAATGTTACAGGCATACAAACGCCGGTACTGGCCCCAGACATACACCAGAAGCAATGCTACGTTCCATATTAAGTCTTCTAAGTACTGAAAAGCATATCGAGTCACTAGCAATGGCCCCATTCCTTACTACCAGCACCTCCGTGATAACCATGCCTCACCTGACAATTTGAGCAAAGATAACCATATTGCATTCTATCTGTCTAACATTTTCTCCATCCCTGATGACCTACATTTTGATTACTCACTTTTCCCTACCATCCACGAACGTGCAGACACTCTGTCCCAAAACTAGCTCCCAGCATCCAGTATTTGGATAACATACCACAAACAGAATTAAATACACCAATTACAGCAAGCGACATAAAAAGGTACACCCACAGTCACGACGTATCAACGCCTCAAAGAATGCCCCCTCTCATTTTTCAGCCTTTAAACCAGTATCCTCTCCAGAGGTTACTATCCTCAATAAAACATCCAGAATCCTACTTTTTCTCAAATCTTACGAACGTCCCACTGATACCTCCTCTTACCGCCCTATATGCCTCACCTCAGTGTTTAGCAAGGTCTTCAAATCCATCCTCTCCCTCCTCTCCCGACGCAACCATCAACACTTGAACCTTGCCACGCGGCATTAGCCGAGCGGTCCAAGGCGCTGCAGTCATGAACTGCGTGAGTGGTCCCGGTGGAAGTTCGAGTCCTCCCCCGGGCATGGGTGTGTGTGTTTGTACTTAGGATAATTTAGGTTAAGTAGTGTGTAAGCTTAGGGACTGATGACCTTAGCATTTAAGTCCTATAATTTTTTTTTAAAAAAAAAGAGCCACTTGAACCGAAACCACCTTCTTCCAGTCAACCAGTGTGGCGTCTGTCCCAGTTTCTCCTCTTATGACCACCTGCTGCATCTCACCATTCACCTATCCCACCAACTGAGCTCCTGTTAATCCTCTGTTTTTGTCTCCCTCGACTAGAAAAAGGCTATGACTGTGTCTCACATTCCGGTCTCCTTTTCAAACTCCAGACATATACGCTTCAAATTACTTAATATTCACCTTGTTGCATCCTTCCTATCTAGTGGCCCACCCTTCGTGACCGTTAACAATACCAAATTCCATAGCATCCATCTCATTGCAGAAGTGCCCCAAGGCTCTGTCCTCTCACCACTCCTTTATCTCCTCTATGCTGCTGATATTCCTAACCCATCCCCACCAGTCCACCACCTTCAGTGTGCTGATGACACTTATTTCCTTACCGTCTATCCTACAGTACAGAAATCCCAACGATACCTCCAAATCCACCTCAGTCAGTTAATCTCCAGGTGTAGACAATGTCTCCTCAAATTCAACCCCTTCGAAATGCATGCAATAACTGTAGGATAAACCATACGCCTTCTGCCTACACGATTTCTACCTTGCTAGTGATAATCGCCCTTCCTAGCTAACTAACACACAAAATATGTTGGAGTAACCCTCGACTGGCAACTAAGTGGATATCTCACCTAGTAACCATACAACAGATAGCCCATAATAAACTAGAACTATTGAAACTACAAAGAGGCCATACTTGAGGATTGCACCCCTCATCTACTCTCCACACATACAATACACAGATCTAAACCAGTCATTGGTATGCAGATGTTCCACAGATCTAATCCCCATCAGAGTTCTACAAGTCCCTCCAAGTCCTCGAACGCCATGCACTTCATCTCGCTTTCTGCACCTGTTTACTTCCCCAACCTGAATCCTCTACCATGTCATCAAATTCCCACGCCTCCTTATCCACACCTAACATCTCAGCATCTCCCATACTGTCCACAAACTAAATTCTAATCTAATTACGTATGTTTGCCAGTGAGGATATTCATCTGGTACATACTTGTAAGTAGGCTTCCGCGGCCGTTGTCTTCGTCAATTCAAATAGCCAAAAGACCCGCCAACATGAATAGGGAGGACGGGTACAAGCTTCCGAGGTCTTGGCTGCCTGCAATAGCAGGGCTACGGAGCGGCGGCAGAGCCGTGGCGGCCCATGCAGACACGCGGAGAGCCGCAGTAGTGGTCGCGAGCACACAAAGCAATGGCACGCCGCAGCCAGCTTCTGGACAGCATGGAAACAGTGTGACGTCACAGCCATCTCCAGTTCGCTATTCGTCCGTCTCCTCCAATGGGGTGGATTAATATAAAGACCAATAGAAAACAGCTATTTCAGCCAATGACAGATAATAAAGGAAACACCAATAAAGCATACCTTTCATCCCTCCTCCTCCTCCTCCTTTTACAGCCAATCAAGTAACGACACGGTTTTCTCGTGCAGCTATTTAAGGAACCAAGTGTGTTCATTTAGCAGATAACGTAAGGTCCTGATGAAGGCTAGCTGCAACGCTGGCCGAAACGTTGGCGCATTTTAAATTATGACGATGCGGTCTGTTACCCTGAAGAATTTCATTGAAGTGGTACATACTTGTTAAAATTCATGGTGAAACTTCCAGCTGTCATTTATTTTGCACAATTTGCTACAAGTTTTGGTCAATGACCATTATCAGGTTAGCATAAAACTAATAAATTAAACCGTTAGAGATTACACAGTTTAAAGGGAAATGTGAGGTTAAATAGTATTTCACTTACTGGCAAACACTGCAGGAAAGTTACACCATAATTTTAAAACAAGTAATTTGCCCTTTTAAGTCCACCATAGTAAATAAAAAAATTCCTACGTTAATGGCTGCGTACGATAACTTTCGTTAACAGGAAAGTACAAATCGATAGCTGGGAGCACTCTGCCAGATGTAACTAGGTCACAGTGTCAAGGATACAGCCAAAGACAATGCCATGTCAGAAATAAAACTATAGTACATGGTAGCAAATGCAGTTTCAGCTTACTAAGAGGTACATTATAATCTTTGGTTCCAAATAAACACTGTACATTAGTGAGCTAGATCATGACATTCCATGTATATGACCCCTATTGAATTGTGTTAATGGCCCTGCTTATTTACTTAGTCAAACATTTAACCATATATTTAGTGCCAGTTATATATTTTCAAATACATATTTTCTGAGGAACTCTGATGAGCTGAATGGTTTGTTGACAGATTTGCAAATCCCCTATTATGGTATAATGTTTTCACTAGATGTGACTAACTTATATATTGATGTACCTATATATTAAACATTAGTGTTGATTAGCAAAGATGTATTGAAACATAAAAAGTTACAGTTGCCAGAAATTATGGAGCCAATGGATGGATTGCGTATAGCACTATCACAAAATTTCTTTACCTTTGACAAAAAATATTTCATTCAACCTAATGGTCAGGGTATGGGTAGCTCACTTGCCGGAAATATAGTCAATACTTTTTTGGATAATTTAGAAAATGTTATCTTGAAAAGTAGGTCTTCCCATATCGATAAAATTTTGGTATATGGATATGTAGATGACACATCTATCATGACAGATGGAGATGGTAATGATAATGAAGAAATTTTCAACTTATTTAACAATGAAGATAGTAATATACCTTCCACAGATGAAAAAGAATAAAACCATAACATTGCTGTTTTAGACCTGGCAGTTTCATTAGTCAGTCATAAAGTTCACTTTAATATTATCAGAAAAGCTACCACAACTGATGTAACATAAATCTTCCTGACATCCTGAGGCTTACAAACTAGCTTTTTTTTATTCCATGGTTGATAGACTCCTGAAGATCTCTCCCTGTAGATTAGATTTTGATAATGAAGTAAACACATTAAAATTTATAGCCTCCAGTTATGGTTATGATACTTGTATAGTTGACAAAGTACTGGTAAATAAACAGTCAAAATTACTAGAATTCAAACAGACCAAAATAAATTACTCTTAACATGATTGCAAAGTACAAAAAAATAAATGTAATAATTTTCCATTCATTGTTAAAATTTCCTACAAAATCAAGCCATTTTTAAGAGAACCAATGTGCAGCTAGTGTTCCCAAGTTGAGAGATCAATTGGTTCCCTACTAAACATGAACTATAATAAGTCATCTCCCTCATATGAACAATCACATGTTAATAAAATTGAATGCCCTGAATGCAAAATGCTTTATATTGGTTAACCCAGTAGAAAGTTACCTGTTAAATACAAGGAACATGTAAATCAATCATGCCTGTCAGCTCTCACTGTGCATTTGAATATGTTTCTTAATGAACAAAAAGATCTGAGAAGCAATATCTTCAAAGAAAAGTTTGTAAACATTCAACACAAAGTGTAACATAATCTAAGTTTAAAACAGGCAGTACTTGGTAAGCTATACATTAAGATAAATATGTGCCCATCTCTCAGTATTAGGCTTTACTTCACCCTCTCCATTGGGTTACAGTTTTGTACTGGATGGGTATACAATGATATTATATATAACGTAATCATTAACTTAGCCATTATAGATGAAAGGTGTATTTTTATACTTAAATAATAATAAGATATTTATGTAAAACTTTATATTGCCCAATATTTTTTGTGAGCCTTGTAAGTTATTTCAACAATAATTAATCTCTGGTTGTACACAAGGTTCCTCCACCCCTCCCTCCTGCTTGGCAGATTAATATGAATGACAATGCAAATATAATGGTTAAATATGTCATATTGTATATTACTTTAGTAAATTTTGTAATTTGAGTGCTAGTGTTCCAAACATTCTGAGATATTAATTGATGAGTTTCCCTTAAAGTGAGTGTTTCTTTGGAAAAATTTTTATATAGATTATCAATATAATGGAAGGAAACATTCCACGTGGGAAAAATTATATGTCTGCTTGTGTCTGTATGTGTGGATGGATATGTGCGTGTGTGCGAGTGTATACCTGTCCTTTTTTCCCCCTAAGGTAAGTCTTTCCGCTCCCGGGATTGGAATGACTCCTTACCCTCTCCCTTAAAACCCACTTCCTTTCGTCTTCCCCTCTCCTTCCCTCTTTCCTGATGAGGCAACAGTTTGTTGCGAAAGCTTGAATTTTGTGTGTATGTTTGTGTTTGTTTGTGTGTCTATCGACCTGCCAGCGCTTTTGTTCGGTAAGTCACCTCATCTTTATATAATTTATATAGATTATGTTAGACTTTCTCCTGTAATGATGGGATGTTTGGAGACTGGTGGTGTCTGTTACTGAAATACATTAGTGAACATATGTTTTTATATATACTTCAATGCCTGTCAGTTGTTTATGGAATTGTCACATATGCATTACAATTCTAGGTCCTTACAATTATCATTCATTATTTTAAATGTTTCACTCTCCAGCTGTATAATGGTTTCCCCATTCCCTTTTTTTTTCTTTGAAGATCGAATAGTAACCAAACTGCAAGTATGAAGTTTATAAGTGTGACACTTTAGATGCTTTTGTAATATTTTAACTTTGTATTATTAGTGTATCAACTCAATTCTGATATGATTTTGTATGGGTTCAACAAGATGAAACATATTCTAGCTACAAAGTCTGTCTGTGTGTGTGTGTGTGTGTGTGTGTGTGTGTGTGTGTGTGTGTGTGCGTGTGTGAGTGTACATGTTTGGAATTTTCGTGCGAGGATGGAAGCATCCGGGTATTTGGTGATCGATGGTCTCTCTCTGTGGGCACCTTTACTGAACATAAGTTGTTATGTACACATAACACCTGTCAAGTATTTCTGGAAATTAACACGTATGTTTTATAATTTATAGGCTCTTATAATTGTTTTTCATTATGTTAAATGCATTATTCTCTAGTTGTGAGACACCCCTTTTAGTATATCCAAACGAGTGAGAATGCAAATATAAAATGCATATACGGTACATCATGCTGCAGGTTCTACTGTAATATTGTAATATGGAGAAATAATGTACCAAACCCTTCCTGATATGATTCGATAATATTACTTACTTGAAGTCTATTCTATATGAAGATTTTGTAGGTATAGGCAGGTTGGATTGTCTCCTGTAATGATGTATATGTTTGGATTTTGGGTCTCTCTGTTATTAGACCCCACTACTGAACATAAGATTTAAAAGTATATATATATTTCTCATGGTAGCCTTGTTTTACACTCTTTGAGAAAAGCTGTGTGTATTTTATCATTTTTCTGTACACAATGCGTTTTATAATACAGGTTGGTTAATTTGATTTTTGGAAATACAATATTATCTGGTAAAAAATATTAAAATGTGAAATGTAACATCTTGATGAATTCCTGTCCATAACATTTCATTATATAAGCATAACATAGATACTGATTATTGTAGTTGTTTCAAAAGATGTGTAAAATTAGGTATTTTTAGGATTGTATATGTGATACACATCTGACCATCGTCTGACTGAGTTGCGTAACTTGTATTCTAATTTTTTGTTTACTACTTTACCTCCAGTTTTTCTTTTAGTTAGACATGAGCCCTCAGATCCATTCCTGAGGCAGTACATCCCCTGGGTTCCTACTTCTTCTATAGTTTTATTTGGTTAGGTCTTGGAAGGCAGATCCTAGAAGTGGTCTGTAATTTTTGACAAAAAAAATTTGCTTTCCCTCTGTTCCCCTCTATACCCAGAGTCTGTATGAAATTAAGTCATTAGCACTGTCTCCTCTTGCTCTCTGTAGTGTGTTCTATACTCCCATGCATCAAAAATTTCTACTGCTTTGAGAGGTATCCCCCCCCCCTTCCCCACCACAACCAACCCACCCCCCAATCATATCTTCTACTGGGTATGTGGATTTAATAGTGTGACAAAGTTTTAATTTATACTTTCACGTTTTTTGAAGAAATTTCTACTACTAACACACACACACACACACACACACACACACACACACACACACACACATCTTCAAGTGGTTATGTGGAATTAAAAGTGTAATACAGATTTAATCTTCATGTTCAAGAGGAATGTATGTTATTGTTATAATATAATATAGAATAGGATACTATGTGAGACTGGCTTTCTGTTCAAAAAATCGCGGAACCTTCGTAATTTTGTGCCAGTGGTGTGTTGGAGCGAAATGCGGTTGGCATCCCTGCACGCGCCTCTGTTTAACGTGTAACTGCCAAAAGTTCCATTGCTGTATATCCGTTAAGGTTCAGTGCTCCATTGAGTAGAATGTTGTGTCACAGTTTCAGAGAAGCAGAGCATCTGCATTAAATTTTTCGTGAAACTCAAGGAAACCTTTGCAGAGACTTGGAGTACCAGATGATGCGTGAAGCCTACGGTCAAGAGGGCTTAAGACATACTCGGTGTTAACACTGGTTCACATGATTCAAAAATATCCGAACGGAAGTTAAACACGACTCTCGCTCAGGACGCCATTCGACATCTACCTGCGACGCTCACGTCAGGAACGTCGTCAGCTGCGCGTGCCAGTCGAAGACTGACTGTCAGATAGATTGTAGAAGAGTGTTACATGTCATGAAATCTTGACACAGCATCTTGGAATGCATTATGTTGCCGCTAAGTTTGTCCCTCGACTCATGAGTCAAGTCCAGGAAGACCTTCGCTTCGCATTCTGTGAAGAGCAAATGAGAATGCGATGTTCCTTAAGAGAATCATAACTGGTGATACGTGGATCTACTGTTATGATGTCGAGACCAAGGTTCAGTCTTCACAATGGGTTGGGAAAGGTTCTCCAAGACCAGATCAGGTCAAATGTCAAAGCCAGGCTGATAGCTTTATTTGAGTTTGAAGGTTAATTCATCATGGATTCGTGCCACGGGGACTAATTGTTAATCTGTGGTACTATCGGGACGTGTTGCGACGCGTGCAAGAAAAAGTGAGAAGGAAACGGCCTGAAATGTACCGAGACAATTCATGGCTCTTGGACCACGGCAGCGTACCCAAACATTCATCCCTGTTGGTGCGTGACTACTGCACAAAAAACGAAATCACTGTGCCGCCTCATCCTCGGTACTCTCTAGACATGGCCCCTACAGATATTTTTTTATTTACAAAGTCGAAAGCCCCGTTGAAAGGACGAATATTTAAAACGATAAACGGGATGAAAGAAAATTCGCAGACGGCGCTTCGCGTGATCCAGCAAGAAGTTTACCAAGACTGCTTCAGAAAGTTCAAACGGCGTTGAGAGCGGTGTATCAATTGTGGAGGAGAGAATATCGAAGTAGCCCATGCATAATAAGTTAAAAGTAAACGCAGAAACCTTTTGTAGAGAACAGACCTCGTACGTGAAATTTTACGATGCATTTCTTTATAAGCTGGTCTTTACTTGGTAGTAAATGCTATTTTGATTTTTATCTGTTAACATAATAGCAACCTAGCCCAGTAATATGTCCTAGCTGACGTATTTTTCGTCAACTGCGATGTTTTGTAGTACATAAAAGCTTCGAAAATGTGTCTTAACAAGGCGTATTGATGTCATTAAATGGTTTTTTGTAGTTTCAACTGATTTATTCACTGCAGTTACGGTTCCGCGTCACCTTGAATAGACCACGAACTGTATTCTTTGTCATTCCGTCCATGGCCTGGGAAACACATTCCTGAAGCTCTTAATGAATACCACAGAGTGGACATTTCCTTTTTTGGTTATTGAAGTGTTGGAATGTCCTGTGTTTTATCTTATTGTCCTCCTTTTTGCACATCTGATTGCTACTTTCTGTGGCATTCACTACTTCGTGATGTGCGCTGCACGGTATTCGCATATTGTTCGTGCCTGTAATTCACATTAGGTTACGGCCGGCACCCGCGCCCTGCATACCGTCTGCGTTGTTGTAGTGATCAGTACGCGGACTCGGATTCATTATCTGTCCGCCAATGTTTACATTGCTTTCCAACACAGACAGTTTCCGCGCGACCTCCTGTTGCCAATTAGACAATTCCGCTGTCACACGGGATTTGATCTTTGTTAATTCAGCGTGTAGTGCGGCAGCGCTAGTGTCAATATTTATACTTGCGGCCGCAGTCGTATGTTCTACAGCTGTTTTTACATCGCTTTCAGTCTTTGCAAAGGATCTCGTGATCCTTTACTTCTAGCCATTCATTATATTCTTTTTCGACTTTTCGAGCTTGCACTTCCAGATATATATCAACACTTTTCCGTGCATCTATCTCCACATTATCCACGCGATTGGTTAAAGTCTGGACTTGTCTTCTAGCCTGGCCTGCGATATCTGTAGTTTTTGCATCTCGTCGGGTAGGCTTCCTACAAGATGAGGTATTTCTTTGCAAGCGTCTCGCGAAGTTCGCTTTGGATACTGTTTACTTTCGTTTCTAGTCTTTGGTCTCACTCTGTATCTTTCTGCTCACGCTCATGGAGCATTTGGGCAAGTTTCTCGTCTCTCTCCCTATCTCTTTCTTCTAACCTGCGCAGAAATTCTGCAAATGGGTCTGCAATCGGTGAGCATATTGGCGCCACCCTGAGTATGCATTAGGGTCGTCGGTAGTACATTCCCATATCGTTGTGGAGCGTCATTTGCCGTCCCCAAATCCTCGCCATCCGCTCCGGAAATTAAGTTATCCGAAACGGTGGCTTGGGGTTCGCTCACGTTTCGCGCCTGAAACTCACTCTCCATAATAACAAGATTTTGTTCGTCTGGTACAGACCCTTTTGGTTGTCCTATTTTTCCCATAGTATATTCACTTTAAGCAACTGACAAATACTTAACACTGACACACACACCAATAATTATCCCCTCCAAAAATTAACATATAAATACACAAATACACACAATTTAATCTGCACTCTATTTACCATTTTAACGAAGATACCTCATGTGCACATGGGTTCGATATTCCGCACAGAGCTACACAGGGTGCTTGCACAATAGGCCTTACCTTTGTTATTTCTCTTTCACGTAATCCTTTTCCTTTTCTACACTTTTTCTTCTCTAGATATCCTCAGGGTGTGGTTTTGTTGTTGTACAAGTAAAAGAATTCATATAGGCATTAATATGTTCCAACAATTAGGTACATACATAATTACATTCATTACAACAGCAAGTACCATATTAATAAATCTCCCATTTTCTTTTATCGAGCCCCAAAGTTGCGGTGCCATCTCGCGTCCGTCGGCTGTCGTAATTAAATTTGTTATTAACTACACAAATTGATTGGTAATGGTGATTGTTGCCGACTTATGTGGTGGGTCTTCATCAAAATTATGTTTCATTAAATTTTGATTCACAATAAAATGCATTTGTGAAGTTGCCTCTTTTTTAACAATATTAACCTTCAGTGGAAATTATTTGTTAAGTTAATGACTGTAGACTCGCTGAATCTTAAAACATGAGCATGTAAGTTGAACAATGGAATAAACTTTTCATATTAATTTCCTCGTCTAATCTGTTCACTTTAAAGCAAAAAATGTGTAGTTATTAATTGCAATTGCGGCCCACACACGCGCGAGAGTATTTTTCCTTACCTCCGTTAACCATTGCATTGTAGTCCTGGCTCTGGCTCTCGGCTGTTGTACTGAAAATAAGAATCTTAAAGCTACGTATTTTCTGCAACGTCGGGCGGCTATGGAGAAAAATGTATATTATGTTAATAGCGAGCGAGTTTTTCGCTTCCTCTAATTTTTGTAAGTTAATATCGCCATGTAATGGCTTCGTTAGCTGCATCGGCTGCTGCAATTGTTGCACTGTTAAATTACTCGAATGTAGATTAATTCAAGGAAGGCGGTCATGAAATCTGGATCACCTCTTCTTAGTATTTCACTGAGGACGGTATAGGGCGCAGGGACGTGTTTGTGAAGGCGCGGCAAACATACCAGGGTTGGTGACCAGAAGGGAGCCAATGATTTGATGATTCATTGTTAAAATTCATGGTGATTTATCAGGCGTGTATAACGATGGTGTTGGACGCAACTTTCTTGCGTGGTTCAGCATGTCTGTCCAAGACAAGATTTTCCACATTGGCATGGAATTTTATACACGCCACGTTTCCTAAGGCCAAGGTCGTCTTTGAATGAACACAGATTCCTCAATTTTGCTGGTGGCCAAAAAACACACTTGATGTCGTACTGCCGGCCGCTGGTGGCCGAGCGGTTCTAGGCGCTACAGTCTGGAACCGCGCGACCGCTACGGTTGCAGGTTCGAATTCTGCCTCGGGCATGGATGTGTGTGATGCCCTTAGGTTAGTTAGGTTTAAGCAGTTCTGGGGGGCTGATGACCTCAGCAGTTGAGTCCCATAGTGCTCAGACCCATTTGAACAATTTTTTTGATGTCGTGCTTTTTGAGGATTATTTCTATTCTTGAAGACATGCCGCCAAAATAGGGCAAGAACGCTGTTGCAGTGGGTGCCTCCGCATCTTCATTTACATCCCTGCTTCGAGTTTGCTTATAACGGAATGCATGGCGTATCTGCCTATCGGAGTAGCCATTCTCTTGGAATATCGTTCTCAGCTGTTGTAGCGCACCAGGTAGGCTGTCGGCATCTGAGGCCACGTGTCCTCTGTGCACCAAAGAGCGCAGGACACTAACGCGTTGTGGCCTGCAAATATAGCTCTGTATGAGTTGATTTGCGTTACACGCTGTGTCCCAGGGTACCACCAACTTTTCTTATGATTATGACGTCCCGGAATGGCATCCTTTCCCTCTTCCATTGTAAACTATATGTTCGGATGGAGCGAGTTCAAATGCCAGAGAAACACAGGTAATGTCTCTATTCCATGGGCTCACACAACAAAAGTATCGTTTGCCAGGAACACGAAGATTGGAGGCTAGTGGACTGCAGTGCTTTTTCCTCAAAGTCTTCCATAAAATAGTTTGCCATCATGGGAGACAGGACTTGCCACGGCGACACCGTCCACTTTTTCGAAATACTGGTCATTGAATAAGAAATGAGTTGAGGTAAGCACATGTTCAAATAATGCCACAGTGTCTTTCTCCACCTGGCTGCTGATTAGCTCTAACGAGTCCTGCAGAGGTACTTCCGTAAACAAAGAACGTCAAAACTAACCAGAATATCCGACGCTTGCAGCTGAAGTGTTTTCAAGCGCCCTATGAAGTCCTCTGAATTCCGGATATGGTGGTCACACTTGCCTATGAGAGGCCCCAACACTGTAGTAGGATTTTTGGCGAAGAGGAGTCCCATCTTTATGTATCTTCGGTAGGCCGTACAGTCTTGGAGGAACTGAACCCTGTTGTCGTAGGCTTTTAGTTACTTTAGAAGGAACAGATGTCTTCTTGAGAAAATCTAACGTTTCCCTCTGGATTTTTCCAGTCGGATCTTCTCTTAGCTCGCGATAGGCAGGATCGAGCAGCGCCTCCATCTCGGTGTTGTATTCAACTCGTGAGAGAAGGACGGTGGCGTTCCCCTTGTCGACAGATAAAATAACGAGTTCTCTGTCCGCTCTCAAGTCCCGCAGCCTTCCTTTCGGCTGAGCTGATGTTGAACTTGCTCGGTGGGTCTCGTGTTAAAATTCGGTAGGTGTCTCTCCTAATCTCTTCTGCAACGTCACTGGGAAGCTATAAAATTGCCTGTTCTATTCCAGCTATGACATCTCGGATTGGAACTGTCCGTGGTGCTGGTGCATAGTTCAAACCTTTCTCCAGGATTCTATCTGTGAGATTAAACACGGTGCGTCGACGTGGTGCATTCCTTCCTTGCTGTTGGGCCTCGATACGAGAATACCTTGACATTTGGTAGACCTTGGCTTCTTGTTTTGACCAGTCAGCCAGCACCCAGGTAGCGCTATTTACTCAATCCCAGGATAACGCTGAGAGTTTAGAGGAGATCTTCAGATGCAGTGGTAGCAGTTTTGTGGACACCATGCGCTGTTCCCGCCTTGCATAGCTTACCCTCTCTCCCCCTCACTAGGCTGCATTTGACCGTCGTTTAATTCTAACAGCAGCCGCAGATTCAACATGATGTTTAAGTTTAACAAACGTTGGAACAGTTTTCTTGTCACGGCATCTCAATAAAAATGCCAAAGTGCACAGCAGACATACCTGACGGCAACTGCAGGTGGTGTCCACAAAATACTCCATGCATTCCCTTCTAAGCAAATTAGAAGGAGGGATGTAAATGAAGATGCGGAGGCACCCACTGCAACAGCGTTCTTTCCCTATTTTGGCGGCATGTCTTCGAGAATAGAAATAAGCCTCAAAAATTACGACATCAAGTGTGTTTTTTGGCCACCAGCGAAGACGACCTTGGCCTTAGGAAACGTAGCTTGTATAAAATCCCATGCCAATGTGGAAAATCTTGTCTTGGACAGACATGCTGAACCGCGCAAGAATGTTGCGTGGAACACCATCGTTATACACGCCTGATAAATCAGCGGTAGCGGAGCATGGCCTGGACACGGGACATCGTATGCTATACGAACAGACGGAAATTTTATCTACGACTGTTTTGTTAAGGAGGCCATACATATCCCTACGGCGGACAATGTTATCAACAGAGATGCAGGTTTCAAATTAAGCGTCGCCTGGAATCCAGCACAGGCTGCCATTAAATCGAAGCAGCGAAAACAAGAACTTCCGATTCATCGCGTGACGCAACGCGCTACTGAATTTAGTTCAGCCTTTAACCGCAGGAGCGTCCGGGAGCACAGTCATTGCGCATAGCGTGCGCATGGATGGTCTTTCCGCGGCTCCTAGCAGGGGACACCAGGAGCGCCGCTTTGCTCCAACTATGAGTGTCTTCTCGTGCACGCGTATTGCCTGCTTCCGGCATGATGAATTTCGACGCCGCAGAGCGATTATCGCCAGTCGTGCCTTGCAACGATGACAGCAGCAGCTACCACCACCTGATGATGTCGAACAGTTGCATCGATGAAATATTGTGCGAGTTACACAACACGATCCGTCGGCAAACCCGAGAAGCGTATTTGCACTCCACATGCTGTCGCAACGCAAATTCAACCAACTCCCTCTCCCAGACAATGAGATCTACCCCGATATTTGTTCCTCCTACCAACTATAACTCTTTCTCACCTGTCCCACTCCACATCAGGGCTCCTGTTTCCTTTCCCTCTCATCCCACGACCATCCATTTCCTCTTGCAATCACTGCCCTACCAACACGAAGCACTGCTCCTCACCCTCTGTCTCTCCCACAAATTGTATTTTCCATCGTCCACCTCAGCTCCAACCTTCATTTCCATAGCTTTCCTAACTAAAACACCCCTCTCTTCCTGCTCACATCACTGAACCCCATGGAACATACTCTCTTCTGTGGCAATACCTCAGACCCTTGTTAAGGTCACTCAGATTTTAAGTGAAACTTTAGGGCTTCGCTGCTTTCATCAGAAAAATATTTACATTCCTGGGATTAGTGTTTAAAATGTATATGTTTCCGTCTTTTATCTTTAATGTAAAATAGGAAACACCCCAAACTTTTGATTGCATTTCACGTTGTATACTTTTTTGATTCGTTGGTCTGAAGAGCGGAGACTCGGAGAGATGTGCCGCTGACGCCACACCTCCTGCCCACATGGGTCGATGGACATGAAATAACAACAAAGAGAGAATAACAGCGGAGAGGGCAGCTACCGATCGGACAACGGGGGTATTCCATGTGTTACTATAATTGGAATACTCTCTTTCAAATTCTGAAAGTGGCAGGGGTAAAATACAGGGAGCGAAAGGCTATTTACAATTTGTACAGAAAGCAGATGGCAGTTATAAGAGTCGAGGGGCATGAAAGGGAAGCAGTGGTTGGGAAGGGAGTGAGACAGGGTTGTAGCCTCTCCCCGATGTTATTCAATCTGTATATTGAGCAAGCAGTGAAGGAAACAAAAGAAAAATTCGGAGTAGGCATTAAAATCCATGGAGAAGAAGTAAAAACTTTGAGGTTCGCCGATGACATTGTAATTCTGTCAGAGACAGCAAAGGACTTGGAAGAGCAGTTGAACGGAATGGATAGGGTCTTGAAAGGACGATATAAGATGAACATCAACAAAAGCAAAACGAGGATAATGGAATGTAGTCGAATTAAGTCGGGTGATGCTGAGGGAATTAGATTAGGAAATGAGACACTTAAAGTAGTAAAGGAGTTTTGATATTTGGGGAGCAAAATAACTGATGATGGTCGAAGTAGAGAAATATAAAATGTAGACTGGCAATGGCAAGGAAAGCGTTTCTGAAGAAGAGAAATTTGTTAACATCGAGTATAGATTTAAGTGTCAGGAAGTCATTTCTGAAAGTATTTGTATGGAGTGTAGCCATGTATGGAAGTGAAACATGGACGATAAATAGTTTAGACAAGAAGAGAATAGAAGCTTTTGAAATGTGGTGCTACAGAAGAATGCTGAAGATTACATGGGTAGATCACATAACTAATGAGGAAGTATTGAATAGGATTGGGGAGAAGAGAAGATTGTGGCACAACTTGACCAGAAGAAGGGATCGGTTGGTAGGACATGTTCTGAGGCATCAAGGGATCACCAAATTAGTATTGGAGGGCAGCGTGGAGGGTAAAGATCTTAGAGGGAGACCAAGAGATGAATAAACTAAACAGATTCAGAAGGATGTAGGTTGCAGTAGGTACTGGGAGATGAAGAAGCTTGCACAGGATAGAGTAGCATGGAGAGCTGCATCAAACCAGTCTCAGGACTGAAGACCACAACAACAACAACTATAAATGGATATATGTTGCGGAAAAACGTACAGTAATTTCGGGGTAAAACTGCTGGTAAAACAATCGGTGAATCGAGTGGATGGTCGATAGCAGCCTACAGCCGACAACCGGGCAAGAATACTCTGAGGTGACAAAAGTCACGCGATAGCGATATGCGCATATACATATGGCGCTAGTGTCGGCACACAAGACATAAAACAGTAGCGCAATGTCATTCGTTTTTCAGGTGATTCGTGTGAAGGAGTTCCCGACGTGATTATGACCGCATGAGGGTAATTAAGAACCTTGAACGCGGAATGGTGGTTGGAGCTAGACGCATGGGGCATTACATGTCGGTAATTGACCACACAGTGTCAAGAGTTAATCAAAACTACTTACGTTCAGGCATTATCACTCACTACGGGCAGTGCAGTGGCCGACGGCTTTTACTTAATGACTGAGAGCAGCCGCATTTTCGTACTTTTGTCAGTGCTAACAGCCAAGCACCACTGCCTGAAATAATCGCAGAATCAATGTGAGACGTACGGCGAACGCATCTGTTTGGATGGTGCGGCGAAATCTGGCGTTAATGGGCTGTGGCAGCAGACGACCTAATCGAGTGACTTTTTAACATCACGACATCGCCTGCAGCATCTCTCCTGAGCTGGTCTCCGTATCACTTGAAACCGTGGCCCGGTCCGACGAGTCCCCGATTCCAGTTGCTATGAACTGATGGTAGGGTTTGAGTGTGCAACAGACGCCACAAAGCCGTGGATCGAAAAGGTGAACAAGCCGCTGTGCGAGCGGGTGTTGTCTCCATAATGACGTGGGCTGTGTTCACATGGAAAGGACAGGGTGCACTGGTCAAACTGAAGCGACCTTTGAATGGAAATGGTTGTGTCTGCCTGCTTAGAGACTATTTGCAGCCCTTCATGGGCTTCATGTTCCAAAACGACGATGGAATTTTTGTGGATGATAATGCGGCATGTCAGAAGGTTCTGGACAATTCGAGCGAATGATTTGGGCACTTATAAAGCCCCACATGAATCCCATCTGACATTTATGGTACATAATCTAGAGGTCAGTTTATGCGTATAATCCTGCACCGGCAATACTCTCGCAGTTGCGGACGGCTGTAGAGGCAACGTGGCTCAGTGTATGTGCTGTGGATTCCCAGCGACTTCTCGATTCCACACCACTTGGAGTTGACCACGTCGAGTTGCTGCACTCCGTCGGTCAAAAGAAGTTCCGGCACGGTATTGGAGTATCCCGTGACTTTTGTCACCTCAGAGCACTGTAGCCGCCACAGTCTACATAACTGCGCCGGCGTAGGTAGAAATTATGTAAAGTGCTGAAAAGAAAATTCTGTTCTGACGTGCATGTCACTTTGCAAATACCTCAGCGCCCAGCTAGGCTTGAATTTCACTGAATTTAAATGACTTGATACAAATTATCATGAATCAGTGAGAGTCACTGTTTTAAGTGGCACATTGCTATAATAACCCAAAAATATATTTGTATTTATGTTGAATGCAACTAGTGGATTGATATGATGACCTGTGAGTCAGTTTAAAGTCATAGTTAAGTACAGACGTCCTTACAGAGACGGAGACCATTACACGAAAGTTGCATTGTTTTTACTCTGTGTAAGTGTGTTACGCTTTAAAAAAAAGTGATTTTTTTAATCAAGAATCGTGATATTCCCGTTCTCCCTCGCCGATTTCTGAGCACTCAGGCGAGGTTATTAATTCAAAGCTGGATTCCTCCTGTAAGATAGCAAATATCAGGTGGATAATTATTCAGTCTTCATATTCGTGTGATATCTGGCAAGGCCAATAACTAGTACTCAGCGCGCCTAGGTTCTTATGGGCCCGTTCGTCGGCAGACCACATCCTCTCAAGAACAGTAAGCGCCTGAAGGATACAAGAGGTCCGCACGGTTATCGCATCTTTTCTCTTTTTCCAGTTTTCTCTCCATATTCTGTATATTCATTCCACACAACAGAGCCTGCAACACTTTTTCACTTTCACTGAGGGTAGAAATGTCATCAGAAAATCTTATCAGTGTTATCCTTCACTCCGAATTTTAATTCCACTCGAACCTCTCCCTTATTTCATTGCTTCTTTTGTGTATAGACTGAACAGCACTGATAAAATACTGCACCCTGTGTTACACCGTTTTCAATCCGAGCACTTTGTTCTTCGTCTTCCAGTCTTATAGTTTCCTCTTAGTTCATGTATGTGTTATATCTTACCCTCCTTTCCCTATGGCTTAGCCCTATCTTTCTCAGAATTTCCAACACCTTGCACCATTTCACACTGTCAAACGCTTTTTCTATATCGACAAACGTTATGAGCATGTCTTGATTTTTCATCAACTTTGCTTCAGTTATCAACTGCATCGTTAGAACTGCCTCTCTTGCGCCTTTACCTTACCTAAAGCCGAAGTGGTTGTTATCTAACACATTCTCTTTTCTTTTACATTCTTCTGTATATTGTCAGCAGCTTAGATGCACGCAGTTTTAAGCTAATTGTATGCTAGTTTTTCCACTTATTTGCCTTTGCTATCTTTCGAATTTTGTGGATGATATTTCTCCTAAAGTCTGATTCTACACAACAACCTGAATAGTCGTTCGGTTGCCACTCCTCCATTGATTTTAGAAATTTCGATCTATCTACCTGTTTAGCGTTTGGTCGTAAGTCTTCCAGAGATGTTTTAAATTCTGATTCTAATACTGGGTCACCTGTGTCATTCTTCCTTCTATCACGCCACCAGACGAGTCGTGCTCTTCCAAGAGTCCTTCAGTATACTCTTTCAATCAATCAGCTCTCACACTCCAGCCTTTAACAATGGAGTTCCCACTGCACTCTTAATGTTACCACCCTGACGTAGTTCTTCATCGAAGGTAGTTTTGATTTTTCTATATGATGAGTCAGTCCTTCCGACTATTATTTCTTTTTTGATTTCCATACTTTTTTCATGTTGCTATTTTTTCCTGGACATTTTTGTATTACAGTCGCGGATCATTTGAAGTATTGCTTATGACAACAGAGATTTCTTCGCGGTTCTAGCTATGTTTTCTAAGGAGTGTGTCAGAACTCTCCATTACAATGAAAACAATAGAGTAAACTTAACGCTATTCTTTGCACTCAGATACCAATAGTAACAATCTGAGGACGAAACATGGGATCGTGATTCTAAGCATTGTTCTGAGACTAGCAACAATCTGAGGGCGAAACATGGGAGTGCAATTGTAAGTATTGTCGGTCGATAGCTCGGAGACAGAAGACGTGTCACGCCGCCTTCACGCCGGTGCTGGCGCATTTTACCGCACTCAGGACCTGATTTCATGGAGAAAGGCCGTCAACAATGGAAATTATGTCGAACGATAAAACTGAAATAGTGGTACGAGGTAACATTTAGGTTTGTCTCATATAGTTTTTCACTGTCACAAGTAAACATAGACAAATAAAATTTGTCGAATTTATAATGCATGTATGTATGCCATTAATGAACTCTCTTCAGATGCAGCACTCCATACTACTCTATCCTGTGCAAGCTTCTTCGTCTACTAGTACCTAATGCAGCCTACATCCTTCTGAATCTGCTTAGTGTATTCATCTCTTGGTCTCCCTCTACGATTTTTATCCTCCACGCTGCCCTCCAATACTAAATTGGTGATCCCTTGATGCCTCAGAACATGTCCTACCAACCGACGCAACGTTCTTGCGCGGTTCACCACGTCTATCCAACACAAGATTTTCCACATTGGCATGGGATTTTATACACGCCCCGTTTCCTAAGGCCAAGGTCGTCTTTGAATGAGCACAGATTTGCTGGTGGCCGAAAAACACACTTGATGTGGTGCTTTTTGAGGATTATTTCTATTCTCGAAGACATGCCGCCAAAAGTCAAGTTGTGCCACAAATTTCTCTTCTCCCCAATTCTGTTCAATACCTCCTTGTTACTTACGTGATCTATTCATCTTTTCTTCAGCATTCTTCTGTAGCACCACATTTCAAAAGCTTCTATTCTCTTCTTGTCCAAACTATTTACCGTCCATGTTTCACTTCCATACATGGCTACACTCCATACAAATACTTTCAGAAATAACTTTCTGACACTTAAATCTATACTCGATGTTAACAAATTTCTCTTCTTCAGAAACGCTTTCCTTGCCATTGCCAGTCTACATTTTATATCCTCTCTACTTCGTCCATCATCAGTTATTTTGATCCCCAAATAGCAAAACTCCTTTACTACTTTAAGTGTCTCATTTCCCAATCTAATACCCTCAGCATCACCCGACTTAACTCGGCTACATTCCATTATCCTCGTTTTGCTTTTGTTGATGTTCATCTTATATCCCCCTTCAAGACACCATCCATTCCGTTCAACTGCTCTTCCAAGTCCTTTGCTGTCTCTGACAGAATTACAATGTCATCGGCGAACCTCAAAGTTTTTATTTCTTCTCCATGGATTTTAATACCTACTCCGAATTTTTCTTTTGTTTCCTTTACTGCTTGCTCAATATAGAGATTGAATAACATCGGGAAGAGGTTACAACCCTGTCTTACTCCCTTCCCAACCACTGCTTCCCTTTCATGTCCCTCAACTCTTATAACTGCCAGCTGGTTTCTGTACAAGTTGTAAATAGCCTGTCGCTCCCTGTATTTTACCCCTGCCACCTTTAGAATTTGAAAGAGAGTATTCTAGTCAACATTGTCAAAAGCTTTCTCTAAGTCTACAAATGCTAGAAACGTAGGTTTGCCTTTCCTTAATCTTTCTTCTAAGATAAGTCGTAAGGTCAGTATTGCCTCACGTGTTCCAGTATTTCTACGGAATCCAAACTGATCTTCCCCGAGGTCGGCTTCTACCAGTTTTTCCATTCGTCTGTAAAGAAGTCCTCTTAGTACTTTGCAGCTGTGGCCTATTAAACTGATGGTTCGGTAATTTTCACATCTGTCAACACTTGCTTTCTTTGGGATTGGAATTATTATATTCTTCTTGAAGTCTGAGGGTATTTCGCCTGTTTCGTACATCTTGCTCACCAGATGGTAGAGTTTTGTCAGGACTGGCTCTCCCAAGGCCGTCAGTAGTTCCAATGGAATTTTGTCTACTCCGGGGGCCTTGTTTCGACTCAGGTCCTTCAGTGCTCTGTCAAACTCTTCACGCAGTATCGTATCTCCCACTTCATCTTCATCTACATCCTCTTCCATTTCCATAATATTGTCCTCAAGTGCATCGCCCTTGTATAGACCCTCTATATACTCCTTCCACCTTTCTGCTTTCCCTTCTTTGCTTAGAACTGGGTTTCCATCTGAGCTCTTGATGTTCATACATGTGGTTCTTTTATCTCCAAAGGTCTCTTTAATTTTCCTGTAGGCAGTATCTATCTTACCCCTAGTGAGATAAGCCTCTACATCCTTACATTTGTCCTCTAGCCATCCCTGCTTAGCCATTTTCCACTTCCTGTCGATCTCATTTTTGAGACGTTTGTATTCCTTTTGCCTGCTTCATTTACTGCATTTTTATATTTTCTCCTTTCATCAATTAAATTCAATACTTCTTCTGTTACCCAAGGATTTCTACTAACCCTCTTCTTTTTACCTACTTGATCGTCTGCTGCCTTCACTACTTCATCCCGCAGAGCTACCCATTCTTCTTCTACTGTATTTCTTTCCCCCATTCCTTTCAATTGTTCCCTTATGTTCTCCCTGAAACTCTGTACAACCTCTGGTTCTTTCAGTTTATCCAGGTCCCATCTCCTTAAATTCCCACCTTTTTGCAGTTTCTTCAGTTTTAATCTACAGGTCATAACCAACAGATTGTGGTCAGAGTCCACATCTGCCCCTGGAAATGTCTTACAATTTAAAACCTGGTTCCTAAATCTCTGTCTTACCATTACGTAATCTATCTGATACCTTTTAGTATCTCCAGGGTTCTTCCATGTATACAACCTTCTATCATGATTCTTAAACCAAGTGTTAGCTATGATTAAGTTGTGCTCTGTGCAAAATTCTATCAGGCGGCTTCCTCTTTCATTTCTTAGCCCCAATCCATATTCACCTACTACGTTTCCTTCTATCCCTTTTCCTACACTCGAATTCCAGTCACCCATGACTATTAAATTTTCGTCTCCCTTCACTATCTGAATAATTTCTTTTATTTCATCATACATTTCTTCAATATCTTCGTCATCTGCAGAGCTAGTTGGCATATAAACTTGTACTACTGTAGTAGGTGTGGGCTTCGTATCTATCTTGGCCACAATAATGCGTTCACTATGCTGTTTGTAGTAGCTTACCCGCATTCCTATTTTCCTATTCATTATTAAACCTACTCCTGCATTACCCCTATTTGACTTTGTGTTTATAACCCTGTAGTCACCTGACCAGAAGTCTTGTTCCTCCTGCCACCGAACTTCACTAATTCCCACTATATCTAACTTTAACCTAACCATTTCCCTTTTTAAATTTTCTAACCTACCTGCCCGATTAAGGGATCTGACATTCCACGCTCCGATCCGTAGAACGCCAGTTTTCTTTCTCCTGATAGCGACATCCTCTTGAGTAGTTCCCGCCCTGAGATCCGAATGGGGGACTATTTTACCTCCGGAATATTATACCCAAGAGGACGCCATCATCATTTAACCATACAGTAAAGCTGCATGCCCTCGAGAAAAATTACGGCTGAAGTTTCCCCTTGCTTTCAGTCGTTCGCAGTACCAGCACAGCAAGGCCGTTTTGGTTAGTGTTACAAGGCCAGATCAGTCAATCATCCAGACTGTTGCCCCTGCAACTACTGAAAATGCTGCTGCCCCTCTTGAGGAACCACACGTTTGTCTGGCCTCTCAACAGATACCCCTCCGTTGTGGTTGTACCCACGGTACGGCTATCTGTATCGCTGAGGCACGCAAGCCTCCCCACCAACGGCAAGGTCCATGGTTCATGGGGGGGTTATACTTTATATGTTTACCTTAATAAACTTCATGAGCAGATATATTAATCAGTAATCAAACAGTTCTCATAATACCACACATATGATATTTATCTACAATAATTTTAGATTCATGTTAATATATCTGTGTTCCAAATGAAACAATTTACAAACTTTCATTCATATGAACTGCATGCACAATTACTTATTTAACTATTTTCACTTATGTCTACAGGAATATGTAAAAAAATTTGTAAAGTTATTGCGATAAGGTTGTCTGTAGAGTACCAAGTAACTGGGATCTGTCAGGGCACAAACAGATTACAAAATGCAGATGCACACGTGATGTCTGCAACAATGATGTTGCTTCCAGTGATGGCAACAACCAAGGGGGTCTGTCATGATAAAAGAATGTCTGCAATAAATTTGTGCTCTTGAGTGGTCATCAGTAACAAATGCAGAGCTTTGCCTTCGAGAACCACAGATACACACTGCTGTCTCAGCGAAAGGACACTGACAATACAAGTCACTGTGTCACCAAAAATGCAGTTGCTCCAAGTAAAGATGTCAGTGAGATAGAGACTGTTCACATCGCTGCATGATTCTACTACAATCTACATTGAAGAGTTAGTAATATACACACCTCTGAAACGCCCTGCTAAACCTGCAGGACAGGACAGGTAGTTTAAGTTGTGGAAAGGGCCAAAATAAGCGGCTGTCAGTTACACTCGAACATACAACCTTTTATTTGGTCAAACATTATAAGAGCCAAGAGAAATTTTTCTTTAAAAAAATACATCTTTAGTTTTGGAACTTAATTAGCGCTGAATGCTCCGTACAATCTCATGCCTTAAGGGCATTTAATTTAAAAACAGCTGAAAGCCAACAACTTATAGCTCAATCAAAAATCAGAAATTTCGAAGACAAAGCCTTATCTTAAAACAGTTCCTTAATTAGGCTGAAGGCCCAATGAACCCGACACTTTAAGAGCAAACAACTTAAAATCAATATCAGCTGTAAGCCCTACACTTAAGATTCAATAACTTTAATTTTAAAAATGCCAAAGGCCTTTTGTAAAACAGTTCTTAAATTAGGAGGAAGGCCTGACGCCTTAAGGGCAGAACAACCTTAATCTAAAAATCGGCTAGAAGCCATACAGACACAAACAACAAGAACAGCCAAGAAAAGGCAGTACACCCAAGGGCGCTCAGAAGTTCCGAGAGGCAGCCTGGAATTCAAACACTGACGCTCGCTTAGGTGAGACAACAGCCAGCCCAATCATTGTCGATCCAGCGACAACCCAACCACCAGACAGTCAACAGAGTCACCGACAAGACAACCTCCGCTTCACCTGACCAGCACACAACAGGTAGTTCAATGGAACAATTTAGAAGGTATTGGCGCCCACAACCAATTGTTCATTGAGCTGTCAAACTATACACCGTGCTGGACAGCGACAACACGACGAGGAAAATACACTGCCTGAATTTACGTCGATGGCCATGGCAGGTAACCGGAACGTTAACGCCCACAAGGCAGAAGATTCCCCCAGTTCACTTCAGTTCAGATAACCAAGTACAGTTAAACTCCACCAGAGGGTGGCTAAAATTTGCCACCTTGAAAACACGCGTTGCTGCTCGTGGGAATATCCCAACAGCCGACAACGGACTCCAAACAACACAGTGTGAACAGACCTGACTTGCTGGTAGGTCAAGTCAAAACTCAACTTTCACGTCCAGGATCGGTGAGCTACGAACCTCATAGCAATGGGAACAGCACCACACACTCCGACACCGCATAGAGGCCGCCAGCGGGCGCAGCCAGACTACATACCGCGGAGATTTCCTCGCTGCTCCACGCCAACCGACCAACAGCGCACACACAGCCCAGCTGGAAACTATAAGCGCCAGGCCAAAAATAGTCCAAGGGGCGAATGTCGATACACACCGCTGCTGCCACCCATGGAAAGAGAGGATAACAGCACAATCACAATAACTGTGGCAGACTGAACACAGAATAGCAACCAAGGTTTTAATCCTACACGTTGCATGAGCCAGCCATGGCTCAACCTCCACACACAGTTTAAGACATTGCTTCTCCTCTCATATTTCTACAGGTGTGCAACGTGCAAAATAATACAAAACTCCTTGTGCAGTCAACATTCCTTATTTTTTCAAAACAAAACACTCTACCCATTTTTCCTGTTATTTTTCTTAACTTTAGAGGTTGAAATTTTTCATGAATTAAAATGTGCCCAATTACCTACTTTAAAAGGCTCTCAAAACTTTATCAAGATAATTGAGCCAATAATGAACAATCCTTCTAACATTAATAGAACTTCTATATGTATTGTGTATAAATATTTGAACATTTTTAGTAAGAAAGAAATGCTTCGCTATATTCTTTGTAAAAACAATATTTAGTGTCTAACTTATATGTTTATGTATACACATGTTTCACAATTAAGAATTTTTAGCTCCTTTTGTCCTGTTTGCACGTAAGTCCCGTTCAAATTCTTGCGAGAGCGGGGCTATGTAAGGAGTGTGTCAAAATCCTCCATTACATTGAAAACAATATAGCCAACTTAACGCTATTCTTTGCATTGTGTAAGAACTCAGATATCGATAGTAACAATCTGATAGCGAAACATGGGAGCGCGATTCTAAGTAATGTCGGTCGGGAGCTAGAAGACAGAAGATGTGTCACGCTCCCCTCACGTCAGTGATGTCAGATCTTAGCACACTTAAGGCCTGATTTCATTTATACAGCCAGGAGAGATTTAGATGGCTTAACTATGCTTGAAGATCGATTTCAAAGTAAAATTCGCAAGTATAGTGCAAAAACAATTGCAGGGTTAGGCTTCTGATTGTTAGTCCGAATTTGCAATATTCCCATGTATTGCTTGTCAGTTAAAGAAGCCTCCTTATCGACCAAATAATAATAACTATTCTCTACATATAATTAACAAATATGCTGTGGTTATTAAATGTTAATGTAACTTTGAAATTGAAATAATTTGTTAATCTGGCACTCAGCCATAATTGGCACTTATGTCATTGTCATTGTCATGATGTTTCATGAAGTTTTAAATAGAGTTAATTTATGAAATTCCTTCTCACAAGTTGTTTAGTAGTTAGCAGGACCCAAACAAACTATTGTTTTATTAAAGCCATCCTTAATAACAATAAGCTGCTGAGAATAGCTGTAAACCACATGAAAAAAGGGCAGTCGTCTAAAGATGCGCGTGCAAAACGTAGTACAAAAACAGAGACACTGACACACCACAACGTGTCACGTACTGTAATCCAGTAAATTCTGTCGCACAAGCCAGATTCTGTATTACTTGCATATTCTTGTTCTAAAACGCAGTCAGACAACTTAGATATTCATTGTTACATGTTCATTTGTTCCTGTAGTTTTTCATATTCAAATACGCAGTCAGATAGCTTATCCAAATGTTAGTTGTAAGTTTTTCATGTAACGATCTGTTGAGGGGGCTTAAATGGTAGTGAAACTGACACTCATACAACACGCACACACACAGTGTTACGAGGTTAGATTCCGGATACTGATAGTCAGGTTGCTTATCGAGTCCATTATCAGAGACGAACATAGGAATATATAGTTGTAGATACGTTACAGGTTGTCTGTCCAACATCTGTGATTTCCATTTTTAGAGATGTACACACATCTACAGTTGAATGCCTACTCTGATAATCTTTATGACGTTATCCACATCGAGTTGCGAACTTCATCACACACCCGTACACAACTTAAAAACCAATATCTGATTTCGGTATCTCTGTCTGACCAAGATGTAATCCAGCTGGAATCTGGTTCAAGGCGCTTCAGTGTGGACCGCTACGGTCGCAGGTTCGAATCCTGCCTCGGGCATGGATGTGTGTAATCTCCTTAGGTTAGTTAGGATTAAGTAGTTCTAAGTTCTAGGGGACTGATGACCTCAGATGTTGAGTCCATAGTGCTCAGAGCCATTCTTCTTCCTGCGTCTCTCGGTCTGTTTCAGGTATACGTCCTCTTCTTACGATTTTTGAATAGCGTGTTCGCTATTACCATCTGAAATTTATTGCAGAACTCAGTCTTTCAAGTGATTCAATCCTAGTACCTAACCGTTTTCCTCCTCTTTAACCTCCAGCCCCGTTCCATTCACCTATGATTATTAGATTTTCATATTCCTTTACATACTGAAGTACTCGTTCAATATCCTCCCATACTTTCGCCATCTCTCCATCTTGTCCCTGGCACGTCAGAATGTTCACCTGAATTACCGTTGTCGGCGAGAGCACTTAGCGACTTCCAACAAACTTTCAAGCATAGTTTTAAATATTTACCAAACATTTCCTCTCTTACATGCTTAACGTCGAATATTCAACACATTGAGTCATCTGTAAAGTAATCAGGCGTTTGAAGTTGTTTTATACATGAGAGTTCGATTCTTTAAAGAACTGGGGTTTAGTGGTGTAATACTGTGCCAATTGGCTACTACTAAATTAGCAGTACACCGCTAATTTTACTCCTATGAAAGGATTTTAATTTGACCGTAACTCTGTGTTACAATTAAGGTACTGGACAATTTTTAGTTTTACTAGTGAAAGGAAGCAGTAGCGGAACAAACGGTAATCGAACCAAGGTTCAATTAGTAATCAAGTAAACTGTGATTACGTGAAAGGAAACGGTCGCCCTAAGCTGTATCAAATACTAGCAAGGTTCATGAAGAACGTTAACTATTAGTATTGACTTTACTTGACAGTGAATTATATTTTTTAAAATAAGATACCAACCAGTAGTGCAATTTATCAAGCAATGTAACAGTAGTTCGGCATGAACAACACAGAAGGAACATAAACCGTTTTTGAAACAACTGGTTCTCAGTGACACTATCTGTGTATTAAAGCAGAAAGCTAAAAATTATTACAGGAAAATATTTACTAATGGTGGAGCAATATTAACTTGCACAAGGTGTTCTTTTAACAGCTTAATTACTGGAAACTACTGTCCCTGAAATTGTTGTCAGGTAATTACGTTCTCCATTCTTATCATTATTGATTGTATTCTCAGGGAGCATTCACTTTCTTATACCATTAAGCACAAATTGGACATGTGATCCCTGGATTTAGTATAGTTTGAATGGTTTTAACTATTTGTTTAATATAGTGTACGTAAGTTACAAGAATTGAAGTTGTACTTCTTGAGTACTGTTATTGTAATATGAAATTTAAATTTCACTCAAAAATTAGCATACCGATCCAGAAACTAATCTGTCAGCAGACTAGAATTAGGCTGCAAATTTTGTTCACAACACAAGAGAAACAATATTAACTATATACACATGAAGTAATAGGCTCTACTATTTCCAGACATGCACAATAATTCATCTGTATGCTGGCTCTGCAAGTCAACTAGCTAGCAACAGTTATGAATTAACACATTTTTTGCAAGCAACTTCATACTGTACTGAGATTTCAATAAGATGAATATTGAAACTGAAACTTTAAATATTCTCTTTGTAATGGTACTTTGTCGACACTTTAACTATCCTTTTGTCGGAGTACTTCCAGCATAAGGCCCACTGAATAATTACACACTTTACCACTCTGCAGAGTTTATTAACTTTTGTTAAGGGATGTAATTGATTTTTAGTTCAATAAAATAAAATTCTCGCAAATGTAGTACCTGGGACCCTAGGGACTAAGGATAAAATATGGTACTTAACACAAAGTTTACAGAACACAACGACAACGAAGTAGTATAACTGGTCCATGCAGTTGTGCAGTACTCAACAGCCGGCCGGAGTGGCCGAGTGGTTCTAGGCGCTTCAGTCATGAACCGCGCGACCGCTACGGTCGCAGGTTCGAATCCTGCCTCCGGCATGGATGTGTGTGATGTCCTTAGGTTAGTTAGGTTTATGTAGTTCTAAGTTCTAGGGGACTGATGACCTCAGAAGTTAAGTCCCATAGTGCTCAGAGCCATTTGAACCATTTTTGAGACTGATCACCACTTATATACGAGCACAGAGGTATATAGTACAACTAGTAGAGACTACAGACAATATTTTTGCTAGGTGTGCGTACTTTCTCGCTTGTTTCGCAATCTATTCACATATCGCTCTAAAGTGGATTACGGTACGTGCTCACTTTCAATTTCCTGCACGGTCACTCTTAAGTGAACTGGACAAGATAGTTTTAGATACAAAACTATCTTGTCCAGTTGATGCGAACTCTTTGCCTGTTAGCCAGCCACCGACCAACTTGTGACACACAGAACCTTAGAATTGGACCGCCACAAATGGTTCAAATGGCTCTGAGCACTATGGGACTCAACTTTTGGGGTCATCAGTCGCCTAGAACTTAGAACTACTTAAACCTAACTAACCTAAGGACATCACACACATCCATGCCCGAGGCAGGATTCGAACCTGTGACCGTAACGGTCGCGCGATTGCAGACAGTAGCGCCTAGAACCGCCCGGCTACACCGGCTGGCGGATCGCCACAACCTCCTTTTCTATTCCCACCAAGCGAGTTTTGTTGCGGAGGGATTCACCTCCAAGTTTTACATGATTGCAAGCCTACTTCCATAGATTAATTACATTGATATAAATTAACATGAATAATGAATCAAACAATTACATAGATGTTACGTCAAAGGGCTTGGTGACAGAGAAACAATATTAGATAAAAACAAACAAAGAAGTTAGATAAGCCAGTTATTGGTAACATCGATAGTAGTGTCACAATTAGGTGATCTTAGTCTGCTTTAAGATTTATTCCACGAGGTACAAGTTGTCAAAGTGAAGTGCCCTGAGCCACGATTTCAGATAACAGACTGTCGCAGCGGCGTTAATTCAAGTCTACGCGTAGTGTGGATGAAGATAAAATAAACCACGATCCGCATAATAAACGTTTCGCTGTGTGTAGCACAGAAGGAAATAACAGTGGAAACATTAATTTTAACCGGAAAAAGTTAGGATTCTCGCCTCTAAAAGACAGAATTCCCAGTTCGCCTTCTTCTTCCGGCAGTGTTCTTAGATGTGTCGTGTAGTTGATATTTCTGCTAATTTGTTTCCATAATGTTCAATTTTCCAAACTTTTGTGAAACCACTTTTCCCTTATGAATAGTAACGGCGTCGTGTCGGACAGCAGGAAAGCAGAGCCCGACGATCGTGACGTTTGGTAATAAAATGTTAACTTAATAAAAAGAATCGAGTAAATAATTCAGAACAAAAACAGTACAGGAGCACTTCATCTACGAGGGCAGTTCAATAAGTAATGCAACACATTTTTTTTTCTCGGCCAATTTTGGTTGAAAAAACCGGAAATTTCTTGTGGAATATTTTCAAACATTTCCGCTTCGTCTCGTATAGTTTCATTGACTTCCGACAGGCGGCAGCGCTGTACGGAGCTGTTAAAATGGCGTCTGTAACGGATGTGCGTTGCAAACAACGGGCAGTGATCGAGTTTCTTTTGGCGGAAAACCAGGGCATCTCAGATATTCATAGGCACTTGCAGAATGTCTACGGTGATCTGGCAGTGGACAAAAGCACGGTGAGTCGTTGGGCAAAGCGTGTGTCATCATCGCTGCAAGGTCAAGCAAGACTGTCTGATCTCCCGCGTGCGGGCCGGCCGTGCACAGCTGTGACTCCTGCAATGTCGGAGCGTGCGAACACACTCGTTCGAGATGATCGACGGATCACCATCAAACAACTCAGTGCTCAACTTGACATCTCTGTTGGTAGTGCTGTCACAATTGTTCACCAGTTGGGATATTCAAAGGTTTGTTCCCGCTGGGTCCCTCGTTGTCTAACCGAACACCATAAAGAGCAAAGGAGAACCATCTGTGCGGAATTGCTTGCTCGTCATGTGGCTGAGGGTGACAATTTCTTGTCAAAAATTGTTACAGGCGATGAAACATGGGTTCATCACTTCGAACCTGAAACAAAACGGCAATCAATGGAGTGGTGCCACATCCACTCCCCTACCAAGAAAAAGTTTAAAGCCATACCCTCAGCCGGTAAAGTCATGGTTACAGTCTTCTGGGACGCTGAAGGGGTTATTCTGTTCGATGTCCTTCCCCATGGTCAAACGATCAACTCTGAAGTGTATTGCGCTACTCTTCAGAAATTGAAAAAACGACTTCAGCGTGTTCGTAGGCACAAAAATCTGAACGAACTTCTCCTTCTTCATGACAACGCAAGACCTCACACAAGTCTTCGCACCCGAGAGGAGCTCACAAAACTTCAGTGGGCTGTTCTTCCTCATGCACCCTGCAGCCCCGATCTCGCACCGTCGGATTTCCATATGTTTGGCCCAATGAAGGACGCAGTCCGTGGGAGGCACTACGCGGATGATGAAGAAGTTATTGATGCAGTACGACGTTGGCTCCGACATCGACCAGTGGAATGGTACCGTGCAGGCATACAGGCCCTCATTTCAAGGTGGCGTAAGGCCGTAGCATTGAATGGAGATTACGTTGAAAAATAGTGTTGTGTAGCTAAAAGATTGGAGAATAACCTGGTGTATTTCAATGCTGAATAAAACAACCCCTGTTTCAGAAAAAAATGTGTTGCATTACTTATTGAACTGCCCTCGTACATTGTAACATTGTAACACTACGTAAAGAGACTCAATATTGATCAAATTAAACGGTAACAAGGACTGAAACGCGGTCCTTTTGTGCCTCTTCATTAGATAATTCAGTGAAACTCCTAGCAGCTGTCTAGCGTTTAACTTCAAAGGCAGGAACTCGAGACCACGTTTTGGGTAAGGTAAAGTGCAAGGCAAAGTAAATTCTCTGCGTACGCCTCATAAAAGAATCACGAGCGAAGAAACATCGCCCGCCACGCAAAGAGCGTTCATTAGTCATTTATGTACCGCAGTTTCCCAGACACAGATGCAAAACTGAAAGAATACCCGCCCTGCACTATAAACCTACAAACTAACTCCCCAGCATTCTTTATACCGACACTACCAGAGTGACTATTGAGATACTTTTCTATATTTACACTGAGTGATGTAAACCGTGCAGCATGACGTCCCCTGAATGGCGACCGCTTCTTGTGGCTTCAAATATTGTTTTTACTTTTAGATTACATATTTGCTCTTTCACAAACAAAAAATTTCGAACAAGAAGATTCGTTAAAAGTATTCGGTTTTGTTTATAACAGACTACATCTTTGTAGCCGAAATCGCTAAACAATGCTACTTTACTGGAGTTCCTTGTGAAAATGACCGAAAAGAATCTTTTATCCCTCTGCTGTTGTAGCCTTCAGTCCAAAGATTGGCTTAATTTACTCTCCAGACTGGTCATCTTGAGCAGGTCTACTTCTGCATGACGGCAACGTACATCCACTTGAGTCTGCTTAGTGGTCACGCTCTACATCTCGGAGATACCGGGCGTATACGCTTTTGCTACCGTACAGTGTGACATATTTGCCCTTCTTTACTACTAAGATGACTATTCTGATGGTTAACGACAGGAGCTTTGTGGGTTCCATGAAAGAACAGACCACTAGACAGCCGGCCGATGTGGCCGAGCGGTTCTACGCGCTTCAGTCTAGAACCGTGCGACCGCTACGGTCGCTGGTTCGAATCCTGCCTCGGACATGGATGTGTGTGATGTCCTTAGGTTAGTTAGGTTTAAGTAGTTCTAAGTTCTAGGGGACTGATGACCTCAGATGTTAAGTCCCATAGTGCTCAGAGCCATTTGAACCACTATACAGAGCAAATAAAAGAACTAAGTACATTTTCCAACCGAGACGAGTGCATTGCGCAACATGAGTGGCTATATTATTAGTAATTGAGGACTTTTTCTTCTGATTCCTATCTTGTACGAAACTCTTCGTCTCAGAGTAGATCTTTCATCAAATTTCCTCGATTACTTGTTAGATATATCCGAATCTCGGTCTTTCCCTATAGTTTTAGCCCTCTACGGCTATCTGTAGTAACAAGGAAATTAATACTTCAATGTCTTTAACATGTATTCGGTTACACAATAATCCACAAAAATGTAAAGTTTGTGCACATAACTAGATACCTGGTGATTAGAATTCCGAATAGCTTAAATTAGAAAATTTTGCAGGGAAGGTGAACCAAAGACTGTGGTTTGTTGGCAGAACAGTCAGAAAGTGCAATAAATCTGCTGAAAACACTGAAAACGCTACGCTTGTTCATCCTCTTCCGGATTACTGGTACGTAATATAGGATCCATTTCTAGATAATGCTGACGAAGGTCATCGAAAAAGATCAATGAAGAGCAGCTCGTTTTGTATTATCGCGAAATATGGGACATGATGATCTAGTTGGGGTGGCAGTCTTTCATCGGAAATCTGAATCACCACCCTTCTCCTCCGAATGATTAAATATACTCTTGACAAACACCTACATAGGAATGGCCAGTACTATATGGGAAATCAGTTTTCGCAAGGGAAGGTTTAGATGTACTCGAGAGTAGAACGGCAGAGAAATAGTGTGAACATGGTTTGATGGACCCTCTACCAAATCTGTCTCCCTGTGATCTACAGAATAATAAAATCGGCCGGCCGGAGTGACCGAGCGGTTCTAGGCACTTCAGTCTGGAACCGCGCGACCGCTACGGTCGCAGGTTCGAATCCTGCCTCGGGCATGGATGTGTGTGATGTTGTTAGGTTAGTTAGGTTTAATTAGTTCTAAGTTCCAGGGGACTGATGACCTCAGCAGTTGAGTCCCATAGTGCTCAAGGCCATTTTGAATAATAAAATCGACGCAGATGTGGTGTTTGCTTTGTATTACTTTCCTCGTCGACTGTGTGGAGAACGTCCGACGGTTTTAGCTTATGACTCAACGTTCATCATGTTTTTTTCACATCATACCTCAAACCTTTTTGTTTCTCTTTTCTACCGGTTTTTCTACAATCCACGATTCGCTAACATAAAACGCGTACATTAGACTACAGTCGCAGAAATGTATTGCCCAAAGTTATGAGTTACGCATTTTTTATAGTCTTCTTTTAGCATTGAAAGCTCTATTTCTTAGTGCTGGTCTGAATTTTTTCCATGCTAACAGAATTCGTCAGTGCATCTGCTATGTTGTCCACATTTTTTATGTTACATTTACCGCTAAACTAATTTCTATTGCTTCTGACTACTTTCATCTTCCTTTAGTTTACTCATCTGTGTTCATTAGGCCCTATATTCTGTTCAACCACTTCTGCAGGCCCCTCTTGCACAGAGTACATTAATGTTATCAGCGAATCACATAACTGATATCCGTTCACGCTGAATTTTAATCACACTCCCCAATCTGCATTTATTTCCGACACTGCTGCTTTGTTGTACGGGTTGAACAACAGAGGCAAAAGGAAGGATCCCTGTCATAAATGCTTTTTACTCTGGCCATGTCTCTCTTCATGTTTCATTATTATTGTTCCCTCTTGCTTTTTGTACGTATATTACCTATCTTCCCCAACTTACACAATTTTTCAGAGATTTTCGAGCTTATTGCACCATTTCGCGTTGTTTTCCTGGAGCGACAAATACTACGTACGTTTCTTGTTCTTTCTTACGCCTTCCTTCCTTTATCACACGGATAAGCACTATCAATGCGGTGCCTTGCCTTCCCTAAATCCTGACTGAGACTTGAAGAACATCCTGTATTTTCATCTCCCAAATTCTGCATATGATTTTCGTCATCAACTCAGCAACTTGGAAGCACGAACTGTCATGCTGATTGTGCGGCAGTAATCGTTTTTAGGTTTTTAGTATCTTCGAAATTGTGTGGAAGCACCTCTTCTGAAAATCCAGCTATATGTCCCTGATGTAATAGATTCTACTCACCTGAATGATCGTTTGGTTATCTTGTCCACCAGTAATTTTAAAATTCCACATGAATTGAAAATATCCCTTGTGCTTGTTTGTTCGCAAGCCTACGAAGGCTCTGAAAATGTCTGACGGTAAGACGGTATTCCATGCTTCATCTAAATCGACATTCATTTCTTCTATCACGTATCTTGCAGTTGTTCTACTCCTGAGCTCTGAGGTGTAAGTCTACTCTCTGTTCAGAATTTAACAGTGAATTATCGTCTGCATTCAATGTGCTGATGCCTGGACGTTTTATTTTATAGAAACTTATTCCGATATTTTTCTAAGCTGAATCAGCATTTCCGAGGGCCATTTCCCTTTCGTCCACTTTTTCTTAGAGCCATGCGCTTTAGTTCTCTTTCACTTCCTATTGATTTCATTCATAACTGACTCATGTTGTTGTATTCGTTCCTTTTCTCCAACATTTCTATCTCTCATCGATCAGTTGAACCGCTTCTACGGTACTGTCATGAAAAAGTATCCCTGGAGGGAAATTCCGAGTGCTAAATCCTGTCGGCAGATCAGCAGTTCCTGGATAGAATAGCATTAGTACAATGAGAATATATACATGAGATGGATGCTGCACCGTTCTTTAACAGGTTTCTACCATCAGATCTAGGCGCTTCATTCCGGAACCGCGCTGCAGCTACCGTCGCAGGTTCGAATCCTGCCTCGGACTTGGATGTGTGTGTTGTCCTTAGGTTAGTTAGGTTTAAGTTGTTCTAAGTCTAGGGGACTGATGACCTCAGATGTTAAGTCCCATAGTGCTTACAGCCATCTGAACCATTTGAACCTACCATCAAATGATACGCTTATGGGGATAGCGGCACCAGAGTTTAGGTGAACAAGTTATTGTGTGGATTATATGTGTCACCAAGAAATTTGGCAGGTCCGTCTAACTCTCAGTATCGAACACGAGCAGAAAACAATCGAGGAAGATCAAAAATGTCTATTCTGTGATATCGGGAGGGGATGGAGGAGTTTTGATAACAGATTCAGCGCCAGTAACGTCGATTGAAGTTGGAAATTCTTAGCTGGTCCTCAAGGATTACTACTGCCAGCATTCCGCCCATGGAACGGTTACATTGAACTAGTTTGGTGTCAATTCCACAAAAGTAAGTTATTCGGCAATTACAAGTATTTAATATCTCCGACACCTTTGACAACAAAAATAGGACACCAAACTCCGCATATATCACACAGATATAAACTGCTCCATCCAAGTTCATGCAACAGAAAATTTTTAAATCATTATGTTTTTATTTTGACAGAAAAACTTTAATTTTTCTGTTACGATAGTCTAAACCAGCAGATTCACCATTTTCTATATGTGTTCCACAGAAGATACGAATTTATCTAAGTTTTCACGAATAGCCACTCACTGAAGTTATAGTCTGCGGCAGAGTTTTACGAAAATCCACTATTTGTACTCTTGAAAGGATCTCAGGATATTCTCATGAAACGTTTGCAGCGTGCTATTAGCAAGAATGGTCTAATGCTCTTCTGCAATTTGTAATACTCTCTTAAGAGCATGAATATCAGCATCGTTATGTACACGGGTTCTCACTCTTCTACATAAGATTTGCGACAAGCGCCGGAACGGTATCTATTTGGTTTAATTTCTTACTGCAACTTACCTACCTATGACCCCCCGAAAAAGCAATATCATACCGTCAGAGAACTATTAGTTGATCATCCTCCACAAGATACTTCTAGACATTCAGAACAACGTTGTTGTCACTAGCATGTGGTTGTAAGAAGAAATATTAGTGTTTAACGTCCCGCAGCCAGCCGAAGTGGCCGAGTTGTTCTAGGCGCTACAGTCTGGAGCCGCGCCACCGCTACGGTCGCAGGTTCGAATCCTGCCTCGGGCATAGATGTGTGTGATTTCCTTAGGTTAGTTAGGTTTAAGTAGTTCTAGGTTCTAGGGGACCGATGACCTCAGCAGTTAAGTCCCATAGTGCTGAGAACCATTTGAACCTTTTGAACGTCCTGCAGACATCGAGCATCTGGTTGTACCTGGCCACGTTCCGGGATTTCTCAAGTATTATTCGAAACTCAACACACAGTATTCAATTGCAACTGTTAGCGTTCTTCGCCTTCGTTGTGCCAATTAAAAGATGGTTTATTGGTATAAAACTCCAAATCTACATGCAATTGCTGAAAAAAGAAGTAAAGCAACCAGATGACATGATCAAATGTCAATATAGCTTCATACACGTACAGATAATCGGCGGCTATGTAAATATTTAGAATTGCAGTTCTCTGTGACAGGTACAATAGCCATGAGAGTGCAGTACGTTTGTTCTAGTTTAGTGTTGTCACAACGACTGGAAGGGTATATAAGGACCATGAGCAGCATCAAATGTTAAATGATCACTGTGTAGGAGATGTCGCGTACTCGTGTGAGACAGCGTTATTAGCACCTTACAGAGATCAACAGCGGCCTAATTGTGTCCGTTTGGTCGATCCATTTGGCCGGCTGGAGAAATCACGCATTATCAAGATATATGGGGCATTCGGATGTGACAGACGTCCCACACTGAAATCTATGGCAGTGTGAGGGCAGGCATTCTCACCGTCAAGGTTCCGCTCGATCACATCTGATCACCAGAAGGGAGGATTTCAGTGCGGTGCAGCAGACAGGTCTGAATCTCGTCACATGTACGCCTGCCATCCTATAGCAAGTAATGGGCTCCCTGCAACATTCCTTGTCGTCATCCTATACCATCGGTTGAGTACTAGAAGTCGGAACAGCGAATTAATAACCCATTCGTAGGCGGCCGTTGACACCACAACACAAGCAGCTGATTTTGGATTGGCGCCGTGACTGGGAAGAAAAGACTGCTGAGTAATGGCGCTGGATTGTCTTCAGACATAAATCGTGGTTCTGCAGGTCGTCGAGTACGGCCGCGACCTAGTGCGAGGTCGCAATCCTCCAGTGTGTTGGAGAGGCACAGGAGTATTACTCGTGGTGTCATGGGGCAGGCAACGGTCGTGCATCACTTCAGGTCTCCACTGGTAGAAATTACCTCTAACGGCACAGTAGTACACTACTGGCCTTTAAAATTGCTACACCACGAAGATGACGTGCTACAGGCGCGACATTTAACAGACAGGAAGAATATGCTGTGATATGCAAATGATTAGCTTTTCAGAGCATTCACACGAGGTTGGTACCGGTGGCGACACCTACAACTTGCTGACATGAGGAAAGTTTCCAACCGATTTCTCATACACAAACACCAGTTGACCGGCGTTGCCTGGTGAAACGTTGTGTAACAAGGAGAAATGCGTACCATCACGTTTCCGACTTTGATAAAGGTCGGATTGTAGCTTATAGCGATTTTGGTTTATCGTATAGCGAAATTGCTGCTCGCGTTGATCGAGATCCAGTGACTGTTAGCAGAATATGGAATCGGTGGGTTCAGGAGGGTAATACGGAACGCCGTGCTGGATCCCAACGGCCTCGTATCACTAGCAGTCGAGATGACAGGCATCTTACCCGCATAGCTGTAACTGATCGTGCAGCCACGTCTCGATCCCTGAGTCAACAGATGGGGACGTTTGCAAGACAACAACCACCTTCACGAACAGTTCGACGACGTTTGCTGCAGCATGGACTATCAGCTCAGAGACCATGGCTGCGGTTACCCTTGACGCTGCATCACAGACAGGAGCGCCTGCGATGGTGTACTCAACGACGAACCTGGGTGTACGAATGGCAAAACGTCATTTTTAGGATGAATCCAGGTTCTGTTTACAGCATCTAATGGCAGCATACGTGTTTGGCGATATCGCGGTGAACGCACATTGGAAGCGTGTATTCGTCTTCGCCATACTGGCGTATCACCCGCCGTGATGGAATGGGGTGCCATTGGTTACACGTCTCTATCCCCTCTTGTTCGCACTGACGGCACTTTGAACAGTAGACGTTACATTTCAGATGTGTTACGACCCGTGGGTCTACGCTTTATTCGATCCCTGCAAAACCCTACATTTCAGCAGGATAATGCACGACCGCATGTTGCAGGTCCTGTACGGGCCTTTCTGGATACAGAAAATGTTCGACTGCTGCCATGGCCAGCACATTCTCCAGATCTCTCTCCAATTGAAAACGTCTGGTCAATGGTGGCCGGGCAACTGGCTCGTCACAATACGCCAGCCAGTCACTACTCTTGATGGACTGTGGTATCGTAATCAATGCGCAGGCTTATCAAGGCCGTTATTACGGCCAGAGGTGGTTGTTCTGGGTACTGATTTCTCAGGATCTATGCACCCAAATTGCGTGAAAATGTAATCACATGTCAGTTCTAGTATAATATATTGGTCCATTGAATACCCATTTATCATCTGCATTTCTTCTCGGTGTAGCAATTTTAATGGCCAGTAGCGTAAATCACGGACATGCTGCGACCTCTCACGTAAGAGAATCATAGTGTCATTTTTCAGCAAAACAACGATCGCCCAAACTTGGCACGTGTCTCTATGAACTGCCAGGGTGATGTTGAGGTACTGTCGTGGCCGGAAAAATCCCCAAATCCGAATCGACGGATCAGGAGTGGCACCAACTTGGACATTAACTCCGTCCCAGTGCCAGTATTCATCAAAGACCATTTACAACAAATATGTGCCAGTCCGCTCAACAGAAGCTATTATGACATTGCAACACACTACCCTTCAGAATCAATGCATTCATCAGGGCCTCAGGGAGGGGAAATACCATACTGATAAGTTGGCGTATATTGATAAGTTCTTTGTAAATTTGACTCGATTCTGTAACGACTACACTCTCTCAAACACCGAGTTTCATTTATTTTCCACCTCCTCCTCTGGGTGCTTCACTTTTCCTTCTCAGGCAATGTATTTTAGGCTGGGTACAGAATGAAGATCAGTGGGTGCTTAAGTCTCTATTCTAGGCAGTGAAACTCCACCGAGAGAAAACAACTGGCTTTATTCGGCACGTAAAGGCCGCACGCCCCACGCGCGCAGCTCAGAAACCTTCCCGCACTGTGTTTGTGGTCCGGCATGCGCGCTGGCTGCGGGCGAACGCCCACGCCGCCGCTGACGCTCTTTCCCTTCTAATGGAGACGTCACCGCCAGCTCTTCACTCCCCTGAGGACCCATTCGCTTCCAAATGGCTCGGAAGCTCGGCCCGCTATTGGGCCGTTTTTATTCTCTCGGCTCTGTGTGTTCACCACTGCTGCGCCGTCAACATTTTACTCTCCTTCTTTCTCGCCTTGTGGCGACATTATCGCGAAGTAACATTACTTCTTCTGCTGCAAAATTAACGCACCTCTTTCAGAAACTGTTGTTTTTCTCTTGTTGCGGTATGCTGCGCTGGTAAAGAAAAGACGTCTAAGCAAATGAAGCTTTAAGAATGATGACGGAGCAGCCACACAGTTATTATATTATGTACATTAACGGATGCTAACACTTGTTTCTATACTTCTTTGCATGCTACAAAATAAGTACATTTAATGCTTTCCTCTGATGCGGATGCAAAGTAAGATCAGTTACTGTCAGTACAAGGTGGGTACATTTTTTTCGTAGTGTTGTTAATAGATGGCAGGTAATGAAATACGTACACTGTTCATCTTTAAAAATTATTCAAAACCCATTAATATACAGAGTGAATCGATCTTACTTTACAGCTTCGGTTCTCTATGGATCTCTCTAATACCGTTGCAGGCGTTCCCTAAAATCTTAACACTCGTTCTGCAATCACCCCCTCCTCCTGTTAACGTTTACCATGCATTCCTAGCCGCTCTTCGATCTCTTCTTTTCCAATTACCCCACCGTCTATGACTCATTGCCATAATAAACGCTAAGTGTTCCTTTATGGCAGTGCGAAGTTTCATTATTTGGGCTTGTATCACTTTCCTCGTAGCCCTATGATACCTTGAGTATATTAACGTCTATGCTCATAGTTTTGCATTCGCAAAATTTTCCGACCCGTTCCTTGTTGAAACATAGTGTACGGTAATTGGTTCATGATATCCCAATACTGTACAGCAATGCTGCGACAGGACGTCTGTTGTCGATTTACGCATTATTGCTAGCAAAGATTCATTTAAAGCAGCCTTTTAATGTGGGACACATATCGACAATCGGTCTCTACTGTTAGGACCTCATGAGTGTGATGGTTGCTACACATTACAGTGCGTTTTGCTGGAGGTTTAAGAAGCAGTTTGTTTGACAGCTTGTTATCAACGACTGGCCGGAGTGGCCGAGCGGTTCTAGGCGCTACAGTCTGGAACCACGCGACCGCTACGCTCGCAGGTTCGAATCCTCCCTCGGGCATGGATGTGTGTGATGTCCTTAGGTTAGTTAGGTTGAAGTAGTTCTAGGTTCTAGGGGACTGATGACCTCAGAAGTTAAGTCCCATAGTGCTCAGAGCCATTTCAACCATTTTTGAACGGAAAAGCAAAACTGAGCTGAATTTAGTCGAACTGGTCTACTTTAAAAACTGTTTCACCTGTCTAGGGAAGCTATGTATGTAATATCGTTTTGCGCTCAAACCGAATCTTCCGAAACATTCTACAAAAACGACACTTTGCTCCAGTCTTTGTATGACGTGACGATATACGCTATATCACATTAAACCGTGCTCCCTAATACACATAATTACGTAATTTCGAGTTATTATTTATAATTCAACAAACCAAAGAACTGTGTGTGACAATGTATACTAAGAGATCTCAATATATTGATTAATATGTGTGCGTCTCTGCATCAACATTAGTTTCGATATCATTAGTGACGTCTGATTCGTGAGATTTAGGCCTCGGTTCGAGGAATGTTTCAGTGTGTAACATTTCGTTTGCTAATGTTGCACCTCGTAAGGTGGCTCCAGCATTAGGGAACGGACTCTCAGGCACTGAAACATGCCTTAAACCACGTTCTATTCCCCATAATTAAGATATCTCCTAAAAAGTAAGTTCTGTCCGCAGACACGTACACTGCATGTTGGATTTTGTTGTATTTCTTTACATTTTGTGTGGATACTTACTACAAATGTATTTATACATGTATTTTGAGAATGTATGCTTATTTGACATAAACTGCATTGTTCTACAAGGATAAGTTTTCTCATATGAAAATATTGTTCCCAAATTCAAATCTGAAATTCGCTATCAAGCACAGTTTCTTAGTTATGAGTATAAATGTGTAATTTAAATTTTACAGTTTAGGTATGATAAATGTGGTTAAATTGCTTTGTAACAGTTGGAATTATCACTTTTATGTTTCGGTATCAATTTTCAGATGTTCCTACCTCTGCTGACACTAAAATTGTCTCAGTATGCCAGTCACTGTTACGCTAATGTTTAAAATTGAGTCTTAAGCTGTCATCGTTTAACTGGTGGAAACATTTCTTAGGTGAGGCAATACTGATATTTTAACTGTATTACATTTATATAACTGTAATACGTAAAAAAGGAATATCTTCAACCAAAGAAACAGATTAGACAGATTCTGTCACACAGAGCGTGTGTGATACTGCCTTTTTTGTTAGACTACGTGAGTAGCTTGTATTAATTTACATGCAGTATTATTTCTTCGCTTCCACAATCCAATTCGTAGTAACAGTTTCGCATATATATTTCTCTTCTAGAAAATGCCTCCCCCAAGAACTTCTAGCAATACATCCGTCCGTTTCTGCTGTATCTACTGAGAGTTCACGCTTTCTAGGCATATGAAGAAAATTTTATGCATTGTAAAGAAAGGCTACAAACGTTATTCTGGAGTAGAATTTGACGATCAAGAGGACAATGAAACAGATACCGACAATGCAGAAAGTGTGTGACGAACTGATACCACCTCCTGAAGATAAGATCCATAATACCTGTCCAGGTTCCTGTGGCTCCAAGTTTCATGAAACAAGCATATCTGAACTGCCTCGTTCGTGATTTAGGCCTAACGAAACGCAGGACTGTTAGGTTCGAGGTTGCAAGACTGTAATCTTTTAGCTTCAGACACTGAGTTCACACATAGGGAACGAATGTTTGTTACATACTTCATGAGGTAGTGCAGAGATGTTCGTGCTCTCGTGAATGCTTTGAACTTCAAATGTGAGTCACAAAAGTAGAGACTCTTCATAGGGGGTTTGCATGGGGGCTTAATTAAATAAAAAAATTCAAATAATTTTAGTCGCTGTATGTCCGGTTACGAAGTCTCGTAACCGGTTGGCCCTGAGTAGTATTAGTACGCAATCTGACTGCATAGAATAACAACAAAGAGTGAGAGGAAATGTCCGTTAACACAATTGATTAATTAAGTCCCCAGCAACTATAAAAGCTACGAAACAACAAAGCACAAGTGTAACCGTTCTGTGTGTGGAAGTGTGATTCAACGTACACATCTGGCACGGTTCTTCCTCAATATGAGAAGATATTTTAAACACCATTTACAATAAAGCAATTAAAAAAAAACAGAAATACTACAATTGCACATAGAAACCAGAATTACAGTCTAATACATGAACACAAGCCAGATGCTTTGTTGACTGAACCTGTGACCAAGAGACATTGTTATTTAGGAAATTTGAAATAAAAAAATTTTTTGTTACCTTCATACATGTTGACGAAAATTACACTGTGATCATTACAACATCCCTAATCGAACAGCATCTGCTACCTCGCTCAACAGAACAACTGCACACGACATGCCCTCAACTAGTACTGCTATGGACATCCTCTCAACAAGCACTGCCCACGGCAACCTTTGAACTACTACTGCCCACGGCAACTTCTGAACTACAACTGCCAGTGGAGGCGGCTGAATCATACTCTTTGGCGCAATCTCTGGCGCTGTGACTCAGTGTAGCCACCTTTCAGGTTGTACATATAGTCTAAAGGAGTTCTCCTCCACAATACACATACAATACCTTCTGTTCCAGTTGCGTGTGATACCGTGGCTACATAGTCTTATGGCGTTTTAAAAAAATGTGCTGCAATTGATGAAGTATGAATAAGACAGTGAAAAATATGTGGTGATTTGAAAACAGTTGCATAATATTGGATATGCAACAAGGCTCCACGAAATATGGATGCTTTCTGTGTGAGTGGGATAGTCGTGACCGAAAGTCCCACCACAAAAAAAAGATTTGGCCTCAATGGAGCTAAGAAGTGGGAAAAAATATGCAGAATGAGAGATTGGTAGCCCATGAAGATGTTCTCCTGCCACCTCTTTACATCAAGCAATGTCTTTTTAAATAGTTTGTAAAGGTCATAAACCAATCCGAAAAAGGGTTTATGTACCTTTCGAAAATGTTTCCTCCTCTTTCTTCAGCAAAAATAACGGAAGGTGTGTTTGTAGGCAACCAAATTAGAGAACTTCAAAAAGACTCACATTCTGAAGAACGCCTTGCAGTAAAAGAAGAAAAAGGATATCTATGATTCACGAATGTAACCCAAAGCTTTCTGGGCAGAAAACGAGCTAACCGCTACGATGAACTGGTCCAGTAAATGATAAATGTTTATAGGAATCTTAGGATGCAACATGCTTTAAATATGTATTTTCCAGATTCACATCAACGCTATTTTCCTGAGAGCTGTACTTCTGTTTCCGTCGAACACGGTGAAAGGTTCCATGTGGTTGGAAGAGCATTAAGAACGAAAATGGGAGCCTGTAATGCTAACCGACTACTGATGCAATACTATTTGAGAATAAAATAAGCTTTCTTAGATAAAATGTGGTTTTGTATATATTTTATAGATTTCAAATACGTAATTCCACACATTAGATGAAAATGTATGGGCGTTTATGTGTCTTTGTTTTGTACTGTATGAATGGTTTCTGAACAATTGTATGTATGGCAAGAATAGCGAAACTTACTTGTTTTTCTACACAAATAAATAGCGTAGAAATGAAAATATAAAACCTAGTACATTCCTATAACTTGAAACTCTGCCTGATGCAGCAAAACTAATTACTGATTTCGATTTTTCGATTTAGGAGATATTTTTCCATAGGAATCAGGAATTAAACTCCCAGAAAAACGATTTTTTGTTTTAAATAGGACAAAGCTATTTTCATTGGTTGCTTAAAACTAAGTATCGATGAATATTTTTAGTAATAGTCACTATTGGTGTAGACGCCCAGAGGATAAATGAAAAAGCCATACCCTGAAATGTTGTGGTCATGCCACCGCAGAGCTCTGTGATTTGCAATTTGTGATCAGTACTCAAAGCAAAGGCTGCATGTGGGCATGGGATAAGCCATCTACATTTAACTGAAAGAAACCGAGCCTTTGCAAGTAAAGTAAGATGGGTTTGTTCGTTTACAGGTACACTCACGTAGTCTGATGACACGGGTGTTCAGAAAGTAACGACAGCCTTGCGCTGTGGATGCAGCTGGAAGAAAAACGGGTAGGATCATTTTAATGCTAAACGCAGCCGTTTCAAAATAATTACGCATTCAATCTCCACATTTTTATGTCAGAGAAGTTACAAACCATTTTCCCAACAAGTTCGTTTGTAATTGTTCATTATTTGTTGCATGGAAAAAGAAGATCTACAGGTTGGAATTTCAAATTTTAAAAAAGAAAAACCAAATTACTGTTCACATTTTACAAAGAAACTCAGAAGATTAAGTAAAGTCACAGATTCCACGAAAAAGTAGCTTGACGCAGCTTTCCACAATCACACGTTTATAGCAGTACTCGACATCCAGTTAACAGTTTTGGCTCTAGCATGCAGAACACCATTCCATTTCCCAGAGCATCTTTGCTACTTCTGTAGGATAACGTACTCCATGATCTGCTCTGTCGACCCGCAGCCACATTCAGGACTGTCGACGGTGCCCCATCCGTGTAGGGCAGCCCTAATTATCGCCTGGCCTATTAGGATCCTGTTTTGGCTACTCTTGATCTTCCTAGGTAATTCCGACTCTGACGATAGTATAGCACTGTCCTTTTAGCTGTTAGGATGGAAACCTGATGCTACTCTTCCCGCAGGAGAAAATGTTAATCACACCTAAATTCTTGGAGAACGTATTTATGCCCTTATTGCCGAGGGTCGCGAATTAGCATTATACCGAAGTGACGCTAATAAATGGAAGGTGAATTGTTTTGGAGTGCGAGTGACGGTCGGAGCATATTCTACAAGAAGCACTGACGCCTCTGACATGTGCTTCCGTCTCCCAAGTGTTTTAAATACTTCTAGAGAAGTGATCGTCAAACAGTTTTTCTCAAGAGCCGTTACCGACGTTATGGGGCGACACCTAGCTCCGCACATGTACCGGTCTCAGGCGATCATTAATTGGTTGTTGTTGTCGTCTTCAGCCCGAAGACTCATTTGATGCAATTCTCCACGCTAGTCTATCCTGTGCAAGTTCTTCATCTCAGAATGACCACTGCAACCGACATTCTTCTGAATCTGCTTAATGTATTCACCTCTTGGTCACCCTTTACGATTTTTAGCGCCACACTTCCCTCCAGTACTGAACTGGTAATACCTTGGTGCCTCAGGATGTGTCGTATCAGCCGATCTCTTCTTTTAGTCAAGTCATGCCACATATTTCTTGTCTCCCCAATTGTATTCAGTACATCCTCATTAGTCACGTGATCTACCCATCTAATCTTCAGCATTCTTCTGTAGCACCACATTTCAGAATCTTCTATTCTCTTCTTGTCTAAACTGTTTATTGTCAGTGTATCACTACCGCACTCGGCTACACTCCACACAAATACATTCAGCAAAGACTTCCTAACACTTAATTTCATATTCGATGTTAGCAAATTTCACTTCTTCAGAAACGCCTTTCTTGCCATTGCCAGTCCACATTTTATATCCACTCTACTTCGGCCATCATCATATTCTGCTATCCTAATAGCAAAACTCATCTACTACTTTGAGTGTCTCATTTTCTTAGCTAATCCCCTCAGTATTAACTGATTTAATTCGACTACATTCGATTATCTTTGTTTTGCTTTTGTTGATGTTCATCTTATAACCTCCTTTCGAGACAATGTCCATTCCGTTCAACTGCTCTTCCAAGTCCTTTGCTGTCTCTAACAGAATTAAAATGTCATTGGCACACCTAAAAGCTTTTATTTCTTCTGCATTGCCTAATTCCTGTTCCAAATTTTTCTATTTTTTCCTTTACCCTTGCTCAATATACGGATTGAATAACGTCGGCGATAGGCTACAATCCTGTCTCATTCCCTTCTCAACCACAGTTTCCCTTTCGTGCCCCTCGACTCTTATAACTGCCATCTGGTTTCTGTAAAAATTGTGTACAGGATGGGCGGTTGGGAAGGTAGTGGGTGTTATGGAGTGAATGGGATAATATTTAAAGACCATTTATTGGCGAAAGCATGTTAAAAAGGGGTCAATACCGCGAACAAACGCATCAATTGCACGCGCTTCCGCTTCCCAGCGTAAGACCCTATTTTCACTGGCATTTTCACCTAGCTAGTAGTTACGACAAGATACGGCTGGTAGGCGATCTGCGAAGGTTTCAAATTCCTCATTGGTTTTTGTCTAATGGTTGATAATTGAGCTCTATCAGGTACCTCTGGTATCGGAATAACGCGTGGTTAATCCGCGGGCCAATACTTCAAAATTATGCTTGTCACGCAATTTGTTCACCGTTTCTATAAACATTCGGACTTTCCCTGTCAACTTCAGTCTGGCTACATTCACCAATAGATCACCCGGCCAGACACACGTGCGACAGACATCACGAATATTTTGTAGGAACATAGCCACATTTTCGTGAGACTTCCCAGAAAACGTGGGAATGAAATGAGCCGCAGGAAAATTGCTTACAGTCACCGTGTTACCAGAAATTGTGGCATTTGCATCAGATAGAGGGTTAGTTTTAGTTGCCACTGTTTGGGCATTTGTTACAGGGGTGGAACACAGGTACGGAAGTTCGCATATTTGCTTCCAGCGTCTGTTTCAAGACACGGTTTTGTTCAAGTAGCTACTGGCTTTGTGCGAACAACTGGCGCATTTGTGCATTTATGGTCTCGAGCGGGTCTTGCGAAGCTGGTGCCTCTGCGGGAGTATCCCGTTCCGGCTCTTGGGTTCCCATCGACATGTTTACAAATTCAAGGGACGCTAGTGACAAATAAAATAATTGTTAAAAAGGAGGGCGACAAAGTTTCCTAATCCAGCGGCGGACGATCGACGAAGTTAATACTGGAAGCATCGCGGTTACTTACATACTAGTAGAGTCGGTGCGACGCATTGGTGGCGGCGACGGCGTGGTGGAGTGGCGGCGGCGGGCGGTAGCCGGCGGGCGGCAACGGGCGTCCGCAACCTCGGGCGGCGGCTGATGCGAGGGCGGCAGGCGACGCTGCGTCCACCGGTCCGCGATGGCGGCAGGCCCTGGCGCGTCGGCGACAGCGGCGGGCGACGGTGGGCGGCGCGGCGGTGTGCCGGGGCGGCGACGGGTGACGCACGCCCCTCCAACTCTGGCAACTCCGGCTCACGCGGGTGACTACCGCGGGCTGCCTCGCTGCAGCGCGCGCCCTGTGTGTGTTTACTGGCGCAGCCACGGCCCGTGTGGAGCAAACGTGTCGGACGGTTGGCGCATTCCGTGCGTCTTGCCGGAAAGAATTTAGTGCAGCGACGAAGTCGCTATGGGAACGGATCCACACTTCTGACACCAGTTGTACAGGATGCGTGGACGGGAAGGCAGTGGGCGTGATTAATTCATCAGGATAATATTTAGACAAAGGCCATTTATCGGCGAAAGCATGATAAAAATGGGTCACATAGCCAGGCCTCGGGAGGTGAGGGTGAGCCAGAGTGTAGAGTTTGGCGAAATATAGTTCGCAAAGTTTACGAAAGTTGGCGCCGGCCAATGGGGCCAGTCCAAGTGGCACGGAAGCTTCCAGAGGCCACAGCGTGCCCTCGTCAGCGCATGAGGGCGGCGCTCACTTCCTGTTGCTAGACCGTGGGACGAAAGAATCTACAGGCAGCCGACGCTGCCGGATGAGGCTTGGCCGTGACAAGAAAAATGAAGTTACCGTTTGAAAGGTCATGTAATGAAGTAAAATCCCCTACAGTCTGGCTCATCATTTACAATTGTAAATAGGTATTTGCTTCCTGTGTTTTACCTCTGCTACCTTCAGTGTTTCAAAGAGAATGCTGCAGTCAACATGTCAAAAGCTTTCTCTTAGTCTACAAACGCTATAAACACGGGTTTGTCTTTCCGTACTCTACCCTCTAAAAGAAGTCGTTGGATCAGTATTGTCTCGCGCGTTCTATATTTCTCCGGAATCCAAAAAGATCTTTCCAGTGGTTGGCATCTACCACTTTTTCAGTATTTCTGTAAAGAACTAGTGTTAGTATTTTGCAACCATGACTTCTATAATATTCAAACCGGTCAGCCACTGCTTTCTTTGGAATTGGAATTATCACATTCTTCTTTAAGTCTGTGGGTATTTCACCAATGTCATACATCTTGTACACCATATGGTAGAGTTTTGTCGTGGTTGGCTCTCCAAAATCTGTCAGTAGTTCCAACGGAATGTCGTCTACCCCCAGGTCCTTGTTTTGACTTCACGTCTTTAGTACTCTATCAAATTCTTCTTGCAGTATCGTATCTCCCATTTCGTCTTCAGCTAAATCCTCGTCCATTACTATAACATTTCCTTCAAGTACATCTCCCTTATATCGACCCTCTACATATTCCTTCCACCATCCAGCCCCAAGGGGCTCGGCATTCATTTGCTGGGTACGGGCTTGGCGACCCCGGGGTTCCTGAGCTGGGGACCGGTAAGCGCCGCCAGTCTCCCGTCACCATAAGCTCTGGGCACGCTTCAGCGACAACCATGCGGCGCGGTGATGGAACATTGTGTGTCTCAAGGAATGGGGATCTTGGCTTGACCACCTGGATCGCGAGGATAAACATCTCTAAAAAAACCTCAATCTCAAGGTTTGGTCAGCGCTGATGAGATGCATGGCTGTTGAGGTGGAACAGTCGTTAGCGGGCGCCCTCTGCGGAACGTGCCTTACTTCAGTTGTATAAGGCTTACTCAGCTACATGGGGCTCTGTCTGAGTAGACCCTTACTTCCCTAGCTGCTCGTGGGACTGAAATACATCCTCCGAAATCCTCTTTTCCTCCTCCCAGTGGAAAGGGTGGGCCGCTGGAAGGTTCTATCAAGATGGATCGTGTAGTCAGTCCCCCTGACTCCGGCAGTTCTTTGACAAGCACATTCTTTAGTAACAGAATGGATCCTGGTAATCAGAATCTCATAGTGAAACGGAAGGAGGGTAGTTTCGAGAAGGTTTCACCCTTCTACATACAAAAGGGTTTGGAGGGAGTCTGTGGCTCCTTAATCGGTGAAGCGCTTGTGCAATGGGACCTTGCTAGTGGAAACTTCCAATTCCCAGCAGGCAGCTAAACTCCAAACTGCTAAATGCCTTGGGGAACATGCCATAGGCACTGCACCGCATAGCACCTTGAATTATAGTAAAGGTGTTGCGACATGCTGGGATCTAGTCGACATTCCCAAGGAGTAACTGCAACGTGAGTAGGCTCTGGAAGGTATAGTTGACATACAACATATCATGAAGAGGGTTGATGGCAACCTTATCAAATCCGACTCCTTTATTCTGGCCTTCAGTAGCACAAAACTTCCTGAGCATGTTAGAGCTGGCTTCCTTCGCCTTAGTGTGAGGCCTTATTTCCCGACCCCAATGCGCTGTTTTAAATGCCAGCGTTTTGGCATACAACCTTAGGGTGTAAAGGCGAAGTGACTTGTGGCAACTGCGGTAAGGTTGCTCATGAAGGAGTTGGTTGCTCGTCTCCAGCCAATTGTTATCAATTGCTCTGCAAACCACCCTGTTTGGAGTAGAGACTGCTGAATATTTTTATAGGGACGCGAAGTCCAGGAAATAAAAACTCCCCTATGGTGAGGCCAAAAAGATTACAAGTCGATGCAGCCTCCTAAATTTTCTACATCTTTTGCATCAATGATTCAGAAGCCCATTCCAAAAGCAGATGCCTCTACGCAGACGGGGGAGGCGAGTGTTGGCACTAACACCTGGACTTGCAAGGCAGCCAGTGTTTCAGAGCCTGTAGTCCCTACTCCCACAGCAGACAGAGGTACAGTGGCGAACTAGGGCCAGACTCTGGCACCTCCAACAGCTGAGGCTGTTCAGAAGCCCAGTACAGCCATTACCACACCATGTCGGCTCCACCAAAGCCAAACAAACCGCAAAAAGCTCCTACAAAGCAGCAACAGCAGGTCAAATCACGCGGTAAACCTAAATATCTTCAACATTTCGCGGCCCTGTCAGCAACTGTATAAATATTAATTTTAATAATGAACAGCCTCAGTTGCACTGTTTACCTAGAATTTACCTAGGCTTCAGTCAGGATAACCCAACCTTCTTCAGAATAACAGTACCTACTGTTTGTCCATAGTGGACATCGTCAAGCTAGAGCTACAAATCCATAAATTATCTTCAAACTGTAAATCTTATCTGGCACCACCTCAGCTCCACTTCACGACCGCGATGAGGCAGCCATGAGTGCTGTACTGAACTTACCATGTAGATGTCGTTTTACATGATGCTTCATCTGACTCTTCGCCAGAGCTGATGGAGTATGACATATGTGTGGGGCAATCATCTCACCCCACGACTGCCCCTCCACCTGCTGCAGTCTCCCCAACTCGTCAGAGAGACTGGATGAAGGTGCTACCCCCGTCATAGATGGCTCCCATATTTCAGTGGAACTAGCAGGGGTTCAGGACACATGTGGAGGAACTTCGTGTACTCTCTCAGGGTCTCCAGGAGACTTATTTCCATCCATCATACTCCCCTGATCTACGAGGCTATACTCTCCAAAAAAAGGACGACCTGCGTGGAGAGAGAGCTAGAGGAGGTGTAGATATTTTCGTCACTTACGACGACTTTGCGAGCTATTGATGTGTCCATGCACGTGCGTCATCCATTGACTATATGTACCCTTTACTTGCCCCCACATGATGCACTTGATCAAGAGGCTCTCACCGACCTTCTTACACAGATCCCCCAGCCGTTCGTCATCTGTGGTGATCTTAATGTCCACAATGTGCTTTGGGGCTCTGCAATTACCTGACCCAGGGGTAGAGTAAGTGAGAGGCTTCTCCTGTCATCCTGTACCTATTGGCTCAATGTGGGACAGGGCACTCACTTCTGCACAGCGACTGGGTCTTTCTCTGCCATAGACCTCTCGCTTTGCTCTCCAGCCTTTGCCCCTAGTGCTCAATGGAAAGTGGTCGCTGACTTGCACGGAAGTGATCACTTTGCGATCTGAATTCGCCTGCCAAATGGCGTGGGCCCCGAGAGAAAACCGCCACGATGGGTGCTCAGTAGGGCTGACTGGACGCTTTATAGCCAGTTGGCTCAGTTCGAACACTGTGCGAATGTTGAAGCGTGGGTGGATCATATTACCGAAATGGTCCACCGCGCCACTGCAGTTTCCATCCCACAGTCCAGAGGCCACCAGGAGAGGCACCCTGTCCCTTGGTGGCGTGCCAAATACCACTCTGCAGTCAGGACCAGGCGTGTGGCTCTGTGTAGGTTCCGGTGTCGGCCAACTGCTGAGGATCTTGCAGCCCTTCCGGTGGCGAGGGCAATATGTCGCCGAATTGTTCGAGAGAGCAAGAAAGAGGTCGTCGCAATAGTTCCTGAACGCTATTAATGGTTCCACCAAAAGTTCCATTGTGTGGGGGACCATCATGAGAATTTCTGGGAGAGGATGGAGGTGCCCCATGGCTGCCGTAATGAATAACGGCACTCTCCACATGGATCCGCGAGACATTGCCCAGACTATGGCAGCGGTTACTGCAACAGCCAGTCAGGATCCGGATTTCCAGCGCCGTAGAGCGGTTGCTGAGAGTTCACCTATAATGAAGTTTACAACTGCCCATTTTCCATGTGGGAGCTGGATTCTGCATTGTCTGCAGCTCGTGACACATCCCCTGGACACGACAGGATTCATTACAATATGCTACGACTCCTCACAAGGCGCAACGAAGAAATCCTCCTCGCACTTTTTAAAGCCATTTGGGCGTCAGTCCACTTCCCTGACTCGTGGCGTGAGGCAGTTTTAATTCCTTTTTTAAAACCTGGGAAAGACCGCACATGCCCAAGTAGCTAATGTAGTGTTGCTCTCACTAGTTACATGGGAAAGATGGTCAACCACCGCCTTGTCTGGATGTTAGAATCCCGGCAACTCCTTCGTCGCTTTCAGTGTGGGTTCAGGAGGTCTCGTTCCACCTTCGATAACCTTGTCCTCCTGGAGGTGGCTGTGCAACAACCTTTCCTACGCCGTCATCACCTTCTAGGTGTATTTTTGACATCGAGAAAGCGTACGATACTACTTTGAGGCGTCTCATACTGGAGCAGCTTCACGAATGGGGTTTTCGTGTTTTTTCTCTTTTTATTCAGTCTTTCCTCTCGACAAGATATTTTAGATACCGAATTGGTGACGTCCTGTCTGATCGCTTTGATCAGAAGAACGGTCTCCCTGAAGGTAGCGTTTTAAGTGTGACTGTCTTTGACATAGCTATTAATAGCATTACGTCCATAGTGAAAAGTCCTAAAGTCCTGTGTTTTGCACTTCTTCCAGCCTTGCAACGACAACGCGTCAGTTGCAACTTACTCTTAGACGTTTGGATGAATGGGCGCAGAAGAGTGGTTTTAAGTTTTCCGGCGGGAAGTCCGTGTGTGTTCCTTTTCACCGTTCTCGTTCAATTTCAACCTTACCTGAGCTGAGGATGAGGGACACTGTTCTTGCTTTTAAAGACACGGCGAGATTTCTGGGGCTCATTTTTGACTCGAGGCTCACGTGGTTACCTCATCTTAAAGACCTGAAACGGCGGTCGCTTCAGGCTTTAAGCATTTTAAAATGTCTTAGCCACAGTACATGGGGAGCAGGCAGGACTTGTCTGCTTCAGTTTTACAGGGCATTTGTGCGAATGCGGCTCGATTATGGGCGACGGTGTATGATCTGCAAGGCCTTCTTATTTAAAGATGTTGGACGTTGTGCACCATGAAGAGGTTAGGTTGGCCACTGGGGCATTCAGAACTAGCCCCATATCAAGCCTCTGTGCAGAGGCTGGTGAACCGCCACTTCATATGCGGCGACGGCTACTTACAGTGCGCCAGGCGTATAAAACTTTGTCCACACCATACACACCTGCATACCATACCGTTGCTCAGCTTCCTATGGCACGGCTTTTTCGTAACCGGCAACGAGCAACGACGCCCTGTGGGATTCGCGCACAGGACTGCCTCTCTGCGATGGATATGGCTGGTCTTCATGTTTGCCGTCGCGGTTGGAGCAAATTTCCACCTTGGCTGCCCCAGACACCCAGACTTGATTTAGATTTGACTAATTTTAAGAAAGATACCAGATTTTACATTCCAATTTCTGTTTTTTAACATTTTAGATGTGCATCACGGTTTTAACGTCGTTTACACGGCTCCAAACAAGGGAATTTCCTTGGCTGTTCTGTAGTGTTCCCTGATCATATTACCAGGATTCGCCACCCTGTGAATACACCGATTTCGCAGCGGAGCTCCACGCGATCCAGAAGGCACTGGAGCAGATACGTCGTAGGGGGGGCAATCGGTTTCTCATCTGCTCCGATTCTCTTAGTGGCTTACAATCATTGCAGCATCTGTACCCAACTGAGGAGATGGTCCAGCTGATATATGAGCAACTGTACTTGCTCCAACGGCGGGGTACGCAGGTGTCAGTCTGCTGGGTGCCTCATCATGTAGGAATATGGGGCAATGAACAGGCCGATAGGGTTGCCAAGGAGGCCTGCAGAGAGCAGGCTGTGGTCCAGTGTCCTAGCCCCTTGCAGTCTGTCATTTCTGCACTCCACAAGAAGTGCATGGAGTTGTGGGAGGAAGAATGGCTGGCGGTGACGGCCAATAAACTGCGGTTGGTGAAGTCAACAACTCGGCCGTGGCTTTCCTCCTGCCGGTTGCTCAGGCGGGAAGAAGTAGCACTCACGCGTCTTCGGATCGGGCACTGTCCTCTCACACATAGCTTTCTATCCCCCGTTTTGCGACGCTTGTGATGTGCACATCTCCGTCCGCCACATTTTAACAGACTCCACTTTATACCGTGATGCAAGTGCAGCAGCACAAATCGATGGGGATCTGCCCTCTATTTTAGCTAATGATAAGACGAGTATATCTGGGGTTTTAAGGTTTTGTGATTTGTCTGGACTCTGGCCGTAACTTTTAGGCTAGAGGTTTTAGTGTATTGCAGAGTGGCTGGCTCTTCCCTCCTTTCCTTGTGGTCAGCCAGCCACTTCCATATGCTGTGTTGTTTTAGCTCATTTTCCCACTTTCTTCCTGTGTTGTCCGTGTTTCATCGCTGACGGCATGCTTCGTCCCATGCTTCGGTGTGGGTGGGCACATATCTTTCCAACCTTGTTACCTGTGTTTTACGTTCTGTTTTATCTTCCTGTTCTGAGTATTTTCTTGACAACCGTCTCAATCTGTTACTGAGCGGGCGCTGAAGACCTTGCGCCCATACAAACCTCTCCATCCATCCTTCCACCATCCTGCTATCCCTTCTTCACTTAGGACTGGTTTTCCATCTGAACTCTTGATATTCATACAGCTACTTCTCTTTTCTCCAAAGGCCTCTTTAATCTTCCTGTAGTGAAATGTACTTCTAAATCCTCACATTTCCACATTTTCATCCCTGATCACATTTTGCACTTTTTAGACGTTTGTATTCCCCTTCGCTTGCTTCACTTGCTGCATTGTGTATCTTCTTTCATCAGTTAAACTCAATATCTCCAGTGTTATCCAAGGGTTTCTACTAGGGTGTCTTTCTAGCCACGTTATTCACCGTCGCCTTCGCTATATCATTCTTAAAGCCACCCATTCGTCTTCTACTGAAATCCTTTCTTCTATTCACCGTCGCCTTCGCTATATCATTCTTAAAGCTACCCATTCGTCTTCTACTGAATTCATTTCTTCTATTCACCGTCGCCTTCACTATATCATTCTTAAAGCTACCCATTCGTCTTCTACTGAATTCCTTTCTTCTATTCGCCGTCGCCTTCGCTATATCATTCTTAAAGCTACCCATTCGTCTTCTACTGAATTCCTTTATTCACCGTCGCCTTCGCTGTATCATTCTTAAAGCTACCCATTCGTCTTCTACTAAATTCCTTTCTTCTATTCACCGTCGCCTTCACTATATCATTCTTAAAGCTACCCATTCGTCTTCTACTGAATTCCTTTATTCTAGTCAACCATTGCCTAATGCTTCCTCTCAAACTCGTTACAATCTCTGGTTCTCTCACTATATCCCGGGTCCTGTCTCATTAATTTCCTACCTTTCCGCCATTTCTTAATTTTAATCTACAGAACACAACAAATGAATTGTGACAGAGTCGACCTCTACCTTTGGAAATATATTGCAGTTTAAAATCTGGTTCTGAAATCTCTGTCCGCCCGTTATATACTCAATCTGGAAACCTACAGTGTCTTTAGGTCTCTTCCACGTATACAGCTCACTTTGACGGCTCTTAAACGAAGCAGTAGCGATGATTAAATTTTGCTCTGTGCTAATTTCTACCAGGCGGCTACCTCTTTCGCTCCTTTCCCCCAGTCCATACTACACTCCTGGAAATTGAAATAAGAACACCGTGAATTCATTGTCCCAGAAAGGGGAAACTTTATTGACACATTCCTGGGGTCAGATACATCACATGATCACACTGACAGAACCACAGGCACATAGACACAGGCAACAGAGCATGCACAATGTCGGCACTAGTACAGTGTATATCCACCTCCCATGGAGACGATCGTAGAGATGCTGGATGTAGTCCTGTGGAACGGCTTGCCATGCCATTTCCACCTGGCGCCTCAGTTGGACCAGCGTTCGTGCTGGACGTGCAGACCGCGTGAGACGACGCTTCATCCAGTCCCAAACATGCTCAATGGGGGACAGATCCGGAGATCTTGCTGGCCAGGGTAGTTGACTTACACCTTCTAGAGCACGTTGGGTGGCACGGGATACATGCGGACGTGCATTGTCCTGTTGGAACAGCAAGTTCCCTTGCCGGTCTAGGAATGGTAGAACGATGGGTTCGATGACGGTTTGGATGTACCGTGCACTATTCAGTGTCCCCTCGACGATCACCAGTGGTGTACGGCCAGTGTAGGAGATCGCTCCCCACACCATGATGCCGGGTGTTGGCCCTGTGTGCCTCGGTCGTATGCAGTCCTGATTGTGGCGCTCACCTGCACGGCGCCAAACACGCATACGACCATCATTGGCACCAAGGCAGAAGCGACTCTCATCGCTGAAGACGACACGTCTCCATTCGTCCCTCCATTCACGCCTGTCGCGACACCACTGGAGGCGGGCTGCAGGATGTTGGGGCGTGAGCGGAAGACGGCCTAACGGCGTGCGGGACCGTAGCCCAGCTTCATGGAGACGGTTGCGAATGGTCCTCGCCGATACCCCAGGAGCAACAGTGTCCCTAATTTGCTGGGAAGTGGCGGTGCGGTCCCCTACGGCACTGTGTAGGATCCTACGGTCTTGGCGTGCATCCGTGCGTCGCTGCGGTCCGGTCCCAGGTCGACGGGCACGTGCACCTTCCGCCGACCACTGGCGACAACATCGATGTACTGTGGAGACCTCACGCCCCACGTGTTGAGCAATTCGGTGGTACGTCCACCCGGCCTCCCGCATGCCCACTATACGCCCTCGCTCAAAGTCCATCAACTGCATATACGGTCCACGTCCACGCTGTCGCGGCATGCTACCAGTGTTAAAGACTGCGATGGAGCTCCGTATGCCACGGCAAACTGGCTGACACTGACGGCGGCGGTGCACAAATGCTGCGCAGCTAGCGCCATTCGACGGCCAACACCGCGGTTCCTGGTGTGTCCGCTGTGCCGTGCGTGTGATCATTGCTTGTACAGCCCTCTCGCAGTGTCCGGAGCAAGTATGGTGGGTCTGACACACCGGTGTCAATGTGTTCTTTTTTCCATTTCCAGGAGTGTATCATACTATATTCTCTTCTCTTCCTTTTCCTACTACCGAATTCCAGCCTTCTATCACAAAAAAAAATTTCGTCTTCCTTAACTATCTGAGTAATCTATTTTATTTCATTATACATTTCTTCAATTTATTCATAATCTACGGAGCTAGCTGTCATATAAATTTGTACTACTGAGTTAGGTGTGGCCTTTGTGTCTATCTTGGCTACAACAATGAGTTCGCTATGCTGTTCAAATCATCTTACCCGCAATGCTGTTTTTATTCATTCTTAAACTAACTCCTGCACTACGCCTATTTTAATTTGTATTTATAGCCCTGAATTCACCTGACCAGAAGTCCCTGCTGCCAACGAACTTCAGTAATTCTGACTATATCTAACATCAACCTATCCACTCCTTTTTTTGAATTTTGTAACCTATATGCTCGGTTATGGGATCTGACATTCCACACTCCGTTCCGTAGAATGCCAGTTTTGTTTCTCATGATGATGACATCATCGTCAGTAGTCTCCCGCTGGAGATACTAATGGGGGACTAGTTTACCTCCACTGAATGCTATCAAGAAAAATTATGGCTGTAGTTTTCCTTGCTTTAAGCCGTTCGCAGTACCAGCGCAACAACTTCGCTTTGGTTGATGTCACAAGGCCAGATCAGTCCATCATGTAAACAGTTGCCCTCACAACTACTGAAAAGGATGCTGCCCCTCTTCAGGAAACACATGTTTATCTGGCCTCCGTTGTGGCTGCACCTACAGCGTGGCCATCTTTATCTCTGAGGCACGCAGGCCACTTCACTGACAGGAAGGTCCGTGATCCATGGGGGGGGGGGGGGGGGGTATTAATTGTTAACTTACATAAACTTATATGTTGTGAGCCCCCAACAGATTAGATTTTGTAAGGGCAGTTAAGATGGCTGCAAGCCCCAAGCCCCAAGTACTGATCGTTAAAAATCGGCGCCATTCGTGTCGATGTTATCTGTTTCAGATAGCTGCAACTCCTAAATTGTGGAATTTTAATTGACTGGCGAAGTTATGTTCTGTTGTCTGAGTGATTGCATGGTTAACAGATTAATAACAATTATTGTACTTATATTGCGTAATACGTTTAAATATGAACAACGGTCGGAAAAAAATGTTTGTTAAATGATTCGAATATAATTTCTCTTCCACTCATTGCATTGTATTGCAACAGCTTAATTTTATTTTATAGTTCATGCTACAAATATGTACCGCATTTGAAGATGGCCACATCTTAAAAGCGCGTTCACTTTCTATGTTCCTTACATCTGAAATTTATACTATAGTAACTGCTCTGTACCGTGTGTTGTCATACTGGAAGACAGTCAATAAAACATTACCCCTGCCATGTTCTCTTACGCTACAGTGGTCGCGCTACTTATGTTTGCTCCTGAGGTAAGCGGCTACCCTTCCTTAGTTAATGGCAGAATTCACCAACGTTAATTAACGCTAAGCACATCTCAAAGTATTACAGTTTCTGTAATTAAATTTGTTTGTTACTGAGCACTCTTAAGAGCCTCTTAACGATGGATGGAGTTTTTATTATAAAATACAGCTGGGATCCACGGGCCGCGCGAACGATTAGTTCGGGCTCCATGAAGCCCGCCCGGCCGCAGTTTGACAGCCACTGTTCCAGAGCGACTTGTTGTCCGCGCCTTTGTTGACGGCACACATACGATAAGTTATGGTCGTTGCTTGGACCATTGCAGTTAAATACAGAGATAAGTTCATTTTTTGGAAATTATTTGTTTGTTACATATCATCAGTGACGTGAAACAAATCAAGTTTTTATGCAAAGAACTAGTTGCACGTGCAGGTCAATTCGCAAATATTGTTGGTGCAAATATGCGTCATTAGGCAGGCATATGTGTACTTTGTGGGCGCATGAAATAGATTAAATCAAATTAACTGAAAAAACCTGTTTCAGTTAATTTGTAGCTCCATAATATTTCAGTGACCAGTTGTGTGCATTTTTTACGTCGATTTACGTTAATTTATTACAACCGTCCAGTTACTCATATGAAAATCCGCCCTCAACACTGTTTTGCCTGGTTACATTCCTTTTTTATTATGATGTAGAAATTTTAATGATCTGTAACATTCTGAAACTTTTCATCAAGGACGGGACCCGAAGGTAATGCTCAACGAAATGCAAATGGGAATTTCAAAGCACGTGTACCACCTGCGTGAAGGCACTCTGAGAGTTTCAAAATTCTAGTAATAAACAAAATGATGCAGTATAAGTCAATTCGAAGATAGCAAAGGCGCTCTGCAAGTAGGGGAAAGACAATACAAATAAAAATGGAGCTGTATATTCAGTCAGTATAGAAGCAGAACAACAATGCCAGGAGCATTAGCAGACAACAAAAAATGTTGCGAACTGCTGTAGGCCTTAGGTAGACACACAGGGCAAAAGACGTAAAAGACAAGATAATAAAGGACAGACGATATTCATGCGCAGGGTATTTCATGTTCATCAGTGCCCAAAGAAGAGAATAAACTGCTTCCGACAATTTCAAGAATAATTGCACTGAAGCGCCAAAGAAACTGGTATAGGCTTGCGTATTCATGTACAGAGATATGTAAACAAACCGGGGCAGAACACGGCGCTGCGGTCGGCAACGCCAATATAAGACAACAAGTGTCTGGAACAGTTATTAGATCGGTTTCTGCTGCTACAATGACAGATTATCATGATTTCAGTGAGTCTGAACGTGATGTTATGGTCGGCGCACGAGGGCAGGACACAGCATCTCTGAGGTAGCGATGAAGTGGCGATTTTCCCGTACGACCATTTCACGAATATACCGTGAACATCAGGAATCCGGTAAAACATTGAGTCTCCGACATTGCTGCAGCCGGAAAAAGACCCTGCAAGAACGGTACCAACTACGACTGAAGAGAATCGTTCAACGTCACAGAAGTGCAACCCTTCCGCACATTGCTACAGATTTCAATTGTGGGCCCTCAACACGTGTCAGTGTGCGAACCATTCAACGAAACATCGCCGATATGGGCTTTCGGAGCCGAAGGCCCTCTCATGTCCCCTTGATGACTGCACGATACAAAGTTTTACGCCTCACCTGGGCCCGTCAGCACCGACACTGAGGGCTGTCGATGACTGGAAACATGTTGCCTGGTCGGACGAACCTCGTTCCAAATTCTATCGAGCGGATGCACGTGTACGACTATGGAGACAGTCTGACGACTCAGCAGTGGTCTGTTCAAGCTGGGGCACGCTCCTTAATGGTGTGGAGCGTGTGCAGTTGGAGTGTGTTATGGGAATCTTGTGCTTCTAGATACGGGTCTGATAGGTAACTCGTACGTAAGCATCCTGTCTAGTTACCTGCATACATATTTGTCCACTGTGCATTCCGACGGACTTGGGCAATTCCAGCAGGACAATGCGTCACCCCACACGTCCAGAATTGCTATAGAGTGGCTCCAGCAACATTCTTCCGAGTTCAAACACTTCCGCTGGCCACCAAACTTTGGTACTGTATCCCTCTGGGAGACATCCAACAACTCGATCAATCAATGCCTAGCCGAATAACCGCTTGCATAAGCGCCAGTGGTGAACCAACACGTTACTAGCTTGCTCAGTTCGTGAAACCCTTTCTTATAAATGTGTGTGTGTGTGTGTGTGTGTGTGTGTGTGTGTGAAATCTTATGGGACTTAACTGCTAAGGTCATCAGTACCTAAGTTTACACACTACTTAACCGAAATTATCCTAAGGACAAACACACACACACACCCATGCCCGAGGGACGACTCGAACCTCCGCCGGGATCAGCCGCACAGTTCATGACTGCAGCACCTAAGACCGCTCGGCTAATCCCGCGCGGCTTCTTTTAAATGAATCATCCAATTCTTACATCAAAATAAAGATCGCGTTTGTTGTAAAACTCCACTGAGTAAAAATCTGATCCATATAAATACACAACAGCTTACTTAATTGTAGATTTATTTGATAATGATAATTAGATTTCTATGTCACAAGATATTACCTTATAGTAATACTGCCGGGCACCGTATACTATGTGAAAACACTCTAAAACTTTGACTGAATTCTCCCTAAGCTTCAATGTGCTCACATTCGTATTAGCATAGCGTTCCAGCTATCTAATGAGATGCAAGAGTCGCACTGCTCACTTCATTAATGTGCCTTGATATATTGATATCTCTCCTCATACGCATTAAAATAACATACTACAGTATTTAGCAAACCAATGCGACAAAATACAAGAAATCCGAAATACAAATGTTCGATTCCAGCTGCATTACTGTGGAAATTTACGTATTTAACGAGATTTTTCAGTAGTAGATCGTTACGACACAGGTTTCACAACAACGCTAATTTAACATGGCTCTGGCAAAGTAATGACAGGAATGGCCTTACGTGCGGAAACAGTAGTCGCTCACTGACAACTACGTCCAGGATCACTGCCAGAAACCTTCGTTTCCATGTTGTGGGCGCGAAACATCGTGTATCAAAATTCACCGCCTGCTAACCGGCCTCGTCACCTAAAGTGAATTTCTCTATGAATCTGCTAGGTCTGTCAGCTCACGTTTGTTCTCACGGCTTTCGCATTTTGAAACAAATCGCTCAGGTGCCGTGATTATTTGTACGGTTCCATCTTAACATCTGCCGTCCCCTTCACTGGGCTAAAAGTATTTGGCTTCCACTGCATCGATTGTTGGTAAATATTATTAAATGAATTTTATTTTACAAATGTAATACTGTCACAGAAACATGTGCTTCTGCAACCATAAAGTGTTTCTCGGAAAAAATCACCAAATGACTAACAGCCTCAATGCTAGACTACGTAGGAGACTTACATGAACTGTAAATGTTAACTTTGCGTATGTTTGTCAACGGTACATCACAGATTTTGATTAATTCTTGCCTATCTAGTAAGTGAAGCCCCTTGATGTCAGATGATGGTGACATTTTCCACATTTGTATTAATATAGCAAAAGTCGAAAAGTCATTGCTGTGCTACCCGCTACGAGGAACAAAATTTCAAAAATGTTCAAATGTGTGTGAAATCTTATGGGACTTAGCTGCTAAGGTCATCAGTCCCTAAGCTTACACACTACTTAACCTAAATGCTCCTAAGGACAAACACACACACCCATGGCCGAGGGAGGACTCCAACAAAATTTCCTGGTATTATTTGACGTACTGCTAATGTGTGATAATCCTATTGCGATCTTATTACAAGGTGCACCAGCAGATTTAAGAAAATACTGCCACTGTTAATTACTTGTATGGATGGTTCATCAGGTTGTTGTGAGGTCTAAAGGTCTGTCACTCGGTCTTATTGAGCAAATCAGTTGTACTTTTGCAGCGTAAATCACAATACTTGCGTTGTTCGTCACTTTTTGCACTATCTCTAGCTAACCCCGTAGAAGGAAGCAGAATTATACAATAGTATCGGTAGACTGATAACTAATTTTGAATGTATTACGCCTTCAGATAATCTATCACACTTCACTGTATAAATCAGTAATTATGTTGCTGATCGTTAGCACTGCATTGTCTTCAGTTAACATTGTTCCAGACAGTAGAACTATAGAAAGGCATTTTACTTTTAACGTATTGCACCTTCTAAGAACGATTCTACTTCAGAGATTTAAATATTCCTTATACCTATAACTGCCTTCAGTATCAAACGCCGTAGTTAAGTTTTACACAGTCGAGAAGTTGAGTGTTTGTTTTCTGTTGAAAATGTTAATCAGAATGATGGACGGAAATTTGGACCCTATCCCTCCAGAATACAAGTGAAATGTGTTAAACATCGAATTAAGTAAGGCAGCAATGAAATTTACCGGACGTCCTAACCAAATGAGTGGTGGTTAATGTGCTAAATAAGCCAGGATTACTTAATGTTTCGATGAAAGATACGTAGATAAAATCGTACGTTACAAAATTCACCTTTCAGAATCGCTAAGTGTTACAGATAAATAAACCTTCGATATCAGCTACGACCAAATGAGCATCTTCAGACATTATGAAATGATTTGAAACACTCTGTATGGTAATGTTCTTACTGTAGCGTCAACTAAAATAAAATTCATTTTTGGCAGTAATAAAATGGTGACTGTATAGTGTAATTTATTATTGACAACAGTGATGGATGGTGATTTTATTTTATTTCAGCTTACATTAAGAAACTGTTGTAAATAATTTTAAGGTACCCTAAGATCATAGCTGATTCAATCTGGTACTTAATAATAATTTCTTTATCAGCAGCTGTAGTTGCTTCGGAAAATACTTTTTCAGATATATGCGAGCTGGGGGGCACCACGTAAATGAAAAAGCTGTGTGTTACAGTAAAGACTACGATATTTTATTATTACTGAGCAGATTGACTTCTACATTTTTGTTTTCCTCTGTTATGTGCACCTGGTATATGACTGAACCATTTCCACAAAATGGCTTCTGAAATTATGTAATATATTTTTCCACCTACACACACATATATATATGTGTGTATGTGTGTGTGTATTAATTTGCTCACATAAGAATATTTTCCTTCATAATACGTCCTGTGTAAAAGGACATTTATACGAACATTTATAACAACTAACAAACAACGAAAAAACACATATCAGAGGCATTATCTGAAATTGTGAGCGGACACACTTTCCTCTTCAGTCTGGAGAACAGACGGGTTTGATGTAGCCACGAAATAGCGGATAGGCTACCTTAAAGAGCGTCTGCAGTCTCTCTCTCCTCAGGGACGATGTAATTCTACGATTGGTCGGCTTTGGTTTCCTCCGACTTCTCCAGGCGGCGACTAAAAGCAGAAAGGCGTCCTTTGTGGGGAGAATTGCCTCTCCGCTACCGAAGGTCCCTTGTAGTTTCCTTAGCGAAGCGTAAGACGAAACTTGTAGTCATCTTCCGTTTCAGAAAAGAAAGACACAGACTTTCACTGTCCTTATTGCATCATATCGATTGCTGACTGTTTTGCAGATGAAAGAGAGACAAACAACCCATCAACAATGTAATTATCAGAACAGAAGGATGTTTCTGTGGTGTGTACGTTAAGCAGTGCTATATACCAATAACTGTTAGTAAACACTAACTGATTCCCGGGTACTCTCAGCTTATTGTAGCTACCTAAATTGTCCATCAAGCAGACTGGACGATAGAAGAAATTCTCCGTCATTGTAGTTAATAAGAGTTTCAAGGAACACGTTGTTAACAATGTAATGTTTAAGGTCACAAAGATGAATCATTATTTATATCAGCTTACATCCACATAGTTAATAATTTCGCTGCCAAGATAGAGTAATCCAAAAAAATTCTAGAAAACTATGTTATATGTAACTGCCTTTCAACGAACAGCAATAGCTCTGACGCATTACTAGTAATGGCTGTTATGAAGACGTAACTCAATATGTCATTCTAAATTGGGCAAAAGATATGTATGTAGCAGGCAGGGTGTTGTGCCTTGGGACATTTCTCAAATTTCCACCTCAAAAGCCAGTGACTGGAGTTAAATGTAGTAACTTATTTCATTTTTAAATTGTGACATTCATTTGTCATGAGCTGTAGTTTTCTGTCTACAAGCACAAAAATTGCTCCGGAAAATTAGGGTTTTTCCAAATGTAAAAATTTGTTCTAAGGCACAAGACGGTCATCCATCTAGGAACAAATGCTGAAATTTAAAAGCTCGTCAGTTGACAGAATCTTGTCAATACTGCATCTAGTCGTCCGCACGCCAGTAATCAGTAAGTGAAATCAAAGTAAGCAAAAGTATAATCATAAACCAGCTACACTTTAAATACTTTTTGAAACTGAAGCTAGTGGAAACTGAAAACAGTTTCCATTTTCAAGGTGGGTCAGACGGTTAAGACATTAATGAAACTCACTTCATTTACAAATATCCCGTGTAACATGATAAAAGACCTTCTTTTTCAAAGTAAAAGACAGTGCACGATCGACGAAGTACAACTTTACCGTCCACACGTGGTGTATTTAGGTTTAAAACTATATGAAATTCTACTTGCCACAAAATTCTGTAACTAAGAATTAACAATATCTTCCAGATAGTTTTGATATAGTTTATTATACAGCACGTAAATGTGTAAAACACGAAATGTTTACAAACGCTACACACAACACAATCTCATGTCTACTAACAACATAAAATGTGTAAAAAGGCGGTAAGAACTTATGGTGGTCCAGTGCGAATTACTTCTTCTGATTCTAAAATCAGTCAGTACAGTGAAGTACCGATTACAATACACAGGGCGTTCCTAGATATACTATCCTCTAGGCAGAATACTCTTACCTGAAAATTTTATAATTATCAGTTTTAGAAATCTCACTCAGTAAACCGTAGTCCATGGCTTTTCTTAGCGGCTGCAAGTCCGCTTGAGGTGAATTATATTGGGCACACCTATTTAATGTATTACTGCTAGTTTTTCTAAAATAACTAAACCGTAATAAACAAATTATTTTACGTGTTCTACAATGCACAGATACAAATCGTAAACTGGTGTTCCCTGTTTTGATACTACAGTGCACAAAATTTTGCACTCACTAATCTCCTTGAGTGTCGAGTGGCGTTAGGGGAGTTGGCGTTTTTCATGTTAGGGTTGCGAGCCACAGTCGGTCCGTCCGTTTGCCTGTCTGTTCAAAACCGTTTTTATGAGAAACGGGTAGACGTATCGTGTTGACATTTATGCCACATATTGAGGCCTCTGGTCCTTGGCGGTGTAAATGATTTAAGCTTCTACCTAAAGGCAGGCAGAAAACTCGGCCATATATATCACATATTTTAATACTCGCAAACTTACTCATCAGATCCTAAAAATGAATAGTCCGTATACGTGGCGGTGCTGGTGGTCTAGTGCGTTCATAAGATGTACGTACTTTCCATGTGAGATTCTTACATCACTCAGCAGGAAATATGAATATCTCGTGACTAATTTTGTTCTTTTCCGTACCATACTCGATTAATTTTAGCGCCTCTTCTTCATCACAAATTTGGTGCTTATTCACAAGTGAACGTTGACCTTACTTTCCTTAGCGTTGTATATCTATGAAATATAGACCTACTGATGACACGTTATAAAAGACGAAAAATACTACGTTTTCGTTAAAGACCATGTCACGAGTGTTCAACCCGGTAGGCCAGTAAGCATATGATTAATGATAATGGGAAGCTATTTGTAAGTGCCTTATTGGATCACTTTAGTCAATCATGTCATGGTCCTCTACTTCAGTAAGTGCATGTTTCGTTCTTTCTTAACTGCCCAGTATCTTTTCATTCCTTCTTATCTTTTCTGTCTTTCCTCGTCTGTAAATACCTTTTTCATTGTGTGCCATTCGTCTACTTTTGGTTTAAATCTTGTTTTCTTTTCTTTCAGTTTCTTGACGTTTTCTGTCTTGTTTTGCAGATCATCCAAGGTTATATCTAGTTCTCCCATATCCTCTTTAATTTCCTTGATCCATCCTACTTGTTGCTTCAGATTCCATAGTTTCAGCATTATTTTTCTTGCTAATCTGGTTTCTGGTGTCCTCATTATGTGACCAAAGAAAAAAAATCCTTTTTTTAAGTATAGCATCTGTGATGGGCTCCAGTTTCCTGTACACTGCTTCATTCGGTGCTATCCTCCATTGTTCTTCCTTCTGGTATTTTTTATTTATGCATATTCTAGCTATTCTTCTATCTACTTCTGTTATTTTGTCGACTCTGTTTCCCTGAGTGACTTTAAAAAGAGTCTTGTAGTGTTTTAATTTTGTTTGAATTGATAGACATTGTATGTAGACCATGTTAGTTTTTGAGCTTTTATCCTTTTATTGGTTCTCTCTTGCCAAGCAGGTTTTTCATCCAAGTTGTGTGTTATAATCTCTCCAAGATATTTAAAATGCTTCACTATTTTAATTTTTCTGTTGTCTACTGTTACGTGGCCTGTTACTAGCGGGTCTGTTAGCATCATCTCGGTCTTTTGGAAAGATATCTGGCGTCTTACTTTTTGCGCTATATTTTGCAGACCCATAATTTGATTTCGAGCTTCTTGTACATTATTAACCTGTAATGCCAAGTCATCCGCGAATCCCAAACAATTTAGGTTTATATCATCTTTCTTGGTGTTATGTTTTGAGGGTTCTCTTTGTACCACTCTCTCATCAAGTATTCAACAGCACAGTTGAAGATGGTGATAGACCATCTTCTTGTCTTGACCCTGTTTTAATTGTAAATGGCTTAGATAGTTCTCCCCTGAAGTTTACTTCGGACTTGGTATTTGTAAGGATTAATTTTATCATTTTTATTAATTCTGGATGAAGTCCAAAATTTCTTAATACGTCCAGCATAGAAGATGTGTGGATGCAGTCATAACCTTTTTGAAGTCTACAAAGGTTATGACTAGTTGCTTCTGTCTCCTTTTGTAGGCATTCATTATTAATTTTAATGTGATGATCTGTTCTGGACGGCTTCTCTAGGTGAATTTTTATCTCACAGCACCTAATTTTACAAATATAAAAACTCTACCTACTTCTGTTTTATACTTGTAAACTTAACAGCTATGAGATAAAAATTCGCACACACTTTCTCTCTTATATATATATATATATATATATATATATATATATATATATATATATATATATATAAGTCGAATTTTTATCTCATAGCAGTCAGGTTTAGAAGTATAAACAGAAGTAGATACAGCTGTCATAGAAAGGTATAATAATATCATATAAACACAGAGAAGTACAGAAAAGTACACCACAAAGAGTAAACATAAAATCTGTGGTACAAGTCCCTGAGCGGGCTGCTGGCATGACTGTAGACGGGTGGGGTGCCCAGCATTCCGAACTGTTTCTAACCCTGGAAGACATCTCCATTGCTCACTCGATTCCATGCTGAGCAGAGTTGCGGCCTTTATGGATGGACTGGAACAGGGAAAAATCCACACCACTTTCTGATACAGAGTCTGGGGCCTCCAGGGTTGTAGTCTACTAATGCAGCTGCAAGACCATCAGTCCCGCTGGAAGGTACACTGAGGTGGCAGAAGTCATGGGACAGCGATATCCAGACGTACAGATGGTGGTAGTATTGCGTACACAGGGTAGAAAAGGGCAGTGCGTCGGCTGACCTGTCACTTGCATTCAGGTGATTCACGTGGAAAGGTTTTCGACATGACGGGAATTAACAGACTTTGAACGCAGAATGACGGTTGGAGCTAAACGAATGGGACATTCGATTGCGGAAATCGTTAGGGACTTCAGTATGCCAAGATCCACATTGTCAAGAGTTTGTTGAGAATATCTAATTTCAGTCATTACCTCTCCCCACAGACAATGCAGTGGGCGACCGAGAACAGCGTCGTTTGAGTAAAGTTGTCAGTGCTAACTGACAAGTAACACCGCCTGAAATAACCGCAGAAATAGCTGTAGGATGTACTACGAACGTATCCTTTACGACAGTGCGGCGAAATCCTGCGTTAATAGGCTACCACAGCAGAGTATTGTGGATGACGATACGCCATGTCATCGTGCCACTATGTTCACGATTGGTCTGAAGAACATTCTGGATAGTTCGAGCGAACGATCTGGCTTCCTAGATCGACCGACATGCCACACAGTCGAGAGGTCAGTGCGTGCGCAAATCCTGCTCTGGCAACACTTACGCATTTGTGGACAACTATGTCAAAATATCATTGTAGCAGCTTAATAGATCACTGAATCAGAGATTATGGTCTCTAACGTAATGTTGATAACTACTTTAGTGCCAGTAGCGCAGTTACATTACAATATTACAGATACATCGACCTAATGCATGTTTCTGCAGCTCTTCCATCATTTGTATTACTACAGCGTACCCGCGCCTATCCACATTCGACCTGTTAATGCAGTTTTTTCGAGGGGCCTAGTTGTACTCTGCAGCATCAAGGCAGAAGACACAGATTCTAACTGTCCACTCAACTAGCGCCTTTTACAGGTGTTCCTCAACAGAAGCAGGCACTCATGTCGTAAGTACACTGTAAGAAACTGTCTAGTGCAATGGTTCCCAATCTTTCTAAGGCCATTACCCCTGAGTGCCATCAGACATTAGTTGGTGTCCCCACCCTCGACCTCTCCGCCTGCCATTTGTTGTCCCCCTCCCCATACCCCACATTGTCACCAAGTTTAGCACTGACTAAATTGTAGAATGACAGACTTTTCTTGGAACACTTATATCTTTAAAATGATGATAGATAAATGATATTTAGTTTGTGTGTGTGTGGGGTTTGGGGGGGGGGGGGGGGACAGTTAGAATGAATGATGGAGGAATTCGTGGTGGATAGCAAGTGCTACACACAACTCCTCGGATAAGAAAGCTAACTATCGACAGTGAGGGTAGAAGTTTCTTACAAAACATACTTCCGGTGCATTACTCTTCTCCATTGCGGCTCTTGCTTCACTTGCGCACTGCCCTCCCCCCCCTCCCCTGCGGGTTCGGGTGTAATAATAGGCCCGCGGTATTCCTGCCTGTCGTAAGAGGCGACTATAAGGAGTCTCAAACGTTTCGGCCCTAATGTGGTGGTGCCCTATGGGGTTTCACCACTACATTTCCAAATTTTCCGTTAGTGCATACTATTTGGGGAAGGACGCCTTACGTGGTGCATCTTAAATCCATCTTGCATTAAGATCTGGCACACCCGATATTGTCATGGAGTTGGACTTACACCGAGCTTCCAGCCACATCAGCTTCAGTGTGTTGGGTAGCATACATTCCCTCCATTGTGCACTCCCATCTTTGCCCTCGTGATATGCATGGATATTTGACACCCAACATCCAGCACGGTAGCCAGTCCGTTGTGGTGGGGTCGTCATGTACCCTCTTGGTGGTAGCCCCCTGACTACACAGGGATCGCACTGCTGATGCCTGAGCTGCTACCTCCCCACGTATGCCGAGGAGTAGATGCCTATCCCTCTGGGGCATCAAGACTCCTGGCAAAGGCCATCCTGCCAGGTGGTTTTGTGCTGTGGCTGGGTGGCGCCCGTGAGGAGAGCCCCTGGTAGGATTGGGTGACATCAGGGCAGATGACCCGCAATGAAGTGTGGTACATCATCTCTCACTGGTGGGCCTCTACCCTCTACCCTCTACCCTCAATCGCAAGAAATATGATCCGAGATCATTTCCCTCCCTGGCCACTCCATGGGAAGAACATATGGCTAAAGAAGGCAGTGGAGATTATTCACCCTGGAACCTCATCTGTACGCGAGTTGATGGTGACTCATTTATGTCGACCAAGCCCCAGTTTTTTGTGGAGCATTTGGAGGACAAGTTCGGTGAGGTGGAGGGCTTGTCCAAAATGCGCTCTGGGTCAGTTCTCATCTAAACAGCATCCTCTGCCCAGTCACAGAGGTTACTCGCTTGTGATAAGATGGGGGATGTTTCAGTTGCCATCATGCCCCATAAGAGTTTAAACATGGTCTAGGCTATTATATTCCATAGGGATCTTCTTGTGCAGTCGGACAATGAACTACATGCCAACCTAGAACGACGATTTGTTCACTTCGTCCGTCACGTCCATCGGGGTCCATGGGGTAATCAGGTAGCCACTGGCCTTTGAGCGCGACAACTTACCCGAAAAGGTCAAGGTGATGGTTTACCGCTGTGATGTGAAACCATATATCCCTCCTCCGATGCAGTGTTTTAAATGCCTGAAGTTTGGGCACATGTCATCCCAATGTACTTCCGGCATCACGGGTCGAGATTGTGGATGTCTTTTGCATCCCAATACTCCATGTGCCCCGCCTCCCATCTGTGTTAACTGTGGATAAACCATTCCCCGTGCTCGCTGGACTGTAGGATATTCCAGATAGAATGGAAGATAATGGAATATAAGACCCTGGACCGCCTGGCCTACACTGAGGCTAGGCGGAAATACGAGCGGCTACATCCTGTGCCAATGCTATCAATGTATGCCACTGCTGCAACACCGGTTCTATCTCCCGTGTCTTCACGTACAGTTGGCTCTATGATCCGTCGGGATCCATCTGCCCCTTGATTGTGGGGGGCTCTTCACTCCCTGTTGCTCCTGCTCCATCTACTTCAGGAGCAACCCCCCCCCAACCATTGGGGACATCAGTTCCCCCTTCCCAACCAGAGAAGCGTAAGACTTCTTCAGCTCCTCTCGCCAGGAAGGGTCCCTTGGGGACCTCTCTTCGCAAGTTCAGGACCAGCAGAAAAGCAGATACCCGCAAGTGGCTGAAACAACCACCGGTCACTGGTCGTAGGGCCTCACAGTCATTGTCCGTCCCTAAGACTGACCCAGGAAAGCCCTCCCAGCCAGAACCACCGAAGGCACAGCGCGAGAACTAGAAGAAGAAAAAGGTTCTCAAGAATCCCGACATTGCGGTGGCACCCGTCCCACCGCTTCCTAAAAGCTCAGCGTCTGAAGATGACGTCGAGATTCTGGCGTCTGATAAAGACCTGGATCTCGCCAGACCATCAGATGCAATGGATGTCACTCACACGGGTACTGAATCGGTAGCAGCAAGTGACCCAGTGGCGTAAACTGCCTCCCCAGTCCCTTCACGCCTTTCTCAGTCATGGACAATACCATCCTCCAGTGGAACTGCAGCGGTTTCACCCACCATCTAGCTGAGCTCCGACAACTTCTCAGCCTTCACTCTTTCCTCTGTATTGCTCTACAAGAAACGGTTTCGGGCAATGCAAACCCCCACCCTCCATGGCTGTGGGGTTATTATAGGAACCGGGCAGCTTATGAAAGTGTATCCGGTGGCGTCTGCATCTACGTCCTTCACTCCCTTCACAGTGAGTCCGTCCCTCTACAAACGCCCTCTACTTCAACGCCCATAACCCTCTGTGGGGTGGGTCAGTGGCAACAGGTCGAGGCTCCACCGTTGGGCATGTGTTGACACAGCTCGACCTTTCCATTTTAAATGATGGTGCATTCACACATTTCAGTGTGGCACATGGCACGTACTCAGCCATTGACCTTTCGATTTGCAGATCTAGCCTCTTACCGTCTGTCCAATGGAGTGTGCATGATGTCCTGTGTGGTAGTGACCACTTTCCAACCTTTCTGTCACTGCCACAGAGTCACTCTTCTGGGCGCACTTGCAGATGTGCTATTAATAAGGCTGACTGGGATTTGTTCTCCTCCATGGCCGCCACTGCGCCTCTTTCTAATGAAGCCATTGATGCGGTGGTTCACTTGGTCACCACCAGCATCGTTACTGCTGCAGAATCTGCCATTCCCCGTTCTTCCGGGTCCCCTCGGAGGAGGACTGTGCCTTGGTGGTCGCCTGAGATCGCTGAGGCGATTAAAGATCGCTGGCGGGCGCTCCAGCGTCACAAGCGAAATCCCTCAACAGAACACGTCTTCGCCTTCAAACTGCTGTGGGCGCGGGCACGCCGCCTTATTCGCCAACGCAAGCAGGAGTGCTGGTTATGGTATGTCTCCACCATTGAGCTCTATATCTCTCCATCGCAGGTTTGGGCCAAAATTAGGCGCCTCTATGGCTATCGGACCCCTGTCAGCGTCCCTGCACTCTCAATGAATGGAGCAGTTTGTACCAACTCCGACATAATTGCAAACCGCTTGGCAGAGCATTTTGCTCTGAGTTCCGCTTCTGCGAATTACGCACTGGCCTTCTGCTCCATTAAAGAGCGGTTAGAATGTCGGAGCCTTTCTTTTCGCACCCTCCATCCTGAATCCTACAATGTTCCATTCAGTAAGTGGGAACTTCACAGTGCCCTAGCCACTTGCCCTGATACAGCTCCCGGGCCAGATCGCATCCACTGTCAGATGCTCAAACACCTTTCAGTGGACTGCCAGCGATGCCTCCTCGACCTTTACCACCGTATTAGGGTCGAGGGTGAGTTTCCGTGTAAATGTCTTTTTCGACATGCAGAAGGCGCCATCACATCCTCTCTATGCTTCATGGTTGGGGTCTTCGGGGTCCACTGCCGATTTTCCTACAAAATTTTCTGTCGCATCGTACCTTCCGCGTGCAAGTCGCGGCCTCACATAGTTCCTCCCGAATTCAGGAGAACAGGGTACTACAGGGATCTGTCTTAAGTGTCGGCCTGTTTTTAATTGCAATTAACTGGCTCGCTGCGGCGGTGGGAACGTCTATCTCAGTTTCCTTGTATGCTGACGACTTCTGCCTCTTCTATAGCTCCATTAGCATTGCAGCAGCTGAACGTCAGCTGCAGGGCGCTATCCACAAGGCGTAGTCGTGGGCTGTAGCGCATGGCCTCCAGTTTTCGGCTGCCAAGACCTGCGTTATGCATTTTTGCCGGCGACGAACAGTTCACCCTGAGCCGCGGCTTTATCTTGCTGGCCAACTTCTTGCTGTGGTGGAGACACATCGGTTTTAGGGTGTGGTTTTTGATGCCCAGTTGACTTGGTTCCCACATATTCGGCAGCTTAAACAGATGTGTTTGCGGCATCTTAATGCTCTGCGATGCTTGAGCCACACCAGCTGGGGCGCCGACTGATCTACCCTGTTACGGCTCTACCAGGCGTTAATCCAGTCCCGTCTGGATTATGGGAGCCTGGCTTATGGTTCAGCATCCCCATCTGCGTTGCGGGTGCTGGACCCAATCCTTCACAACGGGATACGACTTGACACTGGTGCTTTCCGGGGCAGCCCTGTGAACAGCTTCCTTGTGGAGGCAGGTGTCCCTCCACTGCAATTACGGCGCCAACGCTTACTGGCCGATTATGCTGCACATGTTTGTAGCTTGCCCAGGCGTCCTAACTATCGTCTCCTGTTCCCTAGGTCAGTCGTCCATCTCCCAGAACATCGTCCCCGGTCGGGTTGTACGATCGCAGTCCGCGTCAGAGAGCTTCTCTCAGGGCTTGAGGTTTTCCACCTCCTTTCCAGGCCACTCTACGTACACCCCCGTGCTGCGTGCCCCGCCCTTGCCTTCAGCTCGAATTGGCACAGGGCCCGAAGGACTCAGTCCCACCAGAGGCATTCGGCCACGGCTTTCTTTCCACCCTTGCCACGTATCAGGGCTCTGGCGTTGTTTACACTGATGTTTCGATGGTTGCTGGTCGTGTCGGTTATGCTCTGACTCAGGGGACCATTACGAACAATATTCGTTGCCGGCTGGCTGCGGCGTTTTCACTGCTGAGCTGGTCGCCATCTTTCGTGCCCTAGAGTATACCCGCTCCTGCTCAGGTGAGTCCTTCGTTATCCGTAACGACTCCCTCAGGTGATTACGAGCTATCGACCAGTGTTTCCCTCACTCTCGTCTGGTGATGGCTGTCCAGGAGTCCCTGCGTACTCTTGCCCATTGCGGCCGCTCTGTGGTCATCGTGTGGACCCCCGGCCATGTTGGGATACTCGGCAATGAACATGTTGACCTCCTGGCCAGACAGGCCACCCGTAAACCATCTCTGGACATTGGTCTCCCGGAGAATGATTTGCGAGCGATCTTTCGCCGCAATGTTTTCGAACTTTGGGACACTGAATGGCGCAACCTGACCACACCAAACAAACTCCGTCCTATCGAGTAGACGACGGATGTGTGGCGGTCGTCCATGCGAGCCAACCGCAGGGGCTCAGTAGTCCTTTGTCGGCTCCGCATTGACCACACCAGCTTGACACACAGCCATTTACTGCGCCATGAGGACCCGCCTCTATGTCGCTTCGGGTCGGCTTTGACAGTGGTCCATATTTTGTTGGCCTGTCTTCTTTTAACTGTGCTCAGGCAGACGTTTGCGCTGCCTGATACTCTCCCTGCCCTTTTAAAAGATGACACTGCTACGGCAGGCTTAGTTTTGCGTTTTATTCAGGCAGGGGGCTTTTGTCACTCTAAGTGTTTTTCCTTTTTGTATTGATTCTGACCTTTGGCCTACGATTTTAGTCTGAGTTTTTAGTGTGTTTCTCGGTGGTTGGCTTCTCCTTTCTTGTCTCTATGGTCAGCCAACCACTGTCACACTCTGTGTGATTTTAATTCCTTTTGTCTGGTCTCAGTCTGCGTCTTTCTTGTCCTATGTCGTCTGTTGTCATGTCCATTGTTCGTTTATTTATTCTTTGTGGGTGTTTGAAGGTTTTGGACTAAGGGACCGATGATCATAGCAGTCTGCTCCCTTAATTCCCACAAACCAACCAACTAACCTGCACACTGCAACCCCTTTGAAGCTGAAAGGTGTGCATTATAATTACAGTTCGTAAATAGGTTGATTGCTGCACTTCTTATTTCTGAACTGGCAGAAACTTGACGAGTTCAGGCAGTTAATGATTCGTGTCTAACCACAGCCACTAATAGTAAAATTACTAATAATTATAATAATAATATTAAAATACTGTGTGTAGTATTGTGCTAGCCGTCATGTAGTTACTGCTGTGTCGTGCTGTCAATAAATTCATCTATCTGATTCGAAGCAAGTAATGAAGCAATTTCTCGACTACTGAAGATACTATCTACAGCTTGGAGAAGAAATTTTCTTGAGAAATTTAGTATTTGTTGCGTATGTGTCACTTGAATCATCAGCGGTGTATGTAACAATGCACAAGATATGTGTGTAGCGGATGGATTACGCAAGGAATCTGTAACCTTCAACGCATCAATGCTACTAATTGGGAAAAAGTGACTATTGATAACTTATATAATCAAGGTTACAGTCTCACAAAATTGTGACAATAGTAATAAACTTTTGAAAATTGCTGTCCTCACTGAAACAGAATCGAATCGTTTAGCTTATACCCCTCAGAAAATTTCATTTCACCCCTCAGGGGGTAATTACCTCCAGTTTTGCAACCACTGGTCTTTTGAGTGGGCTAAGGCACTCAGTGCTACCAAACGAAAAGTCCAGTTCCAAAGAGGGCTGCCAAAACGTTTTTATACACGAATCATGTAACAGACAGGGCCGTATACTGCCTGCACACACTGAAGAGCCAAAGAAACTGGTACACCTGCCTGACATCGTGTAGCGCCCCTGCGAGCACGCTGAAGTGCCCCAAATGCAACGTGGCATGGACTCGACTAATGTCTGAAGTACTGCTGGAGGGAGTTGACACCAAGAAACCTGCAGGGTAGGAAATATACATAAAATACGTTTCATGAATGTCATCTATACACGAAAATAAACTTCCTTTTTACAGCTCCACCCTGCACTGTTCACAGAGTTGCGATTCATCAAAGGAAATTACACAGACGGCTCGCAACTAGACTTTAACTTGTAGCCTCTCACCTACAAGCAGAGATTCAGCCACCCTTTAATGGCTTACTCATTCTAAACCTCACTAAATTCGACTGGTCACTCCAAAACTCTTCGCTAGGAGCCCACTGTTTGTGCAAGCCGAAGGCACACAAACTGCTTCGTCTCATATCTTAATACTAAAAGCTGTCAAAGAAGTTGCGAAAACAATCTGAATTTGGTGCATGGCAGCATACTATTGAGAGGGTGGTTATTATGATCTTCAATAAAATTAGAACAATATTAATACTCAATAAATGAAAGTGTCTGCACGTCTGTCCACTTCTTACATCACAACTCAGCCAACACTTCCTTTCTCAATTACGAAGTCAAGTTTCGTAGTGAATATTGTGCCTCCCAGAAGTAGAAACGTTACGCAATGTCTTTATATAACCTATCGACGTCCAGACTGTTTCACTGATTGCTATGGGAACTTCCAAATAATTTGAATTTGTAAGACATCCAACATTTAATTTGGCCTATGATATTATCTCTCTCTGATATATATATTGCACTGTCCTCAGTCACCAATATCTCAGTGAAGAAATTTTTATTGGTGACTTAGGACAGTGTAATAAACATTACATCAGCATTTAATTTATTTGCAGACCAGTAATTGTAGCTATCAGGAGTACTATGTTTTAGGCTGGTTAGTATTTAGTTGGTTAGCACTAAGTGGTGCAGCTATAACTATGCAGAAATATCAGCTAGTAAAATATGTGATGAGTTTTCAGGGAGATTGTTTGATGCAGAGAAAAGACAGCCAACAGACTGATAACTGTACATATTAGTGCCCCACATGTAAAAAATTTGCACTTATACCCATTACATACAAAATCCAAAAAAAAAAAAAATTGTATTATCGAAACAGAATTACAGTTCAGTATGTCTTTTGCGTCCCATTTTATTTCATTTTATTTTTACTGTCGATTGTTTGCTGGAAATATGCCTGTAATGGAAGACGCATTGATTATGTTAGTTAATTTGAAGTCCAGTTTTCTTGAAATTTGCATAATGGCATTGTCTGGTATACCATCAGAACGACTTATATTTTATTTCTTAGTTAAGTGATTCCATTTTTTACGTCACTACAGTCATATTATTTTCTATGTCAGGGACTTTCATGTGACTGTTTTTGTTATTTAGCACTCCACTAGGTTTTAGACTGTGTCGAGATTAGTGCATCATTATCAGTCGTTGAATGTTTAAGACTTTATCTCTAAATATTTTTCACACCTGTCCATGTATTAGGAACATTTAAGTTTTTGGCTCAGAAGATGACACAGAGTGTGTCATGATTACTGTTTCATGATCAGTTGCTGTAGTTCCGAAGGCCTATGCCAAATAATATCGATAAAATTTTTGCTACATTCGTATAATGTTCATTAAATGCGTTAGCGATCTGCATGGGATCTCTTTCAATTTTGGGTAACTTTCACAATACAAATTTAAGATCTATTGTTAGGTAATAGAAGCCATGTAGGTTTTCATAATGGAGCTGTGCAGTGATATGTAGCTTCACTACACGTATTCAGAGGCAAATAAGACTGCCAAAACTACGCAGGAGCACATGTAAATAGTGGATTGCTAATTACGCCTGGCATTTCAGTAAAATACCACAACATGGCATGATGTTCACTCTAATAGGAAATAAAATAGCTATGAGAAACTTTTCCATACTTGAAATGAAACTGACTTGTCAGGGAGCTATAGTATTAAATGTTTGTGAATCCTGGGATAGTCAAATTACTCTCCTGGTACTCGTACTTTAATAACCCTAGAAACCTTCATGATTTTTCCACAAGATGACATTGTGAAATTAAGAGAGTATTTTTAGCATATCATTTTCAAATTAAAAGTGAATGAACCAACCACTCTGAAACTAGCTCTAACCTCTATCCAAAACGTTTAAGCTCGAGTGAGCAAAAACCACAAAATTTTAAAACACACATTTCCATGGTACCTAACATAGGAGACTGGTCTCCACTTAATTCTATGGCCCGTTCGGTAGAAAATAGATGACATTCGACTAAAATATGAAGTATAAAAACGCACACATAAGTACAACAAACTAGTGAGACCCAATGCATGAGCTGAATCAGAAGATTATCCCTGTGCCGCCAGAAAGAGGAAAACAATGGGCAGTTGGTTTCATAATACTCAGTTTATTTTCTGACAGTTCCAACCACTCCTCCTCTCAAAGGATCATGACTTTCTGGTTCAAAGCCAGAAAAGTAGACTAAGAATCACAGTGCATTTCTTTGCATTGACTACTGTGTCATCTTCCTCATGCTCTTGGATTCGGACATGCATTGGTACTTAGAAGAATGAAGCTTCCTTCCAATGATTCTGTAGTATGAAATAGAGACCTGGATGATTTATATTGTTTCATCTTCTTGATGCACATGAGAAATAACTTGTTTTTTTGTTTCTCTTGGATGGTCTGGAGGACTACGTGCTAATTTACTCATTCATAGTTCTCTTCTTTAATAGCGTTACTTCTTTTTACTCACTGAATTTAGCTTCCTGTGTTCTGACTGCTTCGTATCAGTTTTTTTCCTCTCTGCTACGTTCGCATCCTTCAATATTCAATACCTTTTCCCTAAACGATTCCATATCAATTGATTCTGCTGCTTTTATAAATATTCTTTCTCTCTAAATACTTTCTTACTTTATGGATCCAACGTGTAAGTGACATCTCATCCTACAACTATTTGAAAATCGTTTTGGTTATTTTAGTGCCTTTCATTCACTATACATGGTCAAAAAACTCCCATCTTCTTTTTCCAATTGCTTCTCATATTTCTCTATTTTTCGAAAAATTTCATCTTTATTACGTAATTCCAACCTTCCATAGTTTTTCGTGTACCTGCTACTTTCCTGATGATTCGCCTTTCTAGTATTTTTAATTTATCTAAGTAATAGTCTAATGCTAGACATATAGGTGTATATAGACATTCTGGCTTCACTGCTTTATTGTAATGCCTTGTTGAATTTATGGAACAGATCCGTGGACTTTGGAATCTCATTAGTTTGCCCTTAAGTGTCTAATAAATACCTCAGGTTTTTTAAATTTTTGCTCAATCTTTGCAAGTTACCCCTTTTCAAAATCTCGTTTAGTTTTGCTAATTATCCTTGGTGTTTCCTTTTCTTGGTGCTTAAACTGATCACAGTAATCTGTTTTTCTTGAGCATTTCCACTTTTTTCGCTTTTTGGCCTCACTGTTAAAGCTTATTCGCATACTTCATTCCACCATGTTTACTTTTTATTTTTGATTGACCCAAATGGTTTCTGTGCAGCGACATCAATATCTTCAGATAATCCCGGCCATTTGCCATTTGTAGGTGCTTTGCTATTTTTTATTGATTCTCTTGTTGTAGTAAGTCTGTCTGTACGCTATTTTATTATTTGTTGTGATTTTTGTTTTATTTTATTGGGTGGGAGTTCAACTTCAATTTTTGAGAGGTAGTGATCAGAATCATATTCACCATTACTTCTTGCTTTCACATCATAATTCTCTTAGTACTCTTTAGAGAAACAGTTACATGATCCTAGTGAAATTTTCATAACATCACATTTAGGCACATCCATGTTTTAGCTTTACTTGAGGACTTCCTGAAGATGGTCAACTCTAATTTCAGTTGAAAATTTTGACACAGACTAATCAGTCTCATGCCATTTGTGTTGGTTCTCTCGTGGTCTGGTTAATGCCTTAATGCGTTTCGAAATTTGTTTTCTCAACCTGTTAGAACACTGAAGTCACCCAAAAGCAATCTTCAGTATTCTGGATTTCTCGGTTTACAAATGATCCCAAAAGTCTTATTTTTACCAGATTCCCCCCTGTTGTGTTCATTTATCAGTTCACAGCAATTAAAAAGTGTTCTTGTTTTTGCTTTTAGTTGGTAGGGCAGATACTGTTTCTGAGGCTGATTTAAACTCTCTTACATTCCCTATTATACTTTTATAAATTCTCTTACGTTTCCTCTTATACTTTTATAAAAAGCTGTAACAAGTAATGGCATCCTTCTCATTATAATGATTATTGGTTTGCCTTAGAGGATTCTGTGGTTACGTTTTCTTCTATGAATGTCTGCTACAGTTTGAACTTCATTTTTTTTCTAAAAGTATTTCACTTTTTTTATTTATTGGTTCTGAGTAAAGAATTTAGGTTTAAAGCACCTCAAATATTTTTTTAAAGGATTCCAAGATTTCCAGACTCAAATCTCTGCAATTGCTAAGACTCCCCAAAACCTTTTGTCCTATTGCATTGCATGATGCAATCGTCAATCGTGGCCTTTTCGTTTGAGTTACGACGTGAACTAGGGCATTCATTTAGAGGACTTTCCATACTGCAATTGAAATTATATGAAATACAAACCTAGAAATTAAATTCCAGGACAAGATCAGATTGTTAGTCTGAAATTAGATTTTTTTTCGTAATTTACTTCACGAGGCTCTTCCACTCTCTCTGCCATTGAGAATTCGATCTCCGTTTCCGCTTTAAAGTTTGTTAGTAGGTTTCCGCAGTAACCCGAGGCAGGGGCCATTACTGCCTGCTGCCATCCAGAGTCAGACGGACCTGTGTTTACTAAGAGGTTGTTACAAACCCCCTGCACCTTCCCCATCAATTTCGAGGTGAAGCCGCGTGCTTGGACCTGACGATAGTGGAAATCACTGCTTCTTCTTGTTCCTAACCGGTATTAGGCCCGGTGGCCTATTACGGATTGCGTCTATGTTCTTGTGTTTATTTCTGTATTTGTAGACTGGTACCTGAAGTTTGTTCTTCATCAAAAGTAGATAGTATTTTCAGAACGTTCTGTAGTATTCTACAGTGTTAAATATTTCATGTCATTCCCAGAAGGTTATTTAATATTCTTTAACATTTTGTAAAAAATTAGTAAAACGCTGCGATCTATATTTAATTTTAATGAAATAATGAATCTATTCAAAAATGGTGTTCTATGTATGGTGACACGTTTCGGTCCTGTAAGACCATTTTCAGATGGATTTAGCAAAAATTTCTAAGAGGGAAGCCGAGATTTATGTAACATGTTAATTATATACAGAAATCTTATAAGATTATGAAAACAAAATATACATTGTTTACACCCATTGGTGTGCTGTTTAGACGCTGAGCGGAGCTGTATTGTTTCGTTGAAGGCACAATCTTCAGCTTCTGAGTAGCGAGTGAGTGTTGTGAATTAACGCGAAACTCTGCCGGCTGTCTAGCGCGTGATCGCAGAAGAAATCGATGAGAATTAAAATACGATAGTAACGTATACTTCGGTCGAGCGTGTTACTGATGTACGTGGCACATAATTGATTTTATGAACGATGTATGCCTTTGGCATTCATTAGGATGGCAACATAGTGAAAGAACTGGAAGCGAGGTGTAGCAAGGGTAATGCAGTGAGCGCTCAGCTACGATCTACTCTCTTCTGCAAGAAGGAAGTCAGTACCAAGACTAAGTTATCTGTGCACCGTTCAATCTTTCGACCAACTTTGTTGTACGGGAGCGAAAGCTGGGTGGATTCAGGTTACCTTATCAACAAGGTTGAGGTTACGGATACGAAAGTAGCTAGGATGATTGCAGGTACTAGTAGATGGGAGCAATGGCAGGAGGGTGTCCACAATGAGGAAATCAAAGAAAAACTGGGAATGAACTCTATAGATGTAGCAGTCAGGACGAACAGGCTTAGATGGTGGGGTCATGTTACACGCATGTGAGAAGCAAGGTTACCCAAGAGACTCATGGATTCGGCAGTAGAGGGTAGGAGGAGTCGGGGCAGACCGAGGAGAAGGTACCTGGATTCGGTTAAGAATGATTTTGAAGTAATAGGTTTAACATCAGAAGAGGCACCAATGTTAGCACTGAATAGGGGATCATGGAGGAATTTTATAAGGGGGGCTATGCTCCAGACTTAACGCTGAAAGGCATAATCAGTCTTAAATGATGATGATGATGATGATGATGTATGCCTTTGATAGGCTATATATCGCTGAGTGTGTAAGACCCCCGACCCAGAGCTATTGCTAGTGTTGGAGTTAAGAGAGCGCTTGTCGTTCAGTTGTAGGTAGCTGTCTGTGAGGGAAGACGATGGAGTAGAAAGTTTCTGTGGTGTGCTGTGTGAAGCGACCAAGTGTTAGATTAATGTAGGTATGTCAATACTGTTGGACTTGGAAGCGGAAGTCGTCATGCATGGCAAGGAAAAAATGTTCAATAATTATGATTTTTGTTTTTGCCAGTGCGTTAGTATAGATGAGTTGGCTGATAATTTGTAAATGTTGAGTAACCCTAGAATGTACGTAAACCGTTTTGATAAAAAAAGACCAGACATTTATCTTTGTAATGTTCTAGGATTTGTTAATAGAGCTATATTTAATTTCTGATTTGCATTTATGCTGGATTAGTGAGGATAGATAAGACTTGCTGTATAAATCTCATTAATTATGGATCAATTGGAGAATATGATATATTAATCTAAGCAATGTCACTTCAGTTGTAGATTTTTTGAAAAGACTAACTTGCAATATAATTTTGCTAAAAAACCTCAGTGTTAATAATTCACCACAATCTGTACAGCCTCCATGTCCAGGTCATATGTGTTTCAAAGAAGTTGGAGTTTTCTTAAAGGTTCTCGTTTATCAGACAAAAGAATTTCATGTGCATTTCAAAATATTATTGTCATTTATTTTTATCACCACATATACCGTACCATTTGTCGATTGCAAAAATTAAGAATAGTTCTTCCAGTTTTAGATATAATTTTTTCTTTTCTTTTTACATCAACGTACTGCTCTAATATGTGCAAATATTTTTACATGTGACCAGCACATAGCCATCTAAATGTCGTGCTAATGGACGGGAAATGGACTTACTTAGTTATTCTCTCCATGGTTACTGACGGCGTCCTGTAGCGACACGTCTGAATGACCGTATCATCGTTAGACATCAAGCCATTCATCACCATGGCAACTAGCAACGTCAATTTTGATGTATCTTTGCATCGATGCTCGTCTTATCTATATTACTGTCTTTGACAAGACTTCTACGGTCTTGCGTCTTACATCCAACAAGGGCAGGCGCTATGTGTGATACCTTAATTACTGAACCAATTGAAAGGAGGCTTTTAGAATACACAGTACACAGGGAGAAAATGTCAGTCTAAACCTGTCTAGAGATGTAGCAGTTAATGTAGTAAGATCTTACATGACGTTATATATGTGAGAAAAAGAATGCGGAGGACATGCGTATTTCGCAGAACGCCATCACAAAATATAGTGATGTGAACATGGGAATCGTACGGCTGGTATCTGAAAGGGATATAAGTAGCAGCGCTCTTATCTCAACATACAATTTACCAAAGATAAAAAACGCGACAGTCTATACTCTTAGGTAAATGAAAATCGTACATCTGGATCGTTTCGGAGAAAAAATGTGACAGTAGGAAACACTGCAGTGATTAAGTGTGTGAAATAAAGAAAGAGTAACATTGAAACAATAGTGCCAATGTTAAGATTAAATGGGAATTATAAGAAGCAATAGTACAGTTACTTTCTTCTTCCCTTTCATTGTAAGGAAGTAAGTTCCTCCCACAGAACTATCCGCGGGCGAAAGATTCTCTTTCACAGTTCACGTATGTGGGTAGTAATGATGCCTTCACAGTAACGGTGCCTTTATAATGTATGGACTACACCACACAAAACGATTTTAGCAGAGTGCTGCAAATTTCATGGAACTCTTTAGCCTCATTCCGTCGTTTCTGTTGAATATAAAATTCATGATTACATTTGCACATGCAGACGAGCGAATTAACGGCGACCATTAGATGCAAGTAATTATCCTAAAACTCCCGAGTAATTAAAGCATCTGTGTTTTATGAACGGTACATAAAGAGAACCGCCTTTCACACAACACTGTGTCCGGCTTTTGAATGAGACACCTATTATTCCTCACTGCTCCACACTGGGTGGTAATAATACATCTACATATATACTCCGCTAGCCAACAAGCGGTGTGTGGCGGAGGGCACAATTCATGCCAAAGTCATATTTCCCTCCCTCTGTTCCACTCGCGGATCGCGCGAGGGAAAAACGACTGTCTGAACGCTCTTATTTGCCTTATCTTTGAATTATGATCATTACTCGATTTGAAAGTTGATGGTAATAATATATGCTCTACATCCTCGGTGAAGATTGGATTTCGGAATTTAGAGAGCAGCCCTTCTGTTTAGCGCGTCGTCTATCTGCAAGTGTGTCCCACTTCAAACTTTCTATGAGATTTGTAATGTTCTCGCGATGGCTAAATGCACCAGTCACGAATATTGCCACTCTTCCTCGGACTTTCTCAATCCAACAGGTAAGGGTCCCATACAGACGAACAATACTCTAAGACTGGACGAACTAACGTATTGTAAGCTACTTCCTTTGTTGAAGGACTGCATCGCTCCAGGATTCTACCAATAAACCGCAATCTAGAGTTCGCCTTACCCGTTACTTGTGTAATCTGATTATTCCATTTGAGATCATTTCGAACGGTCACACCCGGATACTTGACTGATGTTACCGCTTCCAAAGACTGATAATTTATTTTGTACTCATACATTAATAGGGATTTTCGCCTTGTTATACGCAGTAGATTACACTTACTAATATTGAGAGATAACTGCCAGTTATTACACCACGCATTTATTTTCTTCTAATTTTCATTGATTTGTTCACAACTTTCGTGCGATACTACTTTCCTGTAGACTACAGGCTCAAATGGTTCAAATGGCTCTGAGCACTATGGGACTCAACATCTTAGGTCATAAGTCCCCTAGAACTTAGAACTACTTAAACCTAACTAACCTAAGGACATCACACACACCCATGCCCGAGGCAGGATTCGAACCTGCGACCGTAGCAGTCCCGCGGTTCCGGACTGCAGCGCCAGAACCGCTAGACCACCGCGGCCGGCTGGAGACTACAGCATCATCGGCAAACAGTCTAAGGCCGTTGTCAATACCATCAACCAGATCGAGGCGAAACACGAGTTTTCTCCGTCGAACAAATGATAATCGATGATATAAGGACATAGAAGAAGTTGGAAGGTAGAACGAATGTCAGTGCCGTTTTTTACGGTTCATGCTCATGCTGCGTAACTGCGAACAAGGCGTGTCTTCTGTGCTCAACGGCAGTCGCAGCTATCAAGAGGAAGGCGCCAAATCGACAATAGTGGTGATCAGAGGCGCAATCTTCTCGAAACGCGACGTCGGAGGTTGGACGAACGGTGAATTCTTAAGAAGAATTTTTTCTGCAATTCTGTCAACTATTTTTACATGAGACTAGACTACGGATACGGGGGAGATGAGCAAGTTGCGGCCACGTATATTAAAAGACGACGTAAGTAGGAAAACATTCGAGTCAGTGATGACATTCGAAAATAACATTCACGTCAACATAGTAATATTAAACAGCGTCTACACAAAGACTATTCTTCTCCTCAACACTACTCTCTTTTCTCTCTAATTTCACGGAAATTTTATTTTTCCTTGGAATCTCAATAGTTGCATTAGTGAGGACAGTAATGACGATGGTCTCTCATGCAATATGAAGAGATGCAGCAGTACATAGAGCAGGGAGCGTAAGTTACTGGGCTGCAGATACTAGAGTCCTTACACAACAAGTTTTGTTTTCATTAAATGCCCGGCATTTTTTTAATTTACTATATCTGTGGGACAGTTGGTTTGTTTTATTTAGACTTAGCCCATTCACTTATTTTATATACTTACTTTCTCAATTTTTTTTGTACTTAGATTTATGCTAGTTTGAGTATGTTCTTTTTGCTGTCTTCAACTTCAGTCATTTACTGTGCTTACTACGCAACTCTGTGCAGCGCTCTCTCTACTTCCTTTTGCGTTAACTTCCTAGCCCATGCCGCTATAGGTACGTTATTTATATGTCATCTACCAGAGTGGAAGGAGCTGCGACACTGCTTTTCATTGGATCACGTAAATTTATGTGCGTGTGGGAGTATTCCCTATTACTATGATTGCTTTTGTCATTGTACATAAGATCATTCTATCTTTGCTACATCACAGAGACACGTGCGTCGTTCTGCTTTTTCATCGTCCAAATGATGGATATTTGTTCTTCATTTCTAGTATCTTCAGTTCTGGTGTTCCTTTAGATATTGATTTTTTTTTTCATTCCCCTCCCAGAAGGGGAGTGCTCTTTGGTACCTTATATTAACTTATTGTATGCTGTTTTGGCTTTTTTTTTTTTTGAAAGGGGTAACGTTTTTTCTCTTGCTTTTCCGAGTATCTACTCATATCTAATCGCTTTGTTTTGTGTGTGTGTATGAGGGGGGGGGGGGGGGGGGGATAAAGATCCTGGCACCTGCCGCAGTGCTCAAGGAACCCTCAACAAGGATCTGTTGAAACTTTTGTATATGTGGGTTCGTTATTTATCTTATTCAATGGTTGTTCGGTGTGCGGTCATTGCTTCTGCTCTGTATTCTTGTTTTTACGTATCATCTTCTCCTTCATCTTCTATAGCGTCTCTTATAATGTCTTCTCGTATATTTGTATTTGTGAAATCTGTTGTTGTTTTTGTGTCGGTTACCTTTATGCTGGTTTTAATGACTATGGGCGGATAGGGATATTTTGTCTTCGGGTAGATTAGAACTGTGTATTGTCCATGTAAGAGCTCTGTTGTTGCTGTTGCGTTCTGCAAGCGGTTGCAGCCAATTTTCACTATTAGTTCTAGCCATCTTTTCTTTAATGGTTGTATTTTTGTATTTTGGTAGACTAGTTCATTTCTGGTACTGGGATTCATTTTCCCCGCGACTCGTAATATTTTCCTTTCTATTTCCATTGTCTGCTTTGCTCCTGTTTTGTTTGCCATCGATACTGGTGCAGAGTATTCTAGTATGGGGCGAACAAATGTCTCATACGTGTATATCATCGTTTCTATGTTTGCGCCGTTTGTCCCGCCTCTAAGTAGGCGGGGTAAATTGAGCCTGGCTTTTGATTTCGCTGTGGTGTCTCTAGTATGTGGCGCCCATGACATATATTTGTCCAGGGTGATCCCCAGATACCTTGCTTTGTTCTTTGCTGTAATGGTATCTTCCCAGAGTTGTAGCTTGCAGTCTTCAGGTTTATGACAGCGATTGCGAGCTTGCTGTGTTTGAATAGAATAAGTTGGGTTTTGGTAGCACTGGACGTAACTTTCGACTTGCTGAACCATTTTTCTAGACATGACAATTAGTCTTGAGCTTGTATGTTCGTTTCTTTAGTTGTTAGTGTGTGTCACCAGTATGCCGTGTCGTCGGCGTACAGCGTCAATCCTTCATTCTATTTGGTGGGGAGTGGAATGTCGTCTGCTGTATGTAATGTATACAGCAGTGGAGGCGATGGCTCTCTGTCGGACTCCCGCTTTCGGCGTGAATGTTTCGGATTCCGCTTGGTTGACGACGACCTAGGATGGGCGGTTTTCCAGGACGTACGACAAAACTGTAGTGCGCTCTGTTGGTATACCCATTTTGTGGAACTTGTAGTGAAATCCTTCGAGCCATACTTTGTCGAACGCCCTTTCGATGTCTGTAAATATAGCTGCAGCGCAGTCTAGGAGATTGAGGCCTTCGGTGACGGCGCTGCATAGTTGTACTATGGGGTCCAAGGTGGCATGGTGTTTTCTGAATCCTGATTGGCATTCGGGAATGTGGTGATTCTGTTTTTAATTATTGCTTCCAAGCCTTTCCGTAGGACAGAGAGTGGAGTGAATGGGCGATAAGATCGCGGGTCGTTGGATGGTTTTCCTGGTTTGGGAAGCATTACGATTTTGGCCAGATTCCATTGGATTGGAACATTTCCTAATTTCAGGGCTGCATTATACTGGGTCTTGAGACTGGTAATCATTGGCTCTCTAGGGGCTAGGCGGATCTGATTTCACTTTATGTCATCTATACTTGGTGCCCTGTTTTTCCCTTTTATTACGTCCTCCTCTAATTCTGTCCTTGTTATTTCCGCTGTGAGCGCGGTTTGGGTTTCTGTCGGTGTGATGAAGGTTTCTTGCAGTGTTTTGTGTTCTTGCTTGATTTCCTCTTCATGCTTTTTGTGGAAATCCGGGTCAGTTGGAAAGCTATGTACATCGTTGAGTACTTCCCTGAAAATGTTTACTTTCTGTACATCGTCCATTATCATGTTTCCTTCGTGGTAAATGTATGGATCCGTTTTGTGTTGAATTCCTGTGACTTTACGGAAGGTGTGCGAGAATCTATTTGCTTGTCTGTGGCCTAGATTTTTTTCTGATTTCGGTCCATTTGTCGGTTCTCATATCTTCCAATTGTTGTTTGACCAGATTGTTCAGACTGTTCCATACACGTTTGTATTCGCAGTCGGTCGTTTGTTTAAATAACTGTATATCCGTCTTTTCTCTTTTGTCGTGTTTAATATCCTCTGTGGTATTCGATCTGCATTAGCTTTTATGATCTTGGTTGTTGCGTTATCTCTTGTTGCTTTCGTAATTGCCTATATGATGTCACAGTTGTATTGTTCTCGTTCGTCCGTGTTTCTGATATTGTTGGCTGGTGGTAGGCTTTCAGTTAGGTCCTTTTCGTATTTTTGAACGCTTATGTTTCTAAAGTGTACACTGTATTTTCTGCTTTTGTCGCCTTTTGGCGAGTTCATCAGATGGTATACGTTAATACTGGCAGATGGTCTGTTCCTATGTTTCTCCCTGCCCAGGAGGGGCTGAGATGTGAATATATGGATCTAGCACAGATGATATGGTCAGGGATGGAAGTTCCCAGGTGATTTATAAAGTTTTTAGGTTTGTTGCATTGCAGCCTAATTCCATTTTCTATGTCTTCCACGCGTGTTGTGAGTGTTACTCCGGTCCGGTTGTTTCTCATTTTAGGATCTCGCGTTAAAGCCACCCATGATCATAAAGGCGCCTAATGTTTTGATGTAATGCGGGAAGTCAGCTGAGTTTCCTCGTCAGGTGTGATGTATATGGTAATGAGATGTAGGACTTTTCTTTCACTTGTCTGTAGTTTGTGGTGGACTGCCTTGATGTTCGAAAAGTTGTGCGTTAGGTCGACCATGATTGCTTGTGTTCTCTTGTGGTGGAAGACCGCCACGTCGCCTTTTGGGTGTGCTTCTACAGATGCCGTTGGCATCAGTTTCAATGTGATATGCCCTGGCATTAATTTTAACGTAAGTTCCCAAAAAATTATACCAGATCTCTTTTCCGAATTCACGTTATTAAATCGTTTTGATAGTATGAAGTATGACCATTTTTATATTTATATTTTTATTATACATATACATATATATATATATAATATTTATATTTATGACCATTTATAACTTTTTCCTCCCTGTGTACTTTCAGATTATCTGATGACTCCCCACCAGGCAAAATGTATAGTTAATAAAATATAAACCTGCACTCAAAGACTGCTTTTACAGCCAACTTAGAATAAGGTTGCAGCATCAGTCCGTCAACATCGAAAGGAATAGTTTTTACATTTATCACAGTTAAATATATTTAAAAAATACCGAAACAATCACTCACGAGACAGATTTTAACACTCCAAATATCACGCACTCCAGATGTCACAAAGAAAAACAAACCATTGCAAAAAGTAACCTGGCGTATTTCACTGACTTAACAATCCTCCATCAAAAGATGCAACGAATAAAAAATAAAATACAACTATTAGAAGTTGAGCTCCAATCTTTGAACTGCACAGTTGTTTGTGTTACCGAGCACTGGTGTAGAGACACAGAAATAGAACATGTAGTATTATCATCGTATGAAATTGCAAACTCTTACCGCAGTACTGCTTAAAGTGGTGGAGGATCATGCATTTATATCAGAAATAGACTCACTTCAAATCAAGACATGACCTCAGTACAGTAAATGAAGACAAACACTTTGAAATATCGGCTATTGAATTAACAGGACTTGATATCACCAAGAAATTAATCATTTTGTGTGTGTGTATAGATATCCCAGTCACAGAGCGGACAATTTTTTCCAATAAATTAACAAAAGTTCTAGATAAAGTCTCAACTTCAAATGTCAACATATATGTGTGTGGGTACATTAACATCAACACCAATATCATAAATGAATCCAGCAGCACCCTCATAAATATCCTTCAAAGTTTCGGCATGTCCCTGTTGGTCAATAGTGCAACAAGGCTTACTACAATGATTGCATCAGTAAATGACCATGTCGCCACAAATATGGACAGGGAAAATTGTTATGTAGCTGTAAAAGGTCTCGAACTATCAGACCATCTGTCAAATAACAACAGTAAAATCTGGCACTGAATCATTCCCTAAACTACAAGCCTACAAACGACATCTATCAGAAATCAAAGATTTTTCAAAAGAACTAGCAAAATAAAGCCGGAATGTTGTGTATAAGGAAACCAATGTGAATAACAATGTCTCTAAATTCTCCAAGTTATTTAAATTGGACTTTGAAAGGGCATTTCCAAAAGTATGCATGTCTGTGTCAACATATAACAAAAACAGATGGATAACAGCAGGTATTAAGAAATCTTCCCAAACACGTAATACTTCAGTTCCATGAAAAACAGTCGCAATGATCCAGGAATCTTAAATTTCTATCATAGATACAAAAATATCTATAGGAGGGTGCTAATTGCTGCAAAAAAGTCATTAATGACAACATATATAATGCAGAAAATATAAGCAAGGTAGTCTCGGATGTTATAAAAAAGGAAACGGGGAGAGGGAAACAAATGCAGAATAACATACTGCCAAGAGAGTGGTATAAGGTAATAAATGATCCACAACACTTAGAAAATTAGGTAAACGAGCATTTTTCAAGTATTGCAGAGAAGTTACAACAAAAATTTCACAAAACATATATAGCACTTGTAAATAATGTTGTACTAAATAAAATGATGTTACTTCGAACCACAGAGAATGAAGTCAATAAAACTGTCCAAAAACTAACAAATAAAAAGTCAGTAGGCTTGGATGAAGTACCAATGTCTGTACTGAAACAATGCATAGGGATTATACAAGGTCATTAACAAATATAATAAAAAATCCTTCACATCAGGGGCACTTCCAGAGAAGGTAAAACAGCTAGGAGTTGTATCTTTGCTTAAGAAAGGTAATGCAGAAGACATAGAAAATTACTGACCCTCTTTCCTGCTGTCACCATTCTCAAAAATAATAGAAGCAATTATGAAAGACAGATTAATGTATTACCTGAATAAATGCAATCTTTTAAGCGAGTGACAGTTTGGTTTCCGAAGTGGCAAGAATACAGAGCTTATATTAAATTCGTCTAAATTTGCAAATACTATGACATGTCCTGTATCCTTTGTAAAAAGAGATCAAAGGATGAATAAAGTTGCTACTACTACTAACACCATCTCCACAGAAAGCAGTTTTCATTTAAACAAATCAAAGTTACTAAAGCAACATTCAAGAAACTTTAACACTCTTTCATTAAATCATAAAGGGACTTTATCATCTGTAATATTAACAAACGGAATAACAATTTCAGTGATTAACAGTAACAAAAGAATTATACTCTCCTTTCCCGTTGTAAGACCGCAGATTCAACACGTCAATCCAGGTAGGATTCTTACAGATGAACGTGTAGCTTGCAAATTACGAAAGCAAACCGCGCTAGTCGGCCAATTTACTACAACATAAAGAAAGCAGAATTATACACGTGCCATCAGCTAAATTACATAAAACAGTAAGCACCCCATCAGTCGGGCCATAGAATATGAAATTAGCGACTAAAATAATTGCAGCCCAAGCAGAACTCGGCATACCAGTGGTTATGAAATTCTCTCTATACGAGGAGCAGTGTCCCTAATGACTGACTCATTCACTGAGTCATCATCGCCCACCCCGACCATTAAGGACAGAAACTTGAAATTTTCAGAGGCTGTTGATATTATACTATCAGCGTCGCTTAATAAGGGATTTTTCGAAATTCCACCCCTAATGTGGTGAAGTAGGGGATGAATTTTTTAAAAAAATATGTCATACAATTTTGAGGCTAGATCTACGAAAATTTGTATTAGTTTTCTCAGTCAGAAATAAAGAAATACATGTTTCAGCATTTTTTGGAAATTTAACCCCTATAGGGGTGAAATACTTGGAGCAATTTTCCATATAAACAAACCATTATTAATGAACCAGTGAAGCATATCTAAGCCTGCTGGTATTTGACTTCTCGGTTGATAATAAAAAGTTGTTTCGAAATTCAGTCCCTAAGGTGTTGACATAGGGAATGAACGCTTCTATGAAAATATTTCATTATAAAAGCGTTTCGAAGCTAAATCTATGAAAACGCATATTTGGCTTCTCGGTTAGAAATACAACATAACATATTTCAGTGCTTTTCGAACTTCAACCCCTAAGGGAGTTAAATTGGGCCTGACTGACTCATTGAGGCATCATTGCCCAGTCAAATCCTTTTAGGAAAGAAACTTGAAATTTGGAGGGTCGCTGTTAAGGCAATTTTGAACCTAGAACAACAAAAAATTGTATTTGACTTCTCTGTCAGAAACTGAAGTATGTGCTTCAACCACTAAGGAGAACAATAGTGCGTGATAATCCTTTTGGAAAATAAATCATTACTAAAGACCGAATAAAGCGGTTTTAAAGCTACATCCATGATATTTGATATTTAACTTATCTGTTAGGAATAAACAATATGTGCTTCAGTGTTTTTGTAAATTCAACTCCTATGGGGGTTACATAGGAAATAGAAATTTTTATGAAAACTATTCTTTATGAAAGAATTTTTTACGCTAAGGCTATGAAAAGTTGTATTTGGCTTGTTGGTTAGGAAAAATATGTTTTTCGGTGTTTTTTGGAAATTCAAACTTTTAGGAGGTGAAGTAGGGGATGAAAGTGTTATTAAAATATTTCGATATATTAAAACATTCTTAAAGGTAAGTTTACAAAAATTTGTATCTGACTTCCACATAAATATGTGTTAGAAGATGGAAGTTTCTATTGAAATATCACCACAAGGATTCGAAAGTCATTATTAACAAAGATCTCCGACACTAGATGCCAGAATCGCTTTTTGATCATAAGTAAACTCGGAAAAGACCATGCTCCTATCGCCTTCATTCGCGTGCAAAGCTTAGAAGATGTTGCAGTTTGTGAAAAACATAAAAATTCGATTACATGAAAACAAAGAAAACCTGTAGAGACCGTACAGTCAACACTAGCTAAGTAGCGGGCGCTATGCTAGTCATATAATTTCCATTCAATGAGTTTTTTTGTTGTTCTGTAAGCATCCGCTGGACCTGTCCCGCGCAGACATTGTAATAGCCGCGACATTCCTACATTGCTTCCAAGGCATTAGGGGCCGAGACTGAGACTTGCACACAATTCTCTAGCCGTTATCTGCCGACCAGCACGGATTAGTTGATCAAGACTCTCTTCATTGCGAGTGATAACAGCTGTGCAGTGTCGACCGGGCCGTGGCTTTTCATGCACACCCTTTTCACCATATTGAAAATGCCGTACCCCTCACCTCACATTGTTCACGTCTATCGCATCGTATCCATACACAGTTAACAAGCGTCAATGGATTTCAGCTGGAGCAATTTCTTCAGCATGAGGAATTCAATCACACATCGCTGTTTTACAGGCGCGCCCATATCAACACCATTCTGGACGTCTCCTCTACTGGGGCCAACTACCGCAGAACAACGGAATCACCTTCATATGAAAGATGGAGGTTCAAGCGTTAGCACTACACCAGCGATATCCGGCGCGGACATCCAGAGTCACCACAAAAAAATAGGAGAAATTACTTTCGGAACGACCCTCGCACAAGTGAAGTTCACGTGATACCAAAGACAAGAGGTAGCTGTGGCCTTAAAAGTAATGAGTTTCTGGAGAGGTAACAAGTTGGCTTACCACATCAAAAACCCATTATAAAACACACTGATAACCTCTAACACTGTTAATTTTGTTTTAGTTTGCCAAAGCGTGGCTAAGAATATTACAACACAATGAGTCTCCAATGAATGGAAACCATGTACAAGTTTAACGAATTAAGATTCACCAAACTCAACATAATATTCGAGTTACTTGGATGAAATGTCAGTAAATCACCAGCGAAATACGTGTCGGTGACCTGCAGTTAAGAGATTAGGGCCTGTCCAGCGGTAGTCCTCTGTCCACTGCGACGCACCACGTACAAAAAAAAAAAAAAAAAAAAAAAAAAGGTTCAAGTGGCTCTGAGCACTATGGGACTTAACATCTGAGGTCATCCTTCCCCTAGACTTTGAACTACTTAAATCAAACTAACCTAAGGACATCACACACATCCATGCCTGAGGCAGGATTCGAACCTGCGGCCGGCCGCACAAACAAGATTATTGCTAAATTGCTATATTTAACTAAGGTCTGCCACGCTCCATTCCCCATGCCCCATGGGGTATAAACACTGGGCACGGTCCGTCTGTCATGTAGCAAACTACTGCAGTAACACCAGTCCACGCACAACCAAGGCCAGGCTACCGCAGGCTCGCCTCGCGCCCAGTGTCCTTAGCCGCCCCTAAGCTCGCCCCCAGCAGCGGCGCTGCCAAATCCGTCACCCAACAACGAAGTGACAAAGTCCCTGGCCGCGCTCTAAACTCGTCGATAGGAGCCAGTTCACGGCTCGAAATGTTACCCTTCCTTGTTGACATATCCATACCCTATCATCGTGTATTAGGGGGACGAGAAAGTAATCTCTCTGCACACATCGATTTTCGTTCGTTATTTATCAGCTCATTGCGTACTTAAATGTCGTGCCAAAGACTTTTCAAGTTTAAAGTGACGTGATAATTGTGCTTTTTTTTGCCAATCCTTTGATTTCTGTCTTTCCAAGTCATATGGACCAGGAAGACTAACAACTTTAGACAATGTCGTGCTAAAAATATCTAATGAAAAATACTAAATGATTAATGGTGGGAATTATCGGAAAGTAACCAATAAAATGAAAATTATGTAATACGGAAATTTCTAATGAAATAAACTTTGAAGATTGGCAGTATTAAATGAAAGTAACCTTATGGGAGAAATGCTGACTGACACCGGATATACATTAAGTGTCGAGAATGTGTTCACGTCTAATTTATTTCACTGCACGCACCAAGCTCCTTCCACATTAGTTCTCCAATTAGCCCCAGATAATGCCTTACTTGCAACAGACACTCGGTTCTGTTCTGTATCGGCGTAGTTGCCGATGACAATGCTGCTGCAACTTAATAAGTAGAAAGAGAAAAGAGTTGTGCTGCATGCTGTAATTTACGGCTTGTCAACGAAGACGACAGCCGGTCTGTGCGGTCTTAAAGCATCAACTGCACGCCGACCAGCGCAGCGCCGTGAAACACCGTCAAGAATGCGCTGATCAGCGCGCCAATGGAAAGAGCGGGCAACGCCACAAGTCCAGGAGGACAGAGTTCGGCGCCCCCTGTCAACGATGATGCAAGCAGCCGCAAATCGCTGATCGCCCCAGTTCGGTCGCAGACTTCGAGAGCAGCAATACTGAGTAGTAGAAACCCGATACTTAACCTGCAATCTGCGAGTGGTAATAGTCTGTATGAGTAACGGCACGTGAGGCACAGACGCACATAGGCCTACAAAAAGTTAAGTATTGGTTCTCTTCTTTGTAGAAATAAGGTGTTCAATTAATCCACAACTGTTTGGTACAGATGATTTTGGGTTTCCTGCCATCGGCCATCGTAACTTCTCTCCTTCTTTGTTTATGTCATTGCTGACTTCCAGAGTAGCCGACACATCTAGCGACCAGGATTCCAGAACCAAGACCACCTTCGCTTTACGCCGCTCCATCACAGCGAGTCACTAATATTTCTTTTCTTTCAGAGGCCCATTGCTACCAACTCAGTATAACTATTTAAATAACTTTGTTGTGGCGCTCCCCTCACTAAATTAGCCCTCTAATCCGTCTCCTACACTAACTACATGCGCGTACACCTCCGGCTGCTGGTGGCTTTAATGTAATACAGTCTATTCAGTTTCAGAACCACAAAATGTCGCAATTGGTGACAGCCATCCAGCAGCTCATCGATGCACAAGCCGTTGCTGCATCAGCTCCACATCAGCCAGCCACATTCGCAGCACCATTTCCGTGCATTCCACCGTTCCGTGCTTTCGACGAACAAGAGGAATGGAACGAGTACTGCTCTCTGTTCGACGCTCATTGTGCTACACATCAAGTGACAGGCACTGTGAAACTATCTTGTCAGCCGCCGACACAGGAGTTAGCCGCCTCGCTCAGTAGTTATTCCCGACTAGTTGGCCGGAGTTCCTAGTTGTTCAAGACTGTTGCCGCCCTCACTAAGTGTTGCGAGAACCAAGTGCAGATTGTTGCAGTTCCTTAAAAGTTCTTACTTAAATGAATTTTATGCAAAGTGGATGCCGTTGGACTCCGTGACTGTTCCTTTATAGGGTGTAGAAAAATTTCCGCCCCCAGTCACAAGCAACGCTGGATAAAGCCCGCAAAGAAAATCTATGGATATAGAGGCCACCACCTCGGTATGCGCCGTTTTCCCCGTGACGTCACCCAGTCAATGAGAAGCCGTCCACTGTTTATAAAAGCGGAAGCCTCACCGGTCCACGACAGTCAGTTTTATCCCTGACGAAGATGACGGAGGTAGTCATCGAAAGCTTGGGATTTTATCCAAACGGTTATTTATATAAATAAGCTATTATTGTGACTGGTACCGGAAATTTTTCTACACCCTATAAAAGTTCTTACTATTGCGGATAAAGCCGGAACAGTAGCTCAGGGTTTGGCACGACAGTGTCTCTTTCAGTGTGGCTGTGGACAGTACTATAGTGACGCAAGTATTCATGATGCCATTATGTACAACGTGTCAGACTAGAATACGAGAACAAATTCTCAGATATTCTGTTCCCATTAGAAACATGTGTTACAAATTATTGAACATCACGACTCGTATGACAGTGCCGTGGGTAACTTTGAGGTAGCTCCCGTCAGCGATTTAACGCTCAGTAACGAACAGGTGCGGCCTCGCGACCGCCCACTTTGCAAATAGGCCGCCGTGCCGTTGACAGTGTAAACAAGTGCCACTGCTTGTTCTGCTGTGATACCTTGTCCCCGCTCCCTCTCCACGAATAAAAAACAACACTGCCATTCGCGGAACGCGACTTGCTTTGTTTGTGGCAAACCAGGTCATGTACAGTCTGTGTGTTTGAAACACAAAAAGAATTCTACCTACGTTCGCTCTTTTAAGCCCGGAGCAAAACGACTCTGAGCGCTATGGGACTTAACATCTGAGGTCATCAGTCCCCTAGAACTTGGAACTACTTACACCTAACTAGCCTCAGGACATCACACACATCCATGCCCGAGGCAGGATTCGAACCTGCGATAATAGCGGTCGCGCGGTTCCGCACTGAAGCGCCTAGAACCGCTTGGCCACAACGGCCAGCAAGCCCGGAGCATCTTCTCACTCAGTGAGTGTAGTTTTTTCCACACCAGCTATCGGTACTAGTAATGAGCGGATTACGGATGTGCCTTCAACCCCTCCCCCCCCCCCCCCTTCGCCAAGCACTGTGCAACGACAGTCAGGTAATCTGCTTGTGAACCTAGTCATTGCCGGACGCTGTGTGCGACTTCAGTTAGACAGTGGCGCTACCGTTACATAGCTTAATTGTGCCACTTGTGAACATTTGGGAGTTGGGCTCGCCACAATTGACAAAATCTTGCACGTACTTCACTGTGTATAACGGTCAGGACATTCCAGTGCTTGGTGCATGCAGTTTGTCCGCCACTTTCGTCTCACACCAGAATAGTAACATTTACCATTTAGCATTCACGGAACTGTGAAAATGTTTTTGGGATAGATTCATTTGATTTGCATGGTCATCATATTCAGGACAACGTACTCCCTTTCTGCTTTCAGCCCCAAAGACAGTGTTACTCAATTTATTGAGGAGTTTCCTAATTTCTTTTCCGAAGAACTTTGTAGAGCAAATAATTTTTTAGCGCATATAATGGGGGACAATGCGCAATTAAAGTTTTTTCGGGCGCGTCCTGTTCCTCATGCTCTTAGTGACAAAGTTGCAAGTGAATTAAAGAATGGCAAGACAGTGGGGTTATTGCTCTGATCCAGGCGACTCAATGGGCTTCTTCCTAGGAAATCTTACCAAGACCTTATGGAAAACTGGCCTTTGTGTTGACTTCAAATCCACTGTGAATCCACAAACAATAATTGATACTTATCCGCTGCCTGGCCCTGTGCAATTAATGGACAGTTTTGGTGCAGGCCATTATATTTTAAAATTTGACTTAAACGGTGCGTGTTTATAAATTATGCTAGATAAGGAGTCTCAAAGTGTTTGTGGTCAATACACGTTTAGGGTTGTTCAAATTTTTGCGCTTATCCTGTGGCAGCACTTTCGCCTCTGCCATATTCCAACGTTACTTACAACACCCTACTGCAAAAGTTTCAGACTGCTCAAATAACTTGGACGATTTTGTGGTGTCACGAAGTGCACCGGGGGAACATATCAGCAACATTTGTCGTTTTTTTTTTTCATTTACTTTCAGCTACAGGTTTTTAGTGTAGCGTGGACAGGCGTGCCTTTTCTTTAGTCCAAAATTCAGTACTTAGACCATGTTCTTGATAGTTAATGTGTTCATCCCTTTCAGCCACATTTACTAGCCCTCTGAGAGAACCCTGCTTCGCGGAAAGTGACGGAAATGCAATCAGTTCTCTGAAGTTGACGTGTTGTATCCGGTTTATACCCAACGCATGCCAGATAGCAGCTCCGCTGCAACGTTTGCGCCGGAAGAATGTGCCACTTATTTGGACCAAGGAGTGTCAGGATGCATTCCAGAAACTTAAAACTGCCTTGTTGAGTGACAGCTGCCTTGTTCATTTCGATCCCACTAAGCCTGTGTTTTTGACAGTGGATGCTTCTTCTCACGAATCAGAACTGAAACCTGGCACAGATTTGGTTCACATGACATCCCGATTGCTTCCGCTTCCAAGTTATTGAGAAAGATGCAGTTTAACCATTCGCAAACGGAGCAAGCGCTCGCTGTTATCTATGTCGTGACAAAGTTTCACCATTGTCTGTTTGCTCGGGTCAGAAGCTGCAACGTTGGGCTTTGTTATTGTCCGAGTATCAGTACGAAATATTCGACTGACCCAAGCAAATGCTGACGCCATTCCTCGCCTTTCTGTTGCTCCCGAGTCTGAATTCGATGCCGCTGCGGCATCTAGTCAGATCTGCTGGAGGACTGGTATAGTTCAAATGATTCAAATGGCTCTGAGCACTTTAGGACTTAACATCTGAGGTCATCTGTCCCCTAGAACTTAGAACTACTTAAACGGAACTAATCTAAAGACATCACACACATCCATACCCGAGGCAGTATTCGAACCTGCGACAGTAGCAGACGCGCGGTTCCGGACTGAAGCGCCTTGAACCGCTCGGCCGCAACGGCCGGCGAGGACTGGTATCAAAAAAATGGTTCAAATGGCTCTGAGCACTATGGGACTCAACTGCTGTGGTCATAAGTCCCCTAGAACTTAGAACTACTTAAACCTAACTAACCGAAGGACAGCACACAACACCCAGCCATCACGAGGCAGAGAAAATCCCTGACCCCGCCGGGAATCGAACCCGGGAACCCGGGCGTGGGAAGCGAGAACGCTACCGCACGACCACGAGATGCGGGCAACTGGTATCCTCTGTACTCTCCATACATGGGGATTCCGTGGCTGCATGCACCGTTTCCTTCAGCCATTTTTAAAAGACCGAGTTTTCAAGATACGTGTGGGTTCTGCCTTGTCGGACACCTTTACCCAGGAAAAAGGTGTGCCTCAGTGTTCTGTCCCGAGCGTCGTCCTCTTTGTGTCCCCATTAACCCTATAATGGCCTGTCTCCCGCGAGGCATCTCTGGCTCCGTTTTCGGTGACGATTTTGCTTCCATCATAGTTCTCCACGGACTTGACTCATTGAGCGATGTCTCCATCGTCTTTACTCTTGGAGTATCGACAGTGACTTTCGTTTTTACACTGACAAAGCCGTTTATATGAATTTCTGGCGGCGTAATGGGTTTCTTGCACCATCTTTAAACCTTCGGTCTGTTGCTCTCACGTTCATTGAAACTACGAAATTCCTGGGGCTCACGATCAATAGGAAACTTTCTTAGTTCTCCCACGTGTCTTACCTGGCAGACCTCTGTATGTGGTCCCTCAGTGTCCTACGTGTCCTCAGTGGTACTTCCCGGGGAGCAGTTCCTGGGGAGCAGACCCTTGTCCGTTCACCCCCTGCGGGATCGGGGGTAAGAATAGGCCCGCAGTATTCCTGCCTGTCGTAAGAGGCGACTAAAAACGTTTCGGCCTTATGTGATGGTCCCCTGTCGGGTTTGACCTCTATATCTCAAAATTTTTTCCGAAGAGCAAGCCGATTGGGGAAGGGCGCCTTACATGGTGCATTTTGTCCATCGTTCATTGAGACCTAAAGCCAGCTTTACCGTCGTCGCATTGCCGTCCCGCTCATTCTCCATCTCTTGGGCCAGGAGGTATGTCCATTATGTACTGCGCAGTGTTGCTTTTTGCGGAGGCGACGACCATGGACTTTATTGCACCTAATATCCAGCACGGTAGCCAGTCCGTTGTGTTGGGGCCGCCATGTACCCTGGTGGTTGTAGCCCCCTGACAACACAGGGATCGCTCTACTGATGCCTGCGCCGTTTCCTCCCCATGTATGCCAAGGAGTAGATGCCCATCTCCCTGGGGCATCAGGACTCCCAGCAATGGCCATCCTGCCAGGTGGCCCTTGCTGTGGCTGGGTGGCGCCCATGGCAGGGCCCTTGGTCGGAGTGCGTGGCATCAGAGTGGAAGACATGCAATGAAGCGTGGCACATCTTCTCTTGCTGGTGGCCAGCCACCAGCAGTCTCTAAGCGTCCGAGGACTCATTTTAAAGCTAACGTTTATGACCCCAAATCGTTCCCCTCCCTGGCCACACCTTGGGAGGAACGAAAGGCAACGCACTCATCTGTACCAGAGCTGAGGGGGAATCCTTTGTATCTCTGAAGCCTCAGTTCTTTGTAGAGCATTTAGATGACAAGTTTGCCGGCCGGAGTGGCCGAGCGGTTAAAGGCGCTACAGTCTGGAACCGCATGACCGCTACGGTCGCAGGTTCGAATCCTGCCTCGGGCATGGATGTGTGTGATGTCCTTAGGTTACTTAGGTTTAAGTAGTTCTAAGTTCTAGGGGACTTATGTCCACAGCAGTTGAGTCCCATAGTGCTCAGAGCCATTTGAACCATGACAAGTTTGGGGAGGTGGAGGGCTTGTCTGGAATGCGTTCCGGTTCGGTATTGATAAAAACGGCATCCTCTGCCCAGTCACGGGCCTTGTTCGCTTGTAATAAGCTGGGGGATGTTTCCATTACTATCACGGCCCATAAAACTTTAAATATAGTCCAGGGCATTATTTTTCACAGGGTACTCCTTTTACAGTTCGATGACGAGCTGCACGCCAACTTAGAGCGACGAGGTGTCCATTTCGTCAGGCGTGTCCACCGGGGTCCAAGGGATCATCAAGTTGCCACCGGTGCCTTCATCTTGGCCTTCGAGGGTGACACATTACCTGAGAAGGTCAAGGTAATGGTCTACCGTTGTGATGTCAAACCCTATATCCCTCCCCTGATGTGGTGCGTCAAGTGTTGGAAGTTTGGCCATATGTCTTCTCGCTGTGCTTCCACCCTCATCTATCGCAATTGTGGTCGACCATCCCATTCTGATACTCCATGTGCCCCGCCTCCCATCAGTGTCAACTGCGCTGAGCACCATCCCCCTTGCTTGCCAGAATGTAAGATTCTACAGAAGGAACGGAAAATAATGGAATACAAGACCCTGGATAGACTGACATACACTAAGGCTAAGCATAAGTTTGAACGACTACATCCAGTATGCATGACACCCACTTATGCCGCCACTGTCGCTCCTCTTACGGTTCCCATAGCTGCACCACACACCATCAGCCCTCAGAGCCAGAGCTCCATCTACTTCAGGAGCAACACCCCCCCCCCCCCCCCGCAACCATCGGGGACATCGGTTCCCCCTTCCCAGCCAGAGAAGCGCAAGACTTCTTTGGCTCCTCTCGCCAGGAAGGGGTCCCTTGGGGACCTCTCTTCGCAAGTTCAGACTGGTTTAAAGGTGGACACCCACAAGTGGCTCAAACAACCACCGGTCGGTGGTCGTAGGGCCTCACAATCGTCGTCCATCCCTGAGACTGACCCAGTGAAGCCCTCCTAGCCACAACCACCAAAGGCACAGCGAGATAAGCTGAAAAAGAAAAAGGTTCCCAAGAATCCCGACTTTGCGGTGGCACCCATCCCACTGCTCCCTACAAGCTCAGCGTCTGAGGACGATGTGGAGATTCTAGCGTCGGCTGAAGACCTGGATCTCGCCGGTCCCTCAGACGCCATGGATGTCACTCGCGCTGGTACTGAATCGGTGGCAGCGAGGGAACAAGCGGCGTAAACTGCCTTCCAACTCCCTTCACGCCTTTCTGAGCCATGGGCAATATCATCCTCCAGTCGAACTGCAGCGGTTTCTTCCATCATCTAGCTGAGCTCTGACAACTTATCAGCATTCACCCTTTCTTCTGCATTGCTCTTCAGGAAACTTGGTTTCCAGTGATGCAAACCCCCTCCCTCCGTGGCTATCAGGGTTATTATAAGAACGGGGCAGCTTATGAAAGGGTGTCTGGTGGCGTCTGCATCTATGTCCTTCACTCTCTTCACAGCAAGTCCGCCCCTCTCCAAACACCTTTAGAGACTGTCGCTGTTCGGGTGTGGACGCCACAGGCTGTTGCCGTCTGCAGTCTTTACCTTCCACCGGATGGTAATGTTGCGCAGCATGTCCTGGCTTTGCTGATAGCCCAATTGCCGTCAACTTTCTTGTTACTGGACGACTTCAACGCCCATAACCCTCTGTGGGGTGGATCAGTGGCAACAGGTCGAGGTGCCATCGTTGAGAATGTATTGGCATATCTCGACCTCTCCCTTTTAAACGATGGTGCCTTCACACATTTCAGTGTGGCGCATGGCACATACTCTGCCAATGACCTTTCGATCTGCAGCCCTAGCCTCTTACTGTCTGTCCAATGGAGTGTGCATGAAGACCTGTGTGGCAGTGACCACTTTCCGATCCTTCTGTCGCTGCCACAACGTCACTCTTCTGGGCGCCCTTGCAGTTGGGCTATGAACAAGGCTGACTGGGATTTGTTCTCCTCCATAGCCGCTGTTGAGCCTATTTCTAATGACGCCATTGATGCGGTGGTGCACTCGGTCACCACCGGCGTCGATACTGCCCTCAGAATCTGCCACTCCCCGTTCTTCTGGGTCCCCTCGGCGGCTGACTGTGCCTTGGTGGTCGCCTGAGATCGCCGGCGGGGGCTCCAGCGTCACAAGCGACATCCATCTTTAGAAAACCTCGTCGCCTTTATACGGCTCCATGCGCGGGTCCGCTGCATCATTCGCCAACACAAACAGGAGTGCTGGGAGCGGTATGTGACCACCATTGACCTTCATGTCTCTCCATCGCAAGTCTGGGCCAAGATTCGACGCCACTATGGCTAGCAGACCCCTGTCAGCGTCCCTGCTCTCTCACTGAATGGAGCAGTTTGTAGTGACTCCGACGTAATTGCCAACCGATTGGTAGAGCAGTTTTCTCTGAGTTCCGCTTCTGTGAATTACCCACTGGCCTTCCGCTCCATTAAAGAGCGGATGAATCGTCAGAGCCTTTCTTTTCGCACCCACCATCCTGAAACCTACAATGTTCCATTCAGTGCGTGGGAATTTCACAGTGCCCTCGCCGCTTGCCCTGATGCCGCTCCTGGTGTAACACTACGCTGCCGCGCACGATACTTATTAAAGCCTGTACTATGGTAAGTTGACGGGCTTCACCTTAAGAGAAAGGATTTTTGTATATATGTTGACCGCGTGTACCTGAATGGAGGCAAAATCAGACTTACACCCACTCAGTAACAACAATGATACGTCAAGCAAGTCTGATGTACTACTACACGTTAGGACGGACAAGAAACAACACAGCAGATGCTACCAATTTGTTAATAATACGGTCGCCAGCCTAATTAGGCATTAACTGAGTTTCTTCCCTGTACAAGCTGAGGTACGTTCATACAAAACGACACGTAATAACACTGCGTAATATGGTAAATTTTAGAACCAGAAAATCTACTGAACTAATAATTTCACTTTCTGTACTAATATGGACAAGCCATAAATACACAACAATACACTATAATCTTTACTACAAACTTCGTACTGTCTATTGATCTGATTAAAATCAAGCATAGGTTACCCTAGAAATAGCACTTTCCAAACACACATACAATATCAATTTTGAAAAAGGTAAAACGCTAATAAATTTTGGTTTTATATTGACTTTAACTTTGCTGGTCAAATCAGTTCAGTACACTTCCGAATTTAAATGAATAGAAAAGAAAAAGAGAGGGGGGGGGGGGGAGACCCTGAAACTGTTACGATCACTGTATTGAAAATATTGATTAAAGGATTCATTAAGCACTCAAGATTTCCAATAGGTGAGTTACTACTCTTTTTAGCTTATTTACTGCTCATTTAATTACCATTTTATCTGCCTCAAATAAATAAACTTCATTACTAAACCAATTTCAACATTATCTTCCAACTTTGCCAGACCTATATATTCATTAACAACAAAGTTCTTTAAACATCATTCTAACATAGATAGGTCTGCAGGTAAGTATTATTAACATAAACTTTAAATCTTCATTTCGGGACACTCGGATTGCACAACATGTGGAAAGGACCCTGTCTAGGTTAGTTGTGAGGATAATTAACTGATAGGACAGTTCTGGTAAAATTTAAGTTGTTATTGAACAGTATGGAACAAAAGTAACACTGGTCCACACGAATACAGTACTAAAAGTTTCAACCTGTTCGTGTCGATGCGGCGGTTGGCGGGCGGCGAGATGGCGAGGCACAAAGCACACATACAATCACAGCTTTGGCTCTTGATGTATCGGCACTTTGCTTCTTCTTAGCGTAGCAATACTTTTCCATTTAGTGCCTATGGAATTTAGCCATGCTGTATAGTCGTCGGAAACGGCACATCCGAGGCTCAATGAAATCACGTTTTCCAGGAGAGCCTCCTCGATCCAGACCGTGTTTCTCAGACCGATACCCAACTCCGACTACTACTGCTGAGCCCGTTATGCCGTGCAGCGCCCGTGTGCTTTTTCCCGCGCTCGCCTGCCATCCACCTTTTACCGCTCCCTTACAGACAGGGTATTCACCAAAGGTTTTGCATTCTACATATCCTAATACATTGCCTACGTATGGACCAGGCGCACAATTACAACTTTAACATCTTACAACAGTTTCAACATTTCTTACATTTCCATTTTGTTATAATATTGCTTGCAATTTGAGATAAACATTAATATTCACATCGAAAATTGTTTACAGTTTCTTTAACATAACGACATGAAAAGAAAAAAGAAGTGAAATCAGAACATCGCTTACACTATTTTATCGAAAATCAAAAGAAAAAATTATTATATGTACAGTTGTTGTTGTTACACTGGGCCAGATCGCATCCACTGTCAGATGCTGAAACACCTTTCAGTGGACTGCAAGCGACGCCTCCTCGACCTTTACTAACGTATTTGGGTCAAGGGTCAGTTTCCGTCGCAATGCCGGGAAAGCATTGTCATACCCGTTTTGAAACCTGGCAAGAACCCTTTGGAGGTGGACAGCTACCGCCCCATTAGCCTCACCAACGTTCTTTGCAAGGTGCTCGAACGGATGGTGAGCCGGCGATTGAGTTGCGTACTCGAGTCTCGGGGCCTCCTTGCTCCGTCTCAGGGTGGGTTCCGAAAAGACGGCTCAGCCGCCGACAACCTGCTGAGCCTGGAGTCCGCTATCCATACGGCCTTTGCCGCCGTCAGCACCTGGTCACTGTCTTCTTTGACACGCGGAAGGCGTACGATACGACATGGCGCCATCACATCCTCTCTACGCTTCATGATTGGGGTCTTCGGGGTCCGCTGCCGATTTCCATACGCAATTTTCTGTCGTGTCGTACCTTCCGTGTGCAAGTCGCGGCCTCCCATAGTTCCTCCCGAGTCCAGGAGAACGGTGTGCCACAGGGCTCTGTTTTAAGTGTCTGCCTGTTTTTAATAGCAATTAACGGGATCGCTGCGGCGGTGGGAAGGTCTGTCTCAGCGCCCTTGTATGCTGACTACTTCTGCCTTTACTACAGCTCTATTGGCACTGCAGCTGCTGAACGTCAGCTGCAGGGCGCTATCCACAAGGCGCAGTCTTGGGCTGTAGTGCATGGCTTCCAGTTTTCGGCTGCCAAGAGCTGCGTTATGCATTTCTGCCGGCGACGCACAGTTGACCCGGAGCCGCGGCTTTATCTTGACGGCGAACTTCTTCCTGTGGTGGAGTCACATAGGTTTTTAGGTGTGGTTTTTGAAACCTGGTAGACTTGGCTACCTCATATTCGGCGGCTTAAACAGATGTGTTGGCGGCATCTTAATGCTCTACGATGTTTGAGCCACACCAGCTGGGGCGCCGACGGATCTACCCTTTTACGGCTCTACCAGGCGTTAATCCAGTCTCGTCTGGATTATGGGAGCCTGGCTTATGGTTCAGCATCCCCTTGTGCGTTGCGGGTGCTGGACCCAATCCTTCACAGCGGGATACGCCTTGCCACTGGTGCTTTCCGGACCAGCCCTGTAAACAGCTTACTTGTGGAGGCAGGTGTCCCTCCACTGCAGTTACGGCGCCAACATTTACTGGCCGCTTATACTGCCCATGTTTTTAGTTTGCCCGGGCATCCAAATCATCCTCTTCTGTTCCCACAATCGGTTGTCCATCTGCCAGAACGTCGGCCCCGGTCAGGTTGTACGATCGTGGTCTACATCAAACAGCTTCTCTCCGGGCTTGGGGTTTTCCCAGTTCCACCTCCTTTCTGGGCCCCTTTGCATACACCCCCGTGGTGTGTTCCTCGCCCTTGCCTTCGGCTCGACTTGGCACAGGGCCCAAAGGACTCTGTCCCTCTGGAGGCCTTCCGCCGCCACTTTTATTCCATCCTAGCCACGTCTCAGGGCTTTGGCGTTGTATACACTGACGGTTCGATGGTTGCTGGTCGGGTCAGTTATGCAATAACTCTAGGGGACCATTACGAACAATGATCCTTGCCGGCTGGCTGCAGCGTTTTCACTGCTGAGCTGGTCGCCATCTTTCGTGCCCTAGAGTATAACCGCTCTTGCTCAGGTGAGTCCTTCGTTATCTGTAACGACTCCCTGAGCGGTTTACGAGCTCTCGACCAGTGTTTCCCTCGCTCTTGTCTGGTGATGGGTAACCAGGAGTCCCTGCATACTCTTGCCCGTTGCGGCCGCTCTGTGGTCTTTGTGTGGACCCCTGGTCATGTCGGTATCCTGGGCAATGAACATGTTGACTGCCTGGCCAAACAGGCCACCAGTGAACCAACCCTGGACATTGGGCTCCTGGAGACTGATTTGGGAGCGGTCTTACGCCAAAAAGTTTTCGCGCTATGGGGCGCTGAATGGCGCGGTCTGGCCACCCCTAACAAACTCCGTGCCATCAAGGAGACAATGACTGTGTGGAGTTGGCAAAGGACTACTGAGTCCCCGCGAGTGGCTCGCAGGGACTCAGTAGTCCTTTGCCGGCTCCACATTGGCCACACCCGCTTGACAAACAGCTTTATACTGCGGCATGAGGACCCGCCTCAATGTCGATGCGGGTTGGCTTTGATGGTGGTCCACATTTTGTTGGACTGTCCACTTTTAAGTGTGCTGAGGCAGACGTTTGCGCTGCCTGACACGCTCCCTGCCCTTTTAACAGATGACTCTGCCATGGTGGACTTAGTTTTGTGTTTTATTCGGGCAGGGGGTTTTCATCATTTAATCAGAGTGTTTATGTTTTTTGTGTTGATTCTGGCCTTTGGCCTACGATTTTAAACTGAGTTTTCAATGTGTTCTAGGTGGTTGGCTTTTCCTTTCTTATCTCTATGGTCGGCCAACCACTGTCACAATCTGTGTGATTTTAATTTGTTTTGTCTGATCTGTGTCTGCATCTATCTTGTCCTGTGTCGTCTGTCGTCTTTTCATCCGTTCGTTTTTATTCTGTGTGGGTGTTTTTAAGTTTTGGAACAAGGGACCAATGACCGTCGCAGTCTGGTCCCTTTAATCCCCACAACCAACCTTGTCCGTTCGAAATTTGACTATGGGTGTTTCGTTTATGCATCTGGACGTCCATTTCTCTTAGACTGTCTTAATACTATCCACTTTTGTGGCATCTGTTTGCCCTTCACACTAGTGCAGTTGAGGGTCAATGTGCAGGAGCTGCCAAACTACTGCTGTTGTGATGCCGTGACTCTCTCCTCCGCAGATATGTGTGCCGTTTGTCTGCCATGCCTGCCCACCCATCCTGTGCCTCCTTCTTCGATGACTCCTTTGATGGCCAGTAAGGGGAGCGTCCTTCTCTGTTGCCTCGAGGAAGTCGCTTTTGGCTCTTGCTCCAGTAGCTTAACTTCACCCAAACTAACTTTTCTGTTGGGTGTAAACACATTTGACTTCATGTGGAGGCCTATGTTCACCTTGGCCTTCATTGCCTTCCTAAGGACACTGCTCTAGCCTCGCTCTATCACCTTCTGTTCCACGACCTTCACACAGAACTTCGAGTAAGTACCTTTGTGTACACTGGTGGCCCTCATACTGACCATAGTGTCAGGTGCCTCCGTCATTGGCTCCGACGTTTATCGATATCAGCTTCCGGAGCACTGCTCAGTATTTACAGCAGAGCTCTTTGCCGTATCAGGCCATGTAGTACATCCGGTGACGAAGGCTTTTCAATTGCGTAATCTCTTCTGATTCTCTCAGTGCCCTTCCAAGCCTCTTTGTGCTGCCCACCGTTCATCCCTTAGTGCAACTGGACCAGAAAAGCTGTCGTTTGCTCACTCTTGATGGAGCAACTGTGATGTTTATGTGGGTTCCTGGTCACGTCAGTTTGACAGTAAACAAGGCCGCTGACGCCGTTGCTAAGACGGCAGTCCTCGTACCTCAGCCAGGTAGTTCCTCCTCTGATGATCTCTCTGTTGCCGTCTGTCAGCAGGTGGAGTCACTTTGGTATCACCACTGGTTCTCAATTCATGGGAACAAGCTCTGGATCACTAAGCGTCTCCCAGCGGCTTGGACGACCTCCTTTCGGCCCTCTCGCCATATCATTTTAGCTAGGTTGCGTATCGGACTTTGCCTTTTTCGCCATCGCCATTTAAGCAGTGCCCCTCCACCACATTGTACTCATTGCGCTCAACCTTTGTTGGTCCACCATTTCCTGAGGGAATGTCCTTTTTTTAAACACTTACATTCTCGTTTGTGTTTGCCATCTGAGTTACCGGCCGTTTTAGCGAACGAACACGTATCACTTTTTATGTGTTGTAGCAATGTGGCAACTGCTATTTAATTTTTAGTGCAGGATCTCCGTTCCTCTATGGAATATTTTATAGGCCTTTCTATACATCCCTGTTTTTAGCTGTCTTCTCTTCTGTGGACTGCGATTAACGTGGTTTTTAATTCCCCTTTTTGTCTTTGTGTTTTAAGTTCTGTCATGGGCGCGTATGACCCTAGTTATTTTTGCGAACAAAACAAAATAAATCAACCAGCGTTCCATTTCAACCTTGCTGAAACGGAGGAAGAGGAGGAGGTCAGCATTTAACGTTCCATCAACAACGAGGTCATTACAGATGAAGCACAAGCTCAGACTAGAGACGGATGGGGGAGGAAATCAGCCATGGATATTCAAAGGAACCATCCATGAAGCGATTTAGGAAAATCACAGAAAATCTAACTCATGATGGCCAGACACGGGCTTGAACCGTCATCCTCCTGAGTGCAAGTTGTAACATTATGTGATTGCCTTATCATTTTAAATCATTCATTAATCGAGCAGTCGCTCGGCAACAGCTACAGTTAGCAAATAATGTTGCGAGAATGTAAAAGGTGAACGACCTGTGTCGTAACTTGTTTATTGTCGAAGCGCCGTCAGAGATACAGTGAGTTATTGACTTTGAAAACCGCGGCGCGAAAAACGGACAGAAGAAGAACACTTTTACACATTTTTTTTTTTGAGGTACGAGATATTCTCGATGAACAGTTACTCATTCTTCTCTTGTCTTCTGTAACTTGTGTCGGACGCGCATGTCTTGCCGCCGTATTATTATTGTTAAAAATAATATTGTTCTAGTGTAAAGTAAATGTGTAATACTAAAAGTGCATAGCAGTAGATTTATTGTGCAACGTGTATGTGAAAACGTCAAAGGTATTGTTTTCATTACGAGAAGTGCCAGTGAAAACGGCATCCATGTTAAATCTTTCATTGCAGTGTAAGTTCATCTATTAATTGCCATAAATTCAGATTTAAACGGAATTGGTGTATGGACTATTTATTTAATATAGAATCTATGTCTCACTCCTTCACGAAGTTATTTAATTTTCTTTATGTTTCTTCCAAATAGAGAGTTCACAGTCACGAATTCTTTCGTCGAAATCGGACGGAAGTTGTATGCGGCGAAATATTTTCTCCGCGCCATATTCTACTGGTAAATGCATGATAAACTACGGTCCCTTAGGAAATTCATGTTGAGCTATCCAAAATAATTATATTTTGAATAGGCATTTACTCTCCTCTGCAATGCAACTTCCGACTGATCAGACGATCCAACAAGAAACAGCCGCACACGGTCGGCGTTCGCAAATATGTCTCCACCGCTGATTATAGCTATATGTTACAGCACAAAAGTAACATATTGTTATAATTAGCGACTACGAACGGGGACATTTATAACTGTATGTTTATGTATACACATTACGTAAACATATCGTTATAAAGTCCAGTGTGCTAACCATTGCGCCACCTCACTCGGCATGGAAGAGGGAAGCTGTATGATTTGTGCACATGTTCAACCGACAGATGAACAAACTACATGCCTTCCACACTGGAATCAAGCGCTGGTGCTCTTCCTCGCAATGTATTGCTCCCAGCCGCATGATGCTCTATCACTGATGGAGCTTCTACATGGCCGACATCACCGCACACTGTTTTACGTTTGCTGCACCATGTTGTCTGGTGCCAGAATATGGCGTATTGACTCCAAATGTGATGGGTGGATGCCCGAAGGTGCCGTATTAAAACTCGTCCGAGCTTTTCCAGTGATTTATTTTTTTCCACTACAGAGCTTCATTCTCCTCGGTCCGCGTCGCAGGCCCTGCATTGCTGAGGAAGCAGCCCCAGTGGCCTGTGCAGTGCAACACTGTGTCGCGCCGGCCTTGTTCGCCAGCTGCAGAGTTCCAGTTATGTCAGGATGGCTGATCCTACAGCCGACTCAGCGGCCACCGTCCTCGTCAACTCTCCGCCAGGAGCTGTAGGCCGGCCCCACTGCTGCTTTTTCCTCGCCTGGCGTAGCTGGGAATGCGGCGGCAACGACCACCCTTGTTCCGGCGTCCGAACCTAAGGCCCTCGCCTTGTTAGTCTCTGGCGTGTGTCGGGAGACGAGACAACTGCCCGCAGTAGCGACCCGAAGGGTGGCCCGCACTGGCTGACTGCAGACCCCACGTCAAGCTCAGAGGATCGAACCAACGACCCGCCATTGCCTGGAATGCCGTCGCCCCACCTGTTGCTGCGTGTAGCCCAGCAGTGTGGCATGCGCCGCCATCCAGGAGAGCTGCCACACTTGAACGATTCTCGTTAGAAAACAGCACCTATTTGTACTTGACTGTGCGCCTCTGTTTCACTAACGCACTAACGCATCGCTCCAAGTCATGTTCACCCCACACCACGGTTGCGCCAGTGGGCCCCTTCTGCTTATAGCTTGCGACATGCGAACCGCTGTGTTTACGCTTATCATCGGTTTGATGGCCCCTGAGGCCTCCATTCTACTTCGCAACAGCTGGTCAGCGTAACTTACTGCAATCTGGCCCGCACCTGGCTGTAAGTTGTGCTCAGAATATTGCACAAAACAAACTTTCCCTATTCTGAACGGTGGTGCCACTACATTGTTCCCCTCTTGAGAAAGACCCAGTCCCCGAGTCGTCCTTTAACTAAATCTTAAACTTGTTTGGATTGCCACTTATGCTTACTTACTACTAGAAAACTAAAATGAGGTTTAGTGCCCTTTTAAACCATGACATGAAACAAAACACCCTCGCGATCCAATCCACTGGGACTTTGACAACCCTTGGTTCCCCTTTGGAAGTAGCTCTCCACGTAAGCAGAATGAAAACAACACATGACAAAGTTAAGGCTGCGATGACACTTGGCACAGAGGTGCTCAAACTGATCGTTATTTGCTGTTGCCTTTCCCTATACTGCGCGACATGTTGAACAAGCTGTTTGGCTGATACGCGCCCCTCTTGCTCTATAACGAGCTGGATCTCAACAGACCTGGTTCCACAGTATGATTTAGCAAGGTCAGATTCTGCCTTGGCTAAACTCTAAAGTGGTTTCTGGCCAGAACAACTGTGGCTGCGTAACATGTAATTGCGTAACTCCTGAAATTGACGCTAGCAGATGGAAGGTTGGTCGTATTCTGCTTCATTTAGTTCCATTGATTAAAATTCCGCCCCCCCCCCCCCCCGAGCTCTACACGTTTCGCTTTCGTAAACACTCCTTGCTCAAAACAGTTTGCTACTACTACCAAATTCTCGTATGTGGAGAAGATCCAATTCATCCTGACTCGTTGCAAGTTGAATTTTGGCTCCCTTGGACAGTCTATTCCTCTCCCCCTAGCTAAAAATAATTGCACTGTGCACGTGTCCCATATTTGTAGCTTCACAGATTTTCGTCCAAAATTCACTATTTTTGATCCCAAACAACACGGATTGTGTGACTGCTTTCATCCTTAAATTTACATTATATGAACTGGTGCAATGAACACGACTTTCCTGACCTAGAACTGTCGATAGCTAAAAATTTAAACAGTAAATCGTACGACTCTGACATCGTCCAACACATATTTATTACGGCTTTGCCGCAAAATTTACTCCGATGCATTTATCTCTCCAGAACTGCGTTTGATTTCTCCTCCAACAACACTCCACATACGTCAGACGCTACACTTCCCCTTCCAGTGGCCTGAGACAGGGATCACCATCACCCTTCCTCCCTCTTCAAATGATTGCTGCCCCTAGCAGGCTCACAATACTCTACAACACATATAAAATACAATGCCTAATCAATCTACACAAACCTAATGATATATGATGTAACTAACCTGTTACCACGGGTTATTACGTTATTATTGGGAATGGAAATACTTATTGCTTATGAAATTAACGTGAGAAGATTAGGGTCGCTGCCGACTCTAACCATACAACCAATCAAAGGTTTGATCGAGTCGGAAAATAAATTAATTTGATCTCAGACCAAAAACTCACAAAAGTCATACGTTGTCATGTCGCTCATAGGGGATACGATGTAATCAATAGTATTCCCCCGTGCACTGTTCACGACAATCAAACATTTAAAATAAAATACCACATGCAAGAACACTGTGCAGAAGATCAGCTCCCAGCAACACACCTGAAAATAAGACTTAATCTAAGGCATTTGTCTTAAAATAAAGGGAAACTAATCACTGGACCTGTGCGTAAGGAAACGCGTTGGATGTGCTAACAGGAAAGCTACGAGGTAAGTAGCTTAGGTGCAAAAAAGTAATCTCGGAATACAAGAGAAAATTCTAGATAAAATCATTTATTCCTAAGATAAGGATGTGAGGCATGTACACAATTCCTGATAACACGTGGTTTGTGGAGACACAATTTCCAGGTATAGTGCCCAAATTGCAACACTATCACATCACACAATCATGTTATCTAAAACAAACATGCGATCGGACGGTTAGTGATGCCGGTAGCCCAACAACTATTATGTTCTACCACGTGGTTGGCTCCCCACGGACGAAAGACACATAAAGCAAGGAAAATTTACGAGAAGGCAAAGCTATAAATATTTAGAAAGATGAAACCTTATACAGGCACAGCTGAAGGCAAACAGACATTCATACAGAAGCGAGTGCTCACTTCTTATCGACACCTTTGTGTGGCGCTCTTCCAGCGGATCCAAGTCTGCTACAGAAATTTGCTAAAAGAAAAATCTGCCAAAGTTTTGTATTCCTTGCTGCGATAAGGCAAAGCAATGTTTCAGATTTGAAAAGCGAGCCCAAAAGCTAATAGCTCTACCCTCGCCAAGTAACAACGCGCCACGCGGTCAGTCTAACTCACCCTTCTTCGACTGGAGCACAGCTGTGGACGCTTCCCGTACCGGCGGCAGACTGTCACCCTCCACTATGAGTTATGAGAAAAGATAAACAAGGAAAGAAAGAGAAATACTAGTCAAAATGGGCTACCGGACTAATGAAAGATGGCTACAGGACCCTTTCAATGATACGAAAACAAAAAACAAAAAAGAAAAAAAACAAATACACATACTCTACTACTTTCTAGATCGTAATGCATACGGTACTTCATGCTGTACTCTATCCTCCTGGTATGCTCTGTGCTTAGCACCTCTCTTCACTCTCTTTTTCTTCCTCGTTCCTTCCTGGAATCACATCCAGGCAACCCTTAAATGACCGTAACCGCCCAACGTGTAGTATTGTAGTTCTGGTTGGCAGCTGAGGCTTAACATTAACTGGAGATGTGGTTTCAACAACTTGGAATGGCCCTTGATACCTCGCGAGGTACTTCCTCGTTTTCCAATTTGTGTATACGGCCTGGACAGCATTACCCATTGCCCCACTCTATACTGCGGTAAACTTCCTTTCCGCTATACTTCGTCTTCCTGCCTTTCCAAAGCCTTTGTATTCACCTTTTGTACTCGTTTCCAAACACCCTGAATTTTTCTTGCGAATTGATGTACAAATTCACCAGTTCTTCCTTTCTGTGGCGCCACTAAATCGAACGGTGATGGCATTTTCCGCCCGTACACCACCTCATACGGAGACAAACCGGTATTTGTATGGACTTTTGCATTGTATGCATATACAATATGCTTCAAATACTCGTCCCACTGATGGTGATGAGAATCCATAATAAAAACTCAGCATCTTCCCGATTGTTCTGTGTACCCGTTCTGTCCTTCCGTTGGCCTGTGGATGCAACGCTCTCGTTCTCAACTTCTTTCCGTTCAGCAGTTTACACAGTTCCTTCATTAAATCCGACATGAAGTTGGTCCCTTGGTCAGTAATTATTGTCTCTGGTACACCTAACTTCAAAATCCAGTTATTTACTAACACTTGCGCGACCATTGCTGCCTGTTGATTTGGCATAGCCACCATCTCCACATACCTTGAAAAATGGTCTGTTATTGTCAGAACGAATCTGTTCCCAGATGGAGTTCGCTTAAAAGGTCCTAAGACATCAACCCCAGGAAAGAGAATGGACATGTTGCTTCCGGTAATCGTTGTAGCTGTATCTGTTTCCGACTCAAATCTGCTCCCTGCGCACATGGTGTACAGTTCCAGACATACTGATCCACATCTACTTTCCTACCTCTCCACCAATACCTCTCTGCCACTCTCCTATTCGTCGGTCTACACCCTCCATGACCGGATAACACGTGATCATGTGCTTCCTTTAAAACCTCATCCCTCAACTTCGCTGGCACCACTACCCTTGGCCCTAACTTCGTTTCCCTGCACAGAAGACCGTCGTACGTATTAAGGGGCTCCGGAAAGGCTCAAAATTATGAAAAGTTCAATTTTTACTTTTTAGCGTTTTCTGAATCTGCAGACTATTACCTTTTAATAGACATATAATTTATTCAATTCCGAAGACTACAACTATTTTTTAAAAAAATTTTAAATGTGTTCTACATGGGCGTGACCCACTGTGGCGCTGTTAAACTGTTGTCAAATGGTGTTATTATTAACGTCCGTGTTCATCAGGTACATTTTAGTGAGGTGAGATAAAGTATGTGTTGTGGCTAACCTGTGATGGTTCAATATATATCACCGGTGTGATTGTCGATTGTTTCATGTTTATTTACTCTGTCGTTATCTCGAAAATATTCGTAATTAATTGTGTTTCTTGAGTCTCTGTTTTGTTGAAGTATAATAATGAGTAAAAGTAAAGTTACTAGAAATCCTCTGAAGGCTTTTAAGAAAAGAAGAAATGTTGGAAAGCCAAAGGTATGTGTTATTACTGTAAACAATAAAGACGATAACCAAGTGAGTGAACCTAACCTCTCAAGTACACCTGCCCATAGCAGTCAAAGTGGGAAAGAAAATACTTCACAGAAGAAGCTTGGTTCAATGAGTGAAAACTATGAATGTTTTATGGGCGAATCGGATGAGAATGAAATATTTGACATGTCGGTTCTCAAAGGAATTTTTTCGAACTGTGTAAGATGTATTCATTGTAGTGAAGTTGGTCTGGAACTCTCCATAATAAAGCACGTAGGACTTGCTGGTGAAATACAACTGAAATGTGATAAGTGTTCATACATGACCACCTTTTGGAACAGTGTTGCAGTAACTGGAACTGAAGAAAATGGTAGCAAAATCTACGAACACAACAACGAGCGATGCTTGCTTTAGACAAGGAACGCCTTCGGGCTGCAGACAGGGCTGTAAAGAGTCTAGAAATACCAGCAAGAGTAAACAGGAGGAGGAACAAGAGGAAGCTGGAGGAGGAGTTTGCAGAGGATGAAGATAACCCATCCTATGGACCTGGAATGCACTAAAGAGTTAATCCAATCTTTGTCGCTCGATTCCCAAAACTTTTATTTTCTCATACTAATTACATGTTTTCTAAGGATCTTCCAAACATATTTGTTTCAAACTTTCAGTAAATATTACACAGTACCTTCTGCATAATTTAACACAGCCTTTTTCCAAAAAACTGTATATTTTTGAATATATAAATAAAAAATTGCAAAAAAATGTTGTGAATTTTCATTCCAATTGAAAAAAAATCATCTTTAATAACTGAACTAGAATTTTGTAAAATCCCTGTGTTAAGTTGTAGCCCATATTCCAATAAATAATCTGTAAAAAGTTCAACTTCCTACCTGAAATACTTTGTGAGGAAAGATGTAATTTATAAGCGTTATTTTAACATTGCAAGTATAGGGCGTTCCGGAGCCCCTTAAATTGTGGCTGTGCCGATACAATACTCCTTTTCAAAATCTGGAAACACAAGAACCGAACTTGAAGTTAACACTTTTTTCAATTTGTCCGCATTCTGTAATTTTTGCCATTCTGCTGGGTCATAACCCGTGACTTCTACTTTTGCCACCTTTCTACTTTGTGCATCTGCATTACCGTGCTTCTTCCCAGACTTGTGCACCACCTCGTAGTCGAATTCACTGAGCCTCACAGCCCATCGAGCGAGTCTAGTAGACGGATCCTTCAACCCCAACAACCACTTCAACGCAGCGTGATCTGTCACTACCCGAAATCGTCTCCCACATAAATAACATTTAAAATTTGTGATTCCATAGATTACGCTAAGCGTCTCCCTCTCTGTTGTTGAGTAATTCCTCTCTGCTGCATTCAACTGCCTAGACGCATAGGTTACAGGATGTTCTTTCCCATCAATTTCCTGACTAACAACACACCCTAATGCTTGATTCGAAGCATTACATGCTAGTATAAACTCCTTTTCAAAATCTGGAAACACAAGAACCGGACTTGAAGTTAACACTTTTTTCAATTTGTCAAACGCTTTCTGACAGTCTTCTGTCCACTCAAATTTCACACCCTTCTGTAACAATCACGGAAATGGCTGTGCTAAATGTGCAAAATCCTTCATGAACTTTCTATAGAAATTGCAAATTCCGACGAATGACTGCACTTCCTTGACTGTTTTCGGCTCCTGAAAGTCCCTTACAGCCAGTACCAACCTCGGATGTGTTCGCGTACCGTCCTTACTGATAATATGACCCAAATATTTTACTTCTTATAATGCGAAATGACGCTTCTCCATTCTCAACGTCAAAGGAGCTGCTCTTATCCTCATAAAGACTTCCCTTAACCGCTGTCTATGTTGCTCCATATTACTTGAAAACACTATAATGTCATCCAGATAGACAAGACACTGCTGTGGTTTCAAACCTCTGAAACGTTGCCGGAGCGTTTTTCAAACCGAATGGCATTCTAATGTACTGGTAATGGCCTCCAGCTGTAGAGAAACCAGTATTTGGACGATCCTCTGGAGCCACCTCTGACTGTTGATGACCATTTGTCAAATCCATCGCAGAAAAGTACTGGCACTGTCCTAAGTGATCCAAAGTCTCCGATTTGTTTGGAATGAGGTATGCGTCCGTTACTGTATTATTATTGAGGTATTGGTAGTCACAACAGAACCTGTATTTCTTAGTTCCATCCGTAGATATTTTAGGCACAACGACAATGCCCGCTCCCCAGCAACTATTGCTATGCTCTATAATACCGTCTGCAAGCTGCTGATCAATGAAATCCTCCACAATCGGCTGCAAATACCTCGGTATTCTGTGTGGTTTACGGTAAACAGGTGCTTCATTCCCTGTTGGTATCCTGTGTTGAACTAATGGAGTTTCTGGTAACGGCCCTTGTGGAAAAAACTAATCCTTAAATTGCCACAATAATTCTTCCGTATGCTCTCTTTCTCCTCCTTTTAAATGCTTAATTTTGTCACACAATGCAGTTCTATCGACAGTTAGTGGTTGATCGCTTCACCTACCTCTCGGACACCAGTCTTCGTCATCTGGCACATCCAAATTTGCTACTAAAACTCCTTTCCTCAAATTCGCGTCTACAGCGCTAAAATTATCCACATTCACGGGAACTACTCGCCCGTCGTTCCCCTCCTGTACGCGTGGAACACTACGTTTCACAAAACAACCCAGTAAATGTTCATTATCTTCCAATGGTTCAATAACACATACTACACCCTCAGGTAGATTCGACTCCACACTTACCCAAAATACATCAAGTACCATTTTCTCGGCCTCCTGCAACAGAACACTATTTGCTTCATCGCTCTGACCCAACTCGCAAGTGTACTCATTAATTTCCCTTATCCTGTCCGCAAATTTCTCCACCGTCTCCCCCTGTCTTTCTGTGATTGTACTTAACCTCTCCCTAAAGTGCCGAGCGCTATTCTGTTTCTTGTACCTTTGTAAAAGCCTTTTCTTTAACTACTTAAACTGTCCTGTCTTCCATAAGGCCTCAGAACACCTTACATGTGCATTTGCTTCACCCATTAGTCCAACCTTGGCTACATGTAACAACTGTTCATGAGACCAACCATTCATCGCAGCTGAAATGTCCAAGTCCTCCACAACAGAACCCATATCCTCAGATGCCTTGCCAGAAAATGGAATAATCAAACTCACGGTGGCTGGATCAATCTCCTGCTCCCTAGGCAACAACGACTGATCAGATGCGGTTTCCCGCTCACTTCTAGATGTTAATTCATTTCTCAAGTGCGTATTGTCCGCTGTCGACTGTGCTATCTTTTCCATTAAAATCCGTACCACTTCTGGTTCCGAAACACTTCGCGTCCTTGACTCTGCCATTGTCTTGCTTTCGTTCTCAGTAACTCGTTTTGTTTAAGACTAAGTACAAGAATAATCTGACTTCCTACAAAAAAAAAAAAAAATTGTTCAAATGGCTCTGAGCACTATGGGACTTAAGAGCTATGGTCATCAGTCCCCTAGAACTAAGAACTACTTAAACCTAACTAACCTAAGGACATCACACAACACTCAGTCATCACGAGGCAGAGAAAATCCCTGACCCCGCTGGGAATCGAACCCGGGAACCCGGGCGCGGGAAGCGTGAACGCTACCGCACGACCACGAGCTGTGGACTGACTTTCTACAACTTCATATCATCATACTCAGTAACATCATAAACCAGTAGAAAGTAATGAAATGCCACGAAAAACGACATCTTACTGTCCCAAAAATACTAACTTTTATTTTGACGAAATAAATAATATGCATACGCAAAACATCTACAATGTGACTTCTGGCGAGCCATACTCAAAACACCAACAAGAAAGAAAACGTTCAACAGTCAAAAGAACAATTTTGGCAGCCCTCACCACATCTTGTGACTGTACTGTAGACAGTGGGCTCGAACGTCATACTGGACAGACGACGTCCGCTATTCTGACACCAAATGTTGTCTGGTGCCAGAATATGGCGTATTGACACCAAATGTAGTAGGTGGGAGCCAGGAGGTGCCATATTAAAACTCGTCCGAGCTTTTCAAATGACTTTTTTTCCCACTACTGAGCTTCGTTCACTTCAGTCAGTGTCACAGGCCCTGCATTGCTGAGGAAGTAACCCCCAGTGGCCTGTGCAACGCAACGCTGTGTCGTGCCGGCCTTGTTCGCCAGCTGTAGAGTTCCGGTTACGTCAGGATGGCTGCGCCAGTAGCCGACTCAGCGGCCACCGCCCTCGTTGACTCTGTGCTGCTTCGCCGGGAGCCATAGGCCGGCCCCACGGCTGCTCCTTCCTCGGCTGCTGTAGCTGGCAACGTGGCGGCAACGACCGCCCCTGTTCTGGTGTCCGAATCTGTGACCCTCGACTTGTAAGTCTCCGGCGTATCGGAAGACGAGACGACTGCCTGTGGTAGCGACCTGAGGAGTGGCCCGCCCTGGCTGGCTGCGGACCCCACGTCAGGCTGAGAGGGTCGAACCAACGACCTGCCGTGGATTGGGACGCTGTCGCCCCATCTGTTGCTGCGTGTAGCCCAGCTGTGTGGCATGCGCCCCCATCCAGGAGAGCTGCCACACTTGAATGAATTCCATTAGAAAACAACACCTATTTATACTCAGCTGCGCGCCTTTGTTTTGCTAACGCATCGCTCAGAGTCATGTTCACCCCACACCACGGTTGCGCCAGTGGGCTCCTTCTGCCTATAGCTTGCGACATGCGAACCGCTGTGTTTACGCTTTTCAGTGGTTTGACGGCCCCTGTGGCCCCCATTCCACTTCACAACAGCTGGTCAGCGTAACTTACTACAATCTGGCCCGCACCTGGCTGTAACTTGTGCTCAGAATATCGCACAAAACTAACTTTCCTTTTTCTAAACGGTGGTGCCGCTACAACCCACAGCAGCGCACGGCACTTTCCATGCTCTGTAAATATCTATTTGTGCCTAATGATTCTATTCTTATGTGAGTTTGAGGTCGCACCAGGCGCTGGGAGAGAGGAAACGTTCTTCGAAATTTGGGAGCTTGCATGTATTTAATGCAAGGTCCTGTTCAATTGCTGCGCCGCCATCAGAACCAGATTCCAGAGTGTCGACTGCGAGATTCTTCGGCAGATATTCTGTCCACAGGTTCGCATCCGACTGGGGTCTTGGGGCCGGTACATCTGGTACCTATGCCCCCCCCCCCCCCCCCCCCCCCCCCCGCGCCCCTTCGGGGGCCTAGGTGTCTCTTCTGCACCATCTGCAGAACCGATGGAGTTGTAGCCATCGCCTTCGCCGTTGCAGCAGTTACACTTCTAGTGTTCGGAGCGGTGTCTGCCGTGGACCAGTGTTTCATTTTTCAATTGTTAAAACATAATCCCCTGTTAACTAACAGAAGTAGGTGGAACTTAGTACCTTGGGCTTATGATTGATGAATCATCTCCATTAACTAACAGTCGAAATCACTGAACAATGCCAATTAACAAACCACAGTGATGCATGCAAGACAATGCGATAAATGTCTTTTGACGGCTGAGTTGTTTCTGCGTCAAAATCAAATTCCAAATATCTTTTCTCCAGTAATATTCAATTCTTAATTGTTCCTCGCTTGTCAAAATTTCTTATTTTCTAAAGGGGACCACTTGCTCTAACCCAGATCTCCTCAGTAAAGCTAACTGATCACTGTCACATGGCGCTGCTGCGTTTCTGCCTACTGTGCGGTATTTTACGTAACAATGGTTTCCTTAACACTAAGACGATGGATTCTTTCTCGTGTCTGAGATTTAAAGATGTATCTAGAGAAGTTACTCTATACAATCGACCTGTTGCACAAATGACTGATAACTTCATGGTGTGGCAAATTTTCTCAGTAAATCAATACGACACAGGCTACAAACTATTTTTGTAAACTAAATTTCATCGCGATATAAGTGGCAGAGAATGTAGTTCTCTAAGATTCTGCTGTAATACAATTCCTATACCATGCTTGCTCCTTACTCGAAGCTTTCAATGTCAAGGGCGCAAGAGAAAGCAAATCCGTGTAAGACAATTGAGGAACTGTCAAACAGTCGTAATCAACATTGGTTGAACGTCCAAGAACATTTTCATCAGATTTGTAAATCCAAAGTGAATCGATCTGCCACATCCAACTTACTGCTTCAGCGGCACAATACTGAAGCGTTTTTTGACCACTTGATCCCTAAATATGAAAAATGAGTCTTGTGATAAGCCGAAAATACAGCTAAGCCAGGCTCACACACAAAGAAGCACTTTTGTGTGTTTGGAATTTTTCCAGGGTCGTTCATTTTGAATTTCTGAAACCAGGACAAAGTGTGAAGGTAGACCTTTACTGTGAAGAACTGGACAGAGTAAGCCATTCTTTATTTGCCAAGTTCCCAGAGATTGTTATCATAAAATGAGTACTGCAACACTGTACTGTGGTAGTCGAACCCTAGAAAAAGAATGAACTGATGAAAAAACAATTTAACAATATAATGTAAGAAAGCATTAGTTTCTGATCCCTCTTATAGGTTTTTTTGTTGGGCATAACAAGTCAATGAATTCAAATAGTAATTATTTTCACCAGGCTGCTTGGTTAAAAGAAGTGCTTTATTTGGCGCTCTTAATCAGTTTCGTGTTTTAGCTAATTTAAAAGTGAATACGTGCTTTAAGTAATAATACATCAACTTACATTCATTATTATCTACACAAGTGGTCGTCGTCAACGGACAAGACTCCGGAATGAGTTTCCAGTAAACGTATGCACACAGATTTGCAGTCCAGCGACATGTGTGAAAGATGTAGAGAAACCACAAGAAAAATTTCCATTCGATATTTTTGGGGAGCAGTGGGACGACGTGGTCTAACGACGTTCTCCGTTCACTGCATCAGCAGACTGGCGTGGCTGCTCCGTAAGAACTGCTTGAACGTCGATTTCCAGTAAGATTTTGGAATATCTACTGTGCTCGAACATCGTGAATCACCTTGAACAAAACGGTTTATTGACAGACAGCCAACACGGATTGAGAAAATATCATTCTTGTGAAACACAACTAGCTCTATATTGTCACGAAGTAATGAGTGCTATCGACAGGGGATGTCAAATTGATTCCAAATTTTTAGGATTCAGAAGACTTTTGACACCGTTCCTCACAAGCGACTTCTAATTAAGTTGTGTGCGAATGGAGAGTCGCCTTAGTTGTGTGAGTAGAATCGTGATTTCCTGAAAAAGTAATTGAGATAGAAGCTGTATCTGGCTTTCCGGAAGGAAGTGTTACAGATCCTCTGTTCCTCCTCATCCACGTCAACGATTTAGGAGACAATGCGAGCAGTACTCTTACATAGTTTCCAGATGATGCTGTCCTTTACCGTCACGTAAAATCAGATAATCAAAAGGAATTGAAGAATGTTTTAGACAATATATGTGCTAAAAATAATCCTCTAAATTTCAGTTACACGACGAATCACACAAATCTAAAGGCTGTAAACTCAACTAAATACTTACGGATTACAATAACGAATAACTTAAATCGGAACTATCACGTAGATAAACTGCGGGGAAAGCAAACCAAAGACTACAATTCATTTGCAGAATTCTTAGAAAACCTAACACGTCTACTAAAGAGACTGATTATACTACGCTTGTCACTCTCTTCTGGAGTACTGCTGTGCGGTGTGGGGTCCGCATCAGGTAGGATTGCCGGAGAACATAGAAAAAGTCCAAAGAAGGGCGGCTAGTTTTGTATTATCGTGAAATAGGGGAGAGTGCCACAGGTGTGATACAGATTCGCAGTCATTAAAACAAAGGCGTTTCTCGCCGCTGGAAGACCTTCTCGTGAAATTTCGAAAATATTTTGATGATGCCAACCTACGTAGCGAGATATGGTCATCATAATAAAATAAGGGATATCACAGCTCGCACGGGAAGGTTTAAATGTTCATTTTTTCCGCGCGGTGTTCAAGAATGGAACGGTAGAGACTAGCTTAAAGGTGGTTCGATGGACCCTCTGCCAGGCACTTAATTGTGAATTGCATTGTAATCGTGTAGCTGTAGCTGTTGTTGGCAGTACATACACGCTGACAAGCATAGATACCCACTATAGGACCCAGTTGTGTCGCTCAATCAAACTCACGTCGGCATCACTGCAATGGTGCTGTGTCCACCGCAGCACAATGTATAAATATTGTCTTAATTAATCTAAATCTTTACATGGAGGTTGATGGCGCCATTTAGCAGTGTTAAATATAGAAGTTTTCAGAATGTACGCGTTGCTGTGCTAACAGCGTTACATACGTTTTCCACTGGAAGAATCATACAAAAATCAGCAGAATCATGTTTTGTTGGCAACATATGGGATTCACTATGGTACTACAATCAGGGGAGATAGAGATGATGTACCAATTCTGAGCAGGGAAAAGTCTGACGAGTTGCATATAGTCGCAGCAAAAATTAGCAGTGATCCAGGAACGTATTTACATCTTTATTCCATTCAAGGACCACAATATTTTATTCCATGAACTTAATTTCGGTCTATGATGACCGTCTTCAGACCTGAGTACAGACACTTTTAGAATCACCTCATGCAAAATTTTTTGGCTCGATGTTACTGGAAAATACCGAAATTAACTAACTGGTTTAAAATATTGTCGTTCATGAATGGAATAAATATATAAAAAAGCAACAGAACTCTCTATTCGAAATAGTGAAATGCTGAGAAATCATGTCTGTTGAGGAGTAATTCTCTCAGAGAAATATGAGCCGTGTCGAAGTGTCGACCTTGGTTGATCGTGGTTGAGTCGTAGTTTTTCGGCTGTTTCTCAGAGACACAAGCTGAGTAGCTGGTCCGAGTGCTGTAGAGAGGGAACAGAGGGAGCTGATTGGGACAGCTGAGTTGTGGCGTAGCGCGGCCGTCTGCCGGGAGACAGCGAGCCGGGCAGTGCAGCAGCGCCGGTCTCTGACGACACGAGCAGCGGCGAGAGCGGCGCACGAGGGGGACAGCACGGAGGCGGAAGTCGCGTCCGTCAGCTGCTGCTGGTCTTCTGTCCTGTGACTGGCAAGCCATCAGCGAGGACAGAGGAACGTGCAGCACATCTTCGACCAAGTGCTAAGGCAGCCGGTACGTGAACCTGGGGAATAGCCAGTTTTGAAAACCAGCGAAGAGATGGTTTCCCCATGTCATTGTGCTCGGGAACATAATTAAAGTGTATTACAAATATATCCAATACAGGTAGTATCCGACCGTCAAAGAAGTAAGACTCATCCCCTTCTGTAACTGACGATTGTTAATTTGATAAACTACCATCCGTTTTGCAGTCTTGTTCACGTCAAGTCAGAGAGAGAGAGAGAGAGAGAGAGAGAGAGAGAGAGAGAGAGAGAGAGAGTGAAACGTCTAAATTTTTGAGAAACAGTCCGATCAACGGGCTGGGTAATGCTTAAGGGGGGGGGGGGGGGGGGGGATAGGACGTCAAACGGGCCGTCTTGGAGCAGGAGAGACACCACAGGACATTTTAATTTGCACTGTCTATATTTTTACGAATAAATTCATAAAACTTTGTGAGCATGACCAGGATGGATTCAGGATTCACAATCATAGCAGTAGACGTTAAAAAAAAAATTTTTTTTACATGTGAAAGTTCACCATTTTTTCACTCCTGTTGGCTGCGTTTGTTGCTATAGGTACACGTTTCTTCATAAGTAAGAGAGATTCTTCGATGAAATTTGCACAGCATACAAACCATACTTATAGGTGTATGAAACTCTAGAAATTATTTAATTTATGAAAAAATGAATGTGCTGTTACATTTTAAACTTTATGTTTAGAAAAAACTCAAATATTATAGTTAATTATCTCAATTTTTGCCACCTTTTTTAATATATTTGGAAAATTCTAGAGTTTCATACACCTGTAAATATGGTTTGTATGCTGTATAAAATTAATCGAAGAAACTCCCTTACTTATGAAGAAAAGTGTACCTGTAGCAACAAATGCAGCCAATGGTAAGTGAAAAAAAGGTCAAATACAAATGTAAAAAAATAGATTATTTTCTTACATTTTTGAACATCCACCACTATAAGTGTAAATCCTGAATCCTTTCTGGTCATTCTTACAAAGTTATATGAATTTATTTTTAAAAGTATCGACAGTGGAAGTTAAAAATTCCTGTGGTGCCTCTCCTGCTCCAAGTCGTCCAGTTTGACGTCCTACCCCCCTTAAGAAGTCAATTGCTTCTAATTGTCAGGTTTAAGTTTAATGCTGAATATATACTTCATATGGTTTTAAATACGTATAACGCTTTCTAATCATAACAAAATCTTTAAAAATTTTCTAACTTACTATAAAGCTAGCGTGTTCTGTTCAAAGTTCAGTATGATTTCTAAAAATCTAGAAAGACACTTAACAGCTTATAAATTTCTTATTGTTTGAAGTTCTAATTTTTCTTGCGTTCTACACAAAATTGAACAGAGAATTTACTTCTTTAGACAATATTTTCGAGGATTAATCACTTTGCTAAGAATAAACTAATACGATGGAACACCTTACAATTGTGCAGCAATGTTTGATTCTATTTGGGCTACTGATGTCAAATAAATGTTTCCATAAGTTTCTCTTGACTTTCAGTAAAGCACCAGTACGTTCCACTTCCGTAAATCTGAGTTCTGACATTGTTCAAAATACAACACTTTAAACAAAGGGAGCTTGATGAAAAGTCGGTCACAGATAAGTGTTGCCTGGAAAATATACAATATGGAAAGACTATAGTCTTTGTTCATGCCATTTTATGTAGAGATTCAGTCATAATGGAGACAGCCGAGATTAAAATAAACAGCAACGACTTTGACAGGGACCAGGTGTGCACACGAGCACGTGGAACGGTCTTTGGATGTGAAGCAAAAGTAAAGATGGATACCTGATGACTGTAGTAAGGCGGATCGACAGGTTCAAACGTGGCGCTGGCCTTTCGTGCCTTCACTGGTCCTCGGGAACGGACCGCAGCTGCTGCGCCTTCAACGCACTTGTCACTTCGGCTCTATCTGATTTCTTCCAAATCCCCCAGTCGTGTCCATATAAGCGAAAAATGGTGCCAGTTCCTGCGGTGAGTAGTATTTTACTCCTGACGAAGATCGTGACGAAAGCTCGAGTGTTTTATTCGACATGATGCGCGTTCTAAATCGAGAACAGTTTATTTAACCTATGGTTCAAATCTACATCTACATCTACATCTATACTCCGCGAGCCACCTTACGGTGTGTGACGGAGGGTACTTATTGTACCACTATCTGATCCCCCCTTCCCTGTTCCATTCACGAATTGTGCGTGGGAAGAACGACTGCTTGTAAGTCTCCGTATTTGCTCTAATTTCTCGGATCTTTTCGTTGTGATCATTACGCGAGATATATGTGGGCGGTAGTAATATGTTGCCCATCTCTTCCCGGAATGTGCTCTCTCGTAATTTCGATAATAAACCTCTCCGTATTGCGTAACGCCTTTCTTGAAGTGTCCGCCACTGGAGCTTGTTCAGCATCTCCGTAACGCTCTCGCGCTGACTAAATGTCCCCATGACGAATCGCGCTGCTTTTCGCTGGATCATGTCTATCTCTTCTATTAATCCAACCTGGTAAGGGTCCCATACTGATGAGCAATACTCAAGAATCGGACGAACAAGCGTTTTGTAAGCTACTTCTTTCGTCGATGAGTCACATTTTCTTAGAATTCTTCCTATGAATCTCAACCTGGCGCCTGCTTTTCCCACTATTTGTTTTATGTGATCATTCCACTTCAGATCGCTCCGGATAGTAACTCCTAAGTATTTTACGGTCGTTACCGCTTCCAATGATTTACCACCTATGGCATAATCGTACTGGAATGGATTTCTGCCCCTATGTATGCGCATTATATTACATTTATCTACGTTTAGGGAAAGCTGCCAGCTGTCGCACCATGCATTAATCCTCTGCAGGTCCTCCTGGAGTACGTACGAGTCTTCTGATGTTGCTACTTTCTTGTAGACAACCGTGTCATCTGCAAATAGCCTCACGGAGCTACCGATGTTGTCAACTAAGTCATTTATGTATATTGTAAACAATAAAGGTTCTATCACGCTTCCCTGCGGTACTCCCGAAATTACCTCTACATCTGCAGATTTTGAACCGTTAAGAATGACATGTTGTGTTCTTTCTTCTAGGAAATCCTGAATCCAATCACAAACCTGGTCCGATATTCCGTAAGCTCGTATTTTTTTCACTAAACGTAAGTACGGAACCGTATCAAATGCCTTCCTGAAGTCCAGGAATACGGCATCAATCTGCTCGCCAGTGTCTACGGCACTGTGAATTTCTTGGGCAAATAGGGCGAGCTGAGTTTCACATGATCTCTGTTTGCGGAATCCATGTTGGTTATGATGAAGGAGATTTGTATTATCTAAGAACGTCATAATACGAGAACACAAAACATGTTCCATTATTCTACAACAGATTGACGTAAGCGAAATAGGCCTATAATTATTCGCATCTGATTTATGACCCTTCTTGAAAATGGGAACGACCTGCGCTTTCTTCCAGTCGCTAGGTACTTTACGTTCTTCCAGCGATCTACGATAAATTGCTGATAGAAAGGGGGCAAGTTCTTTAGCATAATCACTGTAGAATCTTAAGGGTATCTCGTCTGGTCCGGATGCTTTTCCGCTACTAAGTGATAGCAGTTGTTTTTCAATTCCGATATCGTTTATTTCAATATTTTCCATTTTGGCGTCCGTGCGACGGCTGGAGTCAGGGACCGTGTTACGATTTTCCGCAGTGAAACAGTTTCGGAACACTGAATTCAGTATTTCTGCCTTTCTTCGGTCGTCCTCTGTTTCGGTGCCATCGTGGTCAACGAGTGACTGAATAGGGGATTTAGATCCGCTTACCGATTTTACATATGACCAAAACGTTTTAGGGTTCTTGTTTAGATTGTTTGCCAATGTTTTATGTTCGAATTCGTTGAATGCTTCTCTCATTGCTCTCTTTACGCTCTTTTTCGCTTCGTTCAGCTTTTCCTTATCAGCTATGATTCGACTACTCTTAAACCTATGATGAAGCTTTCTTTGTTTCCGTAGTACCTTTCGTACATGATTGTTATACCACGGTGGATCTTTCCCCTCGCTTTGGACCTTAGTCGGTACGAACTTATCTAAGGCGTACTGGACGATGTTTCTGAATTTTTTCCATTTTTGTTCCACATCCTCTTCCTCAGAAATGAACGTTTGATGGTGGTCACTCAGATATTCTGCGATTTGTGCCCTATCACTCTTGTTAAGCAAATATATTTTCCTTCCTTTCTTGGCATTTCTTATTACACTTGTAGTCATTGATGCAACCACTGACTTATGATCACTGATACCCTCTTCTACATTCACGGAGTCGAAAAGTTCCGGTCTATTTGTTGCTATGAGGTCTAAAACGTTAGCTTCACGAGTTGGTTCTCTAACTATCTGCTCGAAGTAATTCTCGGACAAGGCAGTCAGGATAATGTCACAAGAGTCTCTGTCCCTGGCTCCAGTTCTGATTGTGTGACTATCCCATTCTATACCTGGTAGATTGAAGTCTCCCCTTATTACAATAGTATGATCACGAAACTTCTTCACGACGTTCTGCAGGTTCTCTCTGAGGCGCTCAACTACTACGGTTGCTGATGCAGGTGGTCTATAGAAGCATCCGACTATCATATCTGACCCACCTTTGATACTTAACTTAACCCAGATTATTTCACATTCGCATTCGCTAATAACTTCACTGGATATTATTGAATTCTTTACTGCTATAAATACTCCTCCACCATTGGCGTTTATCCTATCCTTGCGGTATATATTCCATTCTGTGTCTATGATTTCGTTACTGTTCACTTCCGGTTTTAACCAACTTTCCGTTCCTAATACTATATGCGCACTATTTCCTTCAATAAGAGATACTAATTCAGGAACCTTGCCCTGGATACTCCTGCATTTTACCAATATTACGTTAACTTTTCCTGTTTTTGGTCTCTGAGGACGGACGTTCTTTACCAACGATGATAATGTCCTCTCTGGTAAGCCGTCAGGTATTTTATCGTTTCGCCCAAGGGGGGGTCCCTCTAACCTAAAAAACCCCCGTGTGCACGCCACACGTACTCTGCTACCCTAGTAGCTGCTTCCGGTGTGTAGTGCACGCCTGACCTGTCTAGGGGGGCCCTACAGTTCTCCACCCAATAACGGAGGTCGATGAATTTGCAACCATTATAGTCGCAGAGTCGTCTGAGCCTCTGGTTTAGACCCTCCACACGGCTCCAAACCAGAGGACCGCGATCGACTCTGGGCACTATGCTGCAGATATTAAGCTCAGCTTGCACTCCGCGTGCGATGCTGGTTGTCTTCACCAAATCAGCCAGCCGCCGGAAGGAACCAAGGATGGCCTCAGAACCCAAGCGGCAGGCGTCATTCGTTCCGACATGTGCTACTATCTGCAGCCGGTCACACCCAGTGCGTTCAATAGCTGCCGGAAGGGCCTCCTCCACATTACGGACGAGACCCCCCGGCAAGCACACCGAGTGCACACTGGCATTCTTCCCCGACCTACCCGCTATTTTCCTGAGGGGCTCCATAACCCGCCTAACGTTGGAGCTCCCTATAACTAATAGGCCCGCCCTCTGTGACTGTCGGGACCTTGCCGGAGAATCGGCCACTGGCCCAACAGGCGAGACATCCTGTGGTGGCTCGGAAACGATGTCATCACCAATAGGAAGCACCCCGTACCTGTTGGAAAGGGGTAAGGCAGCTGCCACGCGGCCAGATCCCACCTTTGCCTTTCAGCCAGGCACGCGCGAGCCCACCATTGTCCGCCATTCACCCTGGAGTGATGGCTGACCGGTAAGATGCTCACTGCCGGAAGACGCAGCGACATCAGGGGTTCCATGTGATTCCAAGGCCACCGAAGTAGGCATAGGTCTCACCACAGTTGCCCCAACGCCACTACGAGCCGACGCCTGCGCCTCGAGCTCGATGAGCCTAACAGACAAAGCCTCCACCTGCCCCCGAAGAGTGGCCAATTCTCCTTGCGTCCGCTCACAACAACCACAGTCCCTACACATGACTATGCTTACCCTACCCTATACGGTGACAAATTCCCAAGATAATCTTCTGATGAGCTACTCTGATAATCAAGAAACACTCACTGAAATGGTTCAAATGGCTATGGAACTTAACTTCTGAGGTCATCGGTACCCTAGAACTTAGAACTACTTAAACCTAACTAACCTAAGGACATCACACACATCCATTCCCGAGGCAGGATTCGAACCTGCGACCGTAGCGGTCGCGCGGTTCCAGACTGTAGCGCCTAGAACCGCTCGGCCACTCCGGCCGGCCATTTAACCTATGAATCGTTATTTGTATGAGGCAATAAACGTATGTGTAACGAATGTAGCTGCTAGCATTTTGGGATATGTAAGTCATACAAACCACAAAGTTCGTATCATTAGAGACCTGTTTCATGGTCAGCTAGTTTCCTTGAGCACCTCCACATGGAGTGAAGTCAAATCAAACGTTTCGTGTTAGCCAATTATCGAGAGTTAAATCAATATCCTTGGATGAAGATTCACTTACGTGTGACTCACGTTAGTACTGTCGCCGACTGATGACAATATGTCAGTTTGTAACACCATAGCTCTAATGCTGTACTGATTTATTTTGCCTTTTGTTTTGTTTAGTGTTATAACATTGGTTTCTGTAAGGGTTGTTGGATTGAATCGATACCATGAGAGTGTTTATTCTTTTCTTTGTAAAAACTCTGATGTCATGGTTTGATTCTATGCAATGTAGTGTATCTATCATTTACATTCTTTGTCTCGTTTGGAGGAAGACAAAACTTAATGTATATAATTGAAATTTTGTTTAAATAATTTTTTTGTAGAAATACCAATATTTGAAAATGTTCTGTTTTAATTAATATGTTTGGCTGTTGTTATGTAATTGCTGACCCTCACTTAGGGTTCTTAGTTATTTTGTATGTAAAAGGTGTTGTGGTTTCCCTCGGGAACGGAAGCGTGTAGCGGGCGCAAATTGTGGTTGGCCTAGGTAGGAAAGGTGGAATTGAGAGTCAGTCGGGGACGAGCTACCAAACTGTCAACTGCTGATGTAAAAGTTGTGTATTGTGCTGGTGCCGAGAGAGGCTTTCCGTGCCGTTTTCCAATGCCTCGGATGGATGGATAAAGAGCTGGAACTATTCTGGAATTGGTAGCTATCATCGCCACCAAGAAATGACAGGGTCCAGCATTTCCGCCTGTAAATCCACCCACCGACATGCACCCGCCACCACGTTGCGCTATCAGACTAAAAAGGAACCAAGGAATTGTAAATACGTAAAGTGAAGGATCAGGTCATTGGATGTTTTAGTGTGCGCAAATATAAGGTAACTTATACTCGAACTCTTATACCTACCTTGATTTTTTATCCCTAGTCACACAACCACTTAGGGTCCTTCCCATGTCAAAATAATGCTTACCGAGTGTTCATACTGTGAAAATAGGAAAGCCAAGTGTTTACTAATTTATGCCATTTGAAGATAGTAAGAAGAAACTAAGTTAAAGTTAATGTAGCAGAACTGAGTATAATAGAAAATGATGCTTGCTGAAAATAATTGTTCTATTAAAACTGTTTATTAATATTTTGTTGCCAATTTCTAAACTGAATGTTCTCAAAACTGTGGCTTATAGAGTTTTGTAAATTAAATGATCACAGTGCAGCATGTTGAAAATAGGTGAGCTATTGTCTTATAACCACGTCAAGTCGTATTCTACTGTAGTAAAAGTTGAGAACTATTACTGTTGAAAGTTACATGTTCATGCTCGATAAGGGCTTGTTCCTCTAGTGTATTGATTGTGTGTTTAATTTATTCTGCTACAGCGGTCAAGATTAAGGGGCCTCCTCCATTGAAAGTAGTTCAAATACACAAAGTCGCTTGATTATAGAAAGTTTCAATTACTCTTGCTATACAAGTGAAATTCTGCACAATATTGGGTTCCTCTTGTGTATTAAAAGTGCATGTTAATGGTGTAACAGGATCAACAGTTTGTCTATAGTGCTCATGCAAGATAACGATTAATAGGAAGACCACTATCTATGAAAACAATAATTTCTTAATTCAAAAGACAGTGAGAAGTAATCTGTTAGTGAATTCCATTTAATTTTCATTCTAAGTAGAAAGGTGTTTAGTATTGAGAGACTTAATCTATGCACAATAACTAATTTTGCTGTGATCCATATCCATATTTCATGTCAGATCGGAATATGTTTGAAAAGTAATATTGAACCTATGTCCAATTTACGATTCTGCAGTGTATATTAATATTAACATTACTGAGACCATTCAGTTTGACTAAGTCTTCAATGTAATAGTGTGTTTCGTTATCTTTTATATTTATGCAAATAGTTTGTTCTGATCTGTTAGCTCCAGCCTTAACGTGAACATACTGTATGCAGGTGCCAGAGTTCATTGCACTCGTGTGTGGCATAGTATAGGTTGTGTTTGTCCGTTAAAGTTACTCATACCTATTTTCTTGAACAAGAATGTCAATCATTCTCATGCCTAATTATGCTGGCGAACGTTTTCTTTATTCTTTGAACTGTGTAGATCGGCAACATATTGCTTATTACTGTTTAAATATTTACGTAATTCTGACTTTCACTTCCGATAATCCACCTCCGTTAGGTACAACACAGTCAACATAACAAAATTCCTCTCAGAGGGTAACACTGCTCTGTTGCTTTACACCATAATTGTTTTAACAAGATAGTTTTATTTCAGTACCTCTCTCCAGCTTTAAGGATATGGTATAGCAGTAGCAGACGGGAGTGGTACAAGTTACACTTAAATCTTGTATCAACTGTTACAATTTTATTCCTTCTAAAATCCTTCTAAATTTCTATTTATTCTACATCTACATCTACATTGATACTCCGCAAGCCACCAAACGGTGTGTGGCGGAGGGCACTTTACGTGCCACTGTCATTACCTCCCTTTCCAGTTCCAGTCGCGTATGGTTCGCGGGAAGAACGACTGTCTGAAAGCCTCCGTGCGCGCTCTAATCTCTCTAATTTTACATTCGTGATCTCCTCGGGAGGTATAAGGAGGGGGAAGCAATATATTCGATACCTCATCCAGAAACGCACCCTCTCGAAACCTGGCGAGCAAGCTACACCGCGATGCAGAGCGCCTCTCTTGCAGAGTCTGCCACTTGAGTTTATTAAACATCTCCGTAACGCTATCACGGTTACCAAATAACCCTGTGACGAAACGCGCCGCTCTTCTTTGGATCTTCTCTATCTCCTCCGTCAGACCGATCTGGTACGGATCCCACACTGATGAGCAATACTCAAGTATAGGTCGAACGAGTGTTTTGTAAGCCACCTCCTTTGTTGATGGATTACATTTTCTAAGCACTCTCCCAATGAATCTCAACCTGGTACCCGCCTTACCAACAATTAATTTTATATGATCATTCCACTTCAAATCATTCCGCATGCATACTCCCAGATATTTTACAGAAGTAACTGCTACCAGTGTTTGTTCCACTATCATATAATCATACAATAAAGGATCCTTCTTTCTATGTATTCGCAATACATTACATTTGTCTATGTTAAGGGTCAGTTGCCACTCCCTGCACCAAGTGCCTATCCGCTGCAGATCTTCCTGCATTTCGCTACAATTTTCTAATGCTGCAACTTCTCTGTATACTACAGCATCATCCGCGAAAAGCCGCATGGAACTTCCGACACTATCTACTAGGTCATTTATATATATTGTGAAAAGCAATGGTCCCATAACACTCCCCTGTGGCACGCCAGAGGTTACTTTAACGTCTGTAGACGTCTCTCCATTGATAACAACATGCTGTGTTCTGTTTGCTAAAAACTCTTCAATCCAGCCACACAGCTGGTCTGATATTCCGTAGGCTCTTACTTTGTTTATCAGGCGACAGTGCGGAACTGTATCGAACGCCTTCCGGAAGTCAAGAAAAATAGCATCTACCTGGGAGCCTGTATCTAATATTTTCTGGGTCTCATGAACAAATAAAGCGAGTTGGGTCTCACACGATCGCTGTTTCCGGAATCCATGTTGATTCCTACATAGTAGATTCTGGGTTTCCAGAAATGACATGAAACGCGAGCAAAAAACATGTTCTAAAATTCTACAAGAGATCGACGTCAGAGATATAGGTCTATAGTTTTGCGCATCTGCTCGACGACCCTTCTTGAAGACTGGGACTACCTGTGCTCTTTTCCAATCATTTGGAACCCTCCGTTCCTCTAGAGACTTGCGGTACACGGCTGTTAGAAGGGGGGCAAGTTCTTTCGCGTACTCTGTGTAGAATCGAATTGGTATCCCATCAGGTCCAGTGGACTTTCCTCTATTGAGTGATTCCAGTTGCTTTTCTATTCCTCGGACACTTATTTCGATGTCAGCCATTTTTTCGTTTGTGCGAGAATTTAGAGAAGGAACTGCAGTGCGGTCTTCCTCTGTGAAACAGCTTTGGAAAAAGGTGTTTAGTATTTCAGCTTTACGCGTGTCATCCTCTGTTTCAATGCCATCATCATCCCGTAATGTCTGGATATGCTGTTTCGAGCCACTTACTGATTTAACGTAAGACCAGAACTTCCTAGGATTTTCTGTCAAGTCGGTACATAGAATTTTACTTTCGAATTCAATGAACGCTTCACGCATAGCCCTCCTTACGCTAACTTTGACATCGTTTAGCTTCTGTTTGTCTGAGAGGTTTTGGCTGCATTTAAACTTGGAGTGGAGCTCTCTTTGCTTTCGCAGTAGTTTCCTAACTTTGTTGTTGTACCATGGTGGGTTTTTCCCGTCCCTCACAGTTTTACTCGGCACGTACCTGTCTAAAACGCATTTTACGATTGCCTTGAACTTTTTCCATAAACACTCAACATTGTCAGTGTCGGAACAGAAATTTTCGTTTTGATCTGTTAGGTAGTCTGAAATCTGCCTTCTATTACTCTTGCTAAACAGATAAACCTTCCACCCTTTTTTTATATTCCTATTAACTTCCATATTCAGGGATGCTGCAACGGCCTTATGATCACTGATTCCCTGTTCTGTACAAGAATCGAAAAGTTCGGGTCTGTTTGTTATCAGTAGGTCCAAGATGTTATCTCCACGAGTCGGTTCTCTGTTTAATTGCTCGAGGTAATTTTCGGATAGTGCACTCAGTATAATGTCACTCGATGCTCTGTCCCTACCACCCGTCCTAAACATCTGAGTGTCCCAGTCTGTATCTGGTAAATTGAAATCTCCACCTAAGACTATAACATGCTGAGAAAATTTATGTGAAATGTATTCCAAATTTTCTCTCAGTTGTTCTGCCACTAAGGCTGCTGAGTCGGGAGGTCGGTAAAAGGAGCCAATTATTAACCTAGTTCGGTTGTTGAGTGTAACCTCCACCCATAATAATTCACAGGAACTATCCACTTCTACTTCACTACAGGATAAACTACTACTAACAGCGACGAACACTCCACCACCGGTTGCATGCACTCCATCCTTTCTAACCACCTTCTGTACCTTTGTAAAAATTTCTGCAGAATTTATCTCTGGTTTAAGCCAGCTTTCTGTACCTATAACGATTTCAGCTTCGGTGCTTTCTATCAGCGCTTGAAGTTCCGGTACTTTACCAACGCAGCTTCGACAGTTGACAATTACAATACCGATTGCTGCTTGGTCCCCGCATGTCCTGACTTTGCCCCGCACCCGTTGAGGCTGTTGCCCTTTCTGTACATGCCCAAGGCCATCTAACCTAAAAAACCGCCCAGCCCACGCCACACAACCCCTGCTACCCGTGTAGCCGCTTGTTGCGTGTAGTGGACTCCTGACCTATCCAGCGGAACCCGAAACCCCACCACCCTATGGCGCAAGTCGAGGAATCTGCAGCCCACACGGTCGCAGAACCGTCTCAGCCTCTGATTCAGACCCTCCACTCGGCTCTGTACCAAAGGTCCGCAGTCAGTCCTGTCGACGATGCTGCAGATGGTGAGTTCTGCTTTCATCCCGCTAGCGAGACTGGCAGTCTTCACCAAATCAGATAGCCGCCGGAAGCCAGAGAGGATTTCCTCCGATCCATAGCGACACACATCATTGGTGCCGACATGAGCGACCACCTGCAGATGGGTGCACCCTGTACCCTTCATGGCATCCGGAAGGACCCTTTCCACATCTGGAATGACTCCCCCCGGTATGCACACGGAGTGCACATTGGTTTTCTTCCCCTCTCTTGCTGCCATTTCCCTAAGGGGCCCCATTACGCGCCTGACGTTGGAGCTCCCAACTACCAGTAAGCCCACCCTCTGCAACTGCCCGGATCTTGCAGACTGAGGGGCAACCTCTGGAACAGGACAAGCAGCCATGTCAGGCCGAAGATCAGTATCAGCCTGAGACAGAGCCTGAAACCGGTTCGTCAGACAAACTGGAGAGGCTTTCCGTTCAGCCCTCCGGAATGTCTTTCGCCCCCTGCCACACCTTGAAACGACCTCCCACTCTACCACAGGTGAGGGATCAGCCTCAATGCGGGCAGTATCCCGGGCAACCACAGTCGTAGTCCGATCAGGGGATGCGTGGGACGAGCTGCCCGTCCCCGACAAACCCCCATCCGGACCCCCACAGTGATGCCCATTGGTAACCTCAAGCTGTGTGACCGAAGCCAACACTGCCTGAAGCTGGGAGCAAAGGGATGCCAACTCAGCCTGCATCCGAACACAGCAGTTGCAGTCCCTATCCATGCTAAAAACTGTTTTGCAAAAAAAAAAAACCGTCTGAACTAATCTACAGAGAGCGCAAACAAATCGACAAAATTTAAACGGTTATTAAAATACAAGATTGCCTAGGAAATGCAGTAATGCTGCTACTTGCGCACTGCTGACACTGCTCGGCGGCGGAAGGAGACTAAGCGAAATCACACTATTCAGGTACTGAAACGCGATGCTACAACTCTCAAATACTATAATACGCCCGAAATTTATGAATTAAACAATGCAAGTACCAAAAACACGCAAAGAAATTAAGAATTAAACTATGTAACAAACGAGTGAGCTAGGAGTATACGACTTGCTGCTCAGCTGCTTATCCAACGGCGGCAGGGAGCACACTGACTGTGACCAACCGACACTGGCCGTTCAAAAACAAAAACAGTAGACAAACGACTACGCGAATTTACACTATTCAGGTACTGAAACGCGATGCTACAACTCTCAAATACTATAATACCCCCGAAATTTATGAATTAAACAATGCAAGTACCAAAAACACGCAAAGAAATTAAGAATTAAACTATGTAACAAACGAGTGAGCTAGGAGTATACGACTTGCTGCTCAGCTGCTTATCCAACGGCGGCAGGGAGCACACTGACTGTGACCAACCGACACTGGCCGTTCAAAAACAAAAACAGTAGACAAACGACTACGCGAATTTACACTATTCAGGTACTAAAACGCGATGCTACAACTCTCAAATACTATAATACGCCCGAAATTTATGAATTAAACAATGCAAGTACCAAAAACACGCAAAGAAATTAAGAATTAAACTATGTAACAAACGAGTGAGCTAGGAGTATACGACTTCCTGCTCAGCTGCTTATCCAACGGCGGCAGGGAGCACAAGACTTTTCAGTGCACAGAATTTCCAGCCGCAGCAAGAATGTTTTCTTTTAGGGATGTTGACTTATTTTATCATCCATGGTTAGATATGTAGGTGTTTATCAGCATTTGTTTACAAACTGAATAGACTTAATATTGACTAGATATGATAATGTAGTGTCGCGGAATAGAAAAGAGTTGGAAAACGTGGAATATTGTCAAAGTTTCGTTGCCTATGCCGAGAGCCAAAGGCAGTAAGTTAGCCAAGAGGTAAGAGGATTGCACATATATCGGAATGTGTCGTCATGCAGAGGTAATGGCCTGGTTACACCCAACAGGCAAGAGAGAATTTCTTAGCACGAGGGTTTGTGTTAGACGGAGACTTCATAGAGTGCAAGACAGAGGTATAGCGTCAGCTGTACCGCATTTCGCACCTTCGCGTAAGACTGCCATAACAACACGTAACTCTGTTGCAAGGACACCTAAGGGGCGGGTACAACAGATGAATCAGCAGAATGCATTCATTACAAACAAGCATGACGTCAGGGCGTCGCTCGTGCTTCCTTTAAATACGCCAGCTTTGATAGCAACAAGGCATTCGTAGTTAGACTTGCAGTTAGATGTATACTGGGTCGCTGCGTAGCGCTCAGCTCGGTGATCGACATGTTAATCCTTATTAAGGAGAGGTGGCAGTAAGGGTGGCCCATCCAGCAGCAGACGTGAGGGGACAGTACCAGCTCTGGTCGCTGCCGCTGTCAATCATCAAGCCAGGATTAGCAGACATCCCGGCAGACTCGCTCGCCACCAATGCTGACCACATCAGTGAGCCGTTGTTGAGATCATGCAGGGCCTAGGCCCTGTGCATCCGCCGTCACAACCGGGTGAGCTGACGACGCTGGGGGACTGAAGCCCGTTCCGAACATCCACCACGGACGAGCCACCAGGAGGAGCAGGGAAGAAGACGGGGTGGGACAGAGTACATTCCGCACTACGAGAACGCCTCTCGTGCCGACAGCGCCGGGACTCCAACCCGGAGCCTACACGCACAGCAGCCGCTGTCCACCAGCCGGGCGCCGCCAGCCACGTGCGGCCGAAGTACGAAGTAAGGGCATTCCTTCGCTATGTCACAGCACGCGGCACTGCGCTAGCAAGACTGTGCGGCCCGGAGCTGGTGTCATCGCTAAGAGTCAGCGAGGACTCGGGAAGGTCGTTGATACCACCAGGCCACACTGTACTTGGCAGGAATAAAAGTGTTATGAAATTAATAATGTTTCTGGGGCGTTTCTGACGCGTCCACAGTCATTTCCTAGCATCCTGACAACTGGAGAGGTCACCGCTCGGCCTCCAGTCCACTGTGGGCAACCGAGACCACAATAATCACAGTGTTCTCAGAGTTCTTAATCTCTTGCTCGATGTTATGGCATACAGTTTCCTTTATCCCATTAATTTCGTTTGTTTTAACGTGGTCTAAGTTTTTCTGACAGATATCGTGAAGTAGCTCTCTAAATTCAGTGTCATAACCTCCTCTTTACAAAGAAATGCAAAGGTAGAGATTATTTTCTGCGGCGTACACCTGAGTTTTCACGACCACGCCACACGATACACAAGAGAGTGCTGCCAGATGCCGCCTGTCAAGGCACTTGCAACGCAACCGCAGGCCATTCAGCCTTTGACAACTGCTGCAGAATGTGGGGGCGTCACATTTACTGGATATAGCACTGCTGTGTCGACACTACGAGCCACATGACACTAGCCTAAATTCCTAGCATCCACTCTCGAACGACACGTGGGAAAAAGGAGCACTTAAATCTTTGTATGAAAGCTCTGATTTTTCTTATTTTAGCACGATGAGCATTTCTCCCTATGTAGGTGGGTGCCAACAGAGTACTTGCAGTCGGAGGAGAAAATTGGTGACTGAAATTTCACGAGAAGATCCTGGCGCAAAGAAAAACGCGTTTGTTATAATGGTCAACACTGCAGTTCATCTATCATGCCTATGGCACTGCCTCGCCTATTTCGCGATAGAACAAAACGAACTTCCCTTCTTTGAAGTCTTTCGATATCCCCCATCAGTCCCATCTGTTGAGGATCGCGCACATCACCCAGTCTGCGGAAGAGAGCCTACAAGCGTAGTGTAAGCAGTCTCTTAGTTGACCTGTTGCACTTTCTAAGTGCTCTGCCAGTAAATCGGAGTCTTTGGTTTACTTTCTCCACAGCGTTATCTAAGTGAAGATCCCCATTTAAGTTACTCGTAGTTGTAATCCTTAGGTATTTGGTTGAATTTACAATCTTTATATTTCTGTGATTTATCGTGTCACCGAAATTTATCAGATTCTTGCAGTATTCATGTCGATGACTTAACACTTTTCACTGTTTAGTGTCAATTGCCACATTTTTCACCACATACATATATTGTCTAAATCATTTTTCAGTTGCTTTTGATCACCTGATGACTTTACTTTAAATGATAGCACCATCTACAAGCAATCAAAGATATATACTCACATCGTTTCCAATGTCGTTTATGTGGCTTGGGAACAGCAAACAGCCTATAACATTTCCTTGGCGAACACCAGATATTACTTGTATTTTACTCGACGACTTTCCATTAGTTACTAAGAAGTGGAAATCACGAATGTAGTCGTACAACTGAGGCGATACTCCATAAGCAGACAATTTTATTACAAGTCGCTTAGGAGCAACAGCCTCAAAAGCCTTGTGGAAAACTGAAACTACAGAATCAGTTTGTCATCCGTTGTCGATAGCGTTCAATATTTCGCGAGAATGATGATCTAATTGCGATTCACAAGAACGATATTTTCAGAATGCGTGCTGACTATTTGTCAATAAATCGTTTTCTTCGAGGTAATTCATAACATTCGAAAAAAAATTCCATAATCCCGCAACAAATATACATTATGGTATGGGTTTGTAATTGAAGGCGTTACTTCCATTTCCTTTCTTGCTTATTGGTGTAATTTGTGCAACTTTCGAGTCTAGGTAAGGATCTTTCGGCGACCGAGCTGAGTATGCTAGCTAAGTATAGAACAGCTTACTCTGAAAGAAACGTGACTGGTATACAATCTGGACCTCAGGCCTTGCCTTTAGTAAGTGATTTACGCTGCTACACTACACTGTTATCTACTTCAAAATTATATTGGCAGTTGTTCTAGATTCGAATTCTTGAGTATTTACGTCGTCTGCTCTCTCGAAGGAGTTTCGACAAATGTGTTTAAGAACTCTGGTTTAGTGTCACTGTCAACAGTGACATCACCATTGTTACAGGGTAGTGAAGGTAGTGACTGCGTCGTGCCGCTGGTATACTTAACATATGACCTGAATCTCTTTGGATTTTCTGACGTATTTGGAGGCAGTGTTTCGTTTTGAAAAGTATTAAAAGCATCTCACATTGAATTCACCCTTACTTTCGAGTTTCTTTAAAACACCGCCATTCTTGGAACCTTTGCTTTTTTTAAGTTTGGCATGCTTTTTTAGTTGCTTCTGCAACAGTGTTCTGACCAGTTTTCTATACAATGATGGATCAGTACCATGGTTTACTATTTTATTTGGTACATCTCTCTGTTGCCGTCGATATTATTTCTCTGAATTGAAAGTACATCTGGTTTATGCTTACGTAGTTAGTTCGGAAGGATTGGAAACTGTTTCTTAGAAAGGCGTCAAGCAAATTTACATCAGCTTTTTCTAAATATTTGAACTTTGCGTTTATTTTTGGTGGTTTTGGATGCTACATTGTTCAGCTCCACTACAACAGATTTGTGGCCACTAATCGCTGTATCCGTTATGATGCTCCATATTTGCTCAGGGTTATTTATTTCTATGGTGTTAAATATGTTTTCACAACCATTTACACTTCGGGTGGGCTTCTGGACTAAATATTAAAAACAAATTTGAGAAAGTATTCAGAACAATTTCAGACGAAATTTTATGCCTACCGCCGGCTGTTTATTATTATCAGCTTTGAACATCTATTTTTGCCAACATATCGATGGTACATTGGCGTCACAACCAGCTATAATTGTATAAGAGGGATACCTATTTTAAACAAGGCTCAAGTTTTCTCTGAACTGTTCTGCAACTGTATCATATTAGTCATTATTCGGTAAAAGAAACCAATTATTAATTTATTCCTGTTGCAAAGTATAGCCGCTGAAAGTGTAAGTCACAGGAACTATCTACTTCAATTTCATTAAAAGATAAACTGCTTCTGACAGCAATAAACATTGCGCCACCAACTGTATTTAATCTACCCTTTCTACACCGTTAGGTCCTTCGTAAAAATTTCGACTGAACGCGTTTCCAGATTTAGCCAGTTTTCCATACGTATAACGATTTGAGCTCCAGTGCTCTCTATTAGCGCTTGGAGCTCTGGTTCTTTCCCAACACAGCTACGACAATTTACAATGACAATACCGACTGTTCCTAGGGCTACGTTCCTGTGTTTGCCATTCACCCTGTTAGACTGATGCCCTTTCTGCTGTTCCCAGAGACCCTCTAACATAGAAAAACCCCTCAGTCCCCTCAATGCAGCGCCCGCTACCAGTACAGCCGCTTCTTGTCTGTAGGTGACCCCTGACCTATTACGCGGAACCCGCAAACCCACCATCCTTTAGCGCAAGCCCAGGGATCTGCAGGCCCCACGGTCACAGAACAGCCTGAGCCTCTGACTGAGGCACACTCGTCTTTGTAACAAAGAACCACAGTCGGTACTGCGCTGGGCGACCATTATAGGACGCCGCCCAGCAGCTCCCCAGTCGGTGCGGGTCCCAGTCTCACCAACAATGCACTACTTTGCAACTGTAGGGAGTACATTTCTCGAACGTTAGCGCACACAATCGGGACACACGACATCGCCAGTGCAGCCTACGGCAGTATTTCTCGGTCGTTGCAGAGTGCTCAATTGGCACCCTCAAGAACTATTACCACGTTAGTGGCAATCTCTGATCAGATCAGAGCGATATTTGCGTTGCTGTCACGAAGAAACTGTTTCAGTTGCTCGGCGTTATCGTGCTCTCTCTGTGTCGTAATAAAGTTCTGTTTTTCTTGGCTACCTGGGCGCCTTTCTCTGCATGAATCACTCACAACGGAAACTACATTTTCAGTTCTTACTTTTTTGTTAATTAGTGCACTACTAAATGATGGACTGATTGTTACTTCCTAAGCAGGCCTAGGTAAAGCATGCATTGCCATTTTGATGTTCGTTGTTAAGATGAGGAACTTTCAGTGTAGCCTCAGCAGGTCAGACTTGGAATAAACCAGTTGGTTCGAAACTAGTCGCCAAACGTAACTTGGACAGATTTTTTTAAATAGTCGCTTCATGAAATATTAGAAAAAAGGTGGCTGGTCCCGCATGAACAAAATGCTGAAGCTGAAAAAAATTACATTTAATATCTGCACAGATATCAATGGAGGAGATATGCAAGTAGCAACTGATACAGAGCACAAATTTTCAAATTCAAAATTTTTCCAAAAGCATCTGTCAATGGGCAAGCCACTCACTGAACTGTATCTCTGATTCTGGTAACATTTAGATGACAAGAGCTTCCAGATTATGTCTCCCTGTATGGCTTGAGAGGCCAGGTCTTGCTACCTCGGGTTCTGTCACGCTAATGCGCTGAATCTTTGTAAACCACACTGTACCAACTATGAGGGAAATGTAATGTAATAGGGCGTGTGTAAACGTCTGCCCGTATTTGCTTGTAATTCGGTCACCACCAATGCTTTGTGCACAAGCTTCTGCCAAGTTGAGGCAACGAATGACAATGTCCGTCAACAAACGTTGACAGCTTACGACAAATCAAGGCGAGTTTCACAGGACAGACATTCGTTTCTTGAAAATTCTGTCATCCCTATGTACGGAGACGCTATCCTAGGCAAATAAATCGGTAGGTTGGCAGTACAGTTTCCCGAATGAAGCAGGAATGCTGCACCCGCATAATAGATCCATAGAACCGGCTCGGCACAATTCTTAGCTAACTGGGGCTTATAGGTGAGCCGCTGCAACCCAACAGAAATTGTATGATACAACATAGTACGCCAAATTGTATGAAACGTGATTCAGCCGATATATCATCAAAATTTCGGCCCCCATAGAAACATACATATAGCACAACACGTTCGTGAGGCATAGCAGCCCAGCCTTGGGTGAAAGTCACCAGATTGACTCCTATAGCGAGCGAGTTCGTTGCCAGCGAACCAAATCTCTCTAGGACCTGCTAATAATGTGCACCCAAGGACAACCATCACAAAATTTCAGGAATTGATAGAAATGACGGATAAGAGGGTATTGCGCTACTATTAACTATAAAGACAATCTGCACTCCTCGTAGAACTCAGGTAAATGATATTTAGCCGCTCAATAAACTGAAATTGTGAGACGTACTAAATTTTACGGCTATGTACTGTCCTCTTCAAGCTCAGATTTCCGTAATCATATGGTCACATATAATCACCTACAGACGCTAGAATGCATACATGCGACAGATTGTAACGTACAAGCTCGCTTGCCTAGCAAGCAGATAAACGATTCCATCCGTAATTAACTAGCTAATTGTGTGGCTCAATCAGACATATTTTACTAGCCAACCAAACCCTGATCCGCCACCTCGTCACAACGCCCGTACTCGGTATATAGTACACTACTTTATTCATCTCTATCGCCAAAACGCCGATGGTAACTGCTCATTGACGTTCTAGATAGTAGCCACATCTAACTGTAGCTCCATGATGAGTAGGAAGCACATTGGACGGACTGTAATCGTTTTAAGCGACAATGATATCAAAAGAAGTAAGCATCTGCCAATTCGCGGACGGCAAACCCTGACCTAATGTCAATGCTATTTTTAGCCTGTGACCAATCTTCTTTCTACTCTATTTTTAGTCAATGACCTGCTTTCTCTTCTGACAGCACAAGATTGTGAAATCGGCAGTCGTAAATTTAAAATTGTTGGGGAGTTCGAACATGCCTACGCTTTTGCTCTGGAAGGCAATTTAGTCTCAGGCTTTGTGTCTCTAAATTTTGCAATGCTGCCGCACCACCACGTCAGAGGTAGTCTGCAACTATGATAGTACTCACTAAACAGTAGCTATAGACAATCAAACCATCGTGCAAAGGTTACGATGTTACCGTCGCTCCATTAGCTATTAAAAAGCAAGAATTAGGAAGTCGTCCACACCAGTCTTTCAACCAAGTACGCTCTAACACGAAAAAAAGACAGACCATGAAGGAATTATGTGAATGGGATGGAAATCGGTAGATGTTATGTATATGTACAGACAAATGATTACAGTTTCGGAAATACTGATGATTTTTGCAACACAAAGATCTTCAAAAACATGTTAAATCAGTAATGTGTTGATCCACTTCTAGCCTTATGCAAGCGGTTAGTGGGCTTGGCATTGACTGACAGCCATTGGATGTCGTTCTAAGGGATCTAGTGCCAATTGGCACGTTAAATCGTCAAAATTCCGAGCTGGTTAGAGGGTCATGCACGTAATGCACCAACCGTTCTAAGTTTAGGAGAGATCTGGTGATCTTGCTGGCCAAGGTAGAGTTTGGCAAGCACGAAGAAAAGCAGTAGAGACGCTCGTCGAGTACACGAGGTCATTATCGTGCTAAAATGTAAGCCCAGGTAGGCTTGCCATGAAGGGGATGACAACCAAACCAGTCCTGCTGTGAAAACAAATGGCACACCAGATCATCACTTATGATCGTCGGGCCGTATGTCTGGCGACAGTCATGGGTGGGGGGGGGGGGGGGGTTATTCAACCGCTGTCTTCATTGGTCATAGGGGCTCCGTTCTAAGTGGGACTCATCATTGAAGACTGTTGGTTCAAATGGCTCTGAGCACTCTAGGACTTAACATCTGAGGTCATCAGTCCCCTAGAACTTAAAACTACTTAAACCTAACTAACCTAAGGACATCACACACATCCATGCCCGAGGCAGGATTCGAACCTGCGACCGTAGCGGTCGTGCGGTTCCAGACTGAAGCGCCTAGTGCTCGACTACAACGGCCGGCTGAAGACAATTCTATTCCAATAATTAAAATTCCAGGCCAACGACGTGTTTTATTATGGTGGCAAGTCCATCTGGTCTGAATCCAGAACCCACTTATTAACCCGCTGCACAAACAGAAGGGCTTCTATGAACGCAATGAGTGCAGAAATGAAACGCGATTATACTGTTGACGAGACACACTGCAGCCATCGAAACTCTGCAGTGCATAGTACGAAGGAAGACTGATGTGATACGAAAATAATATTCTTTAATGCAGTTGGTAGTTCTGTGAATCGTTATGTCAAGAATAAAACTGTAGAATCGAAAGCAGTAGAGTGCAGCGCCGCCTAGCGGCAGTTAGGTAGTCACGCGTCGTCTCCCAGAAATGACGGCTGGAGCCGTGGCCCCCGCCAGTTATCAGGACTGAGTGCAAACAGCCGAGACAGGCGCAGAACCAGAGCTGCGTACAGTTTCAAATTAGTCCCACTGAGCACCCACAATACCGAATAATAATTACGATTATTAACAACAAGCATGAATAAGCATCGTCAGTTCGAGGCTGACAACTGAAGGGCGAATATGATGCACGAGATGTCATTGTGGCAAGTGAGTAAAATTTCAAAATCGTGTACGTGGTTTAGTGTTATGTATATATACACTAGTGTCAAAAAGTTAAGCGTAATCACGAAAAGTGGACGTATTGCCTTGTTATAATATCGGAAGTATTGCCGAATAAGCTACAGCTTAATCACATGACATTTGGCGTACAGCAGTGCCCGAAAAATAAGTTAAAAAATAAGTTTAAAAAACTAAGCTAAACATCTGTAAGAGAATAACACAGCTGGGAAACTTTCGCAAGGAAAGAAGGTTTTAATAAGGGATGTGATTACCCCGAACAGCCACACAGGCTGCAGAGTGACGTGGCACGCCGTCTACGAGATGGTTCAGGAGTTCTCTTGGCAGTCGAACCCGTCCCTCAGCAACAGTGGTGCGGACGTCTGAGAGTGTTATTGGTGGCAGCTGCTGGGATGCATTTTGGTTTCCCAGGCATGTTTTATGGGCAAATGGAACTATATGGTTTCATAGAAAGGTAATTTGTACCAAGGCCAAGATTCGAACTTACTTCCACTACAGTTGGAGAGCCTCTACAATGCTGTCAGAGTTTAGGTGGTACCAAGTGGGCTGACTCATGAATGAGAATTTAGGTTGAGGAGAGAGGTGTGTGAGGATAGACTGTGCAGTTTTGCAGAGCCACTGTACCAGGGTGACCTAGTCGTTGCTGCATCTGCTTGTTGAGCAGGAGACCCGGGTTCGAATCCCGGCGATGGTAGAATTTTTCATTGATCGCATCAGTCTGCATATATAGGTCATAGATATTCTATAGGATTCAGCTCCAGGATCTCGTTGGCCATGTCAGGGATATCTTCACCGTCAAGAAATTTGTCCACCGCAGCAGCTCGATTCCGATGGGCGTTATCGTCCAAAAAGAGGAAGTCTGGGCGGACTACACCTCTGAAAATGCGAACATGTCACAGTTTACAGGATTGTTTTGTACGGCCATTCAACACGATGCCTGCCCATACTATCTCGCCATCGCCACGAAACTGATCTCTTTCCACGATGTTCCTGGAACTGTATCGGCTAACATATTCTCTCCAGAGTAATATGCGACGTGAATCATTTTCCAGACTGGAGCAGAATTCGTATGTGAAGAGCACATTCCGTCATTAATTTTCATGGTCCAATTTTGATACTGCGTACTCCACAATGCACGTCCTCTCTCTGAGCTGGACTTAGCCGGATGCACTTCGTCAGACGACTGGCAAACAGCCCTGCTTTGTGAGACTCCGATAAACAGTTTGCGGGAAACAGCAACTCCCGTGGTATCTGCAAGCTCTGCAGCCAATTGTCTTGCAGGTGTACTCATATTTCTTCGGGGAAGTTACAACCGAATATCGGTCCTTCTGCGGGCTGATTATTCTTGATCGACCTTGTACTGGCCTTCGAAGAACATCTCCTGTGTCTCGACATAGTGCCCAAAGCCTCGAAAGGAATGTGGTACATCCAAGCATACTTCCACATTGGCCTGTGTCTGGCCTGCTTTCAGGCGGCGGATCCGAGTGGGGTCTTTGTGGAGTTGTGTTGTGAAATGCACCAAGAGACTACATTCTGCGCCGGCCGCGGTGGTCTCGCGGTTCTAGGCGCGCAGTTCGGAACCGTGCGACTGCTAAGGTCGCAGGTTCGAATCCTGCCTCGGGCATGGATGTGTGTGATGTCCTTAGGTTAGTTAGGTTTAAGTAGTTCTAAGTTCTAGGGGACTGATGACCACAGCAGTTGAGTCCCATAGTGCTCAGAGCCATCTGAACCATTCTGCTCACTATTATCGAACAAACAAGACTGAGACATGAGTGGTCTCGTCCACTGTTTGTGTTAACTTTTCGATTACGCTCTTATTAACAGCATGGAGCACTCCTTTAACGTAAGGAAAGAACAAGAAGATTTCGGTAGTTAATATTTGCGGTGATGTTGCGTGATTGCTCACCCTTTCTCTTTCCATTTCAGAGATGATGCTTAACTTTTGGACACTGGTGTACAAATATGTGATTTTAATAATTCATTATTATTACTTTTGTTGTACATTTAAGTACTGCACTGCTACATGCACTATAGATATACACTGAAGAGCTGAAGAAACTGGTACATCTTCCTAATATCGTCTAGGGCCACCGCGAACACGCAGAAGTGCCGCAACACGACGTGGCATGGACTCGACTAATGTCAGAAGTAGTGCTGGAGGGAACTGACACCATGAAACCTGCACGGCTGTCCATAAATCCGTAAGAGTTGTCTTACAATAAATTTTTAAAAAATAATGTAATAATACATACGAAAGGAAAAAGATTTAAAGGATAATACAACTGCGTTATTAGAAATGTTGTACTTCTACGATTTTTGGCTAATCGGAGTTCCTCTCTTACATTTCAATTCTAGATGCAGGCAGCAGACTTCAAGGACACCAGTGCATGACAAAAATAGGGAAGTCCTCCTTACTTGGTTCCACTTCACTTCAATAAAAAATACTTAATACTGATACAAAACTTCTCTTTTTTCGAAACATATATGATACAAAACACTCGTAGCCCCTCTTACTCCGGGCCGCACTTCTTAACAAAAACTTTTCCATACGAGAGAGTGAGAAACAAAATCATGTACAAGGAAAAATGAATGATTTTTTTTTCATTTGTTCGCGCCTTACCTCGCATTCATAATGTGTTTGCCGACGCTTATGGTCGATCGTTGTTTGGTTCAAATGGTTCAAATGGCTCTGAGCACTATGGGACTCAACTACTGAGGTCATTAGTCCCCTAGAACTTAGAACTAGTTAAACCTAACTAACCTAAGGACATCACAGACATCCATGCCGGAGGCAGGATTCGAACCTGCGACCGTAGAGGTCGCGCGGTTCCAGACTGCAGTGCCTAGAACCGCACGGCCACTTCGGCCGGCTCGATCGCTGTTTCATTTTTTGTTTTTATCCGGGGGGGTTTTTCACCATGTACTTACACAACTGCCTCCACAATGTACGTTGACATGGTATGGAGACGCACAGTGTTTTTTACTTTTGCTCATAGGGGACAATGCCCTTTATTTGTCGGCTTCTCTTTAATTTAATGGAATGGATATGTAAGCTTATCCCATGTATGTTACATTTCTACAAGAAATTAAAAGATTATACACATTATAGGATAGTCCATTACATAGCTGAACTTAGCGCGCTGATAATAATGTTCAGTTTGCTTCGGTCTCACTACCGGGTTTCGCGCTTGCGCACTGGCAGATTTGGCGGCTAAGAACTAGTCGCTAAGGGCCAACATGTTAGATGCTACCGTCACACGTGCGTGCACTCGTTTTCTTAGTGCTGATTTCACACTGAGTATCACACTTTCACCTGAGTACCACATATTAAAGAATTGCCGTGGCGTTTGTCTTCATTCTGGGTGCAGTGGGTGTGTGTTTGTTGTTCAAAATCCGACGCTGTGGCAGAAGATCTCCATTTTCTCTGCTCGGACGTTATTATTACCCGTCGTACTTGCATTTTCAGCGGAGAGAACCCTGGCAAACAGCATCCGTCGACGACGTAAGTACTGGCTCGAACAACTGTAGTTCCCTCATTAATGTGTCAAGCGTTGTGAGCCACGACACTCGGATTATTTCGTTGCACACACATGTTAATGTCACCACACTTGACCATCCACTTGTTGAAAGAAACATATAGCCGTCCAAAACATTGTATAAATTGCTTGTCTTTAAAGTTCATTTCTTCACATGGAGTTTGGTTTCCACTGCAAATTTATACACGTATTGAGTTACAACAATATACATAACATGATAGCTTACACCTATGGCTGACATTCCATCCATCGCTTATACTACGAACATAAATTTCTTGAAACGTCATAAAATTTTACTGTTTCTACAGTTTGTTTGTTAGTTTTAACTTTTCTTCTTTCACATCACATGTACAAATTTATTACATACACATTATTATGATACAATACAAAGATACATTTATGCTTCATTTTATAGATAGCCCTTTATTACTTATGGGAGCTCATTTCTTCCTTAGGTAGAGGAGGGAGAAAACCATTGGAAATAGGACTAAAACATTACGCAATGCTGGCCTAACTACGCTTGGCGCCGTCTCCTTTGTTCGGGAGGAAAGAAAGGAAATACTCATCTACTGGTTCAAGGATTTATGAGGAAATGTTACTCGTACAGATATGGACTAGTTGCCAAGGAACTTTTGTTTCATGGAAATGATGTGTACTGACTAATCATTCACGTTGTATCATGTTGTTACTTCATTTGCTAGTGCTGTTTGCTTCAGTTCACGTGCAGCTTAGTGTGAAATATGACGTTTTAATCATCGTATACGTCTTTCTCGAATACCTGGAAATGTCATTATTCAAACTTTTATGTGACGCGATAAAAGTTAATTGGTTTTTGTAAAATCACATACTTAAATTGTTATTTGTACTCTGCAACGAATAGGTACTGATAAATGTCACGGACATATACTGCAACGATGCACATTTCATTTTTCATTTGCCTTATGACCTTTGAATAAATATCCTTGTAACTAAATTGTTTCTTCATTTGGTACCTGCTGCTCTCGACGTAATTCTCTTCTTCTGCGCCGTGACGATGCACTGGTCGCTGAAAGAAAAAAACTTTAAACTAACTTAAAACTAATTTCATATCGTAGCTCGGTGGCCACTGATACATTTGGTCATTACATCCGTTCGCAGATATTTCCATTGTTTAAATTCATAGACATACGTTTATTCCGTTACCCTTTATGATTATTTACCCTGCAAAGAAAATTATTTGACCTTTCGGTATTTTGTCGTTTCTCCTTAGCTTACACGTCTCGTATAATTTTTCATAATGCTTCCTTTTGCTTGTAAATATATTGTATTTAGCTTAGTATTTAACTAAATCTCTGAATACATATATCAATAAGTCCCTTAGCTCTTAGGCAGTAGATATAATTGCGTAGTATTTCCGTTTACTTTGTATTCTTATTTGTATTCTTATTTGGTTGCGCCTTTTGCCAGACTATCGCGCATGCACACAGGTCAATGCCTCCTCTCCTACTGCTGACGTCAGCGTGTATTGTTGAGCGCGGACAGCTGAGCCATCAGATAATTTTGTTTATACTTTCGCTTCGTATGAAGCGGTGTATTGCGTCTTATTGCTATTAACATTATGCTTAAGTGTATAAATCAAAAGAATTACTTATGCCCATACATATTACTTTATCTTAAAATACACTCCAGAAGAAAACTTACACTTAGCGTTCTGTACAATATGTACAATTATCTTGTGACTGAAAAAAAAAACGCTGCCTAGCTTCATCATTCTATAAAAGCTTTTATATCTTTGTGAGGGTGAAGACCCTTGTCTCTCCCTGTTTTCTCACAGTCTAATCTCTTCGTCCCAGGGTATGGTATTTTGGAAATTACATATGGTCCTGAAGAGAGTAATTGCCACTTCTTATACAGTCTGCCAAATTTTGTCGATTTAGAGGACTCGTTGCCCTTCAAAAAACTGTGTAACACGTTTCAGTTTCCTATTACAAATTTTCTTTCTATACTCGGCCCTGTTTTCTAATGTAACCATGGCTTGCTTGATTTTGTCTTATAGTGTCATCTCTGTAGTGGGTACCTTTGGTATGGGCGACTCCTACTCATTCGTTTGTTTTGTCTGGAACCTCAATTCGTTAGGTGTGAAACCTGTTGAAGAATGTGGAGGGTTACTGACAACTTGCATGAAGGGAGTTACGTATTCTACCCATCGGGTGTGTTTGTGAGGGGTGTATGTCCTAATATACCGGTTGAATTCTTTAACGACTCGCTCTAATGGGCTTACTTCTGGGTGAAAAAAGCTTACTACTATGTGCTTTATGCCCTGTGAGGTCATAAATTGTTTCCACTTATGCGCAACGAAATACGAAGCACTATCATTTAGTTGTACCTTTGGTTTACCTACTCTTCTCAAATAGTCTCTCTCAGTCGTTTTTCTGATATTTGTGGCTGTTGTATTTTTAATGGCATACATTTTGATATGTTTCGAGAAAATATCATATAGTGCTACTACGTATCTTACTCCTCTTTCTTCTTGGATGTGGATCAGCTATGTCCAGGGATATTATATCCAGAGACATTTTTGTGAGTACTGGGTGTAGATCAGTATATTTTGACGCATTGGACTGTTTTGATTTTTTACATATTGCAGATTTGCTTAATACCTGTAGGACTCGCCTTCTCAAATTTGGAACATAACAAAGTGTTGCAATTTTTTCAGTGCATTTGCCTACTCCATGATGTCCCCATACTTCATGTGCGTGCCTTATAACTTCGTCGATATAATCTTCAGAAATACACACACACCATTGATCAGATTTTTCGTGTTTCCTATGAAACAAAACGCCCTTGTACTCCCGATACCATTTACTTGCCGTTCTACCATCATCCTGCTTAAGCTTTTGCATGACTTTACTCCATCTGCGATCGTGCTGTCGTATAATTTTCATTTGCTTGCGAAATGTATAGTAATCAGACTGTTGTGTTGTACCTTGCATTAATAAAGTTTTGATTTCTGCATCTTGCTCTGTTAATACACCAAATTCCGCTAAACGCTGTGGTAACCTAGACAAGGCATCTGCAATAATATTCTGACTTCCTTTAATATAGCCGGCCGGGGCGACTGAGCGGTTCTAAGCGCTACAGTCTGGAACCGCGCGACCGCTACGGTCGCAGGTTCGAATCCTGCCTCTGGCATGGATGTGTGTGATGTCCTTAGGTTAGTTAGGTTTAAGTACTTCTAAGTTCTAGGGGACTGATGAACTTAGTGCTCAGAGCCTTTAATAGAAACGATCTCGAAACTGAATTCTTGTAAATATAGACACCACCTAGCTAAACTATGGTGGAATAGCTGACATGTTAAAAGAAATGAGTGTGACTGAGGGCCACAGTAAACGTTGGTAGTCTTGCCCCACAAAAAATATTCGAACTTTCTAAATGCCAATATTACAGTTAAAGTTTCCAACTCTGACACAGAGCAAGATCCTTCTGCTTCTGATAATGTACGACTAACAAAACTGATGACCTTGGGTACTTCTTTACTTCTTCTTCTCGCATCTGGAACAGGCGTGCCCCAGCCCCTGAGGTGAGGCATCTGTGCGCGACAAAAATCCTTGGACATATCAGGGTGGCTAAGAATGTTTGCACTGACTAATGCCCGCTTAATGTCATTAAAGTTATCCTGATGCTTGTCATCCTACGGCCAAGGCCTATTTTTTCGTAACAAGTTGGTACGTATTTGTGAAAAAAGATGCTAGTCCTAAAAAAGCTTTTAGTTTTTTATGCCTATGAGCTGGACAATTGCGTATGGCACCAAGTTTTTTCAGGTCAGGTAATATACCTTGTTCTGACAAACATGTCCTAAAACTTTGACTTGTTCCCTACCAGAACTAGACTTTTTTAAATTTGCTGTTACTCCGTAATCTGCAGATCGTTGAAGTACCTGTTCAATGAGTCTTATATGTTCTAACCAAGTGGGTGTGGCTATTAGCATGTCGTCTACATAAACAGTGACTTCGCTAAGCAATTCTGATGCTAAAACCTTGTCCAATGCGGATATAAACACGCCTGCGCTAATGTTCAGTCCAAAAGGTAGAACGCGAAAGTCGTAACTTCTGCCACCACAAACAAATGCTGTATATTATCGACTTTCTTAGTGGAGCGTCATTTGCAGTAGGGCATTTTGAGATCGAGTAAACTGAAATAATTTGTTCTGTAAAGCTTCAGAAGCTGTTCGTCCAAGTTGCCTGGTCTTATGCGTACTGGTACTATAACCTTATTGATACCTTTAGCATCGAGAACTAATCTTACAGAACAGTCCGGTTTACTTACTGGTAATATAGAAGTACAATGGGGTGAAAATTAAGATTGAATATTTCACCATTTAATCATATGATTGATCTCTTCCCTTACTGCCTCTCGTTTTGCCCATGGAATAGTATATGACAACACACAAAATGTTTCATGTGGATAGACTTCCTGGCTCTTTATTGAAAACATTAGCATACTTAAATAACGAGTTAGAAAGTTCTAGTCATTGAATATCTTTTAGTATCTGGGATTCACTTAGTTTCTGCTCCACCATTTCGTAACTAACCTCAGTGTTTGCTTCTTGTTCAGTATCAAATTTGTTTGTGAAATATACAGCTGGAAAGGACTATTACATTTGACTCTGGTTTCTTTTTGTTACTGTCATCAGGTGTTTCGACTAAATCAATATAAAAAATCTGATCCTTTACATAAAAGTGGCATTTGCCACTACCTATGTCTATCTGTGTTTTGTATGTTCTAAACCAGTGCATGCCAATAAGACAATTAACTATAAGTTTGTCAATTATAAGTAAATTTCGCTTCGCTGTAAAATGTTCAATTTGTAATGGAATAAATGCCTGATGTTTAACCAATTTAGTCTTGATGCCTGTAGCAATTTGCGCCTTGCAATTTTGGACAGGAAATGTTGGGAATTTGCCTCTCTTCTTCGATTCGCACAAAAATGCATTTGACATAAAGTTGGTAGTTGAACCTGTACCTAAAATTAATTGTGTGTCAGTATTAAATATTTTCATCATAATGATTGCTTGTATTTGTTCTTCCTGAATATTATTTGTTGTATGTAACTCGGGCTGATACAGATCATCCTTGATGTCACCTTGTTTGTCAAACCTTATGAAACGTGTTTGTAGTTTTGCTTTGCCCTTACTCACACTGAGGTCAACAGTTTGGGTCTTAACTACGACCAGTTGGAGTTTTCCGACGGCGTAGTGTGACTTATTTCATTACCTGGAGTAACTTGGCTACTGTGTGAGTACTTCGACAATTTGTGTCGATAGCTGGTGCGCCATTATTATGCTGCCCAAAGGTCGGCTGCGGTACAGCGTAAGGCATGGCATTGTTGGCGAGCGTCGGTCACTGACGCGGCTGACTGCTTATGTTCGGCATAGGGCCTTGTGATGGCGGATTGTAATTCGCTCGTGATTTGAAATTACTCCTGTTGTTTTGAAAATTTATTTTAAATGGTTTGTCTTTTTCCGTTCCCGTTACGGTACTCGTTACCTCTGGGTATGTAACTTTTCTGTTGTGTGTACCATCATTCCTGAGTCCTTACATCACGTTTTTCTCACTGATTCACATTACTATGTTGTTTTTGTGCCTGATCTATTGTTGCTCTGTTGGGTACAGGTCTTCCCACATAGATTAAGTCGATAGAATCAAGCACTGACAGAAAATATTCAGTGTCGTGCTCTGGCGTTGTGACTAATTTTTCTCTAATGTGTGATGGTAAACGACTTTTCAAAATTTTTGACACGTCTAGCTGTGATATTGGGTTCGTCCAGTAGCGTGTCTTGTTCAGGTATTTTTCGAAGTTTTTTCCACTGAACGGTGCGGGGTTGAAACCTCGCGTCTGAGTCTTTCTTGCACTGCCTCAGACCAGTATTGGTCGAGGAAAGACCGTTCAAATTGGGTGTAAGTGGTGCAACGTTCGGCCACTTCAGTTGCCCATAAAACGACATCACCATGCGTAAATCCCACGACAAATCTGATTTTCTGTGCTTCCGTCCAGCTGCGTGGAAATACATGACGAGAAGCACTGATAAATACTACCAGATTCATTTTTTACCTTCGGTAATGAATATAGGAAATTCTGGCTGTCTCAGCAAACCTTCGTCTTAAAATATAGTTTATAGAGACGTGACATTTTCGGTTGTATTTATGTTGTTAGTTACTTGTAGTTCCGGTTGGTAATTGTTCAGGTACCGGAATTATGGGTACGTTTACATTTTGCCCTCTACAACTGTCATTGGTACCTGCTGCGGGACTCGTGACAAATTGTAGATAAATACCGACAGGTTGTGGTTTGTTCACTGTAGCCTGTGTGTTATTTACATGCGTACTTCGAGATCCGGTAATATTTTCTTCTAAAAGATTGCGGATCCTATCTTCCGCAGTCTGTAGGTTAATGTTTACCTTGTTCACTACTTAATTTTCTTTTTTTTTTTTTTTTTTAATAGCCTTTTCTACTACATCTGTGTATAAATTAGCATCGGTTACTAACTTCTCTGCAATGGTATTACCCTTATCTAACGTACCTGCTTCAGCTTGACTAATGACATCACTCAGATTTTCATTGATCTTCTATCTCTTCTTTTAGCATATGCTGAGTCAACTTCTAATGTTGCTACCCTTAAAGTAAGGTCTTCCACAGCTACAGGTACACCTTCATAGGCTGTATTTAGTTTGTTAACGACAGTGGCTACCTTTTTTACTGTCGAACACAACTGGTTTTGTGTGGCTTCAATTGTGTTTGCGTCTGTGATTTTCTTTATCTGCCGCTGTAGTAGATCATAATGGTCGTTAAAAGAATCTACCATTTGTTTTAACTCCTTAATGTTACTCTTAACTTCAGAAAGTACTTCAAGCTTTACTTGTTTCTTCATATCATTAAATTTTTCGTCTATTTCAGTGTGAAAACTTTTGGCTAAGTCATTGAATTTGTTTGAGACTGTGTCTCGAAAATCCTTGAATACTTGTTTTTGTTCTTGCTTCGTAACAGTGTTTTGTTGCTGTTTTACCGTATTCGTATCTTGTGTGACTGTGCTGAGATTCTGTGTCAAATTATCAATTTTGGTATTCATATCTTGTTTTATATCACTGAAATTGGTGTTCATATTACCTTATTTCGTGTTTATGTTGGATAATAACTGCCGTGGCCGTGCGTCAGTTGTACTGCTGTGCTTGCTGTCATGTGTACTTTCCCAGTTAAAGTTTATGTTGTAACCACGTGGTCTCTGTAACGTGTTGTCAAAATTCATATTGGAATCGCTCTCCGATGTTGCTTTGGGAGATGCGTGACATTATCTCGTCGATTGAAAACAATGTGTCGTCAAGGTTATTCTGCTGTGAAGTGTCGCTATCATTTGTCACACCTGTGACAGTCATCTCTGGCCCACTTAAAATTTCTGCAGTAGGCATGCATGGCACCTGAGCTTTAATTGTTCGATGACGCAATTCTACGCCACCTTGATTGATTGCGTTTTCTCTATTGCTATCAACACTGGACATATTTTTCTGCCATATTGTATGAATGTGCAAAAATAAAAAATTTGCAAAAATGTTAAAATTTCGTATGAGAACTGTAATTTACTTGATGTCAAAGCTTGTTTTACGTCTATTACGATGCGCAAACTACTGTATTGCAATTCTTTATGTTTTACTGACAATGTGTTTTACACTGAAAAATTTCTGTAACTTTTTACAATAAAATTCAAGGAAGGGAATAATGAGGAAAAGGTTTCTAATCTACATCAAAAGAGGCGCTACCAAGCACAATCATGCAAGCAACTTGCGTAGCCGTCCTACCATTGTTGCGACGAACAAAACAGATTACTTGGAAGGAGAGACAGCATTGGTCGTATTTTTTTTTTTTTGTTTTATTAACCGCAAAATCGATTTTCGGTCACTTAGTGACCATCTTCAGTGCTGTAATATATAATTTAAATTGGTAGCCACTGGGGTCAACAAGCTTACAGTTGACACCAGTGCCTACCAATTTAAATTATATATTACAGCATTGAAGATGGTCACTAAGTGACCGAAAATCGATTTTGCTATTAATAAAACCAAAAAATACTGCCATTGCTGTCTCTCCTTCCAAGTATACCCATTATCTGGTCGTGGTGCACAGGACACTCCATGGAGTCGCCAATCAATAAAACAGATTACTATGGAGAATTTTACGTTATATATGTCCAATTCTTATTCCTTTCCAAAATTTTCTCCTCAGTTCTTGCCTTTTTGCTTTGATGCTGCCCGTTGTGATTCATGCAAACAGAAAATACAGACAATTACTTCATATGACTAATAACAATGCCAGAGAAATTTCTTACTATAACAATAGTTAACAAACCGTACTCACAACCGGTGCCCTGAAGTCCTGGCACTCAGGTCGCCAGTTTTGTTATAATGAAAAATAAATACACAGACATTTGAAAAACATTTAAAGGATAATACAACTGCGTTATTATAAATGCTGTGCTTCTACGATTTTTGGCTAATCTACATTTCAGTTGTACATGCAGGCACCAGACTTCAAGGACACCAGTTCGTGTCAAAAATAAGAAAATCCTCCTTACTTGGTTCCACTTCACTTCAATAAAAATACTTAATACTGATATTAAAACTTCTTTTATTTCGAAACATACATGATGAAAAACACTCGTAGTCCGTCATACTCCGAGGCGCACTTCTTAACAGAAGCTTCTCCATACGAGAGAGTGAGAAACAAAATCATTTACAAGGAAAACTGAGTGATGATTTTTTTCATTTGTCTGCGCCTTACCGCGCCTTCACCAACGCTTATGGTCGATCGCTGTTTCATTTTTTGCGTCTAATAAATTTTAACTTTACCATATCAGGGAGGTTTTTCACCACGTACTTACACGGAGTAAGAGCGGGTGGAGATCTCTTCTAATAGTATGTTGCAAGGCTTCCAGATATGCTGAATAATGTTCATGTGTGGGGAGTTTGGTAGCCATCGGAAGTGTTTAAACTCCGAAGAGTGTTTCTGGAACCACTCTGCAGCAATTTTGACGTCTGGAGTGTCGCATTGTCCTGCTGGAATTTCCCAAGCCTGTTGGAATGCGCAATGGACATGAATGGATGCAGGTGATCAGACAGGATGCTTACGTACGTGTCTTATCACTCCAACTTCACACGCCCCACACCATGACAGAGCCTCCAGCTGCTTGAACAGCCCCTACTGACATGCAGGGTCCATGAATTCATGAGGTTTTCTACATACTCGTACACGTCCATCCGGTCGATACAATTTGAAACGAGACTCGTCCGACCAGGCAACATGTTTCCACTCATCAACAGTCCGCTGTCGGAGTTGAATGGCCCAGGCGTAAAACTTCGTGTCGTGCAGTCTTCAAGGGTACACGAATGAGCCTTCGGCGCCAAAAGCCCATATCGATGATGTTTCGTTGAATGGTTCGCACACTGACACTTGTTGATGGCCCAGCATTGAAATCTGCAGCAATTTGCCGAAGGGTTGCACTTGCCACATGGAACGATTAGCTTCAGTCGTCGTTGGTCCCGTTCTTGCAGGATCTTTTTTTCGCCTGCAGCAATGTCTGAGATTTGATGTTTTACCGGATTCCTGATACTCACGGTACGTTCGTGAAATGGTCGTACGGGAAAATTCCCACTTCATCGCTACCTCAGAGAAGCCCAGCGCCATCGCTCGTGCGCCGATTATAACACCACGTTCAGACTCACTTAAATCTTGATAATGTACCGTTGCAGCAGTAACTGATCTAACAACTGCGCCAGACACTTGTTGTCTTGAAACTTCCTGGCAGATTAAAACTGTGTGCCTGACCGAGACTCGAACTCGGGACCTTTGCCTTTCGCGGGCAAGTGCTCTACCAACTGAGCTACCCAAGCACGACTCACGCCCCGTCCTCACGGCTTTACTTCTGCCAGTATCTCGTCTCCTACCTTTTAGTCTACCAGGAAGCTTCATATCAGCGCACACTCCGCTGGAGAGTGAAAATCTCATACTTGTTGTCTTATACATAGGCGTTTCCGACCGCAGCGCCATATTCTGCCCGCTTACAGGTCTCTGTATTTGAATACGCATGCCTATACTGGTTTCTTTGGCGCTTCAGTGAATTTACGCATATATGTTTAGTTATTCATTATTGTTATTGTTTTAGACGATGCCGGTGAGTATCCAGTGACGAAGAAACACAACCTGAACATGACGAAAATGGCAGTGCTAATTAGTTTGTATTGGCTGCACACAAGCAATGCGAAAAGCGTTATTGTTGGCATGTCGTTGGATCATCAGTTTCACCCTGTTGCTATAATTGATAGATAGTAGTAGACTGATATTATCACTCGATGAATAAGTACAAGTTTGTGAAAGCTCCACGCAAACTGTGGCAATGTTTCGTCGAAATACTGAGATTCCGTTATTGCTGTTGAAATAGCATGAAGTTTGCGGAGGAGAATCTCGGCAATCACTGAAAGTTTTCAAGGCGAATGAGTATATACGGTATCAGGGAAAGAGATCTAAGTACTTAATGTTTGCTAGCTAATCTGTACAGTGAGCTATAGATGGATGTGTTACTTGGAGTCCATAAGTTCAAAGCTTTTATGAAAATCAGCTGATGAATGTAACAGAGCTCGCTCATTGCGATATCTGTCCAACTGAAGAAAGTGTAACTAGACATTTTGAATCATGTTCTGCTTCTATACGCGTAAACTTACACGAACCTAACGTTAAGTAAAGTGTGTGTCATGTTTATTTTTGGTTCCTATAATACGTCTCGCATATTAATATTCACATAGTAACATTTCTGTATGGGCAGCACAAAAAAACTGATTTACGTTTTCTGAATTTCACAAACATATTCAAGGGTACCGGTACCTAAGTAGTTGGTACGAGATAATGCAAAGCTTATTAGATCTTTTAAACAAGGGAACTTGAACGTGACAAGTATTTGTGACGGCCATATCATTGGGGATACTTTAAGAGTATTTGGGCAGACTGCTGGAACCATGGTAAGTATGGGTTCATAGTAATCGATAAAACCAGGAAACTGATGGGTGGTACAGGCGAAATATCCAAGACTATTGAAAACAAAAGACAGTGTGTGCGTTTCAGTATGTAGACACTCTACAAGCGAAAGAATAAGTCACATAAACGAATATGAGTTCAGTTAATGAATACACTTAAAGAGCTATAGTCAATACGCATAAACTGAATGAGAAAACCAGTTTAGCGACAGACAGCTTAGTGATATCATTATATGAAAGTAGTAAAATGACTTAACGAATATATTACCTAGAAACTAATATCCGCACAGTAACCACAACCATATTTTTAAAAAAATGCTCTAGTTAATTTTTGCTTGCGGACGTGATACGTGCGCGTTTGTTTCGCACACAGCCTAGCATGCATTTCGTACGGTACTCAGCTAAACATAGTGGCTAGAGGCAGAGAAAGTGGGTGACATGTCGCTCCCAGAGTTTCACAACAATGTGGATATGTCACATTACGGATATCCTTAGAGAATGTCGGCGACGTGTCGTCTACACAACCTATCAACGGAGTAGATATGACGAACCTCAATCGAAGGATCAGTACATTGACGTGTGTGCGTCGTTAAACACCACACCACGGTCGTGGTTTTAGAACATCAAATATTAGACCTAAGAGGGTGCACAGGCAGAATATGGATTTATATGTATGCACAAAAATTCATTCAATTAATAACCGTATGAAAGAGAGGAATGCCCGTACTGAAACTACATTGAGGTTGTACAGTAATTTAACTGCAAAGGCTGATGAATTTGAGGAAACAATCAGTACGCTAATTGCAAAGATTGATGCAATTGGATCCCCACCGGAAAGAAAACAGAGTACGAACCTTTCCTCATTTAGTTTGAAGACGAACATATAAGCTGCATGCAGACTCATTCTGTTCAGTACACAGCAACCTGTCAACAAAATAGCAAATTATCGTGACCCGAAAGGAGATCAGCAAAAAAATTAAGATTTCTAAGAACTGAACTATTGGCATGGGAACAGAATCTCCAGGAATCTTCTTGACTGGTTACGGAAACAGTGGAACGAGTCTCGCAAATGTTCAATAAAGTGAACTGATGAGCGATGATGTAGTCACTGCGAGGGTGACAGCGATCCACTGTTATGATTTTTTTTTTTTTTTTTTTTGTAAATACCATAATAGCCTTCATCGCTATTGCTTTTTATTCAGTTACCGGTTTCGATAGTTTTCTTCATCTTAAGATTGTCTAACTACAGAAATGTGTATATGTTTTAAAACATATATAATGGTAGGCTATCAATTGTAATAAGGGGTGATGTAAAATAAAAAGCCTGAAAAGCTAAGGAAACATAGCTGCATTCATGAAGTTAACAGAGAAAGCAATTCAAATTTGCAGCCATTAGTGACACAGTCGCTTGAATTAAAAAGTGATAAAATAGTATCCACACATATCCTTCACTTTCGGGTCGTCGCTTACGTCCTGTGCTTATAGCACAGCTGATGAGGCGTGCCCGCTAGATATCGTTGGCCAAATGTAGTCAGCAACGGCGTAGTACAAAGTTAGGAACGCAATTCTAGACTATGTCTGTTGTGGGTTGGCAGGAGAGCCAACACCTTAATAATAGAGGAAGCCGAAAGGCACGCGTTTTAGCTCACGCAGGCTGGCGTGAGGTCTGGAACAGGATAAGGAAATTAGAATTTAGAAAAACGGACGTAGCTGGTGGGATACTTAACTTTAATCCATTATTGGTGAACGTCGGTCTGACGGTACATGAATCACAAGATCAGTAGCAACTGATAATGGCGTCTTGCTAGGTCGTAGCAAATGACGTAGCTGAAGGCTATGCTAACTATCGTCTCGGCAAATGAGAGCGTATTTTGTCAGTGAACCATCGCTAGCAAAGTCGGTTGTACAACTGGTGCGAGTGCTAGGAAGTCTCTCTAGACCTGCCGTGTGGCGGCGCTCGGTCTGCAATCACTGATAGTGGCGACACGCGGGTCCGACGTATACTAACGGACCGCGGTCGATTTAGAGGCTACCACCTAGCAAGTGTGGTGTCTGGCGGTGACACCGCAATGTCTACATTGCAACGAAACCGAATACATGAAATGCAATTAAAATGGAGCTAGACTTATAAAATGAGTCAAAAAGGGAAATACCAGAATAATTACTAAAGGATATACCGAAATGAATGTTTCATGTGCAATTCCATGAAGTTCGTTGACAGCAGCTACATCTGCATAAAACTAAATTGAATATATAAAATGCAATTAAAAGGGAACTAGAGTTATTACAAGAGTCAAAGGGAAAATATTATTTTAACTTCTGTAGGGTAGTTGCGAGTAAATGCATGCGCCATATGCGGTACGGAAATGTTAGACAGCAGCCCGTCACTTGACAAAGCCGCAAGTGCGGTGGGGATGACAGAAACAGACCAGTGGAACCGCCTGAGGAACGGGGCGAAGGGATAAGGAAATTTCTCAATCTGACGAATAAAATTAATAAAAACTTAAAGACAAACAAAAGTGGATGGTATACTGTCGTTAAAATTATAAAAGGTAGTTCCTAGAGCTATCAGGTTGGTGCAAAAGTTCCCACCGTTTTTGTTTTTCATGTTTGTGTTCCAGTTGTTGTGGGTTTATTTGCAGATTGCTTTTATTTGTAGTTCACTGTTGCTATTTGAGTTTGCATATTGTCAGTTTTATCATTTGGGGACAGTGAGTGGAGCTGTAGAAGTTATAAAATGGAGTGCCAAACGGAGAAATTGGAGCATTTCCGACATATTTGTCTGTTTGCGTTCAGTGGAGGGGTGACAGCAGCAAAGGCAACAAGGACCGCTTGCGCCGTGTACTAGAATAATGCCATCGACGGAGTATAGCAAGAAAAACTGTATTCTCTGTCATGCACTGTGCGGCTGATCCCGGCGGAGGTTCGAGTCCTCCCTCGGGCATGGGTGTGTGTGTTTGCCCTTAGGATGATTTAGGTTACGTAGTGTGTAAGCTTAGGGACTGATGACCCTAGCAGTTAAGTCCCATAAGATTTGACACACATTTGAACATTTTTTTGTATTCTCGTTTTAAGGAGGTTAGTTTTGATATTAGTGATTTTCCACGTTCTGGAAGGCCTTCTGAGGGTGATGAAAATCGTTTGCACGCATTAATCCCGCCGAGCGATGTGGTGCAGTGGTTAGCACACTCGGCTTGCGTTCGGGAATAATGCGTCCAGCCATCCTGATTTAGGTTCTCCATTATTTCTCTAAGTCGCTTTGGGCACCTGCCGGGATGGTTCCTTTGAAATGGTATGTCTTATTTCCTTCCCCATCGTTCGCAATCCGAGTTTGTACTCCGTCTCTAATGACCTCGTTGTCGACGGGACGTTAAACATTTATCTCCTCCTCCTTCACAATGATACACGTCACTGAACTCAATAACTGGCTAATGATTGAACTTCCATCACTCCACCAACGTGAGGCGTTTGCATTCAATGGGAAAGGTTCAAAAATGGGTTTAAGCCAAAATGACAAAAAGTTGTGCGTGGCCATATGTGCATCTCTAATTGCTCGTCATCAACTGGCTCCTGAACAGCACCGACCGGTCCTATCCCGTATCGTTACTGGTGACGAGAAATACTTTATGCTAACATAAGAAAAGAAAATAATGGTTGAGCCCCAAAAAAAAAAAAAAAACGGCAGCTCCCCATATACAGCCCTGCGCGCATCCACAGAAGATAATGTTTTGCACGTGCTGGAACAGCAACGATGTGTTGCACAGCGAATTGCTTCTCGGAGTTGTTACCATCACTGCTAAGATTTATTGCCAACAACTGATACGCAATCCAAGAACAAAGGCCAGGAAGACTGCGTGAAGTAAAGTTACTCCATGATAACGCCCGCCCGCATTCTGCTGGATTGATAAAAAACACAATACAGGTGCTGGGTTGGGAAGTCACTCAGCACCCAACTTATTCATCTGACCTTCGTCCCTCAGATTTTCATCTTTTCCGCTCTCCATCGAACAATCTTCAAGGAATTTCCTTTCCGGATGATGATGTACGCCGAACATGGCTCAACGAGTTCTTCCTATCAAAACGACGTGATTTTTATAGTCGCAGAATCGAAAAGTTACTGCAGCCTTGGCAGACTATAGTAAATAGTGAAAGAGATGATTGATGATTGACGTCTCCGTTAAGTATATCTGCTGCGTTTATTAAAATTATGGATGAAAGCTACGAAACTAATAGTTCCTAACATCTCAAGCAACACATCAAAACGAGATATACTACGTGCTCAAAAGTATCCGGAAACCTGGCTGAAAATGACTTACAAGTTCGTGGCGTCTCCCGTCGGTAATGCTGGAATTCAGTATGGCATTGGCCCACTCTTAGACTTGATAACAGCTTCCCCTCTAGCAGGCATACGTTCAATCAGGCGCTGGAAGGTTTTTTGGGGAATGGCAGCCCATTCTTCACACAGTGCTGGTCTGAGGAGAGCTATCGATGTCCGTCGGTGGGACTTGGAACGACTCGTGTTCCAAACCTCTCAAAGGTCTTCTGTAGGGTTCAAATCAAGACTGTGTGCAGGCCAGTCCATTGCAGGGATGTTATTGTCGTGTAACCACTCCGCCACAGGTCGTGAATTATGAGCAGGTGCTAATAGCGTTTTGTTGATGTACTTTTCGAAATACTTTCTTGGGTTTCCTTGTTTGGGACTATATGCCTCTGGACTATATACCTCTTTTCTATGTCTTTCCTGAATATAAGGCGACCAATATTTATTTAGAAAAGCCTTCTCAAATTGTTCACAGGTGTAGCTGGTTTCAGCTACATCTGTCGCCCATAGAGCAGCATCTCCTACTATGTGCGAAACAGTAAACTGTATCTTTTGTTTCTCTGTCCATGCTCTGGGTAGTATGTTTCGAAAACTCTTTATAAATACCACCGGGCGAATATTTTTCTTGTCGGTAGAGAAGGTCTGGAACTGACAGTGTTTAATTAAGCTCTCTTCCATCATTATTGAAGATACATTGGGCACAGCCTCCGCACCATTCTACGGTTCACTGTTAGGACTACATATTCCTGCCCGTACCAATCTATACTTGCACCTTCCTCGTGCTGTTGGGAGTGGTCCAGTTAAATCCAAAGAAACTAGTTGTAACGGGTGGGTCGGTACAGTTGCATGTAATTCGTTTCTTGCAGAACGGTTGCTCGGTTTTGTTTTCTGACATATGAGAAATGTTCTCAAAATTCGGTGAACATACCTGCCTGATAGCAAAACCGTTCAATCTCAGCAATAGTTTTATTTATGCCAAAATGCCCCCAAGTTTTATGGGTATACCAAATAAAGTCTCGCAAACAACTTTCCGGAATGCATACACACACCCTTTTTCCTCTTTCTTAGGTTTAAGGTACGAATTGTCATATTTTATCTTAAATTGCTTGGCTAACTCCGGTTTCTGATTCTCATTGATGATTTGCACAATGTTTCTCCACTTTCAGTCAGCAGTTTGCAATTGAAACATACGTTTACACATATCAAAAAAATTACGTCGGTATGTTTGATCTGTAATCAACAGTACTTTGCACTCTGATGCCTGCTCGAAAAGTTCTGCATTTTCAGACATGCCCTGTGGCAACCTGGAAACGTCATCAGCAATGATTTTATCTTTCCCATTAATATATGCAATTTGGAAGCGATACTGTTGCAACGCTAAAGCCCATCTCGCTAAGCGTGCATGTAACAATTTACATGTTAATCAGAAACGTAAGGACTGGTGATCACAGTTCACCTTAACGTATTTATCGCAAACGTAAAAATGAAATTTCTTGAAGGCCCAAACCACAGCTAAGGCTTCAAGTTCCGTTACTGAGTATGATCGTTCACATTCTGTTAGGACACAACTCGCAAAACTAGTCGCTTTAATCTGCAGAGTCTCGCGGTGGTGACATTGAATAAAATGTTCTCGGGTTTCCGACCGTGTCAATTGCTTAAAACTTGACAATGGCCAAGGAGTGCTTGGCCGAAAGCTCGTGTAGTTTTAATCAATTGACGAGGTTGGAAACCCGAAAATATTTTATTCACTTTAATCTGATGTTCGCCGTCTGCTTCATCCACTTGCAACAGACGAGCTCCTAGTCCTGTAAAAGATAAATCAGCCGCAATGCAGAAATCTTTCTCCATGTCGTGGTGGTACAGAATACCTGCGTTGACTAACGTTTGCTTGATTCGATTGAACTCTCTCTCGCAGGCGGAATTTAATTGCCAAACTTTTTCTTGAGCAGATTTATTACACCTACGTTAATGTACGGACAGGTCCTAGATTGATCTACGCGATGGAAAAATTTTTATGGCATGCAATTACTTTTCTTTTGCTGTGAAAAGCTTCATAATTTCAATCGTTACGTTACCGAATTTTGATTCTTGTCTTCTGTTACGACACGCTCCTAAAATTAAAACCTTTCCCTACCGAATTTTGACTTATTTAGAATTCGCAATGATTCCGGCCTGTTCGAGGCTACTCAATATTCTATTAAGTATCTCAATATGCTCCTTCCAGGAAGGAGTCGCAATCATAATGTCAAGCAACTCTGGGCCTAAGACCGAACCAAGAGCTGCTATGAATTCCAGCACTCGTATTTAATCCGAATGGGAGCACCTTAAACTGGCAACTCCGACCAACAAAAATTAATACCTTCTCGACTGTTCCTTCAAGGGATGTGCCAGTAGTAAAATCGCAAATCAATGGATGAAAGACACTTTACTCCAAATAAATTTAGTAACTGTTCCTCCAAATTTTCTGGCCTAGTCCTGTTGGCACAATAATTTTATTAATGTCGCGAGCATCTGACACCAAACGTATTTTCCCACTATCTTTTGGAACCCGCTAGTAGCTGGCTGCTATAAGGTGACGTTGGCGGCTCAATTATTCCTCATTCCAGCATCTTACTTATCTCTAGTTTCACTGCCACATTTTTTCGACCGTGGAACGGAGTAAGTACGATTACAAAATTTCTTGTGTGGTATCACATTAATATTATACGCTTAACCTCTGATGATCCCTGGTCTTTCATGGAATACCTCTATATGTTCCTTCAGTAGCAGAGATAATTGTTATTGTTGTTCTGATGCCAGATATGTGGATTCCTCTACTTTATTGTTTGTTGCTTGACACGTCTCTGTGGTACTAACATTCTCTCCACCGTGATGGCTGTAATCTCGCCCAGCAAAACAGTGCTGCAGTATTTTTGGTAGGTTACGCTTCACTTTAACATTCTGACAATACTTGCCATGTATAGCTTTAGTGTGCAGCAAATCCAGTTTAACTCTCACTTCCCTATTCTCCAAACTGCAAATACCTTGAGAGAGGTCCATATAGGCATTCCTTCCTCTCAAAAACACCCAACCCATAATACAGGCGACTCTTAATCCCTTTACAACCAGAAATGTGCAATTGAATGCTCCATTTCCCACAAATACGTCCACCTGTACCTGGCTCTTCGCTACTTGTGCTTGGGCACCAATGGCACCAGACACTTTGCAATTCTCAACTGGCAACACTGGCACTTAATGCAGTTGGCACGATTTCCTACAGAAATCATAACTCATCACATTAACCGTAGCCCCTGTATCAATCAAATTATTGACCTGTACACTTGAGAGGCACCCACATGCCTTGCTCATACTGTGGCATCAAGCAGTCAGGCCTGCAAGATGAGTGGCCTGCCAAGCGAGTGGATTCATTCTTATTTATCGAGTAACATGAACTCTCGTACTCACAATTAAGTTACAAATTATCCTCCTATATAAATAATACGCAACGGAAACATACATCTGACTATCAGTAATTTACAGAACTCTGACTGTTCACTATCCCCTGGCAATACCACATTTTCTTTTTTTATTTAACGGCTTTTATCAACACGTGGCCATCTCACTGAATATGAGTGGCGCACACATTATAATTTATGGATATCATGACAACATACAGTTCGAAGGAAAAGGCTACCAATCTTTTTCTTTTGACTATCTTATTTATTCCGATAAATTCTATAACCTACAACAATAACACATGAGAAATTCCGCCCAGTGGGCATGGCTTTACATTGGTGATCCTCTATCTTATGGTCTTGTAATTATTTAACGCTACCGTGGACTTTCTGGGTAGGATGGTGGATCTTTTGCTATATCTCACACTTCGACTCTCACAACCATCATCACGAAACTTTCCTCCAGACCGAGCGGTACAAAAGGAACACGCATAACCCACTACCTCTGAAACTACCTTGCTACTCTCCCATGCAAACCACACATACTTAAATTACATGGCATACACCACACTACAACATGGAATACAACACAGGGAATAGTCACAACATTATCACTTTCAGCTTTCCCACTTCAATTAGCATTTATCCCAGTTTCACACGACACTGCCCCACTTCGTAATTCTTCTTTCCTGCTATGAACTCTGGAGATATATGCACGTCTTCCTGTGCAATGCAAGCCAAGTGGCGTTGCTGGATAGACGGCTGACTCACCTTGCTTCTCTCTCAGAGTATTATAGTTTGAATCAAGCGTCACACGGAAACATATCACGCAAAGTAATATTAAGAACATATTCATCACACACACGAGTCATCAACTGATACCATGGACGAGTACTTCTCTTTATCCTTGTCTCATACACAGATTGAGACTCACACAGTACTCACCACGTGGAAGTACTCGTCTCTAATTTCAAGTCCTGCACACGCCATTTCTTAAATATTTCAACTTATAGTACACACGCTAGTAATTCAGCTTAACTTAAGCACAAGGAAGTATTTCAACTTATTGCTACACGTGGTTTCATTGTGACCATTGGTCACTTCCGAATATTACTATGGTCCCACTAATATTACCTGCCTGACATTTAATTCTCCCCACAAAAGTTCCTGAAATAGAGAAATTATTATTTCAAACTACTCTTAAATATTCCACATGCGTACCATGCCTCCACTCTTTTGTCTTTTCGGAGCACACCTAAGACAGGTCTGAACAGCACAAGATCCAGCGGCAGAGTGCCGAAACATGGCCGTTCTTCAGGTCCTCTCGCACCTCTGCCGAAATGGGGAGCACCTTGCTACCGTATTGGTCAGCCACATTTCAGGCGCTCAAAGCTCAGGTAAATTTCATCTCTTTGGTCCCACTCAAGGTGGCCAAAGGATCGTCTCAAAGATGATCATATATTCACATTCACTATCTGCAGTTAGCAGACGACCATACATTCATTCATTTCACAGATCTCACCAAACTGGATGCAGGGATTTATTTTGTGGGAGTGCACATGTGATCAATTAAATAAATAAATTGTCATTCCTTCCCACACTGGTATCTGGCTTCGCTGTATTAATTGTAATTGAGTTATTTTACAAAAAAATGTGTTGTTCTGACAAAAATAATGAAGTATGTTGTACCTATTTTCAATGTCGAGCGGTACTGTACCCTTTCACCCTAAGAACCTTAGCCTCAACCACAGCCTGTATCAACTCACTATCTACTTGGTTACATCTCTTATTCTCTGATAAAAGTTCCTCCTTCATTCCAATGGGACGGCCATCTTCAGTTTGTCGAATCGGTTGATGTAGGACGATTGTCATTCGTCACATCAACTATTCTCACACATTGACTCTGATTCTGCCAAGCCGGGTTGTTTGAAGTACCTGCTTGACCATGTTCGTTCCTATTATTACTACTGTCCGTGTACCTTTCTTTGTTAGTCTGACTATCCTGTCTCGGATACCATGGCATTGCAAATCTATTCTTCCCCTGTGGCCCTGCATCTCGCATTGGCTGTTGATGACCACCTCCTGGGCCAAACCTTTCCTCATACCCTCATTTCCGTCTGTATTGAGGTGAACTGTTCCCCCAAGCCTGTATATTGTTATTACTTTTGTCATCATTTGGATGACTGTTAAAAGACTGGTTTCCGTTCACAGGTTTACCATTGTGGTTTCGCCCATTAGAATAATTCCCACAATTATTCCAAACATTCTGTCTATTATTGTTCTTGTCCTTATAATCGTAACTATTTTCGTTGCTACTTTGCAACTTTAAGTCTTACTGAATTAAATCTGTTGAATCCAAGACAGACAAGAAGTTATATAAATCATTGTCTCGAACATGGAATAGTTTCTCTCTAACATTTGGCGGAAGTCTGACCTTTAATAACCTGATGGCATCACGATTTGAAATCGGTTCCTCACAATACCGCGTTTTGTTGATTTACTTTTAACTACTTTCTTACGCTTCCTTGTTTAGGACTATATGCCTCTGGACTATATTCTTCTTTTCTACGTCTTTTCTGAATACAAGGAGACCAATATTTATTTAGAAAAGCCTTCTCAAATTGTTCACAGGTGTAGCTGGTTTCCTTAGAGCAGCATCTCCTACTATGTACGAAACAATAAACTGTAGCTTTCGTTTCTCTGTCTATGGTCTGGGCAGTATGTTTCGAAAAGTCTTTATAAATACCACCGGGTGAATATTTTTCTTGTCGATGGAGGAGGTCTGGAACTGACGGGGTTTAATTAAACTCTCTTCCATCATTATTGAAGATACAGTGGGCACAACCCCCGCACCATTCAACGGTTCACTGTCAGGACTACACGTTCTTGCCTGTACCCCACAAAATGTATTATAGGTGGCAGAGAACGGCGGATTTTCGTGGAAACATGCGAAACAGTTATATAATTGAATCTTCCTGGCAGATTAAAACTGTGTGCCCGACCGAGACTCGAACTCGGGACCTTTGCCTTTTTGCCGGCCGAAGTGGCCGTGCGGTTAAAGGCGCTGCAGTCTGGAACCGCAAGACCGCTACGGTCGCAGGTTCGAATCCTGCTTCGGGCATGGATGTTTGTGATGTCCTTAGGTTAGTTAGGTTTAACTAGTTCTAAGTTCTAGGGGACTAATGACCTCAGCAGTTGAGTCCCATAGTGCTCAGAGCCATTTGAGCCAACCTTTGCCTTTCGCGGGCAAGTGTTCTACCATTTGAGCTACCGAAGCACGACTCACGCCCGCTACTCACAGCTTTACTTCTGCCAGTATCATGTCTCCTACCTTCCAAACTTTACAGAAGCTCTCCTGCGACCCTTGCAGAACTACCACTCCTGAAGGAAAGGATACTTCCTAGACATGGCTTAGCCACAGCCTGGGGGATGTTTCCACAATGATATTTTCACTCTGCAGCGGAGTGTGCGCTGATATGAAACTTCCTGGCAGATTAAAACTGTGTGCCCGACCGAGACTCGAACTCGGGACCTTTGCCTTTCGCGGGCAGAACTGCAAGGTTCGCAGGAGAGCTTCTGCAAAGTTTGAAAGGTAGGAGACGAGATACTGGCAGAAGTAAAGCTGTGAGTACCGGTCGTGAGTCGTGCTTCTGTAGCTCAGATGGTAGAGCACTTGCCCGCGAAAGGCAAAGGTCCCGTGTTCGAGTCTCGGTCGGGCACACAGTTTTAATCTGCCAGGAAGTTTCATATCAGCACACACTCCGCTGCAGAGTGAAAATCTCATTCTGGAAACATCCCCCAGGTTGTGGCTAAGCCATGTCTCCGCAGTATCCTTTCTTTCAGGAGTGCTAGTTCTGCAAGGTTCGCAGGAGAGCTTCTGTGAAGTTTGGAAGGTAGGAGACGAGATACTGGCAGAAGTAAAGCTGTGGGTACCGGGCGTGAGTCGTGCTTCGGTAGCTCAGATGATCGTCGGCACGGTAGCTCAGCGTGTTCGGTCAGAGAGCCGGTTGGCCCCTGTAATAAAAAACTGAGTGGAATATCAACCACCGAACTTGAACAGGATGTCTTTCGACGTGCGCAACGACCAAACACCACGATCAGTAACGAATAAAATGAAAAAAAAGAAAAGAAAAAAGAAAAGGTGGTAGAGCACTTGCCCGCGAAAGACAAAGGTCCCGAGTTCGAGTCTCGGTCGGGCACACAGTTTTAATCTGCCAGGAAGTTTCATATCAGCGTACACTACGCTGCAGAGTGAAAATCTCATTCCAGTTATATAACTGTCCTCCATTCTCATTTTATTCACTCTTTCCTGTTCTGTCTGGTTGATATGACAAGTCGAGTGTACTGCGCGAATTGCGCGTGTCACTTCTGTTTGTATTTTATCATCTATCTGTTTCTCTTTGTTATTGATCCATTGTTCTACTTTTTCTTCGACTTTATTAGTCTGTATTTTGGCTATTCCTGGTACGCATGTTTCAAACTGGCTATGTCTGCTTTCATGACTTCTAAACTTTTAAACTATTCATGTATTCTGTTTTTCGTCTCTTTTCCCCTTTCTTCCTGCTGCCTCTCCCTTTCCCTCTCTCTATCTCTTTCCTCCTGTTGCTTCTGGAATTGATCTAACTTCATTAGAATTGCAGTCACGGCGTCGTAACCTGGCGCGGCGCACGCAGCTGTTTGCTTAGCTGTGGGTTCGGCTGTTTCGTACCGCGAACTATGAATATTGGCAAACAACACGACACACGAAAGCAAGAGATATTTTCAGAAGCACTCACCTTCGTTTCTATTGTCGGCTTTATTCTTATTCACATCTGTTGTATGTTCCAGATCGTCCGTTTCTCTTTACATCGAAAATAATAATCCTCGTACACATGAAACAGATTACATATACAAGAACTAATTTTCTGATATTAATAATATATTCTTTCCACATACATAAATTTTCCGTAACATCGATCTCCACGTTGGACGCCAGTTATAGCGTAATGTATAATTAAATTTTTAATTGAATAGTTCATACAACGATAATCGTGCCGTTGTTCTTATAGAATAAAATGGTTTTGAAAAATAGAATTAATGAATCTTTTCTCTTTTATGTTTGTTAAGAGCCATGGCTAATTTTTCTCAGGGCGTTATTAGCAACAATAGCGTACATATAACAACGTGAAGACATCAGTCCTCCTCACGATGGATTAATGATCCTTTCTTAATATTACGAGATAATACATCCAAACAATGCTTAGTTATATTTTCTGTGGAGCTGGATGCTCCGAAATATCTGCCTACGTGCGGTGGGAACGTAAGCATTGATATCGTTATGAATAAAAAAAACTGTACCTCTGGAAAAATATGAATTGAAAAATACTACAAGACACCGTTTTCAGATTATTAAGAATATTCCTTTTATACTTTTAGTATTATATGACTATTAGAAGAACATATCTAACTTTTGTCATTAATGGCGTCGCTACAATAATGAGCCCAAACAAACACGACCAGGGAAACATTTGATTACTATGCACTGAATCATATACAGGTTAGGTACTCGCTACTGACAAAAAACACGCACTACAGTTATTAATCTCATACATATTTTCAGCACAATTATATGTCTACTACAAATAATGGTCTCAGTCACAGAGCGTGAAGAACTAACGTCCGTCAGCGAGAACAGCAGAATCGATAAGACAATGAAACAAAAGAAACACTCGTTCTTCCTCTACAAAAGAACACAGATCACAATGTTTGTATTCTGATAGCGCAGATAACGCTTCTACCTTCTTAAGTCTCTGGAATTTTTTCTACTATTTTTTTCTACTGGAGGCAGTGCTACATGCTCGATCTTGTTGAAAGATGCAATCGCCATCTCCGAATTGTTCTTCACCAACGGGAAGCTAGAAGGCTCTTAAAACATCAGTGTAGGCCTGTGCTGTGATAGTGCCACGCAAAACAACAAGGGGTGCAAGCCCCCTCCATAAAAAACACGACCACATCATAACACCACCGCCTCCGATTTTACTGTTGGCACTACACATGCTGGCAGATGACGTTCACCGGACATTCGCCACCCCCACACCCTGCCATCGGATCGCCACGTTGTGTACCGTGATCCGTCACTCCTCACAATGTTTTTCCACTGCTCAGTCGTCCTATGTTTACGCTCCTTACACCAAGCGAGGCGTTGTTAGTATTGGAACAACAGGGGTACTACCTCAAAGTACCGTTATACAAGATGGCGGCCATGAGGTCACAGACACTACCCCAGTGACGTCATCCCAAATGGCGGCCGTGACATCACAGAGACACTACCAGTGATATCAATCAAGATGGCGGAGTTTGGCGGGAAGTTTGAATTTTGGCAGGAAGAAAATCAATTGGGCTACGTCCACTAACCTAACCCCCCCCCCCCCCCCCACCAGTAAATGGCGGGAAGTTCAAATTCCAACATCATAATGCGCCTACCTAGGAAAATGGTGGGAAAAATGGACTTGTCTTTATTATGTAACCAATTTCAAGCATGTGTGTTCGCCACTAGGTCTGAACTCCAACTGGCTTAGTTCATATCGTCGCGACCAGAGAGCGGCATTGTGACGTCAGATCATGACGCAAGTACCGTTATTCAAGATGGCTGCACCCAGTGTATCCACCACATGGATTAGTACACAGAGGATGCCGTCATGACGTCAGATTATCACGCGAGTACAGTTATTCAAGACTGCTCTGACATGCCGGACACGCCACGCCCTCCGACATTTCGCGAGCACGTTAAGGCTATTGACAGCTGCCACGTCGTCTGACAGTTAGCGACCACGTGGGACTGCCCGGTCGCCGCAGCCGGCGCATGGGCCCGCGCCAATAGCGCGCCGTGCTCCTGCCTGCTGCGGCAGCTTAACTGTGCATCACTGCTTGACCCCACAGCCTCAAGCCCGCACCTTTATACTCACGCCGTCCGTACTCTTCTGTAAATATGATAACTAAAGCAACACCCACATCGCGCATCTAACCTATCAGTTACCTAAGTGCTTAATTTCATTTCAATTTTAATCATATTCAATAATTGAAATTACAATTTCAATATTCAATGATCCAATGAGAAGTTCCACATTTTCCCACTATCAGCGCGGTGTTCATTCATGTCCCCCCCCCCCCCACACCCCCACCCCTAGAGTGCTGGACTCTTATTGGCCATGTGATTCGACTTCTTATAGGTACGAAAAGGTGTTCACTATACTTTCAACTACCTAGTTTCAACTACTTTTCAAGGTCCAGGTCGCCACCTCTTCCTAGGAACCGCCGCCGAGTTTGAATTCTGGCAGTAAAGAAAGGCCACTTGCGCTTTCGCCACCAACCTAAGAAAATTGTTGTAAACAAAGCTCCCCACCACTAACCTGTCTCCAGGGCGCAACCTCTTCGTAGGGGTTGCTGGTAAAATGACGCAGCCCGCACTACGTTGATAGAGCGAGGAAGGAACGTACTTTATTTATTTAGGGATGGAGTATATGTATCACAGAACACACGCTAAGTCATGTCCCACATCATATAGACTTGTAAACTACTCCTACATAACTTATCTATAACTCTCTACACACACACTTGCTAATTGTAAACCGTAAAAAATAACTCACTGCACAACCTACAGTCATGCGAACCTCCAGTAAATAATGCAAAGCATTTACGTCCAGACAGCCAAACAACTCGTAAATTGTCAAAATAATAATTCATCTTAAAGACTCTGCTTGCTAATTGTCAACTGTCGAATTCATACACCAGCCTTTATTTAAAGAATTAGAGGCAGCACCACCACCAAGTGTATTCGCCACTGAGTCCGTAGCCCAACTGACTTAGCTCATACCCATGCAACTAGAGGACGCTGTAGTGACATCAGGTGATGCTGCAAGTACCGTAATCTAAGATAGCGCCACCTATTGGGTTCACCACGAGCTCCAGACCCCAACTGTCTTAGTACACTTTGTGTCTGCCAGAGGACGCCTCCGTGACACCAGCTGATGACGCAAGTACAGTTATCCATGATGGCCGCAAACAGTGTGTGCCCCACGAGGTCTAGTACTCAGTACCACCAGCAGAGGACGCTGCCGTCCTTTTCGTGACTTAAACGAAGATGGTGAGGGAAAACGTCTGTAGCTGCTCTGGGCTACTGGGGCGAGTAAGGATGGAGTGCACTCTATTTATTTTCAAACAACTTATTTAACAATAGAGTATATCTATCACACTGATACAAAATATCCACCCTGATGTGCCTGGGGCCATATTGCACAGCCCACAGACACGCAACCAACTCGTAATTCCAGTACACAATAGCAAACTGCTCCTAAATTATTCTTCACACTGATGTGTGGACACGCTCAGTACTTGTAAACTGTCCAAATAGCGCGTAGCAGGGCCTACAGAGCCGCTCGCGAAATAATGCAATCAACACGCGCAAGCACAGTCCACAACCCCCTGTACAGCAGAGTACCCAGGAGGTAGCGATAAATGAGGCATCAGTCAGATGTCAAACTGCGCACAGCCCCTGCTCGGCTTCTCCAAGCATGAGGTGGCGGCACCCCCATTCATACATAACACCTGAGAAATTCCTATCTGTTAGACACCAATGATGACGCAATCGCAAGTACGGTCGTGTGGCTGTCAGCTGTCAAAGCACTCACAGACCTCCATTTACGGCCGCATGCCACAACACGCACAAAGTGAGGCAGCCACAGCTCAGGTCCCGCATGCTCTGTCACAGTCCCTGATCCACCGTCGTCGAACACCGGTGAAAGTTGGATGTCTCTATACAGTCACCGTGATACTCTCATTGCATTCCAAAGAGCGTTCACGCCACTCTCATATTCGAGGCATCTCCAGGCGCCACTTGTCTTTACCACTGAAGGCAGAATAGCACAGACCGGGTTGACATACGTGTTCAACCGCACATACCCACCCCAGCTTGACTGACACATCGCCATCTAAATCTTTCTCAATGTTATTCTTACGTCACATGCCTTTGTGAAAAAAAATATTAGCCAAGTCCAGCTCTCCGTAATTTTATAGTGCCCCATAAATAGTTAACGCTCGCTTTCTTGTTGTCTCAGCCTGTATGCGCCAAAATTCCTGCCCTAACTGAACCTGTTTACCAAAATATCGCCCTGGATATAATGTGATAGCCTTCCTGCTCTCAACATACGCAGATGTTCTCACTGCCACTATATCCCACCACAATCAATCGAGCATTTTCTTTCTGGGGATTTCTGTCGTTATTTTGCAAAGATTGGTAAATTCCACCGACAGTTCCGTCAATCTATACACGATCTATCTCTCAGCGTATGGAAGTCACAGAGCATTCTCGCAGTCTTAGGCTAAAAGACCATCCTCACACTGTCATTGACCAACCAGCCCTGCAGCACAATTAGCTAATTAATTTGGAACCGACCATAAGAATACCTCTGCACTCCACATCTGGTGAATGAATTGAGCTTTCCAAGACCTGACCCGTCCAAGTGCACGAGATTTCTCGAGGTGGGACCATGTCGAGCACCTTAGCACCCCTTATCGATGCGTCGTAACAGATTCCAAAGTGCGATCATATAATAGGAGACAGTTAAGAACAACAACAAAGGATTGATTTTTATACGCGATGGAGCCCCAGACGGAAGGAGTTCAACGCATTTTTACGTAAATCAACCAAGCTATCAACTCTATAGTATTGTTCTAGCGTCTAGGATCCGCACCTGGAAGGTATTCCTAAGAGAGAGAACATAAACACACGCACTCTGAAGACTACAACGTTGTGCACTTAAAAACTGGCTACAATGTTAGATCGCATACGTTTTCGACCTATCAGACACACATGCTTCTTCCCCGTTTCTCAGCCGCCCGGGATTAGCCGAGCGGTCTTGGGCGCTGCAGTCATAGACTGTGCGGCTGGTCCCGGCGGAGGTTGAAGTCCTCCCTCGGGCATGGGTGTGTGTGTTTGTCCTTAGGATAATTAGGTCAAGTAGTGTGTAATCTTAGGGACTGATGACCTTAGCAGTTAAGTCCCTTAAGATTTCACACACATTTGAACATTTTTCCCCGTTTCTCTGCGCTGAACTATCTTATCGAATCGTAAATCATTTGCGTTGCATGATACGAGCACAATATAGCTTTGCGGAGGCGTATAGTGTCCACTGTTCACATCCGATCATGGTTCCGGAATTATACTGTGCCTGCATCAGGCCTATATATGAAATGATAGTTAGTAGCGGGGGATACATCCCACAAGAAACAGATAAATGCATAGCAGCAACATGCGAGATGTGAAAATTGCAAGTCATTCCGTCACTAACTCTGTAAACAGCACATCGGTAGGGCAAATGTGTACACAGGGATTGTAGCGCCTCACAATTTCTTACCGATAAGTATGACGCTTAAGTCTCGATAATACACACACAATATGCGACAGGGGGATCGCATAAAATAAAAATTCGTTTAGAGGAATGTGTCAAGTTTCTTCACACATGAGATGGTAATCCTCTGATGACAGACAGATTTACCGTTAACGATCGCAAGTAGACAGTGCTTTAAAACACATAGGGAACACATAGCTGTATACGAGTAGAACAAGGGCTAGGTCACGTCACTGATGCATCCGGACAGAACACTTGAAAAAAGAAAAAAAATTGACCTCCATCAACTTATCCTTCTCTAGAAAGAAATCTGTCAGCAATTAAATCAGACCACGTTACAGCTCTTTCTCAATCGATCACCCGGTCCACTCTCTTTACGCAGATTCAAGTAAGTTTAGACGTGAAACGATGTCTGCACTCCTCTAAAGCACGAATTGCAATAGTCAGCTCGCGTGTATCACTGGTACCTCAATAGACATACAGTATAATACTGACTCAACGGGAAAAAATTGACTACGTTTTATCGCATTCCTCTTGTTGGAGCATACTTGATCCCATGTACAAACTGTTCGGCGCGAACCAGAACATACACAAGTACTTCCTCAATTTCCCCGCATTTCGGTGTATATTCGATCAATTTATACTTATTCGCTAGGCATTTTTCGCAATTCTATCGATTTTATGACATGCAATCACGACGTAACCGCTCGTTCTGGATTCTAAAATTGCCTGAAAATTTAACACAACTGCCAACACCCGGTCGAAATGCACTAATCAGGTGGCGTAATATAGCACTGTACTCGAATGTATCCAGTCACCTCCACATTCTGGGAGCGCATGCTCTGTTTTCGGCATGTCTGTTGTTTGGCTATCTGGAGGTAAATGCTTTGCAATATTTACGAGTGGTTCGCATGTCTGTAGGTTGTGCAGTGAGTTATTTTTTACGGTTTACAATTAGCAAGTGTGTGTGTAGAGCGTTATCGATGAGTTATGTAGGAGTAGTTTGCAGGTCTGTATGATGTGGGATATGTCTGAGCTTGTGTTCTGTGATACATATACTCCATCCCTAAATAAATTTCTCCCAAATAAATAAAGTACGTTCCTTCCTCTCTCTGTCAGCCTAGGGTGGGTGCGTCATTTTACCAGCAACCCCTACGAAGAGGTTGCGCCCTGGAGGCTTAGGTTAGTGGTGGGGAGCTTTGTTTACAACAATTTTCTTAGGTTGGTGGCGAAAGCGCAAGTGGCCTTTCTTTACTGCCAGAATTCAAACTCGGCGGCGGTTCCTAGGAAGAGGTGGTGACCTGGACCTTGAAAAGTAGTTGAAACTAGGTAGTTGAAAGTATAGTGAACACCTTTTCGTACCTATAAGAAGTCGAATCACATGGCCAATAAGAGTCCAGCACTCTAGAGGTGGGGGTGGGGGGTGGGGGGACATGAATGAACACCGCGCTGATAGTGGGAAAATGTGGAACTTCTCATTGGATCATTGAATATTGAAATTGTAATTTCAATTATTGAATATGATTAAAATTGAAATGAAACTAAGCACTTAGGTAACTGATAGGTTAGATGCGCGATGTGGGTGTTGCTTTAGTTAGCATATTTACAGAAGAGTACGGACGGCGTGAGTATAAAGGTGCGGGCTCGAGGCTGTGGGGTCAAGCAGTGATGCACAGTTAAGCTGCCGCAGCAGGCAGGAGCACGGCGCGCTATTGGCGCGGGCCCATGCGCCGGCAGCGGCGACCGGGCAGTCCCACGTGGTCGCTAACTGTCAGACGACGTGGCAGCTGTCAACAGCCCCAACGCGCTCGCGAAATGTCGGAGGGCGTGCCGTGTCCGGGATGTCAGAGCAGTCTTGAATAACTGTACTCGCGTGATAATCTGACGTCATGACGGCATCCTCTGTGTACTAATCCGTGTGGTGGATACACTGGGTACAGCCATCTTGAGTAACGGTACTTGCGTCATGATCTGACGTCACAATGGCACTCTCTGTTGGCGACGATATGAACTAAGCCAGTTGGAGTTCAGACCTAGTGGCGAACACACATGCTTGAAATTGGTTACATAATAAAGACAAGTCCAATTTTCCAGCAATTTTCCTAGGTGGCGGATAACGCAGTGCGCCTGTGTAAAATACGTGAGAAAAAGTGTTTGTAATGTTACAAAAAAGAAGAAAGCCCAAGAAAAAACAAGGAGAGGAGAATGCCAGCTGCAGCATCCAATCTGCTGTCGATATTGTACCACTGTAGAAACTGAAGATACATGTAATTTTCCAGCTGAAGATGGGTGCAAACCCGAAATGCATATTGGCATAAATAAAACGCATTAAAAAAAGTGGCTGGTCACTGTATTTTTATAGTAAAATATCTGTTCAATCCGTGGTATTTCTGATTGACACTTCTCTGTACATTAGTACATAGTATCCATGCGGCAGAGAACTTCAAGCTTATCTCTTCAGTGATTGGTATTTCTGAATGCCACTTCTTTGTACACTGATTCCTTTTGACTAGTTTCTTATAGTTCCGTCTACTCTTCATCATCACTAAATCTTTATCTAAGTCTCTATCTGCTCCTGCTCCATCTAATACCTGATTTCGGAATCTTCGTCTGGTCATGACGTAATCTAATTGAAATCTACCCGTATGTCCTGCCCTACAATATTTATTACATATAATCTCTCATAAAACTTATGGGTCTTCATATTTCATAGGTAATTCATGTTTTGTTTTAATAAGACACATGACTGGAAACGAAAACGGAAACACAGTCAAGTCCTGACATTACACTACTTATCGTGGTAACAACACTGTCAACAGTTCTTTGTGAGCCTTCCCCTTTGGTACTAAGCAAATAAGTAGGTAATAGCCCAGATAACTAATCCACACTCTCAGCTTTCTACCTTTGGATGGCGAAATCGTATAACCATCTGGAGCGCTTGTGGAGACAGCAGCCTTGAGCAAACCTTCTTAAAAGAAACACATCCTTTGGCAGTACATAGCAGCCTATGTATTCTAACTAGTGCTGTCAGTTTTGGTGACAAAGCAAACCAATTGGTCACTAATAGTGTCTGCCAGTCTCCACCCGTTTGCGTTCGAAAGCATGTGACCAGAACCCGCCTAAATCAACATATTGAAATGGCATGGTAGCAGGTGAGGGGAATACTAAGGTACTAGTTCAAAAGAGAATTAACGTAACAACAAAATTTTTATGTAAACAATTATCAAAAATTTTTTGGTACAAACAATTTTTATAAAACCATTAAAAGATATCTTTGATCAAAACATTAACCATACTATCCCAGGTCACTGGCCTAAATTCATTGAAGATTGCTATACAGAAATATTCCAGTGCACAGATGGACACGTGTGTCCCTTAAACAAAATTGGCATTTACTCTAACGGCATAAAAATCTTTAAACAACATGTGCATTTACTTTCACAGCATAAAAGTACAATTTATCAAAACGTGACTGACAAGTCACCATGTATAAAAAGGTGACTTTACTTAAACTGAATCAAAGATACTAAATAGCCAAACGTGAGATATGTTACTCTAGACAAACAGGAATTGGTTAAACAGAACCAGGAGAGAGAACGTGACTAGGCGTGACGCATACCTTTGTTAAGAAAACAGAATTTTAGTTAAACTGAATTAAAATGTTTAATATAGCTTAGACGTGACTTATGTCGCCCCAAGGCTTAAAGAAATACAGCACTTTTACTTAAAACTATATCAAATTTAAATTAACTGGCCGTGGTCCCTTCTTGTTATTTAACAGTTAATACTCGTGTCGGACGTGGAAAATAATGAACACCGCCTTCGTCTCAATAGGACAGAACAAGAAACCTTCAACAACCGAGGCTGCGTGTGAGACAATCAACGCCAAGTGTCAAATACAGGGCTTCATTAAATCAGTCTGTCAAAATTTTGGAATAATCACCACTCCACACGGGAGCCCTAGCAATAAAAACTTAGTGCCAATTATTCCAGTGGCATGATCAAGTGTCAAAGCAGGTTTTGATTGACTGGTAAGTTCTAACTGCGTTGGTACAACGCCCACTGCCGAAATGATATTAGTTAGCCTTAAAGCATGATGTTAAATCCTCGAGATACTGCTATTCAAGGAACTAAATTACCTAGCGGGCGTCGACCAGCCTATACACAAACACCTTAATTACAGTTCTCGATAACAGCGACTAGAGAACACGTCGCACTGCAAAGCAGAATGGCATGAACGATACAAATTTGAACTGAGCCACCGATTAACTGACACCTGGGCTCAGCTGACAATTGTTAACTTAGAACAGTGCTTTCGCACGTAAACTGGAGCACTCAGCAAGTTACAGTAATGCAGAAAATACAAAGAACAGAATACGATCATCTTAGCTCGAAGCACTGACAACAGTGGACACAGCTCTGCTCTACTAAGGTCACTGCAAATGCGTCTGAACATTAACAAAATTGGTATGAACAGCAGGTCCGTTAAGTCTAGCACAAATCAGTGACTCGTGCGCTTTCAGGCCAAATTAAATAAACGTTACCTGCAACGTACTAAAACAGTTAGACACTGTCACAAAGTATTTTACTTTTTACTTTTATAGTTAACTAGTCAAGAAACGCCTTCAAGGGAAAAACTCAATACCAATTATTTAGATACTGGAAATGACTGGTACTATGCAAGAGCTATCATTTCATTCATCTACATTAAGGAGCACTACTTGCACATAATCGTGTCTGAGAATATCTGACCGTATGCACCAACGCAATAAACATACAGTAGCCACACTGGCTGGAGCGCCTACACCAGGCAGTCCTCACAGCTGTTACACTGGCAGTGGACAGAAAGGTGAGCGAAAACAACGGGTTCCCCGCTTATGTATTTCCGAAAGTGAGCTTTTCATAAGGCTAGCAATTCCTCTAGGGCAGCTGTGAGCAGCACGGCCTTGCTCCAGGTTCTCTCAGTACTCAGATGACTAAGCGAGCCTCCACTCCGTGATGTCTAAACGTGGGCTGCCGCCGCCAGCACTCACCAGCCCGGTTTACTCCAACAGCCACGTCGGCACTGCCCAGCTCCTCGCCGCTCTACACTCCTCTACTCAAAAACCCATTGGCCTCAGCTGGACACCACAGACTTTCGTAGCTTGTAACTAACGGTAGTGGCAGGTATTAGAATTTAAGAGACATTTTGAGGACTTAAGATATAATAAGGCTTAAGGGATAGATAACATTCCTTCCGAATTTCTAGCCGGCCGCGGTGGTCTAGCGGTTCAGGCGCTCATTCCGGAACCGCGGGACTGCTACGGTCGCAGGTTCGAATCCTGCCTCGGGCATGGATGTGTGTGATGTCCTTAGGTTAGTTAGGTTTAAGTAGTTCTATGTTCTAGGGGACTGATGACCACAGATGTTAAGTCCCATAGTGCTCAGAGCCATTTGAACCATTTTTTTTTTTTTTAAATTTCTACAATCATTGGGGGCAGTTGCAACAAAATAATTATTCACGCTGGTGTGTAGAACTTATGGACCTGGCGAATACCATCTGACTTTCGGAAAAATATCATTCACAGAATTCCGAAGACTTCCACAGTCGACACGTGCGAGAATTATCGCACAATCAGCTTAACAGCTCATGCATCCAAGTTGCTGACAAGAATAATATACAGAAGATTGGAAAAGGAAATTGAGGATGTGTTAGATGACGATCAGTTTGGCTTTAGGAAAGGTAAAGGCACAAGAGTGTCAATTCTGACATTGTGGTTCATAATGGAAGCAAGCTGAAAGTAAAACCAAAGCAGGGTCATAGGATTTGTCGACCTGGAAAATGCGTCAGACAATGTAAAATGGTGCAATATGTTCGAAATTCTGGGAAAAGTAGGGGCAAGCTTAAAGGAGAGACTGGCAGAAGTAAAGCTCTGAGTACCGGGCGTGAGTCGTGCTTCGGTAGCTCAGATGGTAGAGCACTTGCCCGCGAAAGGCAAAGGTTCCGAGTTCGAGTCTCGGTCGGGCACACAGTTTTAATCTGCCACTAAGTTTCAGAGACTGGTAATATACAATACTTACAAGAGCCAAGAGGGAATAATAAGAATGGACGAACAACAACGAAGTGTTTGGATTAAGAAGAGTGTAAGACAGGGGTGTAGTCTTTCCCCCTTCTGGTCCATCTGTACATCGAAGAAGCAATGGTGGAAATAAAGGGAATGTTAAGGAGTGGAGTTAAAATTAAAGTGAGAGAATATCAGTTATATGATTCGCTGATGACATTGCTATCCTGAGTGAAAGTGAAGGAGGTCACATGATCTGAAAAGTCTAATTAGTACAGAATGTGGATTAAGAGTAAATCGAAGAAAGGCGAAAGTAATGAGAACTTTCAGAAATAAGAACAACGTGAAATTTAAGTCATAACTGAGTTCACGAAGCTAATGACGTTAAGGAATTCTGTGGCGTTACAGACGAATGTTGAAAATTAAGTACACTGATAAGGTAAAGGAATTAGGAGGTTCTGTGCAGAACCGGAGAAGAAAGGAATATGTGGAAAACACTGGCAACGAGAAGGTACAGAATGATAGGGCCTCTGTTAAGACATCTACATCTACACGGTTACTCTGCAATTCACACTTAAGTGCCTGGCACAGGGTTCATCGAACCATTTTCATACTACTTATCTACCATTCCACTCTCAAATGGCGCGTAGGAAAAAGGAACACCTAAATCTTTCCGTTCGACCTTTGATTTCTCTTATTTTATTATCATGATCATTCCTCCCTACGCAGGTGGGTGTCAGCAAAATATTTACGCACTTGGAAGAGAAAGTTGGTGATTGAAATTTTGTAAATAGATCTCGCCGCAAAGAAAACCGCCTTTCTTTCAGTGACTGCCACCCCAACCCGTGTATCATATCAGTGACACTCTCACCCCTATTGCGCGATAACACGATACGAGCTGCCCTTCTTTGCACTTTTTCGATGTCCTCCGTCAATCCTACCTTGTACGAATCCCACACCTCGCAGCAATATTCCAGCAGAAGACGGACAAGTGTAATGTAGGCTGTCTCTTTAGTGAGTTTGTCTCATCTTCTAAGTGTTCTGCCAAGAAAGCGCAGTCTTTGTTTCACCTTCCCCACAATATTATCTATGTGGTCTTTCCAATTTTAGTTGCTCGTAATTGTAATTCCTAGGTATTTAGTCGAATTTACAGCCCTTAGATTTGTGCGATTTATCGTATACCCAAAATTTATCGGATTTATTGTAGTACCCACGTGGATGACCTCCCACTTTTCTTTGTTTAGTGCTATTGCCACTTTTCACACCGTATAGAAATTCTCTCTAGATCATATTGTAATTGGAATTGATCGTCTGATGATTTTACTAGACGATAAATTACAGCATCATCTGCAAACAATCTAAGGGAGCTGCTCAGATTATAACCTAGATCATTTATATAGATCAGGAACAGCAGAGGGCCTACGACACTACCTTGAGGAACATCAGGTACCACTTCCGTTCTACTCGATGATTTACGGTCTATCACCACAAACTGTGACCTCTCTGAGAGGAAATCACGAATCCAGTCACACAACTGAGACGATACTCCATATGCACGCAATTTGATTAATAGTCGCTTGTGAGGAACGGTATCGAAAGCCTTCTGGGAATCTAGGAGTATAGAATCGATCTGAGATCCCTTGTCGACAGTACTCATTACTTCATGGGAATAAAGAGCTAGCTGTGTTGCAAAAGAACGATATTTTCTGAATCCGTGTTGGTTATGTATCAATAAGTCATTTTCTTCAAGGTGATTCATAATGTTCGAGTGCAGTATATGCTCCAAAATCCTACTGCAAATTGAGGTCAGTGATATGGGTCTGTAATTCAATGGGTTATTCCTATTTCCTTTCTTGAATATTGGTGTGACCTGTGCTACTTTTCTACAGACCTTTCGTCAAGTGAGTGGTTGTATACGATTGCTAAGAAAGGCGCTATTGTGTCTGCATACTCTGAGAGGAACCTGATTGATATACCATCTTGACCGGAAGACTTGCCTTTCTTAAGTGATCTGAGTTGTTTCCCAACACCTAAGATATCTACTTTTATGTCACTCATGCAAACAGCTGTTCTGGTTTCGAATTCTGGAATATTTACTTCGTCTTCATTCGTGAAAGAATTACGGAAAACTGTATTTAATAACCGCTTTAGTGGCACCATCATCGGTAACATTTCCATCGCTATCGCGCGGTAACGGTATTGACTGTTTTTTGCCACTGAGGTACATGAGCGAATGACTTCCACCGTACTAGAGGGAGCTGCAGAGGGCAAAAACTGTGGAGGAAGACAGAGATTGGAATACATCCAGCAAATAATTGAGGACGTAGGTTGCTAGTGCTACTATGAGATGAAGAGTTTGGCACAGGAGAGAAATTCTTGTCAAGCTGCATCAAACCAGTCGAAGACTGATGACTCAAAACCCAAGAAATCAACGATATACCTGCCACAGCACACATACAATGCCCTTTGTAGTACGTTTAAGAAACACTTCCATCGGCACAGTCTTTAGAATGTTGGAGTGAATATCTGGTAAAGTTGTTTAGCTTGTTTGACGAGTATAAACGACACACTGTCTTATTTGACTAGCGTTTTATAACAAGCGACTGTCTGGTAAAGCCTCTGGACTGTCATGAAGTAGGGGGGGAGGGGGATGTCTGGCAAACCATACATTGTGTCCTGATTCGCCTCCAGCTGAAATCCGCGGACGCCCTATCCCGATAGGAGTGTGAATAAGACGCATCCTCACCTCCCCAGGTAGCCCAGGGCTCCAGCAGGGCGTTGGCAGCGCCTGCCTGACATGATGCCATGCTAGGCGCTCTGCCCTGCATTCGCTCCCGCTCAGGCACACAGCAAAGCACCGCTGGCGCTCCCTTTGTTAGCTGCTATAGCTTCTAAAATGTTAATACATTGAAATAAATAAAATACTGGTGTTTACGTTACTAAAAGAGAAAACTTTCAAAGAAAGTTTCGTTGTAGGGTGCGAAAAGTGTCTGCTAAACGGCACTTCCGTTTCGTCACAGTTTATTTTCCCATTTCGTGTATCACCATGCTTATATTAGCTGTAATCTAACAGATACATATATCGATTTATCGACTCAACCTCTTTTAGCTAACTCTTTGCTTGGTCACTGCGACAAATTTAAGTCTTTGGCGAGTCAGTTTTCTCTCTAACATTAGTATTCGTTTGCGGGTGTAGTCATGTGCTCTGATACGTCGGTATCGCTACTCACGGCCAGAGTTTGTCCTCGCGGGGTGCTGAGTTCCTGTTACCGGAACGAGAGGCCGCCATTGGCGCTCGTGAGAAGTTAAGGGCCAATGCGTGCGCATGCGCGTACGCGGAGACAGAGTGAGAGAAAGAGAGACAGTGAGAGTGAATGAGTGAGAGTGCTGTGGCGGACGAGGGCCAGGTGGACGGTCCGTCACGGGAAGTTCCGAGCGCAGCGCAGAAGAACGGGTGGAAGAACTGGTCGTCATCCTTCTACTGGCAACACCTAATATACTTGTCGCACTGCGTGGTACCTTCTGCGGTGCGAGTCAGGCCGTATTGTGGAGACGACCGGTGCTCGTTGGCTGGCGGGCTATATTCGTACTGACGTCAGTTTGAAAATGATGAGCCTGCTTGTGCCATCTTGTGTTTCTTGTTCTGATGAGCACTGCATCAGTCCGTCCTTGCCAAAAGTTGAAACTGTGATCAGGAAGGGCTAGTAGATTTCAGAGCTATGCTTCCGTTCCGTCCCCCATTAGCTGTTACCGTTACGTTGATTAGCGCTTTGTCCTTACAAGGGAACCTCCCCATCGCACCCCCCTCAGATTTAGTTATAAGTTGGCACGCTGGATAGGCCTTGAAAAACTGAACACAGATCAATCGAGAAAACAGGAAGAAATTGTGTGGAACTATGAAAAAAATTAGTAAAATATACAAACTGAGTAGTCCATGCGAAGATACGCAACATCAAGGACAATGGGACTGCAGCAGCCCCGTGCTCCCGTGGTTAGCGAGAGCAACTACGGAACGAGAGGTCTTAGGTTCAAGCCTTCCATCGAGTGAAAAGTTTAATTTTTTATTTTCAGTTTATGTGACAAACTCTTATGTTTTCATCACTTTTTTGGGAGTAATTATCACATCCACAAGAAAACCTAAATCGGGCAAGGTAGAAGAATCTTTTTACCCATACGCCAATTGTACAAGTTAGGTGGGTTGACAACATATTCCTGTCATGTGACGCACATGCCGTCACCAGTGTCGTATAGAATATATCAGATCTGTTTTCCTGTGGAAGAATCGGTTAATCTATGACCTTGCGATCAAATGTTTTCGGTTCCCATTGGAGAGGCACGTCCTTTCGTTTACTAATGGCACGGTTTTGCGGTGCGGTCGCAAAACACAGACACTAAAGTTGTTACAGTGAACAGAGACGTCAATGAACGAACGGGCAGATCATAACTTTGCGAAAATAAAGGAAGTAAAATTTTGAGTCGAGGGAAGACTTTAACCAAGAACCTCTCGTTCCGCAGTTACTCACGCTAACCACGGGACCACGGCGATCCTAAGCCCACACTCTCCTTGATGTTGCCTATGTTGCGCATGGACTACTCAGTTTGTATATTTTACTAATTTTCTTCATAGTTCCACACAACTTCTTCCTGTTTTCTCGATTGATCTGTGTTCAATTTTTCAAGTCCTATCCACTGTGCCAACTTATAACTAAATCTGAGGGGGGTGCGATGGGGAGGTTGCCTTGTTAGTAAATTAAATCGTGGAGCAACTCTCTCGCCTGCACAGAATGACGGTTTTCTACAGTAGCCGAAATCAATATAAAGGCATGGATATTTGTAGAAAATTAACATTCTCGACTGGAATGGTTGTGCACAGGTGTGTGTAATAGTATGAGATCCAATATACTGACAAATGCAGTCGAATGGTACCGCAATAGACGGCAGTGATACAGCATACAACAAGACATGAAGGATTCAGGTGGTAGAGGGTGGAAAGGCAGTCAGCTCTGTGTAGTGTTAATACGTTAGTGCCTTTACTGCAGATAGAAAACGCATATCATTAGTTACAATGCCTGTTGTGTACATAAATCACGTTTGTGACAGTGTCACGAGGAAAACAGTTATCATCAGACGAAAAAGCAAAAATTTGTGCGTAGAAGGAAATGGGACTGTGTAACCGTCAAATAGCCAAAAAGTTGAACTTATCGAGTACAGTGATTGATAATTCCGTGAAATATGGTGCACGTTATGGGCATAACGTAAAATATGGGTTAAGTAGAAAATTATTAGAGGCATCGAAGTGGTTCCTTTTGCGCAAGACGAGTGTCACAACTGCTTCTCTCCTGAACTCGTTGCTGATCTCCAGTTGTTGGTGAATCTCAGTCACGTAATTCAAATTTTGTCAAATGCAAACATCTTGCATTCAACAAACGACTGAAAAAACCTGCTATAACACCCGAACATAGATAGAATAGACTGGAGTCTGCTGAAAAACGTACGTCATGGACATCATATGGGATAAATTGATTTTCAGTGATGAGAAGAAGTTTAATTTAGATGCACTAGATGGATTTGAGTATTACTCGCATGATCTGAGAACGGAATAGCAGGTGAAAAAGAGTAAGAATTTTGTTGGTAGAAGCGTTATGATTTGGACAAACTTCTGTATTTGAGGAAAATGGCGCACTGCTTGGCTGAACACTGTGATGAACTGTAACATGTACACTGAGATGCTAGAGACGGAATTGTGAAGATTATATGAGGACCTAGGGAGCGAAAGTCTAATGTTTCAACATGATAACGCATCTGTGCTGCATATTTCTGCAACAACCAAAAGTGGTTTGGAGATAAAGATATCGAAGTCTTGCCCTAAAACGCATGTAGGCCGGACATGAACCCCGTAGGAAACCGTTGGGAAATACTTGCAAGGTGTGTTTATTTAATGGAAGGCAGTTCGAGGCCATATGTGAGCTGAAATGCGATACAAGAAGAGTGGGCGAGAATTTTACTGCAAGAATTATGAACCCTAGAAAAATCAATGCCAATGAATTTTTGAGGTAATTACGAGGAACGTAGTTTGGACAAAGTACGAACAGTGCAAAAACACAACAGAATTGTGAGTGCCTTTATACCAATTTCCACCAAGGAAACGCAAACTCATGTTTTGTTACTCATGTTATGAAAGAAAATGTGTAATTCCGTCTTAATTGTTTGTGTCTCTTATATGTATCTACTACTTTCATAATGAATTCAATACAGTTTGCTACAGACATTGTACTATTACTCTAACAGGAACCATGCCTTTATACTGATTTTGGCTCGTGTACAAGTTATGGTCATGCTTTGTTAAAACTGCAACGTGCTTGCCGTTAGTACATTTCATTGTGCAGCAGCTTTCACCCACGCACTGAATAGTGATGAGCTATTTTCGTTTTGTCAAGGTGTTCGGCTAAGGTGTACTTGTTTGCGTCTTGTGATTTATCAGAGCGTCATTAGCTTAGAGCTGACTAATTTTTCCCTGTTTTAGTAAGTCTGTATTTTTCTCTTGTTAAGGGCCCTGTCCAGAGGCGCAACGCCCCCCATTGTGTTTAGTGAACGCCCAGTGGAGGCGTAACGTGGGGCCCAGCTGTGCGTGGCTGTTGGCGAGATAGTACATGTTTAGTAGTATTTATGTCTTTTTTGAAATTATTTAACTAGGTTTACTTTCTGTAAAACAAGTGATTGTACTCACTTATTTCATACATCTGTATACTGTTTGTCATGAGTACGTATTACTGGTGTGTACAGGCTGGATGTTGTGAGAATTTTTTTTTCTCTTAGTGGCCACCACTCCTGGATACCCACGTCCTGTTATCCCATGTCATGGTCTTACTTGTTTGAAGGTAATTTGTAATTACTCTTGGTCTCGTTGTTTGGGTATGATATGTTGTTGTCGATAAACCAGTTCATGTTAAGTTTCTGATGTTGAAGGAGAGACTGCCTTTGTGTGGCCGAGCTTACACTGTTGGTCAAACACTGCAGTGGACAACGAGCGGGTGAGACCAGTTCAATTTATTTACAATGATGAACGTTAGTTTTATGTGACGAGATTAGCTTGGGCGTGCCTGATTGCATTATTTAGGTAGACGATCGCGTGGTTCCACACAGTGGAATATGCCCTCAGAGTCTGCTACCACTAAATTTTTGGAATCTGGTTATTGCATCACTAACAGCTTTATTGAATTCCATTCTCTTCTACATTCATCAATGTTAACTTTTTCTGAAGTGTGAGGTTAATTTTTCAACAAATGAGAGTTACACATTTCAGATACCATTGCTTTGTTTTGTTAAGTTGAATGTTGATTGCAGTATCCCAGTGAGGCTATAACGTTTTTATCTTGCCTTCAAAGTTTTCTTAAACTCGCGTCTTATGAATTTTCGTTTTCAAGAACCATATGATTCTTTGTATGCGGTGCATTTGAAAGTGCCACTCTGGTAGGCAGCAATGTGTTGCAAGAGTTAACTACGCTACTCAGTCAGCCTGATGAACAAAGACTCACCTACAGAGCCGGCAGTGAGAACCATAAACAATAACAAGCAGAATCTCTCGGCAGCCTAATTAGGTTTCAGGTGCTGATATAAGGCAGATCGTCTGCTGTCTACTGCAATGAGGGATTACGTTGTGTTCCATCATGTATCTGATGCAATGTCATGTAAAAGTGAATTACTCGTCACGCTGATAACTAAATACGTTCTACGTTCTGCATTTGTGTACACTAAAGGGGAGACAGCCTCATTGCACAACTGGGCGCTATAGGCTGAATGCTAACACATTTTCACAGTAACTTATTGCATTCACGAACCTATTAATTTTCGTGCTGTCTACACGTATAATATATGCAGAGCCTCATTTCTTTTCGTTCCACTGAATTTGTGAAAGTGTATGCTGCATGACCATTTCCTACTTATTTTTCACTCAGATTGCGTTACCAAGTAGTCATTTTGGGCGTTACTATTTTAAAATCTGCACAACAGTATCTTGAAGTATCAGAGATTATTCGTCACTACCTATAAGAGTAGTCAACGGTTCTTTATACACACAGGGTCACCTTCCGGGTGTAATGTTGTTTCACTATAATACAGATGTGCTACGTAAAAGTTTTGCCCATTATGTTTACTGTAAATACGATCAACATGATTTATTCTGTAAATTTTTAGATGTAGACTGTGTCATTAAAAGTATCCGGACACCTGGCTGAAAATTACTTACAAGTTCGTGACGCCCTCCAGCGGTAATGCTGGAATTCAGTATAGTGGTGGCCCATCCTTAGCCTTGATAACAGCTTCCACTCTCGCAGGCATAGGTTCAGTCAGGTGCTGGAAGGTTTCTTGGGGAATGGAAGCCAATTCTTCAGGGAGTGTTGCATTAAGGAGAGGTATCAATGTCGGTCGCTCAGGCCTGGCATGAAGTCGCCATTCCAAAACTTCCCAAAGGCATTCTGTAGGATTCAGGTCAGGACTCTGTGCAGGCCATGCAATGCCACTTACTCGGACGAAAAATGAAAAAAGAAAAAATAGCAACCAATTCCCCAAAAATTTCCCCAAAATAAGTTTCAAATTCGATGAAAAGTGAACAAGTAACCAAAGTTGCATTTAACACTATTATCTGCGTAATAACCAGTAATTGAAACAAGAACCTTATGCTTAGTAATTTATCAACTTACAAAACAAAGATAGAATCTCAGTAAACTCAAACTCAAAATCAAAGTAAATCGCAAAATCATTATAATTAAAATTAGCAAAGTAGGACCAACGATCTCAAAGAGTACTTCGTGTGAGTACTCTTTGAGAGTCGTGAGTAATGGCAAAGGAAAATTTGATCCATTGTCACTACGTTACGAGAGTTAGCCGCAGCTGGTCAGACTTGTTTGAATACTCGTACGTGTAGGCGCGGTTAGGTTGTTTTTCGAGGATTGATAATTATTGTGATGTACTATGACGCAGTGAAACGAAACATTGACTCCAATTATAACATCTTTTACAATTCAGATAGAGGACTACCTCATATTAGACTGAAGTGATCTTTTTAATTAGATAACTCGAACTCAACTCTAGTTAGGCATTGAACAGTGAATTGCAAATGGACTCTGGAACTTGGCAATAGTTTTAAAGCAGATAATTTATAAATCCCCTCTCCCACCACCACCACCACCACCATCACCACCACCACCTGGGAAGGCTTCTACCTCACGGCCTTATTAGGAAGTGTTTGTTATTGTGAAATAAACCACCATTTCGTGCCAATTTACGCATTTGTGATTCCAAATTACAAAATTGTTTAGACACAAAACTGCGATAATATTTGACTGAAGCGCTCGGCGCATATATAGAAACTCTTTGACGTTAGGAAGCAATCGCAATGTTATGACTTATTAGAGATTTGAAACTACAACCAAACTATGGGGAAATTGGTGTCGGTGGAACTGAATTGAACTTATCATTAATATTTTAACAGCAACTGTTAAACCATCGAATACAAACGAGTTAATTACGACGAGTAGCGTAATATTGGTCACAATTGGTGAAGTAAATGTTATGAGGTTACGACTTCTGCACCACTTGTTAGCAGCAGACACAGTGGCTGCGTCAAAGACTGAGACGGCGTGGAATTTCACAAGTATTTATTGAACTTTCTTTACAATTTCTCCCTCGTCGTCGCTATCCAGCCCTGCGGATCCCTCCGCCTGGCTGCTGCTGTGTAGATTCTCCGATAATGCGCGCCACGCGCGCCGTTGATCACACTCTGGAGCCTCAGGCCAGCAGTGCTCCGCTGAAGCCAGGATGCCCTGTGGTTGAGACGGACTCGTCGCCGCGAGGTCAGCTGCCGACGCCTGCTGCACCGGCGGCTGGGAAGCCGTCAGTCGAGAAGTCCGCGAGCTCCCGTCGTGGACGGACGGACCACGCGCCGTGGGGCCGGGTTGCCGTGAAGTCCGGGCGTCAGTCCCCGGCGGCGCCTGTGACCGAGACCGCGCTGCGGCCGGTCCTGCTGGAAGTTCTCGTTGTAGTTAGTCAGCCATGGTGCCAACCGACCTCGGGCCGACCTCCAGAGCTGAAGTTGACATCTGGCGGCGAATGGATGACTCCTGCGAGCTGGAACAGACTTACGAAGTCGTCACCTATGAAGACTGAACATTCGGACACGGACCACATCCATCCTCGGGTCCGAACTGCTTCCTAATGGCTTCTCTCCGTTGCTGCCTGCGCTCCACTATTTATATCCAGCGGGAGGACGTTTCTTACCCTCGTTGGCAGCTTTTTGTTATTACTTCCGTATTATGTTGCAGCGTAATTTAGCGTGCTAGCCTCACTTCCCATTACTCAGCACTCTCCAGGCTTCGCTCGGCGCTCGGTCTGTGTGCGACCTTACGTCAGTGTGTTGGTAGACTGCTGCTGTCAGCAAGGCTATCTGTATCTGCTTACTTTGCAACGCTTCGGTAGCCGGCGTGCCTCTGGTTTGCCATTCTCCACTGCGTGAAGCAACGCTTAGTACATGTGGCCGCAACATAAATATCACGCACACGTCGACAGTTCAGTTCAGCACTGTTTTCTGTAACGTCGTCTTTACCTAATAACAGTATCATCGCTCTACAACTATCGTAGGACCGATCAATACTAATCTATCAACTACCTGCTAGAAAAACCGGTGACGTTACAGCCAGTACATTACAGGGATGTTACTGTCTGTACTGTCTGCCTATTACACATAGCGACCCTCTTCAACTGTCGGCGGCCTCTGTCAGTCAACAGACGAGATCGGCCTGTGCGCTTTTATGCTGTACGTGTCCGTTCACGTTTCCACTTCACTATTACATCAGAAACAGTGGACCTAGGGAGGTTTAGGACTGCGGAAATCTCGCGTAGAGACGTATGACACAAGTGAAACCCAAACACCTCACCACGTTGGAAGCCCGTGAGTTCCGAGGAGTGCCCCATTCTGCTCTCTCATGATGTCTAATGACTACTGAGGTCGCCGATATGGAGTACCTAACAGTAGGTGGCAGCACGATGCATCTAATATGAAAAATGTATGGTTTTGGGGATGTCCGTATACTTCTGATCACATAGTGTACATGTTAATCAGAATATGTGCTGTAATCTGCATAATTTATATGTGTTATGATGTATTTATTCTCGATTAATGCCGTTAAGGAAAGTTGGGAAAAGCAATGTCGTTGGCAGAGAATAAAGTCTTGTGTGGGAGCGCTGTCTCTGGACGCGAGTATGACGTCAAAACAGAGCGCGCAAGACACTTAGCGAGTCGTCAGATGTGAGAGTGAACACACGAAAGTGCCATGATATGTAAGACCTATGTGAGTCACAATTGTTACTAGCGAGGGACCACAGCGTGACGAGTACGAACAGATGTAAGAGGCTCCAATAACTTCAAGATCCTGCTCCCTAACTGGTCATTGCGAATTAAGGAGTACCCGCAATACTACTTGGAGCAATGGGACCGTTCTAGACGACAACGAAGACGGCGGCTTAACATCTGCAACAGATTGTGGGACTGTTTTATTTCCATTCACGTTAGCAACTTTGTGAGGCATTCTCAGCGAAACTTACACTGTTAATTGTGGTATCACATATCGATACCACCCCATGAGCGCCGTAGCAACGGAACTGCAAGTTTCCGTAAGACGCCGGCAGCGGTCACGCACACCTCCAGCAGCTCTGTACTTCGAGCGCCCTCTGCCACCGCAGTGCAGGACGGCCGGCAGCAGCCGCTCAGACCACGTGCTCTTGGGGCCACTACACTACGAGACCTCTGTTCATGCTGCATCTTTTGTGACATCCACAGTTGGGGTCCATTTCTTGTCGCATCATTCATAATGAGTGTTCATATGTTTGGGGTATACAAGCTAATAAACCTTCTGTTGGGTGTGTTAACTTCTTAGCTAGTCGTTTCTCCTCCTGTTCAGTTTCTCGATGACGACAGCCCCCGAGACCCTCTGTAGCCCACCTCTCCTTACTGCTGTGTACGAAATCGTACACAACAGTAATAAGCGTTGAATGTAAAAAAAAAAAAAAAAAAAAAAAAAAAAAAAAAAAAAAAAAAAAACAACTGTAGGTACCTGATATTGCCTATTATCCTCAGTGAAAATGGTTCAAATGGCTCTGAGGACTTACATCTGAGGTCACCAGTCCCCTAGAACTTAGAGCTACTTAAACTTAACTAACATAAGGACATCACACACATCCACGCCCGAAGTAGGATTCGAGACTGAAGCGCCTAGAACCGCTCGTATCCTCAGTCAGTATCACCTACTTAGGGTCCTATTCCTTTCCAGTTATTGAATACGCTAGTGTCGTTGTTTAAATAGCTAAAAGAAAAGTATTAAAGAGCATAGTTTCAAAATGGCTCTGAGCACTATGGGACTTAACTTCTGAGGTCATCAGACCCCTAGAACTTAGAACTACTTAAACCTAACTAACCTAAGGACATCACACACATCCATGCTCGAGGCAGGATTCGAACCTGCGACCGTAGCGGTCCCGCGGGTCCAGACTGTAGTGCCTAGAACCGCTCGGCCACCACGCCCGGCAAAGAGCATAGTTTGTTTGTTTGCGAAAATGATAATTTAAAGTAATTAATAATTAACTCTCAGTAAATTGTGGGTATTGTTCAACAAGATCTAGAGCCTAAAACATTCTCGCTAACTGAGTGAAAGCAAAGCAAAGTGTAAGTAGGCTGTTTAGGTTTCTATGTTGGTAACGGCACGTAGCGCTCTATATGAAAATCACTGACTGTGCTGTGTGAAGTCTGTGGCTGGTTTGCATTGTTGAAATATTTGCTATTGTAGTGTTGGGCATTTGGATGTGAACAGTGCGTAGCGTTGTGCAGTTGGAGGTGAGTCGCCAGCAGTGGTGCATGTGGGGAGAGAGATGGCAGAATTTTGAGAGCGGACGATCTGGACGTGTGTCCATCAGAAAGAGTAAATTTGTAATATTGGATATCATGAACTGATATATATATGATGACTTTTGAACATTATTAAGGTAGATACATTGTTTGTTCTCTATCAAAATCTTTCATTTGCTAACTACGCCTATCAGTAGTTAGTGCCTTCAGTAGTTAGAATCTTTTATTTAACTGGCAGTATTGGCCCTCGCTGTATTGCAGTAGTTCTAGTAACGAAATTTTTGTGAGGTAAGTGATTCACGAAAGGTATAGGTTATTGTTAGTCACGGCCATCCTTTTGTAGGGATTATTGAAAGTCAGATTGCGTTGCGCTAAAAATATTGTGTGTCAGTTTAGTGTTGATCAGAATAAGTAAAGAGAGATATGTCTGAGTACGTTCATTTCTGCTCAGCTGTTTGAAAATCAAATACTGTAAGGGGTTTACCAGTACAGTAATTCACAAATTTCTGTAAGGGGACGTTTCAAAAGGAACTATAAAAGAATTCTAATAATCTCAAATCAAGGAATAAATTAAGTTCACATTTCTCATACCTGTCTATTGTAATAACCCTATCGTTTACTGGTGTAATTTTTTTTCCTCTCTTTTCTACCTAATTCCGTAGCTCTCAATTCGTTCGAGCAATCAATCATTCACGATAGGAAACACAGTCATAGCTCAGTCACTCAAAATGACTGAAATTTTACTTGTTAGAATGAAATCAGGCGACGATTCTTCTTCTCTGCAGGCTCGTGCTTTGTGGCAGTCTGCTAATCTGTACAAATAAAATGCCTCGTAATTTTGGGAGCGTTGTATAATCAGTCGGGAAACCTCAAATCAAGCGGATATTTGGCTTTGATGCAGTTTAACCTTCCGAAGAAAGCTCTTGGATTATTAAATGCAGGTTCGTATCCAGTCTTTCGAAAGTTCCCTTCTGATTAACAACTACGCAATATATCGATAAACATCATTAATTCTCAAATTTCCAATACACACCTTTTATTTGAAAGAGCAATCTATATATATTTCCTTTTTAATCCTACAGTTTCGTCTCAGTTATCTTCTGTCATAAATCTCAATAATCAAATTACAGTTCATCCAAACCAAGCTCAGGCTAATCGGCACGAAGACAATCTCGGAAGCTCCCTTACTTTTTTTCTAACAACCACCAGAGAGAGTACTACAAAGAATACTTATGCGCTCATAGCATAGCTATTGTATGAGCTACTTTTCGCATGGATTCTGCGAGTATGAAGATAGAAAATTAGTAAACGTCATTCAAGGGTAGAATTGTATCTGAATAATTCATCGAATATAAAGAGATATTACAATTGCCCCTCGCAGCGAGCAAAGTTAATGATAATACACTTTGCGAGCTAACAGAAAAAAAATTGTTGGGTTGTTTATTGAAAAGAGGAATATTTTGAATTAGTAGAATTTTACCATAGAGAGTGTGGGTAACATGTTAAGACAATAAGTTACGAGAATACCTAAGCTGTAGCTTTTACATGTACCGGGGTATACCCGCATCCCGAGTACATAACCAGGGAAGATGTAGATTGGTGTAATTACGAAAAAGGTCTACCCATTTGGGAACTGGCCTTCACAGGGAAACCCTGGAAAACCCGGAAGAATAGACCCCAGCTCAGGTATTAAAGAAGAGAGGAAAGCCTAAATCCAGTAATTTTGAAATATATAGAAGCTCTGTAGATTAGATCGAAGGAAAAGTGCCTCATAGCCAAAAAAAATTTTACAATATTGCTCAAAAAAAAATTTTCAAAATTCTTCTTTCGCCGATGTAGCCGGCGATCTCGTTGTGAAGTCGATGGAACAGGAACACTGGGTACGGACAGCGGGTAGGCGACGCACAGCGTTTGGTGGACGCGGCACGGAGGACAGGCGATGGCTTATGGTACAGGATAGAAGCTGGTAACGTGCCGTAGAAACAGGAAGATGATCTCAGGAACAGATGGTCAGGGACGTGAACATGGAACAGGTTTAAAGTGGAATAAGAAAAGGTTCTGACTGAATAAATCCCTGCAAGAGAGTGGATTAAGGCAACGAAGTCCATATTTCATCGTTGAACTCAAAATCGGAGTGGATTCTTATATTCTTCCATCTGTACTAGACTGGAACATCCATCAGTCCTGACAATCGCAAATTTTTTTTTTGTAGTCCTCAATACAGAAGTTGTTTTGCATTACAACTGCTGATTGTCCAAAACATTGCCAAATAGACTGTGGGCATTTAAATTTTGTTGTAGCTCATATCGAATGTATTCCTCTCAAAAAAATTTTTTAATCTAATCTTCGTTTTGTTATAGTGCAGGTGGAAGTAGAGCATTGAATCTGTCCGAGGTTTGCTTTCAATTACGAAATTATGGATAAAATTTAAGTTTACACCTGATGAAAAATTTTAAACATAGGCATATGACACTGACTCCACAAAAGAAATAATTTGAAAAATTTTCATTATTCTTATAATTAATTGATTTATAGATCCACTTGCAAATAAATATCATTAATGATGACGTATGTTCATTTAACAAATCATCCACTCGCAGAATCTTCTTCATCCTCTCATGAACATTTATGGAAATATATTTCAACAATTATGTCCATAATATGAAACACACAAACTGCTATTCTTAAAAAGTTAATTAAAATTCTTAAATTAATTCTCCTGGTAAAGAAGGCTAACTGAACAATGTCCTGTCACGGTCGCCACTGTATTTTTTTTCCTCTCTTTTCTACCTAATTCCGTAGCTCTCAATTCGTTCGAGCAATCAATCATTCATGATAGGAAACACAGTCATAGCTCAGTCACTCAAAATGACTCTGAAATTTTACTTGTTAGAATGAAATCAGGCGACGATTCTTCTTCTCTGCAGGCTCGTGCTTTGTGGCAGTCTGCTAATCTGTACAAATAAAATGCCTCGTAATTTTGGGAGCGTTGTATAATCAGTCGGGAAACCTCAAATCAAGCGGATATTTGGCTTTGATGCAGTTTAACCTTCCGAAGAAAGCTCTTGGATTATTAAATGCAGGTTCGTATCCAGTCTTTCGGAAGTTCCCTTCTGATTAACAACTACGCAATATATCGATAAACATCATTAATTCTCAAATTTCCAATACACACCTTTTATTTGAAGGAGCAATCTATATATATTTTCTTTTTAATCCTACAGTTTCGTCTCAGTTATCTTCTGTCATAAATCTCAATAATCAAATTACAGTTCATCCAAACCAAGCTCAGGCTAATCGGCACGAAGACAATCTCGGAAGCTCCCTTACTTCTTTTCTAACAACCACCAGAGAGAGTACTACAAAGAATACTTATGCGCTCATAGCATAGCTATTGTATGAGCTACTTTTCGCATGGATTCTGTGAGTATGAAGATAGAAAATTAGTAAACGTCATTCAAGGGTAGAATTGTATCTGAATAATTCATCGAATATAAAGAGATATTACACTGGCATGGTTCGTATTTCGGCGTTGTCAATTTGTTGAAAGCCAACAGTTGCTCATTTGCTCCAGTAAATATTCATAGTAATTACAGTACTATCTATTTAAAGTACATTGCTTGCCATGTCCAGGAATCTAACGCACCTAAGTTAACGTTAATTTGAAGTTGCGTACATTATTGTTGTAACAGAAGAGCTATTTCCAGTCAGTCATTTACCTCTTAATACCTATTTAAAACTATTTCCAAATTGACTTATCTGAGCATTAACGTTGTAAGACAGTAGCTTTCTTTATTCTTTATTATTTCCTACAGAATCGTACTGTCAGAAACGTGTGTCACCTTCTGTTGCCACACGTACAGCCAAACGGTTACGTATTCATTTATTCATTGCTATCCGCATTGTTATTCAGATAGTGGACAGAAAGTGCTCAACTGGACTGGCGACCGTATTAATTATTTCTTTATTATTTCCGTTAGTGTTGTTGTGTGCTCCTTGAGTCACTTGGTACAGGATCTTATTTGAATGATGGCAATATTTAACGGAATTTCAAATACGTAGAAAGGCAGGAGTATTATAGGTTGTTCTTTAGAACTTCTCTCCTCTAACCGTTCAAAATTTCTTCGGAGACGATAGCCTCATCCAAAATTAAGTGCAATAGGCATACACGACAATGGTCATATTATTGCATTAACCGATTAGTAATGAGGGGAGGTTACAGTGTGAGATTTACGCTGGTACTAGGTAGCATCTTACACCGCAAACTCTTTCGAAGAGCATTGCTATGGTACAAAAGTATGATTTATTGATTTTATAATTAACTGTCAGATTTGTAGTGTTTGTTTAGCAGCCTTAACCCCTACGCCATCTTCTTAAGATATTCGCTACTCTTACTCGTAATAGCCTGACGCGTGACGTGGCAGCCGGGTTTATCGGATCGCCGATACTGCCGCCCACACGTCGGCCGGTGCGGCCCGGCACGCAGCGTAACAGAATTTAACGCCGGAGCGAGCACTAGCCAGCCCCACCCCATCGCAGCATATGGTCGGCGCCTGCCGCCTCCGCTACCCGCATAGCTCACCTAACCCACTAAGCTCCGCACGCAAGTAAGGGGGCATCCATTAATTACGTGAGCTCAAAATGCGGTCGGGTAAAATCTCACCGAATCTCATTTAAAGGGCGAGGGTTGTGAATCTCACGTCCACTTTTTAATTCACGGAATACACATTACCATGACGGATAACATTTTGTTTTATAAAATTAATCCGACAGCAGGCAATATTAAAGCGCACAACAATCTTTATGGCCTCTCTAAATAGAACTGAATGCTTTACAGGTGTGCACGCTCAAGATTCCCCGAAATGAAGGAGCTGTCCCACAAGTGTCGGATTTCACTAGGGAAGTTCTCTGCCTTGTAGGTCGAAATTACTGCGTGTGTCAGTGAGTCGAAATTACTGCGTGCCAGTCAGTGAGTCAGTCTTGATATTCCGCAGCGCATATAAAACAGACGTTATTGTGTACAAAATGAATTTCTACCAAAACATTCACAATGCGCATGTTAAGCGGCATACTGACAAGTCGAAACACATTTGCGAACAAAACGTTAATCATTTGTGGAAGGAAGCTAAGATGAAATTCACCAACAAGAATTCTCTTAGTGATCATATAATTCAAGAGACTGGAAAGCTATCTAATGATATGGTTCAAAGGATGGTACAATCAGCGTTGTCTTTCATGTGAAAAGTAATTAAAGGTTCAAACATATTTAATGTATATAATATGTCACTAAAAGGTCAATTTTAAAGGTTCTATCAAAACGGTTAATTATATCTTCGGAGAGCCTTTTTGTCCGTCCGTCTCTGTGTCTGTCACTCCTATTACAACTCATGGTCAGCACGTTTAAACTGAAGCGTTTTTATCTTGTGTTAAAAACACTGTTTAGTAAGTGTTTTAACCAATGTTTAAAACAAGAAATCGTTTATTTAGTGTTTTTATCCGACTACCTCATGCAAGGGAGGGGAGGGGGGTCCCACCACGTCTCACCAAACCAAGGAGGGGGTGGGGGGAAGAGAGTCCAAATTTTAAGGAAAAACCTTTACGTAATTAATGGACGTTCCCGTAATTGACTTACGGCACCGCTTGGTGCGCGGTAAGCGACTAGGTACTGCCGTAATTGGAGTCCGATGTTCGGTTAGGGGCTCGGCAGGAACTTGTTAGAGAACACTTGACACTGGACTGTACATTTTCTTTTTCATTGTTGCATTCCTGCTATATCTGTCAGACAGTATTAAGTTCATTCCTGAAGTACGTCAAGTTTGTTTTTGAGCTTTTCCTCACTATTCTGACTGTATTTCCAATCAATGGATTCACACAACTTTAGTGTCGAGTTAGATTTACAGATACGTCGCACTTGTTGGCACTTGATTCTAGCTCAGGTGCTGCCTTATTAGGTAGGATTACGCAATTAGGTACATGGTGCTTCTAAGTCTTTGCACCAAACGCCTAGGGGCGATACACTATGTCATGGGGAACAACTTCTGTTGCAGAGTAAATGTCCGCTGACACTTGCCCGTGATTCTGAGCGTCATTCAATATTTGCCGGCCCTGGGACGGCAAGAGTTCACTGAATTATGCAAACATGACTATATCTACGTGTTGAAGGGTGCGAGCAGCTATATAGCAATGTCATGTGGTCGATAACCATCTGCAACAAAATTGGACCTCATGTCATCACTGTGTAGAAACGACACTTCGTCGTCACCTTCCCTCTTTCCCAAGTCGGCTGCTGCAGTGACTGACTGCTATAGATCATTAGCAAGAGCATGCAATCACTTTCACAGTATCAGTAGTAATTTCGAAGTTATTAAGTATGTAACAATATTTGCCAATAATCGTAGTAATTTTGAATTAATAATGACGGCGTTTTCCTAAATTTAGTTGATTCCAAATCTCACTCCTTTACGTAAGTAGTTGTTATGTAGACTAAATTTCAATCCTCTTGCCTTAATGGACGGTCGTTTTCCAATGTACTCATACAATGTGGATTTCATGTGAAAGTAAAATTTAATACTATTAAAGTAGTGAGATCCTGCCCACTCGTCTAATTTAGGGTGCCTAGGAAGCTGTTTTCTCGGATAGCTAGACAACAATTCAATAAACTCTTATTAATGGAGTTCTTTACAATAAGTTAAATTGACAATACTTTGCGTTTCTACAAAGACTGGTCGCAAGTAAATGTCCTTCGACATATACAATTTTCATGCAAGCAAATCACACAAGTTCATAAGTCACTGCTATAGAGTTTATATCACAGCTCGTCTTCTAGCGCCCGTCTTCTAGTGCGGCCGAGACCAATTGGAGCGGCGCTTATATTCTCTTCGTGTAGTTCCGCTCCACGTTGCAGCCCGAAGTGCCGGCGCTTGATGTTACGCCGGAACAAAAGCTATGCCAGATAATTTCTAGCGAACTAGTTCATGACTAAAATCTTGTCTAACACATTTGTTTTGAATTGTTCAGAGATAATCAAAACAGTAAGAAAGTAAGCAAGAAGTATATTACACTCCTGGAAATGGAAAAAAGAACACATTGACACCGGTGTGTCAGACCCACCATACTTACTCCGGACACTGCGAGAGGGCTGTACAAGCAATGATCACACGCACGGCACAGCGGACACACCAGGAACCGCGGTGTTGGCCGTCGAATGGCGCTAGCTGCACAGCATTTGTGCACCGCCGCCGTCAGTGTCAGCCAGTTTGCCGTGGCATACGGAGCTCCATCGCAGTCTTTAACACTGGTAGCATGCCGCGACAGCGTGGACGTGAACCGTATGTGCAGTTGACGGACTTTGAGCGAGGGCGTATAGTGGGCATGCGGGAGGCCGGGTGGACGTACCGCCGAATTGCTCAACACGTGGGGCGTGAGGTCTCCACAGTACATCGATGTTGTCGCCAGTGGTCGGCGGAAGGTGCACGTGCCCGTCGACCTGGGACCGGACCGCAGCGACGCACGGATCCACGCCAAGACCGTAGGATCCTACGCAGTGTCGTAGGGGACCGCACCGCCACTTCCCAGCAAATTAGGGACACTGTTGCTCCTGGGGTATCGGCGAGGACCATTCGCAACCGTCTCCATGAAGCTGGGCTACGGTCCCGCACACCGTTAGGCCGTCTTCCGCTCACGCCCCAACATCGTGCAGCCCGATTCCAGTGGTGTCGCGACAGGCGTGAATGGAGGGACGAATGGAGACGTGTCGTCTTCAGCGATGAGAGTCGCTTCTGCCTTGGTGCCAATGATGGTCGTATGCGTGTTTGGCGCCGTGCAGGTGAGCGCCACAATCAGGACTGCATACGACCGAGGCACACAGGGCCAACACCCGGCATCATGGTGTGGGGAGCGATCTCCTACACTGGCCGTACACCACTGGTGATCGTCGAGGGGACACTGAATAGTGCACGGTACATCCAAACCGTCATCGAACCCATCGTTCTACCATTCCTAGACCGGCAAGGGAACTTGCTGTTCCAACAGGACAATGCACGTCCGCATGTATCCCGTGCCACCCAACGTGCTCTAGGAGGTGTAAGTCAACTACCCTGGCCAGCAAGATCTCCGGATCTGTCCCCCATTGAGCATGTTTGGGACTGGATGAAGCGTCGTCTCACGCGGTCTGCACGTCCAGCACGAACGCTGGTCCAACTGAGGCGTCAGGTGGAAATGGCATGGCAAGCCGTTCCACAGGACTACATCCAGCATCTCTACGATCGTCTCCATGGGAGAATAGCAGCCTGCATTGCTGCGAAAGGTGGATATACACTGTACTAGTGCCGACATTGTGCATGCTCTGTTGCCTGTGTCTATGTGCCTGTGGTTCTGTCAGTGTGATCATGTGATGTATCTGACCCCAGTAATGTGTCAATAAAGTTTCCCCTTCCTGGGACAATGAATTCACGGTGTTCTTATTTCAATTTCCGGGAGTGTATTTAATGTATCCCAGTTGAATTCAAATATTTGATTTACAATTCTTGATTACATATATTTTATGTGATTTTGGTATTTGTGTTTTCTCTAGCTTGGCGTCTCATTTCGGAGTTAGCACAGTAAGGCTCGTTAATATATTTGCCAATATGATTTAAAATTAAATCCAAAATTTAAAACTGATATTTTGATGAAAGTGATTATTCTACAAATGTGACCATATTGTTGTTTGACAACTTGTTATCAACGAGGACTTTTCCTCTTTCCAATACTACGTACAGACTGTCCACAGCCAATACTTCTTAATATTTGGTCTGGCCTACACTAGGGCAGTGGCATTTCCAGTAATATTTAACAAACTGAAACACTGGGCACAAGAATAATGTACACTCTTTCTGAAAGAAAATACATCCCTGAATTCATACCTAATTTTGGAATTTCTATGGTGTCTTCACTTTTCACGTAATAACAATTTTTGTAAAATTCTTGTGGCAACCTATGTATCATTTTCCAAACACAAACAGCAAAAAGCTCTCTCTGTCCGGAGAAAAATGGGTCAAAGAAACGAGGAGCAGGAGCAAAGAAAATCAATCAAACATAAAAGTATTTCCACAGCGATTTTCTGCGATATTTTCCCTCATAAACGTCGCTTCGTAAAAGCCAGCGTCAGTAGGACAACATACTTCCTTTTGATGACGGATTTCCAGTCAAGAAATGTCCTAAAGGAACGTTCTACATTTTCAGCGCTAACGGTGTCAAGGCCTAAATTTATCTGTGAGAAAGTTCAATTTATCACTCAAGAAAAGTAGTTTGTGACTCTTAACACCCCATACAGAGGTAGGACCTCAGTGTATCTTGTATAATGTACGCCCTACTGAAAAGGTGACCTTCACTGTAGCAGAGTTGCATGAAGTATTCCTCCAGATCGACACAAAGAAGCCTTATCAATTCTTCGCACAGAAGTGGAGTATGCTTCACAAATTTATCGCACGGCGAGCGATGTCTCGCACGGTGCACAAATTCCGAGTGTGCTAGCGTTTCAGGCGAGACATGTAAACATCAGAACATTCCACGTTCTGGGAAGTCGCGATTGTCACCAACAGTGCCACGATTTCGGCTGTAGAAAAGTTCGCACGGACGAATCGTGACGTTGCTGATCCACTGCCAATAAGCAAAGAACTGTGCAGCACATATTCCATGAGAAGCTTCGTTACAGCATTGTTTGTGCACAATGCACGTCCATCAATCTTTCAGACAGTCATAAAACGGCGAGAATTGTTGTTTGCCTTTCTCGTTTGTTGAGGTACATGGAGCGAGGAACGCATTTCATTGCTCAGATTGTGACATGTGATGAAAAGTGGTGACACTGCGTCGACCTCCCAAACGGATGACCATACTGTGATGGCATCCCGACTCACTTCGTCCAGGAAAAGCCCAGTCTGTCCCGAAGGCCGGAAAAGTGAAACTCAATTTTCGAAGAAAAAGGACCTCTACTCGACTGGCTACGATGAACAGTATTATAGCACATTTCTGGGGCTCAAATAGCCCATCAAGAACAAGCGTATATGCAAGTTCTCGAATGGCGTGGTGCTTCTCTAGGACAACAACGCTAGAACACATGTAGCCAACACGATTCTCGAGCTCCTTGAAAAATTTTTGTGGCAGCCTCCTTACCGCCACGATATGTTACATTATGAGTCGCTTATCTGCGGCTACTTAAACTCTGAAAGGTCAGAGGTTCACCTGTGACAAGGAAGTATAGGACACCGTGGGAAACTGGCTCCGTCAGCATCCCAGGAGTTTCTATACTGAATTTAAGGACTAGTTCCATGTGAAGTGAAATTTAACTATAATATTGTTATTAAAATATCTTTATTTGAAATAGTTCCTGCATGAAATACATAGGAACATGTTTTTGCTAATTTAGATACATAGTGATTAACGTGGATTGAATTGTGAGTATCCCATAAGTGTAGCAACCGAGACGTGTAATTTCTTATTTCATTATCTATAGTATTTGTACAGTGTCGTACTTCGGTATGTCCTGGATTATATTTTTGTCTTGTCCTTTCAGTATACTGTGGTTGTCAAACTTGCTTTATGTCGGAATCGGTCGATTGTTGAGCCAGTATAACTTAAACTGTCCACTCTGAATCATCAAAACAGGAATTTATAGTTTAGAGATAGCTGTATGGACACGTTAAGAAAGTCAATAAATGTATGGACACGTTAAAGAAGTCGATAAATATAGCCTAATCTCTTTCTCATCTGGGCACTTCTTATACACTCCTGGAAATGGAAAAAAGAACACATTGACACCGGTGTGTCAGACCCACCATACTTGCTCTGGACACTGCAAGAGGGCTGTACAAGCAATGATCACACGCACGGCACAGCGGACACACCAGGAACCGCGGTGTTGGCCGTCGAATGGCGCTAGCTGCGCAGCATTTGTGCACCGCCGCCGTCAGTGTCAGCCAGTTTGCCGTGGCATATGGAGCTCCATCGCAGTCTTTAACACTGGTAGCATGCCCCGACAGCGTGGACGTGAACCGTATGTGCAGCTGACGGACTTTGAGCGAGGGCGTATAGTGGGCATGCGGGAGGCCGGGTGGACGTACCGCCGAATTGCTCAACACGTGGGGCGTGAGGTCTCCACAGTACATCGACGTTGTCGCCAGTGGTCGGCGGAAGGTGCACGTGCCCGTCGACCTGGGACCAGACCGCAGTGACGCACGGATGCACGCCAAGACCGTAGGATCCTACGCAGTGCCGTAGGGGACCGCACCGCCACTTCCCAGCAAATTAGGGACACTGTTGCTCCTGGGGTATCAGCGAGGACCATTCGCAACCGTCTCCATGAAGCTGGGCTACGGTCCCGCACACCGTTAGGCCGTCTTCCGCTCACGCCCCAACATCGTGCAGCCCGCCTCCAGTGGTGTCGCGACAGGCGTGAATGGAGGGACGAATGGAGACGTGTCGTCTTCAGCGATGACAGTCGCTTCTGCCTTGGTGCCAATGATGGTCGTATGCGTGTTTGGCGCCGTGCAGGTGAGCGCCACAATCAGGACTGCATACGACCGGGGCACACAGGGCCAACACCCGGCATCATGATGTGGGGAGCGATCTCCTACACTGGCCGTACACCACTGGTGATCGTCGAGGGGACACTGAATAGTGCACGGCACATCCAAACCGTCATCGAACCCATCGTTCTACCATTCATAGACCGGCAAGGGGACTTGCTGTTCCAACAGGACAAGGCACGTCCGCATGTATCCCGTGCCACCCAACGTGCTCTACAAGGTGTAAGTCAACTACCCTGGCCAGCAAGATCTCCGGATCTGTCCCCCATTGAGCATGTTTGGGACTGGATGAAGCGTCGTCTCACGCGGTCTGCACGTCCAGCACGAACGCTGGTCCAACTGAGGCGCCAGGTGGAAATGGCATGGCAAGCCGTTCCACAGGACTACATCCAGCATCTCTACGATCGTCTCCGTGGGAGAATAGCAGCCTGCATTGCTGCGAAAGGTGGATATACACTGTACTAATGCCGACATTGTGCATGCTCTGTTGCCTGTGTCTATGTGCCTGTGGTTCTGTCAGTGTGATCATGTGATGTATCTGACCCCAGGAATGTGTCAATAAAGTTTCCCCTTCTTGGGACAATGAATTCACGGTGTTCTTATTTCAATTTCCAGGAGTGTAGAATACTGCAATAGTTCTCTGCGCTACGGTTGCCTAAACGGTTCTTGCAGGCAATTGCGAAAGAGAGCCATGTCATTATTTCATAGTCATTCAGTAAGTCAAAGAAATTTTCATCATACTCTAATGTCCTACTTTGCGATTCTACAAATAATCCTTCCCTTATTTTTGCTTTAATGGTCGTTGGAAACTTCTCTCCCAACTACATTAATTGACATGAAGGGTTTTCCATGGGTTTCACATTTGACGGTCCCAGTTTAATGTGTAGAGGAGGTAAAGACATATTTTTGGAGTCAAGAAGAAGATTCGCCACATTCTTCTGCACAGGCAGTAGTTCATTCCGAGCAGACAACCGAGGTAAGTGGCACAGCGGTTAACGTTCTGGACTCGCTTTCGGCAGGACGACCGTTCAAACCCGCGTCCGGCCCTCCACATTTAGGTTTTCCGTAGTTTCCCTAAATTGCTCCAGGCAAATGGTGGGATGGTTCCTTTGAAAGGGCACGGCCGATTTCTTTTCCCATCACTTACACAATCCGAAGTGTGCTCCGTTTCTAATGACCTCGATGTCGACTGGACGTTAAACGCAATCTTCCTTCCTTCCATCCGAGCAGACAATTTTTTCCACAATGGTAGTCCCTTTCTGTTTCTGCTGTCTCATTTACATTGAAAGCAGCGTTGGTTTCTGTGCCCCAGCTACATGCCGAGAACAATTCAAAATAGTCTGAGCTCTCAGTTTGTGTCACCACTACTGGTTGAGAGTTAGTAACAGTTTAAAGTTACCATATTCCTCAACTGCACGAGCTACCGGAACAGAAGGAATTTGTTCCCATTTTGTAGAAATACTGCTTTCGCTTTAATCTTGCTGGAATCTATGAAGAAACACTACTCATTTACAATGAAATCATGGCCATGCCATGAGAATCCATGGTGGACGCAATATCAATACTAAAATCTCGGTCACCTGCCTTGGAGAAAAATTCATAAAAACAGCGTGGTGAACAAGATAAACTCTCATTTTAATATCGTGAAGAAAACGATTACAGTCTTTTAAAAACGAAGCTGAACGCTAGGACTGTTGCTTCCAATAAGTTCAAATCACGAACAAGATCGCTGAAATCTCCATGGCACGAAAAGTGTAACACATTTGATAGTGGTCTTGAGGCACTGGATCGGCAAGTATATCTCCTTCGCTGTCTTCCGCATCCCCGCCAGTGTATCCGTCCTATCGAGCTGTCGCATTCTCAGGATGCAATCGAATCGGGAGTTCTTCGCTGCGACATAGACGTCTTAATAGCAGATGCTGAATTGGGACAGTGTACGGTTTTTCTTGTTTTCGCGTTGGTTCCACCTATTTTTGCCAGACAAAAATAACAGCCCGTTGTGGGGTCCGTTGGCTCCTTGTGAATTATAGCAACAGCGAAGCACATGTGACGTGGCCATTTTAACCAGACTGGCAGGAGTCTAGCAGGGGAGAGTACTGTACCTAGGGGATAGTGTACCCAAGGAACACATGTTGTTTTTGGTCGGTCCTTCAGTCTAGTGACTGATCTTAACAATCACATGAAGTAATGCCGCTAGAGGCCACCTTAAGAACTTTACTCCATTTTCTCCACTCTTTGTTGTTGTTAGTAAATATTTCGCGTTCTACACATTTAATTGCTGTGTAGTATATTAAAGCAATTTGGGATATATTGTTAATTCTTCAATTATAGAATTTTATGCTCAGCAATACTACATATTTCGAGAATTGTTTATGTAACACGTGAACAGTTAAGCCACGCTTTGTCGGTCGTGTAGCACGTTGCACCTCGAAAGAGAAGCCGGTCTTCTTCCACGGATCAAGTGATGGTTGCAATTTTTTTATTTCGTCGGCAGTCTTCTGACTGGTTTGATGCGACCTGCCACAACTTCGAATCCTGTGCAGCCTCTTCATCTAAGACAGAGTAGTACTTGCAGCCAACGTCATCAGTTGTTTGCTGAGTGTTTTCCAATATCTGTCTTCCTCTACAGTTTTTACAATATACTACCATAGAAGTTACTTTCTGATGTCTTAAAAGGTGTCCTACCGTCCTGTCCCTTTTCGTGTCAGCGTTTTCCACACGTTTATTTTATTTTTTTTTTTTCAGATCCTGTCAAGAACCTCGTTCCATACCTCATCAGTCCACCTGGCTTTCCACGTACTTGCGGAGAACTACATCTCTAATGATTCGATTCTCTTCTGTTCCGGGGCCTCACAGTCCATACTTTACTAACATTCTGTGCTCCAAACGTACATTTTCAGAAATTTCTTCCTCTATGTTACATACTAGTAGATCTCTCTTGGCCGGAATGGTCTTTTCGCCAGTGCTATTCAACTTTCGATATCTTCCGTCATGAGTTATTTTGGTGCCTAGGTGGCAGCATCTACTTTGTGGTCACCAGTCCTGATGTTAACTTTCTCGCTGCTCTCATTTGTGTTAGTTCTCATTACTTTTATCTTTCTTCGATTTACCCTCAGTCCGTATTCTGTACTCGTTAGACTGTTCATTCCATTCAGTAGATTCTGCAATTCCTCTTCACTTTCATTGAGGATAGCAATGTCGTCAGCAAACCTTATCTAGTTGTTATCCATTAACCTTGAATGTTTATTCCCCTCTTGAAACTTTCTTTTATTTCCGTCATTGCTTCTTCGATGTATATAGACTGAACACTGAGGGCGAAAGACCACATCCCTGTCTTAGACACTTTTTAATCCAAGCACTTCATTCTTGGTCCTCCACTTTTATTAATCCCGCCTGGCTCTTGTACATATTGTATGTTGTCCTTTTTTCCCACTAGCTGACTGTGTTATAATTCTCACACTTCTGATTTATTGCAATCTTCGGAATCTGGTGGATGGTATTTTTCCGAAAGTCGGACGATACATCGCCAGACTCACGTAAGTTTTCCAAAGCTCTTCTAAATTCCGATCTTAATACTGGATCCTCTATCTCTTACTTATCGATTCCTTTTTCTTCTGTCACGTCATCAAACACGTCGTCCCTTCAATGTACTCATTCCTCTTATCCACTCTCTCCTCCGCTTTTAACACTATAAATCCCATAGCAATGTTAATGTTACCACCCATGCTTTTAATTTCACCGATGTCTGTTTCGGCTCTTCTACATGCTGAATCAGTCCTTCGAACAATAATTTCTATGTAGATTTCTTCGCATTTTTCACGTGGACATTTCGCCTTAGCTCCCTGCACATCATTTCATTCCTAAGTGACTTTTATTTCTGTGTTCCTGAATTTCCTTGAACATTGTTGTACTTTCTTCTTCATCGATCAACTGAAGTATATCTTCTGTTACGATCGGGTTCTTTGCAGTTACCTTACTTGTACCTACGTGTTTCTTTCCAACTTCGATGGTTTCCATTTTAAAGAGGTCCATTTTTCTTCAACTGAACTCCCTACTGCACTATTCATTATTGCCATATCTGTAGCCTCAGGAACCTCTGTTCGTATCTTAGTATTTCCGTATCCCACTTCTTTGTGCCTGATTCATCTTGACCATCCTCCTTGGAACGTCTTACAATCCAATTTATTCCAGCGCCCAATTTAAGTTTGGGACGCATTGCTTAATCAACTGCGAATGCTGCAATATGTTGTCACCTGCATATGTCACTTTATCGACATGTTCGTTTGGCATTTTCGGGTGAAATCCGGTCGGTGGCGTGACGTCCAGCAAGACCTTTATTTGCAGCATACGCTAAATCATATTCATAGCAGGTCTCGTCTAGTAGATAACCCCGTCACCACCACAAGTTAGACACTGATTTCGGAATCTCTGCCTTACGACGAAGGCTAACTGTAATCTCCCAGCCTTTTCCAAGTACACCTCCTTCTCTTCTGATTCTTGAACAGAGTATTCGCTGTTACCTGCTGAAATTTAACTCAATTAGTGTTTTAACTCAATTAATCTTTTAACTCAATCTTTTTTTCTCTCCTATCTATTACCAAGACAATATTCTCCCATAACCATTTCTTCTCCTCCTTCCCCTACAACCGCATTCCAGTCAGCCATCATAATTAGATTTTCATCTCTCTTTATGTACTGAATTACCCATTCAATATGCTCATATACTTTCTCTATCTCTTCAGCTGCTGCTCGCGACGTCGGAATGTATCCCCGAATTGTTGTTGTCGGCGTTGGTTTGCGGTCGATTGTGATAAGAATAACCCTGTCACTGAACTATTCACAACAATTTACTCTCTGCCCTGCCTTCCTCTTCATAACGAATCCTACTCACGTGACTGGAACCACGTAAAGTTTTAGAACTCTATGGCAGACCTCAGCTTTTCAAACTGTTCTTTTTTGCCTAAAACAAATTACAGCAACGTAGCATGAACCTTTGTTGCTTATTGTCCCAATTGCATTACCAAGCAGGGTCCCTTCCTTTTCCAGAATGAACCCGAGTGTCGCTGAAATTCAAACGCCAGCATTAAAGTAATATCATTCCATTTCACTGCTTTAATTTCAAAGTTCAGTTAAAGTATTCATAGCTGGCTACAATATTTAGATTACACAAGCACAAATTAAGAGTGCGAGTTCTGTTACCATATTTTAGCTTATCTGTGACTGCAGCTCAGCTTGGTATGTACTAAATTTTACTATTGTCAATTGTTCAGAATCATTTAATTCAAGTTCAAAGTTAAATCTCTTATTTCTAAATTGTGTAGATTCAAGTAGTTTTTGAAATGATTGTTGAGGTAGCCCAAGACTAACTTTATTTTATTGAATTTCGTAATGCTTCAGAAACAAAGTTCACTATTAATTTCAGTCACTAAATTAACTTTCAATTTTCCAGTTTTATTAATTTTTTTTTTTTTTATAAATTAAGTCAGAGTGTAGCGAAATTTATTATTTCTAACAAACATTCCGTTTTCACACAACACGTGTCAACCTTCAGTTTCCATGCTTTTAGCGCTAAATATATGTACATTAATCTTTCATTTTCAGTTATTATAGTAGTTGTCCATGGGACTGGCGACCGTAATTTTCACCAAATCTCAAATATCTAATTAACTCCAGTTAATTTTAACGTAACGACCGCACATTTACTTTCTTTATAACTTTACCCCTTTTCAAAACTAGTTTCCACTTGTTTCATTTGCATTTTTCCTTTCATTTAGATGTAACCCTTTCCTCCCTCTTTACCGACAGATTAACTTCGGTGACGATTGCTTTTCCCAAATTTCCATTAGGTACACGTGGTTTAATTTTTCACTGCCATTAAGGTCGATAAGTGAGGGGGAGGTTACACACACATAGCAGATGGAAGGAAGAAGGGATGGAAGAGAAGGAGGAGGTGGAAGAGTAGGATATACAATTATCGTTTGCATTAACCATCACTGTGTTAGCAGAGTAGATGTAATGTACAGTTTGAGCCATGATCAACCATACATGCTTCAAAAGCATCTGATATACTTAAACAAGCATGTAATACACGTTGAGGATAAGGGATTTCAGAGAGCTATTGGTTTAGTGAAACTAATAATCTTAAGAGATTCGAACCACAGCTAGTATTTCCCAAAAGAGATACAAACGTATGCCAAAACAATGAGTACGACAAATGCACATAGGCGAAACAACACCTCAAATGGATGAATAAAAGCTTCAAACAGTAGGAAGTACAATAATGTCATTAGACTGGGTATAACTGATGAACATAGCTTAAGACTGAGTAATTTACTTCTGGAGTGTATTTACGACGACAACCACAATGAAATTATAGCGTACTTACAACTGCTCACAGCATCAGTGGCCACAGGAAATACAGTTCACATGAATGAAATAATATCAATCATTTCAGAGCTTCAAGAGACAGGTATTAACAGTGGTTCATTATCTTCACAGGCCAGTGCACAAAACATTGCCACATAGACGCCTGATAATATGACGTATGGACAATTTATGGCAAGCAGATCTCATAGATATGAGACAGTATTAATGGGTGAGTAAAGGTTTCAAATATATTTTAATGGTTATAGATATGTATTCCAATTTCACCTGGGCTCTAGCTGTGAAGGCAATGACTGAGAAGGAAGCTGCACAAGTGTTTGAAGAATTGCTGCAGGAGGGGATAAATTGGTTTCCTGATAACCTTCAAACCGACTATGGGGTGAATTTACAATGGGTATTTCAAGAAAATAATCGAGCTGTATGGAATAAACCACTACTCGATACTTTTCCCTCATGAGAGCAAGTATTTCAAAATTTTGAACAGAAGAGGAAAAAAAAACCATATCTGTATGTGAATTAATATTTTTGGTTCATGAAAATGGCTCCATATTGTTCTGTAAACAACTGGGCAGTATAACTGAACCAAACATCGTATGATTAAAATTAAACCTATTGAAGTTTATGACAATGAGATTCTAAATACAGTATACTGTCAAATTAAAATGGTGGATCCATCCAAGGAGAAATTCAGTGTAGATGATTTGGTACATATTTCAAAATACAGGACTATGTTTCAGAAATCTTGTCTGTTGAACTGGTCAATGAAAGTATCTACAGTGTAAAAAGTGCAACAAACAAACCCATACCCAAAAACTTACATCTCAAAGGACGGTGCAGGTAAAGGAATTACAATGAGGTTTTACACATAAGAATTAAAGAAAAGCTCTGAACCAGAAGTGTTTTGCTGTGTGATGTCCTTAGGTTAGTTAGGTTTAAGTAGTTCTAAGTCCTATGGGACTGATGATCATAGATGTTAAGTACCATAGTGCTCAGAGCCATTTGAACCAGAAGTGTTTACCACAGAGCATGTCATAAGACATCAAGGGAATAAGGCCTTAGTGAAATCGCTCGGCTTTAAATTGCGGTGCAACAGTTGGGTAAACACTCGCAATATTGTATACAACAGAGTTGCAAATCTCAGACTCTGCAACAGCATAAATGAGTGCTAGGAAGTGCATCATGGTGGTCGCAGTTATCTCGATAAGTTAACAGTTGAACTGCGTATTCCTGATCACTGTGGAGCTACACCAAAACTGAAGAAGTGTCTAACTTGTGGTGGTGACAGGGATATCTACTAGACGAGACCTGCTATGAATATGATTTAGCGTATGCTGCAAATAAAGGTCTTGCTGGACGTCACGCCACCGACCGGATTTCACCTGAAAATGCCAAACGAACATGTGGATAAAGTGACATATGCATGTGACAACATATTGCAGCATTCGCAGTTGATTAAGCAATGCGTGCCAAACTTAAATAGGGCGCTGGAATAAATTTCCGACATATTATAACACAGCTCATGATACACAGAAGAGACAGAAGAAAAAACCTGTAGGACGTTTAAAAACGTGCATCCGATCAGTGATGGCAGCAGTGGCAAGTGCCTTGAGCCAGAAAGTAGTAAGAAGAAAAAAGCGTGTTAAAACACCTTGAGTACTATCTCACCCTAAGACATGTGGTGGAAATACCCCGTACTTGCTGAGCTATCAGCAATTGCTTAATTTGTAGGAGGATTGGCTGTGTTAGCCTCAACAGTAAAGAATGCACAAACACAGAGGAGTAGCTACAGGAGGCTGAAAGGCATAATCTAGAATTATATTTAAAAAAAGTACATGAAAGGACTTGGACAATTTATAAAAAAGATCCCCTAACTTTACTACTGAAAATACTACTTACAAATAAAAATTACTTAATTTCGTCAGTAAAAAAGAAAGATCGTCGATATTATGTGCTAATTACTCTACGCCAATATATCCAAGCAAGGGGGAGAGGTCATCAGTCTGAAAACATGCAAAAGTATTCCTAAAGTAACCAAGGTGAGTAATAAACTATTTCCAAGTTTTGGAAACACACTGGCTCATATGATACTGATGATCTAAATGCAATTGAAAACGCTCTGTGAAAGGGTTTGATCGACGTGCACACGTTCATACATTTAAAACGGAGATAAAACTGAGGAAACAGACAATATATTTTAGCCAGGAAAGTTCAGTAGGACCACTATTGAGATTCTCAAGCATCAAGCTGTGGATATACTCTCAGTTAGCACAATCAATGTCGAGTGTAAAACTGCAAGTAATTTGTATTTGAACGTCATATTAATTCGTACAATCTATGGACTCTGCCCTACAGAGGGACCAATGCACAATTTCGTTGAGGTGACAAGCAATTGCTATACTCCCAGTGACTGTTCAGACATTAGATCATCTCGAGTTGAGCTTTGTGGATCACATTAAACGTTGCGAAGCCATGGTATAACTATTTATTTGTGACTGATGAATTGGTGCTGAGAATTTAACGCGCCAGTTGTTTATCAGGATAGCTTTCGGGACTATACCATCCTATTATTAAGTGCCACAAATAAGGAAAGAAATCACTACGTTGCAGTACTAAATTTACTGACAACGATATAATAATATTTATATCATCCGGTGGAACACCTTAAGACTTCCATGCCATTACACACTGCCAAAATTAGTACAGCAGCAAACATGCGTGTCAAACATAACATTTTTCGTAGGACATCTCATTTTGGCATGTTATCCTCTCAGTACTCACGTGTAAACTACAGGCGTCTGCTTTGACCTTTCCTGCAATGAATTTGTCACAACCCTCAGTACCATTGTTGGTTTCCGTTGAAAATTTGAACACTATATGTCAACACCTGACACAAGTCATAACTCTTCTGACTGGCTTGATGCAGCCAACCACGAATTCCTCTCGTGTGCTGACCTCTTCATCTCAGAGTAGCACTTGCAAACTAGGTCCTCGATATTTGCTGGATGTATTCCAGTCTCTTTCTCGTTTTACAGATTTTCTCTACAGTTTCCTCTAGGGCCATGGAAGTTATCCCCTAATGTGTCAACAGATGTCCTAGCATCCTCTCCTTTCCTCCTGTCAGTGTTTTCCATATATTCCTTCCCTCGAAAATTCTCCAGAGAACCTCCTCATTTCTTATTTTATCAGTTCACCTAACTTTCAACGTTCTCCTGTAGCATCACATGTCAAATGTTTCGATTCTCTTCTGTTCGTATTTTCCCACAGTTCATGTTTCACTACCACACACTGCTGTGCTCCAAACGTACATTCTCAGAAATTACTTCCCCGAATTAAGGCCTACGTTTGATACTAGTTAATTTCTCTTGGCCAGGAATGCCCTTTTTGTTAATGCTAATCTGAATGCAACCAACATAATGTAGCTGTGTCACAGGTCCTCTAAACGCCGAAACCCTGCGGGGTGAAGTCGTCTACTTTGCGGATGATCTGTATTAGTGACCACAAGGGCAAAGAGGAGGCGATTATCGCTGCAGTTGGTCTCTCACTCCATGAAAATATCGATGAACTGTGAAGACTAAGAGGCTATAGCTCTCAGTTCCAAACTAGCGCGAGACTGAGCTGCAAACACCTATAACGACAACTTTAGAATTGTGTCATCTAAGACGTCTCGCTACGTTCAGTAACACGTAGATCTAGAGGTAAGAAGTAGAAAACATTAAGGAACTACTACTGAATTACACAAATCTATTAAGGTAATTGTACCACTGAGTGCTCTTTTACCTGTCTTTCATTCAGCAACTACTCTCACAGTTACATTATCGTATTTATGTTGTAGTCCGGTGAAGCTTCTTTACAATGACAAAAGATCTCATGTTTAATTCAGATAGTGTAATATCCACAATTATATTTTTTTTTTTTTTTTCAGAATCGTATTCGTGATAGCGTGTGTGTGGAGTGCGAATGACATACTCGTGATATTAATTTAAAAAAGGACTTCATCGATAATAAATAATTATTGTCAATGAACAATTTAATATTCTGTAAGAAATTATATCTCAGACAATAGCCGTGGAAAAAGACTATAAAGATCTCCGTCTCTTATTATCTATGATTCTTCTAGAATAATTCTTCTTGTTCGAACCGTTGCACTGATCAGGTGTTATCGATGTCTGTAACAAACTGTATTGTACTGTTAAGTAATATTTGAAAAATAGACTTTCTGTGTCATTGAAATGATTGCACTTTGTTTGGACTTTTATTTCAATATGATTCTCGTCCTATATAAATGTTAAGTTTTCTGATCAGCTACAATGAAGTGCAGCCGCTAGCGCTATTGATCTGCAGCGCGGTTTATTGGTAAATGCCGAATAATAAGCGATTAACATTGAGAAATACTTTCAAATGTTAATGCATATAGTAAAGGTACAAAAAAGATTTGATATATATTATTTGTTAGTAGTGAAGCAGCGCCTGAAGGAGAATCGATAATGGATAGTTTTATGTAAGCTGCCATCTTAGTGAAATATTACAGCTGCCGTTTTAAAATGAAATTTTATACAGACATAAATCTTGATGGTCATTATTGCAATAATAATTCTGTATCGGTGGCCCAGAACCCGCTCAGAAGTAATAAATTCCACTTAGATTGTGATTAATCTTTAAATATAGTGAACTTACATCTACGCAAACACCATCTTGCGTGATAAAAATTGTTCTCCGCTGATGTTTGAAGCCTGGTTATTTTGTAACACCTTTCATGGAATATTTTGACAGGAAACAATACATTAGTGTTGTGTGCGTGTGGTACTGTGTGACAAAACTGCTCATTTTGCTTAAAGAAAAATGCTGCCACCTCAAATAACAGAAGCAGTAAATTCGATAGACGATCTGCAACTACTAATGAGACAATTATGCAGCAGCACTGAAAACTGTCAAAAGTCATTACTCTTGTTCTCAAAAAATTTCAACTACGAAGGACATACCCCTAAGAAGCAATACATAACACAAAATACCTTTTTTGTACCAACAGATACATATCGGTAACAATACATTTTGTGGTCGGATACAGGCCATCGTTTGAAAAAATGTTGTTTGTGGCTTATCCATAATTTTCTCCTTATGAAGTTACCATACAGTATTTCAAATCACCATCAGGCCGCAATGTTTTAGGTTTACAGTGACCTCTTTAAATCTGTTACGGCAAATACCAGGATCAACCCTTTGAAATGGCACAGACGACTTTCCTCCCCATCCTTCCCAGTTCGAGATTCTGCTCGCGTCCAATCTCGTTTGCGACGAGACGTTGTACAGTAATCCTTCTTCCTTCATCCTCCATATGACTGCTGAAGGCAAGTGTCACAGGAAGGTTAATTGGTCGTCACACATGCCAGTTATCAGATACTCTGTCATTGAGCACAGTAGTAAATCACAGAAAGGTCCTTCATCAACGGCTGTTTGTCTTCCTGAATGTGGTGATTAATTTAAGTCAAAACGATCGTACTTGAAACGATATAACTTGAATTTCTCGATAGCCCTCACTCCATACAGGTGTTTCGACTTGCCTCCACTGCTTTCACTCTTTTATTTAACATAAACAGAACACAATGTCACAAACGATAGACTTTACTTAGTTTTAGACTCCGTTTTATAATTCGTAAACGACGCTCCCCATAACATCAAAAATGAGAAATATTCAAGCTGTCATGGTACCAGCTGTACTATAAACTTGAACAAAATAAACCGTAGTTAAATACGCTTATAGCAAAATGTTATAGAAAATCACCACGGAGCATGCCGAAACACAGTGTTATACCATACGCAACTTATATGACGTTATACTTGCTAATCAGAGTCCACAAAAGTCAGCTGGAGATCATAGGCTCAATGTCCGATGCGTCGCCATCACTTGGGCTGACGCCGGGCTGTATTAAGGGGCTGCTGGCTGATGCTGCTGAAACTGGTCTTACCACGACAGACACCCGCAAGCCCTTTCACGAACATGTTTCAACAAGATTTTTCTATTACGGACTGGTTAGAAGATGGACGAAACTGTGTCTGTACTTTGGTCAGCCTGGTGCTCTTAGCAGACAGGTGGAATATGGCTTAAGAGAAGGAATAGGATGGGTTTGATACACCACTTCGCGTTCGTACTAAATGGCTTTGACTTCTAGGCCAGAAATCGGTTATCCACAACAGCAGTTCAAGTGGAAGTCAAGACTTCTCCCACTATGTACTTCTTACCCCTTTATGACAAAAAATGGGATACTAACAAATATGAAATTCGGTGGTTTCTTGGACTGAGGTTAGCCTGTAATGGCTAAGGTGTGGGTCCGATTCCTGCTGGGGATACCAGTTTTTAACAGCCACAACACACCCTCTTCACCTCCAGCCAAGGCCAAGCAAAGAACGCGGGACTGTGCTGTGGTTCCAAATCAACATTAAACATGTCTATTCAACGTTGACTGAAACAGGGTTGGATTAGTTTTTGTTGTCAGAGGCAGAAGTCAGTTTGCGCAAACTCTGTCTCTAGTAAGCTTTCTTATCCTAGTAATATTATTTTAGTTCACGTACCAATCGTCATACAACGTCATAGGACCTTCATTTATTATTTTAAGTGACCCTGAGATTATGAAAATGTTGGCACTGGACTGGGATTCGAGCTCCAATCCCAGTTTTTCTCCAAATGTGAACCCTTCGAGATGACACTGTCCCATCGTTTCGGTCTTTCGTCATGATCCCAAACTTCTCCGGGTCTCTGCGAACTGCGCGATCCTAACTACTAGCGAAAGAGAATTTGATAATTGACAACCTCTTTGTACGGCGTCAACAACGAGGATATGAGTAGGTTGGAGACCCTGGCAGCACAGAACTATTCGTTGCGTTACGTCCAGACGAACATGTGCACATCTCGCTACTGGTGAAGAAACAAAAAAGATTTCATGTCTATTTGTGGCTAAAAGACAATAGAGAAAGCTGTCGGATTCGAATCCCTATCAGGAAAAAATCATTTGCATCATTTTGTATCGTCGTTTCACATCCAGTATCAAGCTCTTAGTGAACGCATTTACCATCCAACATCTGATTGTGCTCAGATAGCAAGTGGGTACTGGGCTCTATTGCCCCTCCATCACATATCTTTCGTGGTTACTTCTCAGGGGCAGTGTAATCTTCATGGGGTTCCCGCTGCAGTGCTAATCGCATCGCCATTTATTTTCAGGTTTGGACATTCGGTGTTGTAAACTAATACTGGTGAACACTTCGATATTTTATGTCTCTTTGTGCATAGTCGAGTCTCTATCAGACACGCAACTTTTGTTTGGTTAACAGTCGGCTAAAATTCGGATCATGAACAACATCTCTTCATGTCATTTGATGAGTGTGATAAGACTTCTGATGTGTCACTCGTTGTAACGAAGTTTAATTTACAAGCGTTAACGACTGCCTCATCTCTAATGACGTGTTTTCTAATATTTGTTGTATGACAGCATTTGTTTTCATCTCAACTGACTGCCATAAAGAGCAGTGTTCTGTAGAACTCTCTTATGCACAATCAAACGACTGTACTGCAGGGGGCTTAGAGGACCTGCGACACAGCTATGCTATTTTGGTTGCATACATTCAGGTACCATCTACACATTGGAATTCGGGGTGGCCCACTATTTGTGCTGTCGAGTGTACATTTTGTATATTACCCATCTTTCTCTATAGCTTATCCCCTACTTTTCTCCGAATTTCAAACATCTTGCATCATTTGACGCTGTCGAATGCTTTTTCCAGGTTGGCAGATCCCATGAAGGTGTCTTCATTTTTCTTTAGTCTTGCTTCCATTATGAACCTTAATACCAGAGTTTCTTCTCCGGTGCCTTTTCCTTTCCAAAAGCCAAAGTGGTCGTCATCTAACACATCCTCAATCTTTTCCCATTCTTCTGTATATTATTCTTGTTGTGAACTTGGATGCATGGGCTATTAAGCTTACTGTGTGATAATTCTCGCACTTGTCAGCATTTGCAATCTTCAGATTTTTGCGGATGATATTTTTCCCAGAGTCTAATGGTATATTGCTAGCCTCATACATTCCACACACCAATGCGGGTAGTCGTTTTTTTGCCATAATTTTAAATTTATGATGGAATGTTATCCATCCCTTCTGCCTTATTCGACCATAAGTCTTCCAAAGATCTAAATTCAGATTGTAATATTGGATCCCCCGTCTCTTCTAAATCGACTCCTGTTTCTTTATCTATCACGCCATCAGACAAGCCCCCTCATAGAGGTTTCAATGCACTCTCTCCACCTATTCACTCTCGCCTCTGCATTTAGCAGTGGAATTCCCTTTGCACTGTTAATGTTACCACCCTTCGTTTTAATTTCATCAAAGGATTATCTACTCCTAGCACTACATTGCATCATATAGAACGACCAGCTAAAACCAGTAAATCTAATGCCGCTAACTGAAATAAGTTGGTGGCTGCTTCCAAGGAATACATCGCTCAAGCGGGCGAGGATACTCCCTTGGACACTTTTAACCTCTTATTTAATAAGCTGCCGCATTTCTTCCTTAAAGCAGAAAAAAACCTCCACTTCCTCTAAATCTAACAACAGGCACCCTTTATAGCCTCAAATTGTAATACCCTCATGTTATCTGTAATGTTACCCAACGAATGCTGTTCATTCAGACCTGCTTCACCACCACTGAAGAGCCACGTCCTTACCAACATGCTCTTTAAACCTTACATTAAAGTTTCTTCCTGTCTTCTCCACATAATTCATTTCACATTTCTGACCTGTTATTTCATAAATTCCCACTTCCTCCAACCCCTTCTCCCATGTGCCACTGTTATGTTTCAGTCTCTGCTCCAGTTATTATCGGCCCTGATGGCAATTTTTATCACTAATTTTTTTGCTGAATAGCCTCGCCAATTTATGTATGATAATTCCCCAACATGGTATGACTATATTTCCGCTGATTATTCTCGTTTCTTTGGTTTCTGTGTCCTACCGCTGCATCCATCCTATCTGTTAAACCTGCATCAAAACAATTTTTACCACTATTTGCCTAAGTGATTTCATTTCTTCATCCTTCTTCTCAGTACTGTGGGCATGGGATTGGCCTTGAGCACAACATTTTTGGAGAATGCTTATTTACATTTATGGGGGGGGGGGGGGGGGGGGGAGCATGAGGTCTCAATTACTGCACCTGTAAATGTATATCAAGCCTGTTATTGTTAATCTCGATTCTCAAATCAAGAAAATTTAAAACTCCCTGCTGCTCTCGCTCTACTGTAAATATTTTAATCTTAAGGATTTTATTAAAGTCAATCACTAATTCAATTATTTGTTCCTCATATCGGTGATACACCGTATATCATCAACGTATCAGTACATATGTATTTTATCACCTTACGTAACATTTTTCTTTATAACAGTTGTGTGATATGCTTTCAAGAAGATGTCCATCATCTTCCCTGCTAATACGCAGTCTATTCCCACAACCATTCCGTTTTATGACGGACAGTAGCCTGTTTGAGAGATGTGATATTAATGATTTCGGTTGCTCATTCTATGAAGATGCACACATTGCAACAGAGGTGTAGAATGGATATTTAGAATTTACTTGGACTTGACATTTCATGATCATAGGTTTTATGATAAACAGTAACATTATTGGAGGCTATGACGTATCAGTTGCAGGAAAGTAATATCTTTGGTAGGTGAAAGCGGTTGCCTATAATTTATAGGAGTGTAACATCCCTGTATGAGATACCCTACGAACAGTGCTATGTTTGATAATTCTGCTTGATTTTTACTTTTGACAGCTCATAGAGATACTAAAATCCCCCTACTTGACTGTGGTGATGGAATTCTCCAACTAGTTTCATACGAAAGCTCATGCAGGCCTGTAATTGTGATGAATGCTTGTGTGTGATACAATAGTGACATGTGCTTTTTCTACCATACCGCACCATCATATGAACAATTATCATGGCTGTGTGCTGATAAGCACAGGGACTATCATACTATATATTTGCTCTATCGTTTTCTCAATCATTGCACTCCCTCCTATTTGTCTTCAACTCTTATTCTGCTATCCGAACAGCACAGCACAAATACTCGTTCTCAAAAAGTAAAATTCTCTCCATACCATCCAACAACACTGAAATGTCCCCTAAATCATTTTCTGTATCAGGAACCAAACTCTAGAACTATGTTCCTCTAAAATATCAGAGAAATTAAATTCCTTCCAAACTCCAAGAGACACCTTCTATTGCAATAGCCATCTCTCTCCTACACAGTGCAGCTCAATCTCGTCACCCTCTTGCCTTATTATTACCATCATTATTGGGAATGTTTTGCAATATCTTTGCTATGTGTTGTTCCTGATCAGGTGTAAAAGAGAGCTTTGTAGCCCTAATCTGGTCAGGCTAAATAAGCAATAAATACATAAACAAATAAATAATGGCCTAAAAGTTTTATGTTTTATTATACATGGGTCTATACAAATATTTGTACATGATTGCCAGTAGGTGTAGGTATAGTACTCCTATGTTTCGTTGTAGTATAGCACTTGATAATGGTGTGACGTACCCCCTAAGCAGATTGTGGTAAAAATATCACATGTCTGACAACTGGTGCGTAACATTGTCGGTACTGATTGCGGGCAGAACGGAAATATTGTCGAGTTTTGAGGAGAGGAAATCATAGTATGTTTTACTTGAAGCAACATCCATATAAAGCATAAAACAGATGTACACAACCGTGAGGAGACCACTTCACAGTGGAAGAACAACATGATAACACACAAGAACTACGAGTTTCTTAGATAGCGTCGAAACTGTGTAATGATGTCACTTGACGTAACATGACAAACAATATGTCAGACGGATCACTCACCAGAAATTTTTCTGCCACAAACATTTTGCTTCGCCAATATTTAATAATAATAATAACGAGATAAGGATTCCCATTCAACAACCAAGTAATTTAATACTCCCAAGCAACAGTTTCCTATACCTGGAAGCAAATTTATGAAGAATCCCCTACAGCAGCAACTTATTCGAAATAAATTCACCTTTCTGTTTCAAGAAACAAGATATGAACTTAATGACATCAACGTCGATGGCACAATAGACATTGGGATCACATCGACCTTCGGAACACACTTTTCTACTGCATTAAATCTAAATTTGTACAAATTGCTGGGTGAATTGATAAGTGATGACTTAAATGTGTCCCACTCGTACCCTCCATGTGGTTCTTTGTGGCCGATAGACACGTCATTGTGAACGCTAAATAGAACCGATTCTCGTAATACTTACTACATATAGTAATGCCTACATTCAAGAGGGGGCAAGAAGGGAATAGAGCTGCGTTGAATACATTCATGTGGAGTGAACTTCACGAGTATCCAGTACTAGCGACAATATGAAGAAATGTGGTGGGTGATTAAGACATCAATTCAACTAGAAATCCCTCACTTAATTATTCTGACACTGAAAACAGACAGGAGGAGAACTGTGAAAAGTATACCAGGATATTCAACAACTGTATGTTAAACAGTGCAAAAGTACACTTGAATTCTGTATGTTACTCGTACAATTATCTACAGCTTGGCTATGAAAATAACTATATAGGCCTACTATACGATGTGTACTCAAAGGTTTGCTCGTCATACGATGAGGACAATGAATTTGGATGCATGTTCGACCCAAAGCAGTTTAAAGATTTAAAGCCAGTTGTCGTGATCAATTGTTTGTAGCAAAATGAAAGTAACAATTCAAGAACTACAGATATCCCTACTGAATTTGAATCATCAGACAATTTCTCCTCATAAACTGCAGTGTGCATTATTGTTGCATGATCATATGATAAATTACTTACCTCTCAGAGGAATCGTACGGTGACAAGTATAAATTTGGAGGTACTGCTTACACCTGAGGCATTCCATGATGAACCCTCATCACTGTGGATGTAAAAGGCTTTTATGATGCGTGTTAATGATTTTATTTTAAGCCTGTTGAATTCCTCACATTTAACAGCTATGTACGTGTATTGACGACCATATCCACAACTGTAGCCTTGCTGAAACTGTTCAATACAGTAACGTGTGGCAAGACTAAAAAAGACTAGTGTGGTTAACACACTTGCAGCACATTGGAGAAGCGTTGTGGTTGCGTGAAATTTTCAAGAATGTTCAATTAGAAATCTCGAAGAGTACAGCCGCCCATCAACTAGACGACTCAAATTACTGTATGGTGAAGAATACAAAAGAACTGGTTTTATGTACGCTTCCGATAATACATGTAAGCCAAGTTACCAGTAAATAATATCTTCTTTAAAATAAACAAAAAGTTGGTATTTATTCAACCCCTCCACCACTTACAGGCGTTTTCAGGTTCGTTTTCTTCATATACTGCCTGTACAGTTCGTGAAGCATGTGTAAATTTAGATGTCTCCTCCGTATGGTGTTCCAACTAGTGATGGTCGATTGCGACCTGTTGCCTGAACCCATCTGAACTATCGCGTGTGCAGAAAAATCCCAATCATTTAATATGTGAAACAAAGGACATACCTCATCTGCGAAATGTACCTGCTTCATAACGTCCTTTCTGCCCATTAACGGAAGCACACCCTCTGGGAAGGGGACCATGGACGTGGCCACAGCACGCCAGTCACTGAGCCGCAGCAGCCGGCCGTTGTGACCGAGCGGTTCTAGGCCCTTCAGTCTGGAACCCGCGACTGCTACGGTCGCAGCTTCGAATCCTGCCTCGGGCATGGATGTGTGTGATGTCCTTAGGTTAGTTAGGTTTAAGTAGTTCTAGGTTGTAGGGGACTGGTGACCTGAGATATTAAGTCCCATGGTGCTCAGAGACATTTTTGAACTGAGCCGCATTCTGCCACCAGCTACCACCCATATGCAGTATTGTCTCTTCAAAGTTGATGATTGTCCTGTCTGCTGTGGCCAGCTGCCACAGGGCGTGGTTGGATTAACTGCTAGCTTACCATTGCTGGCGAGTTCAAAAATTATCTGCTCAGGCTCACATTTTTCAACTCATAGGCAGGATCTTGTAGTCTATATAAAAGACGCTCTTTGCTGAGTGATATCACTAGGTTTACAATCTGCTCGGAGACACCATTTCTAAAGATGAAATGCAGGTCTGTAGAGGAGTGTGGTGTGGCTGGCAAGCATGCCCATTATGCAGAAGGAGATGGGATCATGCCTTTGCCCTCACTAAACGACCCTGAATTTGAATGTAAGTTTATGTCTCTCTGTCTCAATCTCTCTCTGCGTGAATGGATAATAATAAAATAGTTATCTAAGTAAAGCTTTCCCTTCTTCAACAAAATTACAACAATAGAATGAAGGAAGTTGGTTGGTTGGTTGTTTTGGGGAAGGAGACCAGACAGCGTGGTCATCGGTCTCATTGGATTAGGGAAGGATGGGGAAGGAAGTCGGCCGTGCCCTTTCAGAGGAACCATCCCGGCATTTGCCTGGAGTGATTTAGGGAAATCACGGAAAACCTAAATCAGGATGGCCGGACGCGGGATTGAACAGTCGTCCTCCCGAATGCGAGTCCAGTGTCTAACCACTGCGCCACCTCGCTCGGTAATGAAGGAAGTACCCACTGCTCCATCTGTGGAGAGGGTCGATAAACACTCACTCACATTGAGAATGATGCTTATGCCAAGCTGCATGAATAATTGGAAGCCATTAATTCGAATCAAACCACACCTGCTCTCGTTGAGCAGGACATTGGTGCCAATCTGGACAAAATGTTGAAGTTCATATTTCTATCAGTGCTATGAACGATGAGTGGCTGAAATCCTTATGTAGCTACACCAACATACATGATTCGCCACCTAAACACTGGCAATTACCATTATTCTTATTATTAGTATTATTGTTATTGACATCTGTATATGTCTCTTTCACACATATGATCTATCTACATCTACACAGATACTCCACAGGACACAGTACGATGCGTGGCGGAGGATACCCTGTACCAATACTAGACATTTTCCTTCCTGTTCCACTCGCAAATACAGCGAGGAAAAAAAAATTTGTATGCCACCATACGAGCCCTAGTTGCTCATATCGTGTCTTCATGATCCTCATGAGCAGTTTATGTTGGTGTCAGTAGAATCGCTCGGCAGTTAGCATCAAATGCTGGTTATCTAAATTTTCTCAATATTGTTTCTCGAAAAGAACGTCACTTTCCCTCTAGTGATTCTTGTTTTGTTTCCCAAAGGATCCCCATAACATTTATGTGTTGTACAAACCTACTGGTAACAAATCCAGCAGATCACCTGTTAATACTTTTTATTGTTAATTCTTCATCTGCAGGAGTGATAGAAGCATTTGGAGGTGAGCTTGTGGCAATATTGGAATATTTGCCATCGTCACCATACCTGCAAGCAGCCCCATTGACGATATCATCATCCTTTTACAGGCTGACAAAACTAGCACTTAGCAACTGCTCATCGACGTCTTTTTCATCCTGGCATGGATATAAAACACCTGCACATTTGTAATTGTCACCAACACTATGAACAGACTTGTTGATATCATCGTTATCATCATCATCAGCAGCAGCAGCGTCCTAGTGCAGACCGACATCACCAGCACATTTGCTGCGGTCTGTGCCACGTCCCTACACCCTGGCCCATCATTGTCCTGTGCAGAGCAGCAGACCACCAGCCCAGCCTGCCCTGTTAATGATCACTGATCTGTAACTCCCTGCTGGTTTTTTTTTTTTTTTATCGCCTTGAGTGTATCTGCCTGCGAGGAGCCCTGGGGATGGTTGGCCACCACTTGAAGAGAGGGTATGGTGGGCAGCAAGGGATGAGTTGGTACAGAGCAATTGCTGCAGTTAGTTGACATAGCGAACAAGTGGCGGCCTGGCTGCATTGTACAGCGCTGTGTGGGGGTCTTCCTTCTAGTGGAACTGGGGTCTGTCAGTGGTCACGAAGCACATGCAGTTGCTATTGGTGCCTGCCTGCACCCACTGTCATGGGGATGGTGCAACGCTTGCTACCTTCCTGTGTTTCTGCTGTTGCCGCCTGGAGATGGTGTTAAATGGTGACGTACCTGCTGCTGCAGATGTGACCTTCAAGTGGGTTCGTGCTCCACACCGTTTATGTCATTGAAATTATTTTGCTTGGCACTGGTTATGTTGCCGCCTTAGTGCGTCATCCAGCCTCGTTGAATCGCTCTGGCAATGACCTGGTTGTTATTTAAACATTGTGCTTGAACAGTTTTAAATTTGAGACTGTGTTACGATTTGTGCGGACATCAAAGATTTGGCAGAAATTAGTCAGTCACTTTAAGGCTTTTAATAAGTCCTAAAGGCACGTACTCCTTTGATTGTGACATCTCAATGAAGTTAATTGAGTCCATTCCTTAAGGTAATTATAGCACAACTATGTGAGTCTAATATTTTAAAGGAAGAAGGTTTTAATATTAAATCAAGATTCAATTGAATATTAATACTACTGAAGCGCCAAAGAAACTGGTATAGGCATACATATTCAAATACAGAGATATGTTAACAGGCAGAATACGGCGCTGCGGTCGGCAACGCCTATATATGAAAACAAGGATCTGATGCAGTTGTCAGATCGGTTACTGCTGCTATAATGGTATGTTATCAAATTTAAGTGAGTCTGAACGTGGTGTTCCTTTCCGCACAAGCGACGGGATACAGTATCTTCGAGGTAGCTATGAAGTGAGGATTTTCCCGTGCGACCGCTCCACGAGTGTACCGTGAATATCAGGAAACCGGTAAAACATCAGATCTCCGATATTGGAAAACGATCTTGCAAGAACGACTGAAGACAACCGTTCAACGTGACAGAAGTGCAACCGTCCGCAAACTGCCGCAGATTTCAATGCTGGATCATCAACAAATGTCAGCGTCTGAACCATTCAACGAAACATCTTTGATATGGGCTTTTGGAGCCGAGGCCGAATCATGTGTCCTTGATGGCTGCACGACACAAAGCTTTACGCCTCCCCCGGGCCATTCGACACCGACATTGGACTGTTCATGACTGGAAACATGTTGCCTGGTCGGACGAGCGTCGTTTTAAATGATATGGAGCGGATGGACGTGTACGGTTATGGGAACAACCTCATGAATCCATGGACCCTGCATGTCAACAGCGGACTGTTCATGCTGGTGGAGACTCTGTAATGGAGTGGGGCGTGACCAGTTGGAGTGATATAGGATCCCTGATGCTCCAGATATGACTCTGACTGGTGACACGTACGTAAGCATCGTGTCTGATCACCTGCTTCCATTCATGTCCATTGTGCATTCCGATGGATTTGGGCGATTCCAGAAGAATAATGAGACACCCCAGACATTCATAATTGCTACAGAGTGACCTCAGGAACACTCTTCTGAGTTTAAACACTTCCGCTGGCCACCAGAATGCTCAGAAATGAACATTATTGAGCATATTTGGGAAGTCGTGCAACTAGCCTTCTCTTCTCCACCCCACCCCCCCTCTCCCCCTCATCCTCTTACGGATTTATGGACAGCCTTGCAGGGTGTCAGTTCCCTCCAGCACCACTTCCGACATTAATCGAGTCCATGTCACTTCTCGTTGCGGCACTTCTGCGTGCTTGCGGGGTTCTACACGATATTAGGCAAGTGTATCAGTTTCTTAGTTTCTTTGACTCTTCAGTATATATATATATATATATATATATATATATATATATATATATGGAAATCTGAAAGATATATTGCTAAATGTATGCACATAAAAAAAAGCATTGCATCACCCCGGTTCCCAGAACAGACGGTGACTGTGGACTTGTATCACAGACACAGTCCCTTTGACCGTTCAGAGTTGTCACTAAACCAGCCCAAGGATGTAAAAGACCATGCATGAGTAGCGCCTATTAGACAGAGGGGGTCAGACAGTCTATCAGTTCGTCATTCCGCCAGGAAGGAAGTACACGGCTCGTGTTTTGTGTAGTTCAACCACGCCTAGATGGTCAATACTGCAGTTCTATGGCGTCCGCATTGTGTCCCGTAAGGGCTCTTAACAAGGGAGGTGTCGAGGCGTCTCGGAGTGAACATTAGCGATGTTGTTCGGACATGGAGGAGATACAGAGAGAGACAGGAACTGCCGATGACATGCTTCGCTCAGGCAGCTCAAGAGCTACTAATGCAATGGATGACCGCTACCTAATTGATTATGGATCGGAGGAACCCTGACAGCAACGCCACCATGTTGAATAATTCTTTTCGCGCAGCCACAGGACGTCGTGTTACGACTCAAACTCTGCGCATTAGGCTGCATGATGCGCAACTTCAATCCCGACGTCCATGGTAAGGTCCATCTTTGCAACCACGACACCATGTGGAGCGGTACATATAGGCCCAACAACGTGCCGAATGGACCGCTCAGGATTCGCATCACGTTCTCTTCACCGATGAGTGTCGCATATGCCTTCAACCAGACAATCGTCGGAGACGTGTTTGGAGGCAACCCGATCAGGTTGAACGCCTTAGTCCAGCGAGTGCAGCAAGGTGGAGGTTCCCTGATGTTTTGGGGTGACATTATGTGGCGCCGACGCTATATTAAGAGCACGTTACTTTCGAGCAGTTAGTCTATGAGACTGGCATGTGTTTGTTTGGTTTCCTGTTTGGATAACGTGTCTGCTAACTCTTTAGGATAACCATTTCTTATAGCTACATTCCGGAGAAGATCTAGTTCTTTCTCAATATTTTCGTTTTTCAGTGGTAAGTTGTTTAGTCTGTGTAACACAGAATGAAAATATGCGAACTTGTGTGATCTCGGGTGGCATGACTAGTTATCGCTAATTATGTCTACTGTCGTTATTTTACGAAAAATATCGAATATGTGTCCAGATAATTAAATATAACTGAGAACAAAAGCATATGCAGGTTAAGTAGCAAAATTCTGTAAAATAATTATAATCTTCCTAGTGTTAAGTACGTTATAAATAAGAGCTTTGCAACACCTGCTCGAATGTAACGTGCTCCTAAAATAGCGTCAACACCTCGAACTAATTTATGAGCATGATATGATGTCATTGGAACAACGACGTATATGACATAATCTGTTACCAAAAAATCATCCGTAAAGTAAGTTATATATCTACAGATATGACTGGTTCCTACATCAAAATCACAATTGTCACCAATGTATACAATGCATGAAACTTCCGTTTTAGATACCTGAAAATGGCCTAAGGCCGAAATTGTACAATCGTTCAGGAAATAAAGAAAATGGCAGCTGAGGTCTTCAAGAAATCATTCAAAACATTCATCGCAGCTGCGGACCCTATCGCATTGAAAATAAATATTAATTCTGTGTATCCTCAAATTGTACTCAGTGCTTTCATCCCAGCAGTCTGTCCCCTGCAATTATCAGGTAAATCACACGCCCACATAGCACTATTCTGTGGTTGCTATCACTTTTGGGGTCACAACTTGCAAGCTCACTTAGAAAACTACGAAGCCCTTAAAACTTTCTTAATGCATGCCTGCCGCAAAGTGAGCTTCCCAGAATCGTCAACGACCTGTGGTATCCTGCAATGAAGTGCAGTGCGGTTACACTGCAAACTCACTCCCCTCAAAAGAAGCTGATATTCAGAAAAAGTCCATCGTCTAATTTGGAGGGATAGTGGTGTGATTTCACTGGGTGAATCAACTGCAGATTGGTTAAGGACAGTTACCATGTGTGTCACATTACTCCATTTTTTCCGAAATATAGGAAACAGTTGTGGTAAAACTCTTAGTAGTGTACTCTGCCTTAATGTGTACCTTCTTGTCTGTGATCCAGTAATTTGGTCATCCAGGTTTATCCTCCTTCTAAAACCTTCTGTCGCTAAAAAGAATGTATTAATGTGCAAAACACAGCTAAAGGGGATAAATTTTGTTTTTCACAGTCGCTCTCAGTTTGTGATAGAAATTACTCAAAATATGGAGAGCGTATGATTACATATAAAACATCTAATATCCTTGAGCATTATAAATTCGCTGGTATAGCATTCCCCATTAAACTCCAGGACCTGCCAAAATTAGGGATGCTAAATCTGGACTACTCAGTTCATGTTTACAGACTGCACGTACATAAAATCGCAAGCCAGAGAAGAAGAAGAAGACGAAGAAGATGAAGAGCATTCTCTGTAGCACATAAGAGATATGAAGCATATGGTATTTGGACCCCTCTATTTTTCAAAAGTAACCAGTCAGCGCCCCAAACATGTAGACCTTTTGCTGTTCCCAAGGGTAAGAAGTAACATTATCTCTGGATCCAAAGCATATCAAATTGTACGCTCATACGATTCCAGTCTTAACCAAGTCTAATCATTCATTGGGGAATAATCCTGTGAGATGATTACTCACTGAGAAACTTGTCACATGCAATGGTTTCGTCCCAAAGGGTATGACACTGGAGAACAAAAACAGATACGTCATGCACTGCAGAAACCACCAGTAGTGCCTCAGTTTGGAAATGAAGCTTATTAATGTCACCCCCAGTGTCTGCCTCGAACAGTCACACTAGGAACAATATGTAGGCGCCAGTACCAAAAAGAGGACTCTCGTTTTGAAAAGGATTTTTAAGTTAACAAACAATTCAGTTTTGGGGAAAACTAAGGAAGTATTATGAAATTCATTTAGTTTACCATTGGATTTGGCATTATGGCGCAAGAGATTGCATCGCCAGACAAAATTGTTGTGGCCCACTGTCTTCCATATATGATTACTTTGCCGATGGATAAGGTTTCAGCGGAGTTCATGGAACCTGTCTGTATAGATACGTGTATACTGGACCTTTCGAAACTCAACCTGTCCCACTTCCTTTACGAGTTTTCTGAAACCAAACTTCGCCAAACTGAAGTTACTTAATATAGATACAGACAGTTTGATCTACTTTGTGAATGGCTGCGATCCATATGAAGCAAAAAGGTACCATCTCAACTTATTCATCACGTCTGGACATGTAGCTAATAATCCGTACGGTATTGCACCTCAAGACATGAAAGACAAGGCTATTTGGTCGCAGACTGTGGAGTCCGCAGAGCTCAGGCCGAAAGTGTATGCACGCCGTAAAGATGCTGAACAGTGTTTGAATAAAACGTAAGTGATGCTTGGCGTTTTTCAGATAAGTGTTATAGGCCCCCTGCTGTTTATAATCTATATAAATGATATAGGAGATAATTTGAGCACCCATTTTAGATCATTCGCCAATAATGGTGAGATTTACCGTCGATTTAAGTCATCATAAGACTATAACCAATTCCAAAATGAGTTAGACAATATATCTGTATGGTGCTAAAGGTGGAAGTTGACCCCTACATAATGAAAAGTATGAGGTCAGCCGTAGCACTAAAAGGAACCATATTTTGGCTACATGATAAGTCACAAAAGCCTGAAGACTGTCAGGTCAACTAAATACCTTGGAATAACAAATACAAACAACTTAAACTGGAACGATCACGTACATAACGTGGTGATGAAAGCAAACAAAAGACTGTATTTTATTAGTAGAACACATAAAAGATGCAGCGTGTCCTCTAAAGAGATTGCCTACACTATGATTGTCCGTCCTCTGTTAGAGTATTGTTGTGCAGTGAGGGATCCTTACCATACAGGATTGATGGAGAACATTGAAAAAGTCCATAGAAGGGAAGCTCGTTCTATATTATCACGTAATAGGGAAGATAGTGCCTTAGATACACTATGTCATCAAAAGTATCCGGACATCCCCAAAAACATACGTTTTTCATGTTAGGTGTACTGTGCTGCCACCTACTGCCACAAACTCTATATCAGCGACCTCAGTAGTCATTAGACATCGTGAGAGAGAGAATGGGGCGCTCCTCGAACTCACGGACTTCGAACGTGGTCAGGTGATTGTTTGTCACTTGTGTCATACGTCTGAACGAGAGATTTCAACACTCCTAAACATCCCTAGGCCCACTGTTTCCGATGTGATAGTGAGGTGGAAACGTCAAGGGACACGTGAAGCGTACAGGCCGAAATCGTCTGTTGACTGACAGAGACCACCGACAGTTGAAGGTGGTCGTAATGTGTAATAGGCAGACATCTATCCAGACTATCACACAGGAATTCCAAACTGCATCAAGATCCACTGCAAGTACTATGACAGTTACGCGGGGGGTGGGCTTCATGGTCGAGCGGCTGCTAATAAGCGACACATCACGCCGGTAAATGCCAAAAGACGCCTAGGCTCGCATAGTGTAAGTAGCGCGAACACTAGACGATTGAACAGCGGGAAACCGTTGTGTGGAGTGATGAATCACGATATACAATGTGGCGATCCGATGGCAGGGTGTGGGTATGGCGAATGCCCGGTGAACGTCATCTGTCACAAGTGTACTGCCAACAGTAAATTTCGGAAGCGGTGGTGTTATGGTGTAGTCGTGTTTTCCATAGAGGGGGCTTGCACCCCTTGTTGTTTTGCGTGGCACTATCACAGCACAGAAGCACTTTCTTCCTTCCCATTGTTGAAGAATAATTCGGGGATAGCGACTGCATCTCTCAAAGCGATCGAGCACCAGTTCATAATTCACGGCCTGTGGCCGAGTGGTTGCACGATAACATCCCTGTAATCGACTGTCCTGCACAGAGTCCTGACCTGAATTCTATAGAACGGCGACTTCGTGCCAAGCCTCAGAGACCGACATCGATACCTCTCCTCAGTGAAGAACTGGCTGCCATTCCCCAAGAAACCTTCCTGCACCTGATTGAACGTATGCCTGCGAGAGTGGAAGCTGTCATCAAGGCTAAGGGTAGGACAACACCATACTGAATTCGAACATTACCGATGGAGGGGGCTATGATCTTGTAAGTCATTTTCAGCCAGGTGTACGGATACTTTTGATCACACAGTGTATGACACACGAGCTCAGGTATCATCGTTAAAATACTGAGACCTTTTCGTTGGGGTGAGAGCTTTTCACGAAATTTCAATCTCCAACTTTTTCCCCAGAATGCGAGAATGTTTTGTTGAAACCCGGATACATAGGGGTAAATGGTCATTGTAACTAAAGAAAATAAATCAGAGCTCACACAGAAAAAGTTAAGTGTTCGTTTCTCTCGCATGTTCTTCGAGAGTAGAATGGGAGAATTACAGAGAAATTGGTTTGACGAACGTTTTTCCAGGCACTTACGTGTCAACTGTATATTAGTCATGTAGATACAGTCTCTACCCAAAGACTGCCAAAGGATGTAAATCATGTGGCCTTCAAGGCTCTAACAATCGAAGTGCGCAATGGCAGTCTGTGCACTTGGTGCGCCAAACAGTCCCTTGATTGTCAGGCCATGAGATACATTGTGCACTGCAACTGAGAGCGGTCTTTCACACCATCACGACAAAGGGTTCATATATGGGGACGGGATGGGCGCACTGTATGTGTGCGTGTGGAATAGTAGCATGGACCATTTGTTATAGGTGTGTGTATGCAATGTATAGATATTGCACACTACGTACATTTCTATGTGATTATGGCTTATTTATTTATTTATTGTTCACTCGCTTCTAATCGTAGCAATTACTCTTCATTTTTCCCATGTATTGTGTATATTGCTTAAAGGTAAGTAAATAATCAATGGGAAACGCATTAATATCTGTTTTATGTACCTCTGGTTTTGTACACATGTTTTCTATTAAACAAATTGCTTTGTAAAGTAACTTTAAAAAAATTTCGTAAAAGAATATGTTCTCAACAACCCAAATTTTGTTCATGCTTGCAATTGATTATAAGGAGAAAGACCCTGATCCTGTCACTAGGAGGTACAAATGATGAATTTCCCTAGAGACAGAAATGGAATTTCACTGCGGCTACCACACAAACTTAATTATGCATATAGCAGTTTATCTATCGACCATGTTTGCTTGTTATCGACATTCATACTGGCAAGATATCGGTCCCAGGGATACCAAGATTTTCGAGAATGTATTAATTTCTATAATATAAATGTGGCATAAAGTCATGCAGGAGGCAGGCTACCATTATCACAATAATCAGCAGTCCTCCATCCAGCCTGACTCCGGCGCAATGGTAAAAGTCAAACATCAGGCAAGGAATGACTTTATTGACTATATGACGCGCTTCGTAATTTATCTATCATCATATATCTAGGAGGGGACTAGTCTGCTAATGTTTGTTTCACTTACAACTTGCCATATCTGCCCGCAGTAGTCGTTCCTGGATATGTGATGATGGATAAATTCCGAACCGCGTCATATGAGCAATAAAATCGTTCCTTGTCTGATGTTTTACCATTGCGATCCAGTCAGCCTTAATGCAAAACAAGTGACTGTTTTGATTTCAAATTCGATTTCAGATAACCTGTGATAAAATATATATTGTTTTTTTGTGTTATATAATCACAAATTAGCAATGTTTGAATTTTTTCCCTTACTTCTACGGTGAAAACTTGCTTCTTGCAAAATTCTCCGCTCTAGGTCAATTGAAACTACCCTATAGGTTTTGTTGAGTGAGTTTACACGTATCTAAATACGTGACCTAAATGGCAGTATTTTTTCGTTGCGTTGACTCAGAGGTTTACACATATTGATTATACTGCCAAGAGCCTTCAGACCTTAGTGTGTGATATAAATTCCAACTTGATACGTCTATTCGTTCCTGAGAAAAAGCAGTTTTAACAGGCGGACGAACAGACAGTCAGATGAGAAATGACCAAAAAAATTGTGTGTGATATAACTAAAAATTCACAGTTTTTGGATTTTTTTCTTTCGTTGTACTGAGAAACATTGCTTCTTCCCAAACTAGATGATTCAAGGCCAACGGGAAGTACCCTATAAGTTTTCATGAGTGACTTTTCGAGTATCAAAATATGTGAGATAAATGGCCATATCTTACGATTACATTAATTTAGAAGTTTCAATGTCTTATACCGCCAGCGGACATTAGACCTCAATATGTAACATAAATTACAACTTGATACTACTATCAGCCCCTGAGAGAAAAGGGTTTTCAAGAGTCGGACAGACAGGCAGGCAGACGGACAACAAAGCGATCATATAAGCGTTCCGTTTTTAACGACTGTGGCACGGAACTTTAAGAATTAGTCAACTCCTTTGTGGGACGGTTTTCCTGTCCGGAAAACATGTGAATCATTTTTAAAATTTCCGTTCACTATGAACTTTCTTGTGAACCAAATGAGGATTCAAATAAAAGTATCAGAAGAAAATTATGGAATTTACTTTTTTTCCATTCTGTTCGTGAAATATCCCTGCGAATAAATGAAAATAATTTGATAAAATCCCCAGTTACCGGACGAGTCGTGTGGTGACGTCGTAACGTTTCTATGAGTTTCCTAGTGGTTGTATTTAGGACCGTATCCGCCTGAAGATGAGGGTAGGAAACACGTAAAAACTTTGCGACGAGGCGACTCAGCAGACTACCAGGAAAGAGATCATCGACGAAATTCACCGAGAAAGCTTGCATTTCCATACGAAAATAGTTTGTCAAAATTATAGCACAAGTTCAATACTGTTAAAGTATGGTGTCGTTCATTCATCACTGTAAATGGAGCGTATTTGATTGACGATCCAATTTCATGAGAGACAATGACTGCTATGTCTAGAATAAAATGTGGAATAGAAACGCAAAGGTCACAAAATTAATTTACTTACAGTACAGACGTATGTCGGTTCTCGACGCTGCCTAGTGTCTCTTGAACTGTTTTCAGGAAGTACTCGTACGCTAGGCCGAAAATCAAGTAGATTTTCCATTTTTCCGGTGGAATCATCTGCTACAACTCCGAAACTCAACCAACCTCACCCTTTCCCCGCCCACCGACACGCCCACCCACCCACCTACACACACACACACACACACACACACACACACACACACACAAATGCGCCCGCGCGCTAACGCACAGCGACCGCGAGCAGGGGAGCACACATGCTCGCTTTTCATAAGAGTAGCTGCTGTTACAAATAAACTAAATCTTACTAGTGGGATGAAATTACACAACTTATAATTCTGAACAATTAATTTCTTACAGCGGAATTTCAGTTTTTGAGGTCATCGCTACCTGGAATAACGGAAGGTAGATAATGAAAGTAAAGAATGAAGACTATAATTAATTTCGCCTCCTCAGGGGCCAACCACTTAAATTTTCTCGATAATTTTCGCTCAGCGAAGAATATTATTGACAAATAATGCTGATACCAATCATTATGGCGTATCTCAGACATTTAGTGGAAGGATTCACTAAGTTGCAGACTTGGGCTGTCGTAATTTTGAAAATTATACGCATAATGCGATCAGTCAATCACGTTATGCGGTATGGTTAATTAAATGTCGGACTACGTTTCTGAGAGACTGCAGGTCCATTGGTGCACAAATAAAAGAAAATGAACTGATTAATTAGCATTTCACATTACGCGAATGACCGACTAATCTCACGTCTGAATTTTTGCGTCTCCTTTCACGTAATAGATTGAATGAAAATCGGCTCATTACACAGAATTAATTCACAAGGATATGGTCTAGATAAAATAAACGTTAAACGAATCCTGTATATTCAAAGTTAATGAGAGACCAATCTGTTGATGTTTACACGACGCCAGCTCGAACAAGAAAAACAGGGCTAAACAGCTAGGCTTCTCGACACTGCTCGCAGAAAAATAAGTGAAGACTGTGCCTTCCTTTATTTGCAGGATGTCTTTTTTTTTTTTTTGGTCATCAGTCTACTGACTGATTTGATGCGGCCCGCCACGAATTCCTTTCCTGTGCTAACCTCTTCATCTCACAGTAGCACTTGCAACCTACGTCCTCAATTACTTGCTTGACGTATTCCAATCTCTGTTTTCCTCTACAGTTTTTTCCCTCTACAGCTCCCTCTAGTACCATGGAAGTCATTCCCTCATGTCTTAGAAGATGTCCTATCATCCTGTCCCTTCTCCTTATCAGTGTTTTCCACATATTCCTTTCCTCTCCGATTCTGCGTAGAACCTCCTCATTCCTTACCTTATCAGTCCACCTAATTTTCAACATTCGTCTATAGCACCACATCTCAAATCCTTCGATTCTCTTCTGTTCCGGTTTTCCCACAGTCCATGTTTCACTACCATACAATGCTGTACTCCAGACGTACATCCTCAGAACTTTCCTTCTCAAATTAAGGCCGGTATTTGATATTAGTAGACTTCTCTTGGCCAGAAATGCCTTTTTTGCCATAGCGAGTCTGCTTTTGATGTCCTCCTTGCTCCGTCCGTCATTGGTTATTTTACTGCCTAGGTAGCAGAATTCCTTAACTTCATTGACTTCGTGACCATCAATCCTGATGTTAAGTTTCTCGCTGTTCTCATTTCTACTACTTCTCATTACCTTCGTCTTTCTCCGATTTACTCTCAAACCATACTGTGTACTCATTAGACTGTTCATTCCGTTCAGCAGATCATTTAATTCTTCTTCACTTTCACTCAGGATAGCAATGTCATCAGCGAATCGTATCATTGATATCCTTTCACCTTGTATTTTAATTTCACTCCTGAATCTTTCTTTTATTTCCATCATTGCTTCCTCGATGTACAGATTGAAGAGTAGGGGCGAAAGGCTACAGCCTTGTCTTACACCCTTCTTAATACGAGCACTTTGTTCATGATCGTCCACTCTTATTATTCCCTCTTGGTTGTTGTACATATTGTATATGACCCGTCTCTCCCTATAGCTTACCCCTACTTTTTTCAGAATCTCGAACAGCTTGCACCATTTTATATTGCCGAACGCTTTTTCCAGGTCGACAAATCCTATGAAAGTGTCTTGATTTTTCTTTAGCCTTGCTTCCATTATTAGCCGTAACGTCAGAATTGCCTCTCTCGTCCCTTTACTTTTCCTAAAGCCAAACTGATCGTCACCTAGCGCATTCTCAATTTTCTTTTCCATTCTTCTGTATATTATTCTTGCAAGCAGCTTTGATGCATGAGCTGTTAAGCTGATTGTGCGATAATTCTCGCACTTGTCAGCTCTTGCCGTCTTCGGAATTGTGTGGATGATGCTTTTCCGAAAGTCAGATGGTATATCGCCAGACTCATATATTCTACACAGCAACGTGAATAGTCGTTTTGTTGCCACTTCCCCCAATGATTTCAGAAATTCTGATGGAATGTTATCTGTCCCTTCTGCCTTATTTGACCGTAAGTCCTCCAACGCTCTTTTAAATTCCGATTCTAATACTGGATCCCCTATCTCTTCTAAATCGACTCCTGTTTCTTCTTCTATCACATCAGACAAATCTTCACCCTCATAGAGGCTTTCAATGTATTCTTTCCACCTATCTGCTCTCTCCTCTGCATTTAACAGTGGAATTCCCGTTGCACTCTTAATGTTACCACCAATGCTTTTAATGTCACCAAAGGTTGTTTTGACTTTCCTGTATGCTGAGTCTGTCCTTCCGACAATCATATCTTTTTCGATGTCTTCACATTTTTCCTGCAGCCAATTCGTCTTAGCTTCCCTGCACTTCCTATTTATTTCATTACTCAGCGACTTGTATTTCTGTATTCCTGATTATCCCAGAACATGTTTGTACTTCCTCCTTTCATCAATCATCTGAAGTATTTCTTCTGTTACCCATGGTTTCTTCGCAGCTACCTTCTTTGTGCCTATGTTTTCGTTCCCAACTTCTGTGATGGCCCTTTTTAGAGATGTCCATTCCTCTTCAACTGTACTGCCTACTGCGCTATTCCTTATTGCTGTATCTATAGCGTTAGAGAACTTCAAACGTATCTCGTCATTCCTTAGTACTTCCGTATCCCACTTCTTTGCGTATTGATTCTTCCTGACTAATGTCTTGAACTTCAGCCTACTCTTTATCACTACTATATTGTGATCTGAGTCTATATCTGCTCCTGGTTACGCCTTACAATCCAGTATCTGATTTCGGAATCTCTGTCTGACCATGATGTAATCTAATTGAAATCTTCCCGTATCTCCCGGCCTTTCCCAAGTATACCTCCTCCTCTTGTGATTCTTGAACAGGTAATTCGCTATTACTAGCTGAAACTTGTTACAGAACTCAATTAGTCTTTCTCCTCTTTCATTCCTTGTCCCAAGCCCATATTCTCCTGTAACCTTTTCTTCTACTCCTTCCCCTACAACTGCATTCCAGTCGCCCATGACTATTAGATTTTCGCCCCCCTTTACATACTGCATCACCCTTTCAATATCCTCATACACTTTCTCTATCTGTTCATCTTCAGCTTGTGACGTCGGCATGTATACCTGAACTATCGTTGTCGGTGTTGGTCTGCTGTCGATTCTGATTAGAACAACCTGGCCACTGAACTGTTCACAGTAACACACCCTCTGCCCTACCTTCCTATTCATAACGAATCCTACACCTGTTATACCATTTTCTGCTGCTGTTGATATTACCCGATACTCATCTGATCAGAAATCCTTGTCTTCCTTCCACTTCACTTCACTGACCCCTACTATATCTTGATTGAGCCTTTGCATTTCCCTTTTCAGATTTTCTAGTTTCCCTACCACGTTCAAGCTTCTGACATTCCACGCCCCGACTCGTAGAACGTTATCCTTTCGTTGATTATTCAATCTTTTTCTCATGGTAACCTCCCCCTTGGCAGTCCCCTCCCGGAGATCCGAATGGGGGACTATTCCGGAATCTTTTGCCAATGGAGAGATCATAATGACACTTCTTCAATTACAGGCCACATGTCCTGTGGATACACGTTACGTGTCCTTAATGCAGTGGTTTCCATTGCCTTCTGCATCCTCATGTCGTTGATCATTACTGATTCTTCCGCCTCTAGGGGCAATTTCCCACCCCTAGGACAAGAGAGTGCCCTGAACCTCTATCCGCTACTCCACCCTCTTTGACAAGGCCGTTGGCAGAATGAGGCTGACTTCTTATGCCGGAAGTCTTCGGCCGCCAAAATTTAGGCAGTGGCGGGGATCGAACCCGGGACCAAGACGTTTTGATTATCAGTCAAAGACGCTACCCCTTTTTGTTTTTAATCTCATTTTGTTCGCTTCTGTTCGTTGCATCAGCTCGGGGCGGACGTCATAAGACATCTTTTTATGGTCGTTGTTGGTCGATTGAGTCAGTTTTTTTTTTATTACGGAGGGCAGCTAACCCCCTGACCGAACACGCTGAGCTACCGTGCCGGCTATCCCTAGACAACGGTCTTATTACTGTCAGTTAAATATCTCTAGCGGATGCCTTGGCCCCCTTTTTCATGACATACGTTTTAAACTTTACATACACAAGACAGAGAAAGAAAACGATATATGGGGGGTCTTATAAGTTGCAGTGGATGGCGGCGCAGTTATGATATTCGTATCACAATAGTCTAAGAGGGGCCGCTACTTTTATAGATAAGGGTACCAAATTTTTGAGGCCTGAATTATTCAGACCGTAGAGAATACTGTGTTGAGTATTTTGAGATATGGAGCCAATGGTCCAAAACATATTTCAAGTGGCTTGATCTTTTTGTGTCTTTTTTAAAAAGTAACGGAGGGAGGTGAGGGAATTCAGAGAGATTTATTTTGTAAAATTCAGACTCGTAACTTACCTCGGGTGCCCTTAAGTTCCAGCCGCAATGTTTGAGGTAACAAAGTCATCAGTAAAGAAGTCCTGTTACGTATTGTAGTGCTTACGAACCGTTTTGGTAAAATGAATGTAGTGAAATACAAGAAAGGAGACAAAAAATACACATTTATGCAAAGTGACCCGAAGATATTTTTCCACGCCTCCTGATGCTTATACGGCGCAAAGAAAAGAAAATTTATAGTTCACTCCTGTACATGTTATGATCTAAATAAACTGCAATGACTATAATATGCCATCTACTAAAGCTTTGCTATTAGATAAGCGTTATTTATCAAGCGCACTACCAGCATCGAAATGTAGGGCAGTCCACACCCCTTATGGACAGCGCTTATAAAATACTTTTATAAGCGTGTTTTGCGTTGTATAGTCTAGGTGCCTATATTAAGCCGATACCAAAAGTTTCATCTAATTTATACGCTTCGTATGTTGTTTACGATAATTCGCTCTAACTGCAGAACATACGGTTGAGGTACTACTTGCTGATTAATCTGATTAATTTTGTTATAATGACAGGATCCTGCGAACGTATGTTTCCATCTTAACTACCTCTCGCTCCCTAAAGGACAAAATGTAAAGTTACATGGTGTTACACTTGCGAATGGCCAGGATAGGTTACACACGAGTACGTTTGCTGGACTACATAATGGAGAGACAAGAGATTTTGAAATTAGTTATTTTGGGGTAATGGTGAAAACTACGTTGAAGTTTAGGAACACGGTCAAGAAAAATCAATTTATTACGAGATGGGGTAGTATTGTATTGAGGCTGCAGAGACTGCGATATTGAGGAAGCAGGCAGGTGTAGCTCAGCTGAAGGTAAATGGAAGTCGATCAGAGTCTAAGTTGACTCACCCAAGACAAAACTGGAAATAGAATCTTTACTGTAGGCCTCATGCAGTTGCTAATTTGCTTATGGGAGGAATTGCGTCTTATGGATATGCAATTCAGGGATTGAAATTCTTTTTGCAATTTGTGCCATACATCAACTAATATTATTCTGAAAACCCTGAGCTAGGGTGGTAACAGAATTTATGTCGATATTTCTGTGTCTGTCTGCACGTATCTCCAAGTTCCACAGCAGCACGAACTTACCTGCATTTACTAAATCTTCACTGTGTGCCGAAGGCAGGCCATTTCCTCGCAGATTTTGAATGCAACAACAGTGAATGTAGTACTTCTCGAGAACGTTTCCCTCTAGTGAACTCCTGTGTAACCACATGGATGGTTATACTCAACAAAAACAATGAGCATGATAATAAGTTCATAAAAACACCGAATGCTCAAACGCACTACAGTGTTCAGTATATGAATATGAGATAACAGGTTTCATATGCAAGTACATTTCCGCCATGTGCGTCTTTAACTTACTACCGAACACAATAGACAACAGAAAATCACCGAATATTAGCATTAATGCCTGAACCTTTATTTGACAAGTGGAAGGGACGTGAGATAAGCCACCCGAACCTAAGGTGCCCGAGTAAAAATAGGATATTGATTCCGAAGTGTTCTAAAGGATTCGAAAGCACAAATAAAGGCCTAACTTTCCCACTCCAAACAAGAGTCCAAAATTTATCTTGGAAACAGATCTAATGCTCCACAATCTGAAAAGCCATGTAGCGTACAATGCAGGGCAGGCGAGCAGCTTTACCGCAGAGCTCCCCTGCTGACTGGCTCCCGCCAAAGCTCGCACGACTCCTCAACACGCTTTTCATGTTGTCACACCAATGTGCAATGACCGCCCACAATGTTTTTCCCCTTATTCCATAGCGGGAGATAGTCTTGTAATTATTTGAACTCAGTTATTCGAACTCTCCATCATTTTTTCTTAAATGTACCTAACTGAATTTCTTTCACGGTAAGCAGCCTATACACAAACCTGTGAAGCAGCCAAACGAGGCTACGTTGTCTCATCAGTCCTCTATAATACATACAATTAATATGATTACCAAAACGTAAAATCGATCAGTTTGTGAAACAACATTTCTTGGTGGGAGGTCTGAACGGAATGCATTCAACCTCTTGAGGCTAAATGAGGAGCTATTCGAACGAATGGTAGTTGTTCCAAGGTCAAGAAAGGCGATAACGACCGGCAGAGCGGTGTGCCGATGGCACGCTTTTCTATACCACCCCCTCGGAAGAGGATCCCACGGCGGTCGGTCGGAAACTATTGACTCCATCTATAACCACAGCATGGTATTGTGAAACATCAAAGGAGACAATTCTGTCTCACTAGTTCAGTTAACACTGTTAATAAAAGGCAAATTTAATTAGTCTGTGAAGCAAAGGCGATTATGCCATCTCACTAGCTCTCAGTGTGATTTCAGTATGATTACTACATAAAATTAAGCTCGTTAGGAAAGCAAATAAACTTGAAGTCTAGCTAGAGTTTGTCTACAGGGAGACAGGAGAAAAGTAATGTTTCGACATACTCATAGAATTAGTTTTAGAGAAGTGGTTGTGAAATTTTTTGCTCAAGAGCTGATACTGACATTGTGGGGAGGCGCCTCGAGCCGCATATGTCTCGGTCTTATTATTAATTGTAACCCACGTAAACTGGCATGCTATGAGCCTCCAATACACTATCTATAGTTGGCCGTCAGACCCCAAGTGCTGATCATTCAAAGTCGGCAACACTCGGAACACTTCTTGTCGACCGTTCTGTTTGAAATTGTTTCCACACACAGCCACTCCAAAGCTGTGGCATTGTAACTGCCTAGTGAAGTTTTGTTGCGTTGAGCGGATGACTAATTTATTAATGACGGCATTTGTACTTACAGGATGATAATTATTGAACTATATGAAATAAAATCGTCGTACGGTTTGCATTAGGATGTTCAAACTGCACGGTTAGCCCGCGGGGCGTGATGGGAATTAATATACGCTTGCATGGTTTGATTTAACGACAAATCCCACTTTCATTTGAATGCGTTCGTCAATAAGTAAAACTGGCGCATCTGCGGGGCTGATAATCCGCATTTCGCGATCGAGAAGTCTCTTCACCCTCAAAGATGACTGTGTTGGGGGTAATGTCCAGTCACGGAATGATCTGTGCGATATTCCTTGGTGGCGCGGTGATTAGTGAACGATACGTGAAGGTTTTGGAAGATGATTTCACCCCCCATTATCCAAAGTGACTCTGTTTTCGACAAGACGTGATTCACGCGAGACTGAGCTCGCAGTAGAGTGTTTGATGTCGCGGAGGAACACTCTGGGACAGCCTCCTGGCTCTGGGGTTCCCAGAGGCCACTGGCATGGGCATTGATTGTCAGTCATCTTCCACGGATCTGAACACATGCGACTCCTTTTTGTGGGGCTCTATTAAAGAAACTTCAGGAGTGGAGTTAAAACTCAAGCTGAAAATATCAATGATACGATTCGCTGATGACATTGCTATCCTGCGTGAAAGATAAGAAGAATTAGAAATTAGAGGGCCTGCTAAATGCAATGATCTAACGAATACAGAACATGGACTGAGAGTAAATCGAAGTAAAACGAAAGTAATGAGAAGTAGCAGAAACGAGAACAGCGAGATACTTAACATCAGGCGTAATCCTCACGAAGTAGATGTTGTTGTTGTTGTTGTTGTTGTGGTCTTCAGTCCTGAGTCTGGTTTGATGCAGCTCTCCATGCTACTCTATCCTGTGCAAGCTTTTCATATCCCAGTACCTACTGCAACCTACATCCTTCTGAATCTGCTTAGCGTATTCATCTCTTGGTCTCCCTCTACGATTTTTACCCTCCACGCTGCCCTCCAATACTAAATTGGTGATCCCTTGATGCCTCAGAACATGTACTACCAACCAATCCCTTCTTCTGGTCAAGTTGTGGCACAAACTTCTCTTCCCCCCAATCCTATTCAATACTTCCTCATTAGTTATGTGATCTACCCATCTAATCTTCAGCATTCTTCTGTAGCACCACATTTCGAAAGCTTCTATTCTCTTCTTGTCCAAACTATTTATCGTCCATGTTTCACTTCCATACATGGCTACACTCCATACGAATACTTTCAAAAATGACTTCCTGACACTTAAATCAATACTGGATGTTAATAAATTTCTCTTCTTCAGAAACGCTTTCCTTGCCATTGCCAGCCTACATTTTATATCCTCTCTACTTCGACCATCATCAGCAAAACTCCTTTACTACTTTAAGTGCCTCCTTTCCTAATCTAATTCCCTCAGCATCACCCGACTTAATTAGACTACATTCCATTATCCTTGTTTTGCTTTTGTTGATGTTCATCTTATATCCTCCTTTCAAGACACTGTCCATTCCATTCAACTGCTCTTCCAAGTCCTTTGCTGTCTCTGACAGAATTACAATGTCATCGGCGAACCTCAAAGTTTTTATTTCTTCTCCATGAATTTTAATACTGCTTGCTCAATATACAGATTGAACAACATTGGGGAGAGGCTACAACCCTGTCTTACTCTCTTCCCAACTACTGCTTCCCTCTCATGTCCCTCGACTCTTACAACTGCCATCTGGTTTCTGTACAAATTGTAAATAGCCTTTCGCTCCCTGTATTTTACCCCTGCCACCTTTAGAATTTGAAAGAGACTATTCCACTCAACATTGTCAAAAGCTTTCTCTAAGTCTACAAATGCTAGAAACGTAGGTTTGCCACGAAGTAGATGAAGTGAAGGAATTCTACTACCTAGATAGCAAAATGACCAATAACGGACGGAGCAAGGACATCAAAATCAGACTAGCAATGAGGCAAAGAGCATTCTTGGCAAAGATAAGTCTGCTAGTATCAAACATAGGCATTAATATGAGGAAGAAATCTCTCAGCATGTACGTTTCCAGCGCAGCATTGTATGGTAGTGAAACATGGACTGTGGAGAAACTGGAACACAAGAGAATCGAAGCATTGAAAATTAGGTCGAGCATGGAAAATTGGGTGTATTGACAAGGTAACGAATAAAGAGGTTCTGCGCAGAATCTGAGAGGAAAGGAATATGTGTAAAACACTGGCAAGGAGACGGGACAGGATTATAGGACTGCTGTTAGGAAGTGAGGGAATGACTTCCATGGTACTAGAGGGCGCTGCAGAGGAAGACAGAGATTGGAATGCATGTAGCAAATAAACGAGGACGTAGGTTGCAAGTCCTACTTTGAGATGAAGATGTTGACACAGGACAAGAATTCAAACCAGTCAGAAGACTCATGAAAAAAATATTGAAGACAAGGTGTACAGCAATAACACCAAAACCACTGCTGAGCTGAAAACCGCCGTTCAGGAAGGAGGCCATCGACAACATCGATGTTCCGACACTTCAGCGGGTCATGCAGAATTTCGCCATTTGTCTGCGCCACGTCACTGCTAATTATGGCAGGCATATCGAAAATGTCGTAACCTAAATCCGAATATCTGTAGCGACGTTTACGTGTTGAATAAAGTGTATGCGCGCTGTACTTTTTAACTAGTTTACGTTTTTTTGTATAGTTCAATAACTGTCACCCTGAAAAAATTGTGTTTGGAAATACCCGTTACAAATTTCTGAGACACATAGAGGGGAGTGAGTGCATAATATTTTGAGTAGGAACCCAGGTCTGGGAACGTAGCTTTACCGTTCTATGACGGTTTTAGTACAAACGTTTAATTCATCTACTTCTGCTTGAGAAACTAAATTAGGCGTGACACAGCGCAATTATTGGGTAACAATTCGAAAGGAAACGAAACGAAATATTCTTTTATCGCTTAAGTACTTTTTTGTATTAACACTTAAGCGTTACGTGTTTACGTTAGTCCAAAGCGAAAGAGACTCCAGCATACTGAATACACAGAACAGTACTAAAGCATTACAACAGCGGCTCTATGTGGCTATCGCCAACGTTGTTACAGACATTCTACCTATGAAGTATGTTCTGGTACGCTCTCCCCAACCCAACAGGTGTCTCTTCAGTTTCTGGCGCAGTGGACGGATCTCGTGCCAGCAGATCTTCTTCTGTCTCTACAAAAGTGTCGTAAATTAAACGTTGCATACGCCCAACAAGAAGTAGTCCATAGGGGTTAAGCCCGGTGATCGCGATGGCCACCCCGGTTTATCCACCCTTCACCATATCGTCTTCGGATCCAGTGCATTTTGTAGACCATTTAGCTTGAGTGGAAGGAGGTCTGGCCCCATCACGTGACCATCCAGAATACCTGCCCACACGTTAATATCAAATCGATGCTGACATCCCTGAACATACGTGGCATTGGGGTTTTCGTCTACCTAGACATGGCTGTTTCGCGAATTCAGAACACAGTCCGCAGTCAACTAACATTCATCTGTGAATAGAACTCGACATGGAAGCAGGGGTGTGTCCATACTGAGATTAATATCCATTGCACGTCCACTTGTTTGAATACTTGTTGATTGGTTCTCTTCATCGCGATGCAGTATATCTTCTTCAAATTTGGGAAAGCGGCATTTCCGTGGAGTACCACAAACTGCTTCCTTACGGTGAAGATACTTGTTTCACAGATCATCTGCATAACGGGCAAAAAGTTTGTGCTATGGCGTGCTGCGATGCGGAAATCGTTCGTGATCAGCCGACCAGCAGCTGCGCCATACACGAGGAGCATATTTCAGTATTCTGAAAACCTGTACCGACCCGTATTTACTGTATCGGAGACGCACAGGCACTGAATAGGTCTCGCAGCAAGGTAGGAGTTAAGCGACATCAGGTGACCGTCTAATGTACTACACGTCTTTCAAATGGTTCAAATGGCTCGGAGCACTATGGAACTTAACATCGAGGGTCATCAGTCCCCTAGAACTCAGAACTACTTAAACCTAACTAACCTAAAGACATCACACACATCTATGCCCGAGGCAGGATTCGAACCTGCGACCGCAGCAGTCGCGCGGTTCCGAACTGAAGCGCCTACAACCGCTTAGCCACCGCGGCCGGCCACGTCGTTCAGTGTGCCCTATTGCATACCAGGATAAGCAACTCTGAGACTTTTCCCCTTTGCCTCAGCAGGAGCGAACGCTCTACACATCTGAATTGAAAAAAATTTGAAACGAACGTATGGTACTGTTGGCCGGGAGGCCCCATCCGGGGAAGTTTGGCCGCCAAATGCGAGTCTTATTTCACTCGACGCTACATTGGACTACTTGTGTTCCGGTGATGAGGATGAAACGATGACGAGGACAACGTGACACCCAGTCCACGAGCGGAGAAAATCTCCAATTCGACCGGGAATCGAACCCAGGTCAGTTGGCGCGGGAGGCCAGCACGTTATCGCCCAGGATTTTTTTTTTTTTTTTTTTTTATATTTCGTTGCGTTTGGTCTGGGCGGACGTGATAAGACATCCGTTCAAGTTGATCGTTGATTCCTTTGCTCAGGCGGACATCTGAAACGAAAACGTCATAGAACAGAAAAAGTACGCTTCCAGACATGGGTTCCTATTCAAAGTATAATGTAGTCACTCCCCCCAACACGACCTAGAAGTTTGTAACGGTGTTTGCGAACGCCCTATATGTAAATGCATTAAGCATTATGAAACGCGATCACAAATGTTCACTAAATATTTGAAATGTCATTACTTTCCTACTCATGTCTTGTAATACAACTGCCCTAATTAATTTAATGTTCCTTTCGACAAATAAGTACCGCATTTGAAGAGAACTGTATCTGTATTGTCCATTCACGAATCCAGATTACTTCCGTGTCGAGTGTTGTCAGTACTGGAAGACAAAGGAAGCATTCGCCCTCTCACATCCTCTAAACACGCAATGACCACGCAACTTACCCCTCTGCCCCTGAGGCGAGCGTAAAAATTTACTTGACTCACACCAAATTTCATTAGCGTCAATTAAGATTAAGCACATCATAAATATAAGTGACTCTGTAAGTATTTTTATTTGTTACGGACTATGAAAACTGCTCTTAGGAAGATCTCAACGGCATTAAAACCTTCTATACGTAACTGTTTATAGCCGTCAACTATTTGAAGAAATGCATTTCGAGCCGCCAGCTGTACATATACACCTTTATTCTCAACCTATTTCAATTTTAGCAACCATCATAATGTAGAAAAGCTGTATACTGATAGATCAAAATACATTAAATTCACATAGGATATGTCTTGTTTATCCTTCTCTGACTTCTGTGTGCACGGTAACGTTTACATCTTGTTAAAACTGTAGTATCGGATAAACGGATTTGACGGTTTCGTGATCCCAGTGCATGATCTATGGTTTTAGCTAGCTCTGATAATCACTATGCTAGAATGTACAGAGAGGTCATGGAAATTCAAAGGCACAAAAACAACGTTGAGAGAAACGAAAAGGATTGACGTTAAAGAAGTTGTGCGCATTAGTTCTAAGTAAAACAAACAGCTCCAACACTTCCCCTTCAAAATCTCCAAATCAGATGTCGGCGCGACTTCGCTATCTTAGGCAGCGATCTAACGACGCACGAGCAGACCGTTGCGTGGATGCCTTGCTGAGATTTCTAGGGACTGCAGCTTCTTTCTGAGCCGTTAAAGCCTCTGTATATGTCTCCAGTATTGGAAAACGAAATTTTAAGCAGGGAATTATACCTTGAATCATGACCTCGTGACTATAAAACATATACCAGCAATGCCGCAAATATCGGACGTGAAAGCCTGCACGTCATGGCTACAGTTCATTCTTTTTTTTTATTTTACAGACTGTAACAGCACAAAAATTTTTCAGTAATATAATCAAAATTGTGGACAAAGAGTCGTACCCTGAACGACGAGCCCAAATCGCGTCGCTGCTATTTTGACGTCGTTTTCATCTAGAATATAAGGGACGTTTATTTAATTTCAGTCCCTGCAACGTCAAATTAATTTCAGTGCATGTGACGTCACTTATAACTGGCTCTGTTGGCCCCTAACCTCGTCCGTGGGCGTTGTTTATAGCTAGCATCGACGAAATGTAGTGAATAATTGAAATTTTTATGTGGTAACTTCGCTCGAATCGGCAGCCACGCACTGCCTCTACACCCGTGTGTTCGGTGACTTTTTGCTACCGTTGCCGGTCACGCAGTACTCGTTCACAAAAGCGCAGGTCGCCGGCCCTTTTCTGTGCATTCTACAACGTATTTCGCTGTCACTTCGCTCAGCTCAGGATCAGCCAAATACTACACACAGTATTCACACTTCATGTAACACAGATACTAAATAATAAACTTTTTGGCGCATCTTCATGCAGAAAATATTTAATTTGGATAAGACACAAAATAAACAGCAAATCGAACTTTGTCATTGAAGCACAGAGTTGACGGGCAGTTCTAACCTAGCTAGAACATTGCCCTACTTCTCGTACACACTCACCCTTCCTACCTTATACTCTCCTCCGCGTTTTGGGTATAGCAGCAGACAATTTTAGCAAGATCCGACGCGAGCACTGATCGCTTACCGTGAGTTATCCCCTGTAAGGAATTCACTAATTCAACGAAGATCGACAGCTCTGAAGTAGCAATTTTTTTTTCACGTTTCCGAAAGAAATGTGAACATACTGACATTTTGAACATGAATTATATTTAGCAAACCTTAGATGAATCTAATGACTGAAAAGTGACCTGTGTGAATGAAATTTTGTTTATCGGTGAACTCAGATACAAGACGGAAACGTGAACTGAAATTTTAATATTCTTAGCACATTTGCTAAAAGTGCAATACTATTGTTGACCAAAAAATTCGCTGAATTGACATTAATTTTAAATAATTCATTGTAATAGTTTTTGTAAATAAATGAAAGATATTTTTAAAAAATACCTATAAGAAGGTGACAATATTGTCTTTGCAATAATAATGCTGCTCTGAAGGAGCGTTTAACATTGTAATGTTTTTGCCTTTATACTGTGCTAGAAACAAACTTGAACACTAATACTGATATTTAAATTGAATTTGCTTTAGGAAAGAAGAATGCTGTTTAAAGTAAAATAACCTTACAAGAATTCCAATAAATTGGTCAATGTTACTACTAAATTGGTCACAAATCGAAATTACTGATTGGCGGTTTTCTAAACGGATCTCACAATTATTTAAGAAAGGAAAATGCAGGATGGAATAATGATAATATTATGAAAAGGATAGACTCCTGCTCACTATATATGCCGGAGATGCTGAGTCGCAGGTAGCTGAGTCTGGCCTCTGCAGCCAGAGACCGTGGTCACGTGTGTGTGTGAGTTACGATAGGGTGAGTGTGTGTATCTCGGTTGTACAAATCGGATAAAGGCTTTTTTTGCCGAAAGCTTACTTGTTTGACAGTGTTTTTTTGTGCCTATTTGCGACGCATCATCTCTGCTGTATAGTGAGCAGCAATCGATCATTTTCATGAAATTTAACAAAAGTTTTCTGTCTTGCCATTTGTAGTTAAAAGTTGAGACGATATAGATGAGATCGAAAGGCGGCTGGACGATGTCTTCACGTCTCCGCACTGTTGATCATTGTTTCATGTATGCCTTTGTAAGTCTGGTTAGTCGCACGCCGTTTTGGCATAATTCAGCCGGAAATTCTTGCAATCCGACCATTTACGTTACTGACAAGGGGAGGCCGCCAATTGTGAAATTCAGATTCCATTCATACTGCGCATAATAAAAGCCATGGCCAGAGGTGTAATGTGGCAAAGCACCAAGATGCACTTCTCAGCCGTTGTCGAGAAAATCGACAGTTAAAAGAAACCGTTGCGGTGAAATACTCTCTACGATTAATAATTTTCTACAGCCTCGTGGCGCAGCGGTAAGCGCTCGGGTTCGTAATCCGAAGGTCGCCGGTTCGAATCTCGCGCCATGCAATTTTCTTTATTATTAGTTTTTTGTAATTAATATATATATAAACTATTAATGAATTGCTTATGCATGTTGGTGAATACGGATCGCTCTCCAATTGTACCGCCTCCATTTTTCCGTTTTTTTAACAGGGTGTACCAAAGCTCTCCCGTCCGCACTGATTTTCGACGATGTTATAAGTTGCGCTAGGGACCGCATCTACCTTCTTTCGAAGTTAGCAGACAACTACGCTGTTATGCGGCGGCTCGTTTCGGCCCATTCAACATCTGTCCTTCAAGTGTAACGAGCGAGTTTATATTTCATGCCTGCCGCAGCAAATTTGTGTTCGTCGGGTCTCTATTCTAATTCGAACGTTTGACTTACGCTATATGCATTCGTTTCGCAATACCGTTTCTACGTCTTCCGTTAACTGTACGTGGTTAACATTATGAAGACAATTAATAACATTTGTGAAATACAACTTTGTTTGCGGAAAACACAATGATGTTGGAAGTCGCCAGTTTTTCCACGACAAACGACTTTCAACAACTTATTATATGCACAATTGTTGCAACTGATTGCCGAGAATTATGTATATATATATATATATATATATATATATATATATATATATATATATATATATATATATATATATATATGAATTACAAAAAACAAATACTAAAAAAAAGGGTTGCACGGCGCGAGATTCGACCCGGCGACCTTCGGATTACGTACCCGAGCGCTAACCGCTGCGTCACGACGCTGTAGAAAATTATTAATCGTAGAGAGTATTCACGGCAACGGTTTCTTTTAACTGTCGATTTTCTCGACAACGGCTGAGAAGTGCATCTTGGTGCTTTGCCACATTACACCTCTGGGCATGAGCTTTTATTATGCGCAGTATGAATCGAATCTGAATTTCACAATTGGCGGCCTCCCCTTGTGAGACGACTTTTCCTGTCATCAAACCCAGCTATCTTCAGTCTTGACGCCAGTCACATTTAAATAATCGTTCTCGACATTGTTACACTAGAACGAGTCTCAGTTCCGTTCAGACACGAATGTCTGCAACAAGAACCCTCCGACATCTGGCCACTGCCTTCGATTTCTGCCTTTGTTCGCGCTTTTTGCACATGGCTCTGGCCATGTGCAAAACCAGTCAAACCTAATGCTTCTACACTCATGCTCATAAATTAAGGATAATTGCATTATGTGGTGCCACACAACGTGGCCTTACACACAACTGGCGCTATAGGCACATAGGGAACACACACGACACAGATCTGTAATTCCACAGTATTGGTAATAAGTTGAGAAAACCCTCCCGAAACACATGTGCTACAAAACGCCACTGTTTCCTGCGCACGTACTCCGACATCAATATGGGATATGACCACCATGGACACGTACACAGACTGCACAACTGGTTGGAATACTTTGGATCAGGTGGTCGAGCAGCTGCTGGGGTAAAGCCTCCCTTTCTTGCACCAGTGCCTGTCGGAGCTCCTGAAGTGTAATAGGGATGTGGAGACGTGCAGCGATACGTCGACCGAGAGCATCCCAGACGTGCTCGATGGGGTTTAGGTCTGGAGAACAGGCAGGCCATTCGATTTGCCTGATATCTTCTTTTTGAAGGTACAGCTCCACGATGGCAGCTCGGTGGAGCCGTGCGTTATTATCCATCAGGAGGAAGGTGGGACCCACTGCACCCTTGAAAAGGCGGACATACTGGTGCAAAATGACGTCCCGATACACCTGACCTGTTACAGTTCCTGTGTCAACGACATGCAGGGGTGTACGTGCACCAATCATAATCCCACCCCACACCATCAAACCACGACCTCCATACAGGTCCCTTTCAAGGACATTAAGGGGTTGGTATCTGGTTCGTGGTTCACAACAGATGAAAACCAGGCGACAATCACTGTTCAGACTATACGTGGACTCGTCCATGAACATAACCTGGTGCCACTGTTCCAATGACCATGTTCCAATGACCATGTACTGTGTTCTTGAATTCAGGCTTTACGGGCTCTCATGTGACCAGGGGTCAGTGGAATGCACCTTGCAGGTCTTCGGGCGAATAAAACAAGTCTGTTCAGTCGTCTTTAGACAGTGTGTCTGGAGACAACTGTTCCAGCGGCTGCGCCAAGGTCTTGAGCAAGGCTACCTGCAGTACTCCGTGGCCGTCTCCGGACACTGATGGTGAGATGTCGGTCTTCTTGTGGTGTTGTACACTGAGGACGTCCCGTACTGTAGCGCTTACACAGATTTCCTATCTGCTGGAATCGTTGCCATAATCTTGAGATCATACTTTGTGACACACGGAGAGCCCGTGCTACGATCTGCTGTGTTTGACCAACCTCCAATCGCCCTAGTATTCTACCCCTCATAGTGTCATCAAGTTGTGTTCTTTGAGCCATTTTCAACTCACAGTCACTATTAGCAAGTCTGAAAACGTCTGCCTGCTGTTGTAGACGAGCGGTTCTAGGCGCTTCAGTCCGGAAGCGCGTTGCTGCTACGGTCGCAGGTTCGAATCCTGCCTCGGGCATGGATGTGTGTAATGTACTTAGGTTTAAGTAGTTCTAAGTCTAGTGGACTTATGGCCTCAGATGTTAAGTTGGGATGGGGTTGGGTTGTTTGGGGGAGGAGACCAGACAGCGAGGTCATCGGTCTCATCGGATTAGGGAAGGACGGGGAAGGAAGTCAGCCGTGCCCTTTTAAAGGAACCATCCCAGCATTTGCCTGGAGTGATTTAGGGAAATCACGGAAAACCTAAATCAGGATGGCCGGACGCGGGATTGAACCGTCGTCCTCCCGAATGCGAGTCCAGTGTGCTAGCCACTGCGCCACCTCGCTCGGTGATGTTAAGTCCCATAGTGAACCATTTGAAAACGTCTGCACACTTACTCGCTGCACCGTACTCTGGCATGCACCAACACACCTCTGAGTATGTGGACTGCTGCCAGCGCCACCGAGCGACGACTGCAGGTCAAATGCACCGCTTGGCCATATCCCAAGGTGATTTAAACTCATGAACCGCCCACCAGAGAGCTGTTACATCATGTATCAGCATTATCCTTACTTTATGAGCATGAGTGTACTTTGTTCTACGAACTGGAAAACATTAAAACCAAGAAAGCGCCAGTCTATTACATTTCCGACAGTAAAATTATGGAACAAGTTAATACAATTAACAAAATTATACTTCGTGTATCGACATTTAAGTGTCATGGCTTCCACTGGTGCAAGCATAGGGACAGTATGAAAAATTTCTCGCACCTCAGTTTCAGATTACGAGAAATTTAGTACTCAAAGCCAGGCTACGTTACAATATCGCCAGCCATGTTAGAGTAACACGTTACGTAATTTGCGAGCTGGCGTCTCCCAGTAGACTGGCAACGGCCGGACAGGCGGCAGTCATCAGTCAGCCCGCTAGACGCCACTAAAGCGTTAACTCTGCGGGGCTCGTTTGCGAGTTTGGACGCGCTAATGGAATCGAGATGTTGTAAAACGTTCGCTTAAGTGCTTGCACCGGTTAGCGTCAGAGCGAGCAGAGACGGGGCCACGAAAAACGATCGCTTGTTCAATACAGGGCATGCGCGGACTGCTAATGGAACCGAACACAATTTCCACACACCTGCATAGAGTAAGAAACTGGCAGCGTTAACGCAATGAGAACAGCTTCCACTGCGTCGCTGTTGTGCCCGTGGAGAAGTAAACTGTACACGATTGCATCAGATATCCTTGAAAGCCGCTAATTCCACCGTTAGTGTTGTTTCTCGTTATTTAATACAATGTACATGTTACGTTTGTTTCCACCTGTTTGTATCCAGTTAGACTTATTCCACAATAATAATAATATCTGTGACACAGACTGTTTCTGGACAAAAGAAATACGCGAGCTGTTAAACTAAACTGCTCTGTTGATTCTCCATGCGTAACCAAAGGTTATCCCTCATCCCTTTTTTGTATATGTAACTCTTGTTTTCCTGTTCGAGAACACTTTAATACATTTTTTTTAGTATGAAGTGTTTTAAAAGACGAACATTTTGGTGAATGCCGTACTTAGCATTTTACTCCGGGAATTGATTCATAATAAAAGACCCATCTTTCATTGCTCCAAGATACTTTTGAAGTACTAACGTAGTTTACACAGTTTTCATATACGCATAACAATTTCGGACGAATTCACTTTATCCATCTAAGGCTCTCGCTTTACTAAAGAATTTGTGCTACACCATAAAATTAATACAGTGAATTTGAAGATAACAATTTTAAAGGGATTGTGGACCTAGTTACAATCCATTCATTTGTCAACAAAGGCCATGATAAATTATCGGCGAATGCTATACTTTCTGGAATTCTTTCGCTACTTGCAGAGGGACAATAATGACGGTTTCACCTCCTAATTGTCGCTACTATATATGGTTGTATTAACCGTCATCAGCGTGGAAAAATTCTCTGGGCTGATTTCCTTAAGCCTTGCTTCACACGTTACCATCTTAGTATTATCACAGAATTTCATCAGAGTGGGCAACACGTAGTACAAAAGGTAACTGAAAGAAATACGCAGTGAAACAAACAGAAATGAAATTTGTATTCAAAGACAATAAGTACGCTGAAGGCACCACGAGCCAAGATGTGTTGCTCGATCTTACAAAAGGCAGTAAATAGTTCTTCACAGGGTGTGTGGTCACCACAGGCGGTGACGCCAGCTCTGCAACGTGCTCCCGCGCTGGCCACCATACCAACCTTGGCAACGAGATTTTATGCCTCCGTCATGCCACCCGACATGTATCTTTTTTATACCATTATGTGTAGTAGAGCTGACAATATCATTCGGTTTTAGTATTGAGGATATGGTTTTGTAAATAAGAACAGGGATATAAGGTAACAAATTTTGTTCTTTTATTTAGAATATTTTCTTCAACAGCACTATTTTTTTTCTTTGTAAAACATGTTCCTTGTGATTTTTTCTTCCGTGGCATCTTTCTAAGCTAATAATAATGACCAATAGCATGAGTCCTCACAACATATAATACTATTTTTGTGCACAGAAATTTTCTCTAAAGTAAAAACTATAGCAGCAGAATGAAAACAAAATCTATAGTATGTTCAATATCTTTCCCATGAAAATCTTTACAGTTGTTCCAATTTATTTTGCTTACCATCCCGCTATTATACTGCCATGTCATTTGATACACAGTTGCTGAAATGGAAAGATTCACAGTGTCATTTCACATACTTTTCCGGTATTAAAATAGGCGAAGGTAGAATGGAATTTAGATTCCACTAGAAACTAGAGACTTTGTTGACTAGCAGTAGGTGAAAAATTAAAAACTAATGTATAAATGTATACAAAACCTCACAGTTGTGTGTTTTAACACACTCCTTTAAGTGTACACAGTAAACATTTCTTTACCACACACATGGTGTGCAATAAACACAGACACACACACATATATACGCATCAGTGTTTACACTATGATAAACACATCATACTGCTCCACACACACACACACACACACACACACACACACACATATATATATATATATATATATATATATATATATATATATATATATATATATATATACTGCGTCAAACGGTCACCTGAGAGCGTTCTATAGAGACAGAGGAAGATCTGCCGGCACGAGTTCTGGGCACTGCTCTAAGAAAAGGCACACCTGGCGGGATGAAAAACGTCTACCAGAAGATGCGTCATAGGTATAATGTCTGTAACAGCGTTAGCGGTCGCCACATTGAGCCACTTTTGTAATTAACGCATCAGTATTCTTCTGTATCTACAGTATGCTGGGTTCTTTTTTCTTTTGGATTTGCCGCGCGGGATTAGCCGAGCGGTCTGGGAGCGCTGCAGTCATCGACTGTGCGGCTGGTCCCGGCGGAGGTTCGAGTCCTCCCTCGGGCATGGGTGTGTGTGTGTTTGTACTTAGTATAATTTAGGTTAAGTAGTGTGTAAGTTTAGGGATTGATGGCCTTAGCAGTTAAGTCCTATAAGATTTCACACACATATGAACATATATGTTTTCGATTTATGTAAACAAGTAATGTGTAAGTGTTAATACAAGATAGGTTTTGTGGTGTGGATACTAGACTGAAAGTGGCGTTTGATTTTGTCAAGATTGTGGTGGCATTCAAAGTTTAATTAATCTTTGCTTCTTTGTTACTCCAGTGTTTGTATCCAATTTAAGTGTGATGTCTTTCAGAGCTGAGCGGAAGGCTTTAGTTTTATCTTGCCCTTTCACTGTTTAAGAGAGTGTTTGCTCTACATGTTGTAGTGGTCAACATACTCTTGCTTGTCTTGTTGTTGCTGGGAGGAAGTGCCCAAGTTCTATGCCTGGCGTCTGTTGAGCTACCAATGGGCTTGTGCCCCAATCTCACACCAGGCTGGTCAGTTGTAATTTATTAATATTTAGTATGTTTGACTTTTTGTAATCCTTTTAAATTGTAAAGCATGTTTAAACTGCTTAACATTTGGCATTTGCAGTTAAATAATTTTCTTAAAACTGATTTTTAATATTTATTCTTTTTTAAATAGAAAGGAAAACATTGATGAGAGGACCTCATTATTGTTTTAAAAGAAATTATTGTTGGCTAATAAATTTTTGGCGGTGGTACTTAATAACAAACGGAGTTCAATGGTTTCCCCAGCCCTCCCTATAGGACCTGGCTGTTTGTGTACTCTAAGTAAGTACATGCTCCAGTTGCTCATTTTAAGGGGGACATCATTTTATGTGTGTGTCATCATCTTCATCATCATACATATCTGTAATGTATGAAAAGTCATTACATTATATCAAAAAATTATTTGTAAATACCATTACCTCACTCGATACGTCCTCAATAATTTGTTGAACTTGCAATCTAGAGTAAAAAGTACTATATTATAACACATGTATTGAAGAAATGGTATTTAGATAATGCACACAAGTTGCACAGTCATTATGTAAAAGGAGTATGATGCCTATCCTCACATTCATCCATTACATCGTTGTGCTGTTCGTTTTCATCTTAATACTGCTGGTTCAGTTCAAACAGAATTTGAGTAATGTATGCTGCAACATGCTGGATGAATTTTTGGTTAATACATAATACACACACACACACACACACACACACACACACACACACACACACACACAGGAGCTAATAAATACGTCACGGAATAAATATTCGAAATTTACTTATACATGAAATATCAAGTGCTTGTGGCTGTGTTGAGGGAGTAACCTCATCATTGATCATTTTGACTGTGACATGAGACTGCCCAGCCAATGGAGTGGGCTCAGTCATAGGCACTTCCGGCGTATCACTAATTTTCGTCTGAATTTGCAGTGTACCATCTGGAATGAGATCAAATGGCGCAGTTGCAGTTTATACACAGAATTCAGTGAGTCTGTGGTGGGGGAACACATCTGTACCTGTTCTGCCTAACGGTGGGAAAGCAGGTACTGACCAACCAGGTCATGGGCACCGTCAGGAATTGCATCCAATAATCATTAAATTCAAATTTTATAGTCATAGTGATATAGTGTAAAATTTGGTAATAATAATTTAGCAAAAAGACTTCTCTATTACAACGCTATTTGAGCAAAATATCAACAATATAAAAACACTGAAATATCAATAAGAAAGATACAGGATGTACCTGCAGGTGAAATTTGATTAGTCATAGTTTTTGCTGACCCTGGTTCAATCTATATTACACAAACCTAAAACGGAGAAAAAATTTACGTCAGATATATTAATGAGAAGTGGCGTACAAGAAGGTTTAAGAATCGGTCCACATCCACCAATGAGCCATCATAACCAAAGACTATAAGAACAGGCGGTCGCAGTACAACTTAGAAGTACGATTAAGGATTGGCAATGGCTTATAGCCCAAAAGACTCAACTGGCTCATGCTTAATAAAACCACTTCACTCCATTTAACATACGTATATACGACTAATACAGACCAGTTCAGTGGGCTACGAAAAACAACACTACGAAACTTGAGCTAGGCTGTGCACTATAAACATGTGGAAGACACTTGTTAAACACACACACGCCAAAAGCCAAGTGCTGGAGTTGCACGTTAACGAAAGAACCACTACTGATAAACCTGCCTTGGACGTGGGTACACGTAACCGCTTAGCACAAGCCCATGAAATGAGCAAGCAAGATGCTCACCAAACAAATCGATATGTGTACACCGTTCCACTCAGTCCGTATACCCACCGAACGAGCAGGAAAGGCGAACCAAGGCCACGTTTAACTCGAGTGTTGTATCTCTCAGACAAGTGAGTTCAACAATCAAACTCCAGCTCAAAAAACCATGCAATGTTGAGAAACGCTCATTGATTTTCAGCCCCAGTATAGGACAAACATTTGTGGCTGCTCAGGTACTTCCTCCTCCGGCTAGCAGAAAGGCGTAACTGATCAAGAGCCAAAGTAGCTTGGTATTATCTCACCATGGTCGGTCACAAGCGAGCCCTCTCCCGTGATGCCAGGAAGTAGGTTGCTTGTGATTTCCAAACTTGTAGCCTTGCATTACCAATGACGAGACGATAGTGCACATATTTCAGTTCTCCCACATGTGTTATACCGATAGTGAGATTGTAAAGCACGAGACTTACAGGAAAGGGCATCTCCAGAATCTCATATGGACCAACAAAGTGTGGCATGAGCTTAGTGATAAGCTCGCCAGCTCCTTTGCTGTGAGTGCAAACATTCTTTGTGGAAACCCTGTCGCCGATCTTTCTCGAGGCAGATTGCCTACTCTCACCATATCTGCAAGCCTCTTGCCTACGTGTGAAATGAATGTTGGTAATCGACCTCCTCCAGTTCTTCTCGATGATATAAGTTTCAATTTTCACTGGCAAAAGATCATTAATAGACGAGAGATTGCAAATCAGTAAGTTAACAGGATAAGCAAGCAACATTTTTACATGCTTCATGCACCGCAGAATTGAAAGCGAAGTTGAGCCAGTTGATAGACTTGTCCCAGATACTCCGAGATTGTCTATCACAGACATAAGATCTTATTTTGTTTATGATTGATACATTATGCAAACGAAGGTTGAGTATAGTAGGAACGATAGAGGAATGGTTTATGGAATTACTAAAATAGGACTTCTAAAACTTCCTGGAGATAAAAGTAGCATCAGTATCGCTGACTAATACCTTTGGAGGACTGAAGTGTGAGAATGTTTTATCCAAATGCTCGATGATCAAAGAAGTAGTAATTACCCAGCTTGTGTCAAGCCAGACGGAATGACTAATGGCATCCACCACTATAAGGCTTTACTTACTGTACTTGCTGACCCTCTTTATTCGGGGAAGCAGTCCTACGTAGTCCACGAACAATTTATCCATCCGCCTATCTCCCCGCCTAGAGTGCTATAAGCCCTGATGAGCATTGGGGTTTGGCTTCACTGACTAGCATTCCTGACATTGGCATACCAACTTCCTAATATTGGAATTTAGAGGTGGCCACAATAGGTGCTCTTTCACTTTCATGATAGTCTTGAAGGTTCCTAAGTGACCCCTACATAAAGAATGATGAACATGTTGGAAGATGGCTAGGACGAATTTTTAACAAGGCATATTTTCAGCTTTCCGTCATAGTGGATACTATAACAAAGGAGATCTTTGCTAAAGTGATACCCAGATAACATGTTCCCATCAAGGAGCTAATCCACAATCCTCTTTACCATAGGAACACGTTCCAGTTCCTCCCCAAACTTTCCAAAAGAGATGGTATTTCGGTACGGATAGCTAAACAACATTGGTAATCCTCGTGCAACAGAGTGACTTCCGGGGGCACCTGGTTCTCACTGAATGAACATATGGCTCAGTGCATTGGCCCATGAATTTTCAGAACTCTTTACAAGCTTTGCGACAAAACCACCCACCAAGCTATCCTGTCAGTCTTCTGGGGCCTCGCCAACACCCAGCTTAATGCCAGAATGAGATTTTCACTCTGCAGCGGAGTGTGCGCTGATATGAAACTTCCTGGCAGATTAAAACTGTGTGCCGGACCGAGACTCGAACTCCGGACCTTTGCCTTTCGCGGGCAAGTGCTCTGCCAACTGAGCTGCCCAAGCAGGACTCACGCCCCGTCCTCATAGCTTTACTCCTGCTAGTATCTCGTCTCCTACCTTCCAAACTTTACAGAAGCTCTCCTGCGATCCATGCAGAACTAGCACTCCTGAAAGAAAGTTCGAGTCTCGGTCAGGCACACAGCTTTAATCTGCCAGGAAGCTTCACCCAGCTTAATGTTTGATTGTCAGTTTCCAACAGAAAATGTCGATGATCCGAATACAACTTGAATTTCTCCAAGCCAAGTAGCACTGCTCGTGCCTGCAGCTCATAAACATGGTATTTTGAGGCATAGGCAGCCAGCCTACAGCCTCCCTCAAATCCTTTCAATGCTGAAAGCATGAGACTGGACTATAAATTTAGGCTGTAAATCAGGAATAGTTCAAATGGGTGGATTACTAAGAACCTGTTTTCATGCATGGAAGGCTGTCTGCTGGCTGTCTGACCCTTAAATAGCTCACTTTTTATGATATAGTTGGTTTAAGGCAGTGGCTAGTTGGTTGAAGTTAGGAATGAACTTAGTAAAGAAATTTACCATGCTGATGAATCGAGCAATGCCCATCTTATCCCGAGATGGTGCGAAATTATACTTTGCCTTGGTAGAGTTATGGTCAGTCTTAACACAATTGGCTGAGACCAGATGATTTAGGAAAGATGTCTCACTATGCACCATATTAGCCTTAGTTGGCCTGATTGTTAATCCCAGCTTCCTAAAATCGAACAATACTGGATCAAGATTTTGAGATGCTCATGGAAGGTCTTATTATACGGTATTACATTGTCAGGATAACTATAGAGCCATCAAAACGTCAGTCAAAGCTGAATCCAGCAAACATGATAAAACAACTGCGTCATTTGATACCCTGTTGAACTTATACAGGTTACAATCTGTTCAGAAGGCAGTTATAGGCGTCGACTCCTTGGCTAAAGGTACTTGATGGTATTCGATGAGGATCGATAGTATGCATGGCTGAAAAATATTTCTACAATATATTACAGGCACATGATGTGTAGATGGGATAATCCTTCTGCCTTCTGTTCTCAGAATGTTACGTCACTTTAATCTTACTACGGCATCAGACCTGCCACAACAGAAAGAAAGTTAGGCAAGTGCAAGTGAGAGTCAACTGACTGAGATTGACCCCTGTCTTTGCCTGCAGCAATTTGTCTGAGAAGGAATCTCCCAGCATGTTGAATCGCACCACTGGTTTAAAATTTCTCGGTCATGCAGTGGACTGCATGGGGAATGTGGAGGGTAGGGACGCAGTGGGTGGACCGAAGGGGAGAGGCGTTGCGAGTGCTTTGCCATGCCACTCTGGCACAGGAATTCAATCTGTGTGGCTGGTGTGCTGTACCATGCTGGCCTGGAGACGGCCGAATGCTCATGCGTCCTGGCACATTTCTTGCAGTATGAGAGTGACTGCACTTATGGATATATGATACCCTCCCCCATTCTTTGTTTTAAATAAGAAATATTTGCTACCTCTTTTAAACTGTAGCTAATCCACTCCTCCTCCTACCTCGAAATCCTGGTGGCGCAGCGTAAGTGACTGAAAAAAAACTGAGTAATGCTGGCCTCAGCTTATGCGTTGGTTTAAACCTTGACTGTTACTCTGTGTTTGGTTTCCCGTAGTTATTGCGGCTATGCCGTGGTTCTTCCTCTTTCTACGTGTGGCAGCAGCGGTGTGTATCGATATTCGCACCTTGTACTATCTTTGGTCTGGTGCTTATAGTTTTCTGCTAGCCCATGATCGAAACACACAACTACAATGAATTTTCAAAAGGCAAAAGGCTCAAGCTTTATATAAGAAGAAAATATTTTAAATGAGGCTGAAGGCCCAAACAATGCAAAACTTGACAAGTAAGGAACTTTCAGTTTTAAAGCGGCTGAAGGCCCATTATTTAAAACCCAACTAAAAGCATACAAATTCAAACCATCGGCTATGAGCCATTAAAATACACAATCAAACACCAATAAGAAAAGGCAGTACAGCCAGTAGCGATCAGGAGTTTCCGGGAGTCGGTCTGCACTTTAAATATTAACGTTCGCTTAGGGGAGACGAGTAGTCAGCCGAACTATATCCGATCCACCTGCAGCCCAATCAAGAGGCAGTCAACGGACCCACCGACAAGACCACTTGCTTTCCACCCGACCAGTACACAAGGAACTCCAAAGCCAAAACGTAATGGCGTAGCCACCCACAACCAAATATGCATAAGCTGTCCAAACTACACACACGTGTTGGACAGTGACAACAGGGTGAAGAAAGGATACTGCCTGAATTTTATGTCAGCGGCCAGGGCAGGTAACCGGAACGCTAACGGCCACAAGGCAGAAAATTCCGCTGGTGCACTTGGACTTCAAATAACCAAAATACAGTTAAACTCCACCGGATGGTGGCCATACTTTCGCCAATTCGAACACTCGCTGTTGCTCACGGGAATGCCCCCAACAGCCAACCATGAAATCCAACAGCACAATGTGAACAGACTGGCTTCAGTAATTAAACCACCACTCAACTTTGATGTCCTGCGTCTGTGGGCCACGAACCTCATAGCAATCGGAACAGCTCCCACACACTCCGACACTGCGTAGTGACCGCCAGCGGGTCCGGCCCACTGCCCCACATGGAGACTTCCTCGCTGTTCCCCACCAGCCGACCGACTGCTGCACACGGGCTAGCCGGAAACTTTAGGCACCAGACCAAATATAGTACAAGTTGCGAATATCGACACACACCGCTGCTGCCACACGTAGAAAGAGGAAGAACCACAGCATAACCGCAAAAACCGCAGGAAACCAAACGAAGAGTAACAGTCACGGTTTAAACCAACGCATAAGCCGGGGCCAGCACGGCTGAAAAACGCTTGCCTTTAGGGTGCTAACAGTGTAATTTTTTTATCTCTCTCTTGCGTGTGGTCTATAGCTTATTCATTCCAGCAATAGTGTAATTATGCAGTAGCAAGAGTGTAGCTTGATAAGCTCTACGTTTGGTTGACCCGCCATTCCAAACAAATCAGTGTTACTGCACTTATAAATAGTAAATGTAACCAAATTGGACTGTTCCAGTGTAAATTCTTGAGTGTACATACATGTATGCATGTTTCTGAATGTGGTACTCATACGGGCATAGTGTGTGATGTGGTATTCGTGGCAGCTGGCCTAGCTTTCCTGCCAGAGTCAGTTTAATTGTGGGACCTGAAAGATCAAATATTTAGTGGTACAGATCCATAGCGTAATTTTCTTAAAGAAGCCATCAGTATCATTAATTTGGTGGGTCACAGTAATTGGGCAATAACGCCTTAACTCACTGTCAGCCACGACCATCCACTATAGTCAACACAATGAAGTGATAGCGACTGCAGCTTTTCCATCGAGTTTAGTCATCCAAGTCATGTAACTGGTTTAAAGTAGCTGGAGAGAGGGGAGTTTTGATAGTGATCTCATAGTGTCGCCATCTTGGTGGCCGTCTTGTTTGATGTGATGCCATAGTCGATAATCTTGGATCTACAATTTTGGATAAATTTAACAACCATCAGGCTGTCTCAGTTTTTCCTGCTATTTTTAAGCCACACGGTTGGCTCAAAAGACGGGAAGGGGGCAGGGGAAGAGATCCGTTTAATCTTTACTTTTACAGAAATCGGGCCAGAAAGGCAGACAGTTTCACATCTTTGATCCATTTCTGTTGCCGCGTGTGGGCGCGCCTGCAGTACGTCTCTCCAACACGTCCCGTGTGTCTCGGCTGGATTTAAGGGAACAGGGAGGCAAGTCCATTCACCGAATAGATTCTCATTCCAGGAACTCCTCCAGAAGCACAGTTTGATGTCGTCGCGCCTTGTCAACTTTAAAAGTGAAGTCACTCCTGGAAAGACGGGTAAGGAAGGGAGTATAGTGTCACAATAACGCTGACAGGAGGGTGCACCGTATTCAAAGATATGCAGGTCAGTAAGACCATGCAGCATAATGCTTCCCCACACCATAACAGATGAACCAACAAAACAATCATGGTCGACCACGATCCTTGGTGTGTTACGTGTTCCTATCTGTACATTCCCTTTTGCCTGTCCCGCGAACCTTCTCATGCATCTACATCCACAGTTAGATCTACATCTATATACATAATCCGCAAGCAAAGTTATAGTGCGTGACGGAGGGTACCGTGTACCGCTATTAGTTATTCCCTTTCTTTTACCACATTTTTTTTGAGTCATCAGTCTTCTGACTGGTTCTATGTGGTCCGCCACGAATTCCTTTCCTGTGCAATCCTCGTCACTTCAGAGTACCACTTGCAACCTACGTCCTCAATATTATTTACTAGATCTATTCCAGCGTCTGTCTTCCTCTACAGTTGTTGCCCTCTACAGCTGTCTCTTGTACCATGGAAGTCATTCCCTCGTATCTTTATATATGTCCTACCATCCTGTCCCGTATCCTTGTCGTTGTTTTCCACACATTTCTTTCCTCTCCGATTCTGCGCAGAACCTCCTCATACTTCACCTGATCAGTCCACCTAAATGCTTCGATTCTCTTCTGTTCCGGTTTTCCCCCAATCCACATTTCATTACCACACTATGATCTGCTCCAAACGTACATTCTCAGAAATTTCTTCCTCAAATTAATGCCTATGTTTGATACTAGTAGACTTCTCTTGGCCAGGAATGCTCTTTTTCCCAGTGCTAGTCTACCTTTGATGTCCATGTTCCGTCCATCACTGGTTATTTTGCTGCCTAGGCTGCAGGACTCCTTTACTCCACGTACTTCGTGACCATCAAGCCTAATGTTAAGTTTCTCGCTGTTCTCATTTGTGCTACTTCTCATTACTTTCGTTTCCTTTCTGTTTACTCTCAATTCATATTCTGTACTCATTAGACTGTTCATTCCATCCAGCAGATCATCTAATTCTTTTTCGCTTTCTGTCAGGATAGCAAAGTCATCAGCGAATCGTATCAGTGATATCCTTTCAACTTGAATTTTAATCACTCTCCTGAACCTTTCTTTTATTTCCATCATTGCTTCTTAAATGTACAAATTGAACAGTAGTGGCGAAAGACTACGTCCTTGTCCTACACCCCTTTTAATTCGAAAACTTCGTTCCTGGTTCTCCACTCTTATTATTCCCTCTTGGCTGTTCCACACTGCCTGTCTCTCCCTGCGCCGGCCGAAGTGGCCGTGCGGTTAAAGGCGCTGCAGTCTGGAACCGCAAGACCGCTACGTTCGCAGGTTCGAATCCTGCCTCGGGCATGGATGTTTGTGATGTCCTTAGGTTAGTTAGGTTTAACTAGTTCTAAGTTCTAGGGGACTAATGACCTCAGCAGTTGAGTCCCATAGTGCTCAGAGCCATTTTTTGTCTCTCCCTATAGCTTATCCCTATTTTTCTCAGAATTTCGAACATCTTGCACCATTTTACATTGTCGAACGCATTTTTCAGGTCGACAAATGCCACGAACCTTTTCTTTAGTATTGCCTCCATTATCAACTGCAAGATTAGAATTGCCTCTCTGGTACCTTTACCTTTCCTAAAGCGAAACTGGTCGTCACCTGACACATCCTCAATTTTCTTTTCTAATGTTCAGCATATTATTCTTGACAGCAACTTCGGTGCATTACATATTAAGCTGACTGTGCGATAATTCTCGCACTTATCGCCTCTTGTAGTCTTCGGAGTTGTGTGGATGATATTTTCCCGAAAGTCAGATTGCATGTCGCCAGAAACATATATTCTTCACACCAACGTGAATACTCGTTTTGTTGCCACTTCCTCAAAAGATCCCATCTGGGGACACCTCCTTGATGTAGCATTGTCTCTGCAGGTGAAGAGGCTTGCATATCCACGTGAAGCTGATGGGCCGGCCGGTGTGGCTGAGCGGTTCTAGGCGCTTCAGTCTGGAACCGCGCGACCGCTACGGTCGCAGATTCAAATCCTGCCTCGTGCATGGATGTGTGTGATGTCCTCAGGTTTAAGTAGTTCTAAGTTACAGGTGACTGATGACCTCAGATGTTAAGTCCCATAGTGCTCAGAGCCATTTGAACCCTTTTTTTGAAGCCTAGGGCTATGCGCCCTGGTGGAGGACCTACTGCCAGAAAGACCTTAGCTTATGGTTCAGACTGAGAGTGTCCCTATCCATTCCTAGTCCTTACCCAGTTCCCTTTCCCACCCCAAAGTGTGATGCGATGTGTGTCGAGGGGTGCATGGCACAATGGGAGATATGTCACAAATTTAGCCTCAGGGATGCTGTGCAACCTCTCTCAGTAAGTAGCCTTACATCATGTGGGGTATTCTTTGTGTGGACCATGCAGATTCCCAAGTCTTGTAGGACCAAGATGGGCATGACTAAAGAAAATAATGGATCAGATCAAGATTAAAGCCTTGTCTGGGACCCAGAAGAGGAAATTCCTCAGGGAACAGAGACAAAAGGAAGGGAAAGAATGGCTTCCCAAAGACAAGTGGAAGGAATTAAAAGGGCTTGTCCCTAAGACCCCCAAAAAACTCAGGTTGAAAGGGATACACAGACCGCCCACAAAGTCGAAGACAGGCAGCAAGAGTATAAGGGAGGAATCTAAGACTCCCTCCTCCCTGGATAAGCTAGCCCAGAAGAAGCCTAGGCAAGAAATAGGGAAATAGACCTATAGTACTGCAGTCTCGGTTTTTAAGATGGCAATTATCCAGGAAGGCTATCCACTGCTAGCCATCACCTTGTAGCAGGAGAAACTTGTGCACATGGTCCTCTTTGAAAAGATTTGGGGCATGCTGGTCCAGGACCCAACTTCAGGAGGGTCTATCTAGATCGTGGTGCCCTTATTTTTGTCTGTGAGGGGGTGCACACGGTGGAATGGCTTAAGACAAGGTGGCCATGATGCTGTTCAAGACAGCAGCGGAGCTCCTTACGACTTCAAAGGTATCAATATGGGTACCAAAGATCCATAAGGACGTCTCCCCTAAGACTGATCGAAAGAACAGAGGACTGGAAAGTAATCAACAAGAAGGTTGCAACAGAAGGACGAACCCTGGTTGTGGAGGTCAGAGAGAAGTTCCTGAAGGCGATGCGAGAGCAAGACTTGAAATTGTCTCTGTCTGGGTTATCAAAAACCTCAAAGGCAATGATGGCAGCAAGACAGAGAGTGGAGGAACTGTAGATTAATCTGCAGCACAGTAAAAGGGCCTCTACTGCCCTGAGCCGCTTCCAAAGGTGGCAGCAAGTAGATGTGGCCCTGATACAAGAACCCTACTTATATAAAGGGGACGTGTCGGGCCTCGGTGGCACTGGAGGTAAGCTGATTTATGCTGGAAATCTAGGAAACTCCAGAACACGCATCTATGAAAGAAATGGAATTTCTTTCATGCCGATGGTGGATTTCTGCTCCATGGACCTAGTGACCATCAGAATGTAACATTGTGAGGAAAGTATCACGAGGGAAATTGTTGTGGCCTCAGCATACCTTCCTCATGAAGACGGCTCTCCTCCTCCTTGAGGAGACTGATAGAAGCTTGCCATCGGCGAGGTGACCAACTGTTAGTTAGATGTGACGCCAATGCCCACAACATAGTGTGGGACAGCAAGGACACCAACAGTAGAGGTGAGTACCTTCTTGGATAACAACTTGGGGCAATGAACCTACATTGAGGAAGAGCCTAAGGGAAGAAATAATTGCTATAGCCTTCAGTTCCGTAATGATGGGCAGCTATATCAAACAATGGCATGTGGTGTTAGAGCCATCCTCACCAGACAACTTGTACATTAAATTCAAGGTTAAAATGAGAATCAGACAGACCATGACCTATAGGAATCCCAGGAAAGCAGACTGGGAGACATATAGGAAGTACCTTGAGTTAAGCTTTTCGGAAATTAAAATCTCAATAAGGAATCCAGTAGAGTTTGAGGAAGTAGCAGAGGCTCTTACGTCTGCCATAGTGACCTCATATCAGGACAACTACACAATCACCAAGAAGAGCGTAAACAGCAGTGTGCCTTGGTGGAATAATAACTTGGGAACGCAAAGAAAACAGGTTCAAAGACTGTTTAATCTTGCAAGATGTAAAGGACAATGGGCAAAATATCGTGAGGCCCTTGTCAACTACAACCTTGCAGGAGGCATCCTGGAAGGCATTCTGTGAGGAGGGCAGAATCCTCACTAGAGTACCAACCAATCCAGGAGGTACACTGAAGAAGGAGGATGGAGAATATACAAAGACAGCACATGATATGCTGGAACTGCTCCTCAAAACTCACTTTCCTCAATATGCTCTGCCGGACAACACAGACGAGAATGTGATCCCAGAGAGACAATGGTTCTCAGGCACTCGAAGATAGGACTGGAAATCAGCCAAGGAGTGTGTGGACTTCAGTACAATCCACTGGCCCAGATCTAATCCTTCCAACCCTCCTGTAACAAGCAGGAAACAATGTCATAAGAGTCCTATGCTGGTTATTCAGAGTTAGCCTAGCAGTAGGAATCATTCCCAATGGTTGGAGGTCGATGAAGGTTGTCCATTCCAAAAACAGGGAGAATTAATCATACCAAGGCCAAGGACATGAGACCAATCAGTCTGTCCTCCTTCATTCTCAAATCATTGGAAAAACTGGTTAATGTATACATTGGGGAGAGGAGGCTAATTAGGGCCCTTTTACATTCAAACGAGGACCATATCAGCCAGGTAAATGATGTGACACAGCTCTCTCTCAACTTGTTGGAAGGGTGGAGAAAGCACTTCACTTCCAAGCAGTACCCCTCTGCATCTTCCTGGACATCAAGGGGGCCTTCAGTAACACGACCTTCGATTCCTTGGTAAGGGCAGCAGAGGTGCATGACCTGGGGACCACTACATGTAGGTGGACCAGTGCAATGCTTAGTGGAAGAAAGGTAGAGACTACCATGATGAATGAAAAGATGGTAATTAACACCACTAGAGGTTCCCCACAAGGAGCTGTTCTGTCCCTTTTATTGTGGAATCTAATGGTGAACGAACTCATTGAGGAACTAAATTCCAGACAATGTTTTTGCCAAGGATATGCAAATGATCCTGTAATAGTTATACTTGGCAAATTTACTGACATAGTTAGAAATATGGCACGAGGTGCATTAAACAGGATCTAAGGGTTAATCGTGAGAAGAATGTTATGGTTCCATTCACGAGGGGGCATAGCCAACACTTAAGTTGGAATCTAAAGCTCTTTAGTGAAACTCCATCTGCGAAGGGGATAGTGAAATATCTAGGGATAACCTTAGATCAGAAACTAACACAGACCCCTCACATTAAGAGCGTCTGCTCCAAAGTGAAAAGTACTGTAGTGAGTACCAGAAGGGCTTGTGGATATAAACCACGATGGTTAGACCCAGGGTTTCCTACAGGGCTGTAGTGTGGTCAAAGAAGGTAGAACAGTGGGTTTCAGCTAAAGAGCTTGCTAAGGTGCACAGACTGGCCTGCTTCGCCATAACAGGCAGAATTAGCAGCACACCAACCACTGGGATGGAAGCCATGCTAGAGATGCCTCCACTATACCTTTGGGTCAAGATGGAGGCAGCAACTGGGGCATAGAGAATTAAAACTAGTAAAAACTGGATCTCATTGGGATATCCAGAATCACACAGTAAGATAGGGAGTGAGGTAAATATAGAAATGGTTGGGGAAATGCCGGCCGACTATACAATAACTCCCAACTGCTTCAACCAGCCTTACAATATAATAAATGGAAGCAGGGAGCAGTGCGAAAAAACAGTTCGACACCGTACAGGGGACATTGTTTGGTTCACCAAGGCGTTGGGGCAGGGGTGTACAGTGTTCAGCCAAGACTGGAAGGCATCATCTTTCTAGGAAAACTGGTCTCGGTATTCCAAGCTGAAATTACTGCAATCAGGGTACGTATGGACGAGAATATGCGTAGGTGCTACAAGGACCGTAGCATCTACATCTATTCAGACAACCAGGAAGGACTGAAATCACTGGCAGCTCCTGCAACGAGATCTAAGATTGCTGCAGAATGCCACAGGTCTCTGGTGGAGCTAGGGGGAAGCGATAGGGGAAACGTAGCGTGGGTCCCTGGCCACTCAGGGATCTGTGGCAATGAACTAGCCGACAGGCTGGCCAGGAAGGGGGCAACGATTTCAATTATTGAACCGGAACCTGTCCTGAGAATCACCGAGTCTACGATCAGACGAGAACTACGGAACTGGCTTAGGAAACAGCACGTAGAATATTGGACCAAGCTCCATAAACAAAAACACGGTAAGGTACTGATGCCTAAGCCGTCTTTTAAAAGAAGCTCTGTAATCCTGGGACTGAACAAGAAAGAGATTGAACTCATGACTGGACTGATGGACGGCCTTGGGAATTTCAAAAAACACCTACACAATGCATTACATTGGAGAGCAAAAGATACAGTATCTTCGGGACAACTAGACCTGAAGAAATTGTGTCTAACAGAAAACTGGTAAAGGGACTCCTAGCACTATTTAACGACATTGGTTGGCTTTGCTAGATATACGGGGAGGGATACCACACAATAAACTCGGTTTCGGTGCGGGCAGTGGTGGGTTGGACCAAAGCTGTTTTATCTTCCCTGTCAAAATCAGATCAAATCAAATCCATTCCCAAATGATTTTAAAAATTCTGATGAAATGTTATCTATACCTTCTGTCTTATTTGATCTTAAGTCCTCCAAAGCTCTCTTAAATTCTGATTCTTGTACTGGAACCTCTACCTCTTATAAATCGACTCCTGTTTCTTCTTCTATTTCATCAGACATATCTTCCCCTCGTAGAGGCCTTCGATGAACACTTTCCACCTCAGCATTTAATGTCACCGAAGTATGTTTTGACTTTCCTGTGTGCTGAGCCAGTCCTACCGACAATCATTTCTTTTTTGATTTCTTCACATTTTTCATGCCGCCTTTTCGTCTTAGTTTCCCTGCACTTTCTATTTATTTCATTCCTCAGCGACTTGTATTTCTGTATTCCTGAGTCTCCCTGAACATTTTTGTAATTCCTCCTTTCATCCATCAGTTGAAGTATTTCGTCTGTTACTCATGGTTTCTTCGCCGTTACCTTTTTTCTACCTATGTTTTTCTTTCCAACTTCTGTGATGGCCCGTTTTAGAGATGTGCATTCTTCTTCAACTGTACTGCCTACTGAGCTATTCCTTATTGCTGTATCTATATCCACTCTTCATCACTACTATATTGTGATCTGAGTCTATATCTGCTCCTGGGTAACCCTTACAATCTAGTATCTGATTTCGGATACACTGTCTGACCATGATGTAATCTAACCGAAATCTTTCCGTATCTCCCGGCCTTTTCCAAGTATACGTCCTTCTCTTGTGATTCTTGAACAGAGTATTCGCTATTATTGTCTGAAACTCGTTACAGAACTCAATTAGTCTTTCTCCTCTCTCATTCCTTGTCCCAAGCCCATATTCTCTTGTAACCTTTTCTTCTGCTCCTTCCCCTGCAACTGCATTCCAGTCTCCCATGACTATAAGATTTTCGTCCCCCTTTACGTCCTTTATTCCCCTTTCAATACCCAGTATACTCTCCTTGTCTCTTCACTTCCAGCTTGAGACGTCGGCATGTACACCTAAACGAATCGTTGTCGGTATTGGTTTGCTGTCGATTCTGATAAAAATAACCCTATCACTAAACTGTTCACAGTAACACACTATCTGCCCTTCTTCCTTGTTCATAACGAATCCTACTTCTATTATACCATTTTTTGCTGCTGTTGATATTACCCTATACTTATCCGACCAGAAATCCTTCTCTTATTTCCACTTCACTTCACTGACCCCTACTATATCTAGACTGACCCTTGCATTTCCCTTTTCAGATTTTCTAGTGTCCCTAACGCGTTCAAGCTTCTGACATTCCACGCCCCGACTCGTATAATGTTATTATTTCGTTGATTATCCAATCTTTTACTAGTAGAAGTAAAGCTGTGAGAACCGGGCGTGAGTCGTGCTTCGGTAGCTCAGTTGGTAGAGCACTTGCCCGCGAAAGGCAAAGGTCCCGAGTTCGAGTCTCGGTCGGGCACACAGTTTTAATCTGCCAGGAAGTTTCATATCAGCGCACACTCCGCTACAGAGTGAAAATCTCATTCTGGAATCTTTTTCTCATGATAACCTCCCCTTTGGCAATCCCCTCCCAGAGATCCCAATGGGGGGATATTCCGGAATCTTTTGCTAAAGCAGAATCATCATGATACTTCTTCAATTAGAGGCCGCATGTCCTGTGGATACACGTTACGTGTCTTTAATGCAGTGGTTTCCATTGCCTTCTGCATCCTCATGTCGTTGATCATTGGTGATTCTTCCGCCTTTAGGGGCAATTTCCCACCCCTAGGACAAGAGAGTACCCTGAACCTCTGTCCGCTCCTCCGCCCTCTTTGATAAGGCCGTTGGCAGAATGAGGGTGACTTCTTATGCCGAAAGTCTTCGACCACCAGTGCTGATTATTAATCAAAATTTAAGCAGAGACGGGATTCTAACCAGGGACCGAATACGTTTTGAGTAGGAATCAAAGACGCTATCCCAAGACGACGGATGCACCAAGGACACAATCTTGAAATACGGGAAGGTTGTGGATCGTATACTCAGGCATTGTTTAAGAAGGGATGACTCCAAATTCCACGCCTAAGGGAGTGACACAGGGGATGAAAAGCGTTTTGGAAATACACTCCTGGAAATGGAAAAAAGAACACATTGACACCGGTGTGTCAGACCCACCATACTTGCTCCGGACACTGCGAGAGGGCTGTACAAGCAATGATCACACGCACGGCACAGCGGACACACCAGGAACCGCGGTGTTGGCCGTCGAATGGCGCTAGCTGCGCAGCATTTGTGCACCGCCGCCATCAGTGTCAGCCAGTTTGCCGTGGCATACGGAGCTCCATCGCAGTCTTTAACACTGGTAGCATGCCGCGACAGCGTGGACGTGAACCGTATGTGCACTTGACGGACTTTGAGCGAGGGCGTATAGTGGGCATGCGGGAGGCCGGGTGGACGTACCGCCGAATTGCTCAACACGTGGGGCGTGAGGTCTCCACAGTACATCGATGTTGCCGCCAGTGGTCGGCGGAAGGTGCACGTGCCCGTCGACCTGGGACCGGACCGCAGCGACGCACGGATGCACGCCAAGACCGTAGGATCCTACGCAGTGCCATAGGGGACCGCATCGCCACTTCCCAGCAAATTAGGGACACTGTTGCTCCTGGGGTATCGGCGAGGACCATTCGCAACCGTCTCCATGAAGCTGGGCTACGGTCCCGCACACCGTTAGGCCGTCTTCCGCTCACGCCCCAACATCGTGCAGCCCGCCTCCAGTGGTGTCGCGACAGGCGTGAATGGAGGGACGAATGGAGACGTGTCGTCTTCAGCGATGAGAGTCGCTTCTGCCTTGGTGCCAATGATGGTCGTATGCGTGTTTGGCGCCGTGCAGGTGAGCGCCACAATCAGGACTGCATACGACCGAGGCACACAGGGCCAACACCCGGCATCATGGTGTGGGGAGCGATCTCCTACACTGGCCGTACACCACTGGTGATCGTCGAGGGGACACTGAATAGTGCACGGTACATCCAAGCCGTCATCGAACCCATCGTTCTACCATTCCTAGACCGGCAAGGGAACTTGCTGTTCCAACAGGACAATGCACGTCCGCATGTATCCCGCGCCACCCAACGTGCTCTAGAAGGTGTAAGTCAACTACCCTGGCCAGCAAGATCTCCGGATCTGTCCCCCATTGAGCATGTTTGGGACTGGATGAAGCGTCGTCTCACGCGGTCTGCACGTCCAGCACGGACGCTGGTCCAACTGAGGCGCCAGGTGGAAATGGCATGGCAAGCCGTTCCACAGGACTACATCCAGCATCTCTACGATCGTCTCCATGGGAGAATAGCAGCCTGCATTGCTGCGAAAGGTGGATATACACTGTACTAGTGCCGACATTGTGCATGCTCTGTTGCCTGTGTCTATGTGCCTGTGGTTCTGTCAGTGTGATCATGTGATGTATCTGACCCCAGGAAGGTGTCAATAAAGTTTCCCCTTCCTGGGACAATGAATTCACGGTGTTCTTATTTCAATTTCCAGGAGTGTATGTCGCTATTAAAACAGTTCTGAAGATAGACCTACGAAAACTGGTTTCTCAGTCAGAAATAAAAAAATATGTGTTTCAGATTTTTCCGAAATTTAATTCCTGTGGGGGTGAAATAGTGGGCGAAAATTTTTTTTTAAATAACTCATTACTAAAGAATTACTAAAATATTTATCGCTATATCTATGATAATTGGTATTTAACTTAAGGGTTAGAAATTTAAAAAAACTACATCTTTCAGAGTTTTTGGAAATTTAACTGCTAAGGGGGTGAAATAGGGTATGAAATGTTTAATGAAATATATTACTATGAAAACATTTTAAGGTTAAATCCACGACATTTTGAATTTGGTTTGTCGTTTAGAAATAAAAGAAATATGTTTTTCACAGTTTTTTATGGTGGTGAAATAGGGCATGTAATTTCTCATAGAAATATTTCATTATACAAGCATTTTTGAAGCTAAATCTATGAAACTTTGTATTTGGCTTCTATGGCAGAAATAAGGTAACACGCGTTTTGCTGGTTTTGTGAACTAAAACCCTAAGAGGTTGAAATGGTGCTAGACATTCAGTGATTCACCATTACCCTGCCCAAGCTAGAAAGGATGAAAACTTTGATTTTGGAGAGGACATGAATATTATACTGCTGGCATCGTTAAGAAGGATTTTTTTCCCACATTCGACTTTTAAGGGAGTGAAATAGAGGAAGAAAAGATTTTTGAAAATACGTCGCTATTAAGGCAACTTTGAAGCAAGAGATACGAAACTTGGTATTTAGTTTCTCAATCAAAAATGTGAAAAACTCTTTCGGAATTTTTGGAAATTTTGCATCTAAGGGCGCAAAATATTGGGTGTAAGCTTTTTGAAAATATGAAACTTCCTGGCAGATTAAAACTGTTTGCCGGACCGAGACTCAAACTCGGGACCTTTGCCTTTTCGCGGGCAAGTACTCTACCAACTGAGCTACCCAAGCACGACTCACGCCCCGTCCTCACAGCTTTACTTCTGCCAGTATCTCGTCTCCTACTTTCCAAACTTTACAGAAGCTCTCCTGCGAACCTTGCAGAACTAGCACTCCTGAAAGAAAGGATATTGCGGAGACATGGCTTAGCCACAGCCTGGGGGATGATTCCAGAATGAGATTTTCACTCTGCAGTAGAGCTTCTGTAAAGTTTGGAAGGTAGGAGACGAGATACTGGCAGAAGTAAAGCTGTGAGGACGGGGCGTGAGTCGTGCTTGGGTACCTCAGAGCCGGCATAGTAGCTCAGCGTGTTCGGTCAGAGGGTTAGCTGCCCTCTGTAATAAAAAAACTGAGTTAATAGACCAACAATGAACTTAAACGGATGTCTTACGACGTCCGCCCCGAGCAGATGCAACGAACAAAATGAGATTGAAAAAAGAAAAAGTTGGTAGAGCACTTGCCCGCGAAAGGCAAAGGTCCCGAGTTCGAGTCTCGGTCCGGCACACAGTTTTAATCTGCCAGGAAGTTTCATATCAGCGCACACTCCGCTGCAGATTGAAAATCTCATTTTTGAAAGTAAATCATTATTAAAGAAATATTTGAGCATTTTTTAGCTACATCTATGTAACTGGTAGTTCACTTCTCGGTTGGAAATTAATAAAACACATGTTTCCGTGTTTTTGGTAATTTAACCCTCTAAGGTAGTGAAATAGGGATGAAAAGTCTTATGACATTATTTCATTATGAAGGTACCTTGAAAACTAAGTGTATAAAAATTCGAATTCCGCTTTGCTGTTATAAATAAAAAAAATCCATGTTTCACAGTTTTTGGAAATGCAACCCCTACGTGGGTGAAATAGGGGATGAAAATTTTTAAGAAAATATTTCGTTATATTAAAAAATTTTAAATTAAAATCTATGAGTAACACAAACCTTAGACTCCAGTGACCAAAATCGATTTTTGCTCATAGGTACATTCTTAAAAGGCCTTGCTTCTGCGGCTTTAACTAGCGTGAGGAGTTCACAAAGTACTGCAGTTTGAGAACTACATAACAATTATATTAAAGAAAAACAAAAAATATGTATGCTGATCATACAATCTACGGTAGCGAAACAGCTTGCGCTGAGCTGCTCATTCAGTAATTAACGCAAGGATGGCACTGGCGGTTCATATATGAGGGCTTTATTGTATTATACGCTGCGCGGAGTTTAGGTGTAATGCATCCGATTCCTGATAGTGCCGATTGGATCAGGCAATAATCCTGCAACAATCTGAGACTCCTGAACGTAGTGGAATTCGAACGTGCAATATCGCAGGTTTCTATCTCTTCGAAATCACAGTGGTTTACCGCAGTGGGAGAGCTCCATCTAAGTAAACTGGAGGACAGCGAGCGCTGACCTCGGATTAGTCCTCAATGGTCGGCCACCCGCACGCATTTTCCCGTATCTCGCAGGTGCAGCAATGAATGCTGGAGCTCTATGCAGCACACGGTGCTGGAGCCGTACAGGGAGGGGAGATTACCGCGAAAGCCCGGCTTACTTTTACAATCCTCAACGTCCAGCAAGCTATGCGTTTGCTGTCTGTGAAGGACTGCAGGCATTTAGGAAGTACTGCGAACCGTACGCTGTGGAGGCGTCCAGGTCACTGCGGCGTCTGGGCTATAGACAATGGCCACCATTGAAATACTGTTTCCGTTCGTTCTCAAAAATACAGGGCACTTGAAAAGGATTCATCCCACTTGTAAATATCACATCTTCTACATGAGTGAAGATATAAACTGGATTTAGATTTTAATTTACGCGGCAAACAATCGGTTATATTGACGCTACCTGCAAGATGACGTTTCACGTGGTTGCCGGCGAGTGTTCCCCTACTGCAGTTGCTCGTTCATCATCCAGCCAGTAAACCACCGTTTCGTGAAAGAATCAACCTGCCTTGCATAAAAGAGCTTCAAGCGTCTGATTATTTTACATTTGAGATAATATGTTAAACATCTGACGTCAAATATGTGATCGAGAAAACGTTTAGAAGGTGTTCCCCCACTGCCGTTGCTCATTTATCACCCACCAGTAAACCACCGTTTCGTGAAAGAATCAACTTCCCATGTATAAAAATGTCTGATTATTTTACAATTTAGATAATATGTTAAATATCTGACGTCAAGTATGTGATCGAGAAAACGTTTAGAAACCGTTTCAAATTATGTTTAATGTTAAATACCATTCAACAGCCAAGAGCTCATAAATATTTTATTTCCTTACGACAACCGGTTTCAACAGACTATTCTGTCATCTTCAGGTCTTAAAATCTTTTGTCGTAAAACATGTTCATTGTACGCTGACCTCACGCACAAGAGATCGAGTGGATAAAAATAGCACATTATAAAAGGTTTTTCATCGTCAAAATATTTAAAAATATAAAGCACCTTGTGCAACAGGCTATTTCCATGTACATATTTTTCACAGCTTCTTGTTGCGTCATACAAACACTGGAACACAATAGCACAGCATATGTACCTTGTTTGTATGATGTAACAAGCAACTGAGAGCAATATTATTATGGGCATAGCCTGTTGCACAAGATGTTTTATGTTTTTTTTTTATGTTGAAGCGATTGCAAACCTTTTTTAATGTGCTGTTTCTATCCACCCGACATGATGTGCATGAAAAAAAACTCCGTCCGAACAGGCCTTGGAAGGCCCAAATGTACTGACCGGTCGCCGTGTCATCCTCCCCCCACAGGCGTCACTGGGTACGGATGTGGAGGGGCGTGTGGTCAGCACACCGCTCTCCCGGCCGTATGTCAGTTTACGAGACTGCAGCCGCTACTTCTCAATCAAGTGGCTCCTCAATTTGCCTCGCAAGTGATGAGCGCACCACGCTTGCCAACAGCGCTCGGCAGAGCGGACGGTCACCCATCCAAGTGCTAGCCCAGCCCGACAGCGCTTAACTTCGGTGATCAGACGGGAACTGGTGTTACCACTGCGGCAAGGTCGTTGGCTGTTGTGCATGAGGTCAGCGTGAAATGATCACATACAACAAAACATTTTAAGACCTGAGAATGACATCATAGTCTATTGAAACCAGTTGTCTTACATTAAAGAAATACTTAATGCGATCTTGGCTGCTGAATAGTTTCTAACAAGTAAACAAATCGCCCTTCATTTCTCGCAAAATGAGAAAATTCAATCGGAAGCAGAAAGTGCGATTGGGTCCTCTCTCACCTTTCTGTCGCGGTGCCGGGATGGAGACGCTATACTGAAGTTCTTGAAATGTAAGCGCCTATTAACCATCGCCCCTGCGACAGAATAGAACGAGCTTTCCTTCGTGAGCAAATTCAAACAACTCGGAGAGACTTGGCAAGAACAGATGAAGAATTTTTGGACGTTTTCTATCAACTTCAACAGAATGCATCGAGAAGACTGGTACGAGACCGACAACATCACTCACAGGAGCATACCAAACGAACACAAGCGCTGCACTGAGCGACAGAAGAAAAAGTTTCCAAGATGCCGGAAGCAAGCTGACAAGGCTCTGCCCGACATGTCACGCACAGTGTTCAACCTCACTGAACGACAATTGGCGGAAGAGGAAGTGACTGTTCTTCGAAACGGAGGGAATTTCGACATCATCCCGAGAACTACACCTATGGAGAACATCATTACTAATACCGAAGTTTCCACTCGGACCCTTCCTTGTGAACGAGCGAAGGAAATACGCACTGAAATAGCCAGGACACTGCGCCGAGCAAAACTATCAGCTTGCGTCCTGAAAAAAGAAGAGGTACAAGCTATTAAGAATCCTAACGCCGATAAGAGTATATTGGTACTGCCTGCCGATAACTATAGAAATACACGAATACGAGAACAGCTTCAGCGAGAAAGCAGAAAGCCTCAAGGTAAACGGATCCTGACTTCCGGCGCTGTAGCGAACGACCATCACAGGTAGCAAGAGGAGAACCGCACAGAAAATGACCGCGGTGAAATCCTTGCATGTTGGCGCGCCAGGTACATAAAGCCTGCGGGCGTGAGCTCGGTTGTAGTCCACCACCAGCAGTAGAGGGTGAAGCTTCGACAATGCCAGCCACTCGTGCTGCCGAAACGTCAGAAAAATCATCAGACAGACGTCGGCCGAAGAACCCGGGATAGAAGCCAACAGGCAGTTTGTCAGTTTAATGTTTGTTGGAAGTCGCCAAGCGATCTCATTATGAAACACTGGGTCACTATAGTCTCGGTAAAGTGCTAGTTTTTCACTCATGTTTGTGACGCCATATCTGCTGACCAATGTGCCACAAAATGGTTCAAATGGCTCTGAGCACTATGGGACTTAACAGCTGAGGTCATCAGTCCCCTAGAACTTAGAACTACTTAAACCTAACTAACCTAAGGACATCACACACATCCATGCCCGAGGCAGGATTCGAACCTGCGACCGTAGCGGTCGCGCAGTTCCAGATGAAGCGCCTAGAACCGCTCGGCCACTCCTGCCGGCAAATGTGGCACACAACGCTATAACTTTCCAGTTGCATTGAGTGGTATACGTGGATACTGTAAGCAACATGTGTATCTAATAGCTTAACTGGTAAAGAAGTAATAAATTAAAATTTCATGCCTGATGTTCATATCTCCCCTCCCCGCCCCTCCCCCCCCCCCCCCCCCCCACCAAGATGAAAAGAAAAAAAAATTATTGCTTTTACATTTTTCACGATCTTGGAGTAAAATTTCACTATTAGATATGTTTTACTGTATTACATATTTATTACGAGCTCTATTTCCAACGTATTTTGCGGACAGCATCCACGTGTACTACTCAAAGAGATTGCAAATTTACATCATTGCCCGACGTGACCACGAACCGGGTTTGTCGGTTACTAAATTGCGGTAACGCTGCATGAAAAGGGGTTTTCTGTTCTCCATTTAAAATGATGCAGTTCAGTTAAACCGGTGCGGTGATTTTCGCCCAGAGCACGGACTACACGGCCTACAGCTCGAAGCATTCGACGATGGAACCAGCAGTTTCAAAACAGTGGTCGTTCTTGTAAGGACAATGCACAGGTCACCCTTTGTGTTCACTGAAGACGTGGACCGCATTCAACAGCGGTTTTTTTTTTTTTTTTTTTTTTTTTTTTTTTTTTTTTTTTTTTTTTTTGCACGTACAACACAAAAGTCTACTCGTCGTCCCGGCCGAGATATTCACATATCTCATGTTTACAGATCTCTAGCATGGCGGAGGTGAAGTGGGTTGTCAACTTCATCTATAATTAAAGAAATGGTTTGAATTCCATCGTAAGTTGTATTAGGAAGCCTCCTTTATTTACTGATGGTGTCTAGTTTCCAACTTGTTTACATTTACAAACCATCAAATGGGAAAAAATTACAGCAGATGTTGCAACCGTAATACCAGTACAGTGTGAGTGAGACAATAATTCATTTTGCAATAGGTTACATACCATCTCCGTAAGTGACTGAACACAGCTATGTACGAGGTGCGACAATAAAGTAATGAAACTGATTTTCTTCGCAAGATGTGGCAACCCTGCACGCTTGCGTAGGCACAATATCTTTGACCTTGGCCTATAAGCTGCTTCTAGTCCAAGCAGCACATCGATGCAATTGCTCAGTCGTGAGATGTACTGTAATAAGTTAACACATGTTTGTGTCTCTCGTCACGGAAACGGAACTGCATAATATTGAACAACAGTGTGGCATTTCTTTTTGCATGAAATTGGGTGAAAACGGGAGGACAACTTACAGTAAGGTTCAAATGGCTCTAAACTCTATGGGACTTAACATCTGAGGTCATCAGTCCCCTAGACTTAGAAACTACTTAAACCTAATTAATCTAAGGACATCACACACATCCATGCCGGAGGCAGGATTCGAACCTATGACCGTAGCAGCAGCGCGGTTCCGAACTGAAGCGCCTAGAACCGCTCGGCCACAGCGGCCGGCAACTTACGGTAAGCTTCAGAAGGCTTTTGGAGAGATGTCAAGAGCTCAAGTTTTTCGCTGGCATAAAATGTTTATTGAAGGCAGAACGAATGTTGAAGATGAAGACCGCAGTGGACGACCATAAACCTCACGGACGGATGTCAACTTGGCCAAGGTGCGTGAACTCGTACGATCTGACAGAAGGTTATCCGTGAAAATGATTGGAGAAGAACTCAACATCAATCGAGAAAAGGTTCGTCTGGTATGAGAAAGATTTGTGCAAAAATGGTCCCCAAAAATCTCACACCACAACAGCGAGAAACACGGGAAAATGTGGCAGCCGATCTGTTAGAGCAAACGGAAATCAATCCAGAGCTGTTGAGCCCTGTTATCACTGGTGATGAAAGTTGGTTCTTTCAGTACGATCCAGAGACAAAACACCAAAGTTCGCAATGGCGTTCAAAGGGATCACCCAGACCAAAAAAAGCTCGCATATCAAAGTCAGAAGTGAAATGCGTTCTTGTGTGCTTCTTTGATTCCAAGGGAATTGTTCATAAAGAGTGGGTGCCTCCTGGACAAACAGTTAACCAATATTACTACAAAGAAATTTTAGAAAGACTTCGTAAAAGAGTTCTTCGTGCCCGTGTCAACATTGCTGATAATTGGATTCTGCATCACGATAATGCGCCATCCCATGTTGCTCCATCAGTACAGCAATTTTTAACCTCAAAACAAATTTCAGTACTACCACAGCCACCTTAATCACCAGATACCGCTCCGTGCGACTTTTTTCTATTTCCAAGAGTCAAAACGGCGGTCAAGGGGAACCATTTTCAAACAACACAAGATGTCCAAAAAGCTGTGACGTGGGTCTTGGAGGATATTACAGAAGATGAGTTCCAGAAATGTTACCATCAATGGCAGAAGAACGGGAAAAAGTGTTTGCAATCAGAAGGGAACTACTTTGAAGGAGACAACACTGAACTTGACTAAAACGGTAAGCAACATTTTTTTTTTCACATCAGTCTCATTACTTTATTGTCGCAACGTATGCGTGCATGGAACAACCACAGCAAATAATCCACATGGTAATATATGTAGTAGACAAGTTATAATGAGGAGTGCAAAGACAACTAATGCTGAAGCTCATCGTTAACTACCAAGTGATAATGCTTACTAATAAAGAAAAAGACCTTATCATTAACCAAAATTATGCACCAGAGAAAGTTTACAATCAAAACCTAAGTAGGCCTGATAAACGAGATCAAAGACATACACAAATTCTTCTTCTTAGATGTCACTAATATGTACATACACTTCCCATCAGCTGAAACTATATCCGCCACCAAAACGAACTTATCCAAATTCATTAAAGAAACTGATGAATTAGGTGACCTTATTGAATTATGAAAGTATGGAGGGTTTCGTGTCCGTTGTCAATAAAGTTAAATTCTTCTGGGTTGTTAGGCTGCGTCATATTTCCTTCTAAAATAATCGACGTTCCGACCTCTCTGCTGGGATTGTCTTCAGGATGTTTCGGTGTCCACTATTGCTAGAGCACTGTCACAGACCAGTGTCGCGTTCTCTTATAAACGTCAGTTTTCCCGCGTTTCTGCTGGAGAAGTGGGAGTATCGGTTAAAATTTTTGTGGCTACCGTTGGTCAGCCATTGTCATACTCTAATATTCACGCGGCAATGCAGAAGAAGCGGCGTTATTGGCTAAACTCTTGTGGATACTATTGGTGGCCCATCGTAAACTGGACAGAAGAGAACTATTCCAAACTTACGCTGGAGAAGATTTATTGGTTGAAATTCCTCCCACTACTATTGGTTGGCTATCTGTAAGTAGGCTGTTTCGGTTTTTATGTTGGTAACGCCTCGTAGCGCTCTGTATGAGAATCACTGACTGTGCTGTGTGTAGTCTGTGGCTGGTTTGCATTGTTGGAATATTTGCTATAGTAGTGTTGGGCAGTTGGACGGGAACAGCGCGTAGCGTTGCGCAGTTGGAGGTGAGCCGCCAGCAGTGCTGGATGTGGGGAGAGAGATGGCGGAATTTTGAGTGCAGACGATCTGGACGTGTGTCCATCAGAAGGGCTAAAGTTGTAATACTGGATATCATGAACTGATAGATATATGATGACTTTTGAACATTATTAATGTAAATACATTGTTTGTTCTCTATCAAAATCTTTCATTTGCTAACTATGCCTCTCAGTAGTTAGTGCCTTCAGTAGTTAGAATCTTTTATTTAGATGGCAGTACTGGCGCTCGCTGTATTGCAGTAGTTCGAATAACGAAGATTTTTGTGAGGTAAGTGATTGATGAAAGGTACAGGATATTGTTAGTCAGGGCCATTCTTTTGTATGGATTATTGAAAGTCAGATTGCGTTGCGCCAAAAATATTGTGTGTCAGTTTAGTGTTGATCAGAATAAGTAAGAGAGAAATGTGCGTTCAGTTCTGCTCAGCTGTTTGAAAATCAAATGACGTAAGAGGTTTATCAGCACAGTAATTCCTAAATTTTTCTGAGGGGATGTTTCACATCATCATTGGCTATATGCGAAACGGCCAGAGCAAGAGAGGGGGAATGTTTACCCAAAATATTATTGTCCGCCTCGGTGACTTCAGCGCTTTGTTTGTACTGCTCACACACCGCGGCCGCATATTCACTTCTTTGACGCCAGGCAGCCACGAAGCTGCCGTCCTCTCTATTGCAATTACATCCATTCTTGGAAATTTCAACCACTTCTCGGACCTTTCTTCTATAAACGCTGAATTCCTTAACCAGCACACGTACTTCATTAAAATCGATGTCAGAGCCACGGTTCTTATGATGTTCCACTACTGTAAATTTTACACTTTATTTTAGCCGTGTGTGCCGTTCGTGTTCCTTAATGCATTCTTTATCAGTTCTTCCCGTTTCGCCTATATACACTTTGCCGCAACCATATGTCATCTGATAGACACCTGCATTGTGGAGGCAATCAGGTGAATCCGTTTTTCGTCGGAAAAAATCTTTTATTTCGTTTTGACTAAAGAAAGATGTCTGGATGCCATTTTTATTTAGAATTCTGATTAAGCGGTCGGTGACCACAGAAACGAACAGTAACCTAACGGAGTGAGAACGCGGTTTTCGTCATTCTTATTAGCGTGATTAATATTCCGCCAAAAAGCCCTGTCGATTGAACAACTATCATAGCCATTTGTCTTCATTACCCTCCTTAAAAAAAGTCCAACACTGCCTCCAGGTTGTCGTCATCGCTGCTTCTCGGCGGGGTGGCAGTGCGAAGTGGCATCTAAATACCTGTTTGTGTTGGTCGGCTTTCTATACACTCTGTGACCTAGAGTGTCATCAGACCAACACATCTAGGAGACCGACCTCACTCTCAATCTGTAAGATAAATTTTATTTTGGGGTGAATTCCATTTAAGAAATTGTGGAACGCGTGAAGTTCTTCTTCGCTGTATGGCCATAGAAGAAATATAGCGGAGCGAACAAGAAGGCTTCAAAGGAGCACTGCTTAATGCCTGTTGCTCAAAATGATCCCCCATAGCGAGGCCGTCAGCCTGTTCATAGACTTCAACATTGTATTTAAAATAGCTCGAACGAAGACAACTCAGTTTAGTCACAAACATCTGGAGCAGCTTTCTCCCTTATAATCTCGATTGTATCTGATACTGGGACGTTATTAAGTAACGATACCTGTAAATATCTTCTCTGTGCGTATAATTTCTAAAAAATGTTTCGAATCTTTGACAAAAGTATTTGTTTTACCAACTAGATGTCTAAGTTTACCAGATAAATGACGTGCTAAAAAAGAAGTTGGCGAGTTAATCTAACTGACGATACGCCTAACTATGGGCTAGTAATTAACTTCACTTATTGAATTTTACCTTCAATGGCCACATATATGACCAAAAGGGAAGCCTAGCTGTAGGGACTAATTATCAGGAAGACTTGCAAAAATATTTTTAGATCATACCGAAAGCAAAGTTTTTTGAAAATTGCGATGATCTCACTAACAAGTCACATATTTTCGCCGTTACATAGATGGTACTCGCATTTTGTCAATAGCACCAACGATTTAATCAGTCACATAAGAACAGCATCTTCACCATAGGACATGAAGGCAATGGCAATATTAATTTCCTGGGACTGACACTTAAAAAGAAGGAGATACCCACCTATTCAATACGATCCGGATACCCATTTCATCTAAGTGAATAATTTACAGCAGTTCGTGCCACACGGGGTCCCATAAAGAGGCATATTTCCTCTCAGCAGTAGGCAGATTAATTAAATACCCTTTGAACGAGACGAATGTTAATGCTGAATTATATACACTGGAGAAGGTAGCATCTAACAGTGGCAATGACGCAAACTACGTAGTTATAAACTTAAACAAAAAACAGGAAGAACACACCAATAATAGAAAACTGATCATATTAGAAAAGAGCGAGGAAGTAAAAAAAATAATTTTATAACTTTTCCACGCTGGGGTTACGTTTCCAACAAATTAAGTAGTTTGTTCCCAAAAACTAGGCTGCAAATTGGATTCCGGACAGAGAACAATGTAAGAACACCTCTTATATGCAATATAGAAAAATCCAAAACTATGACATGTCATATATATGTAAAATAACTATATTATGATAAATTTTATAGTGGGAAAACAGGGAGATACTTCAAAACGAGATTTAGAGAACATATTAATATTAGTAAAGCCAGCCTCTCAGCATTCGCTGCTGATTTAAAAGAATACGAGCATTCTGCTATCGACATTAATAAAAAGAGCACCGTTCTTCATGGAGCAGAAAAAGCAAATTATTAAATATACTATCAGAAATTGAAATATACGCCCATATGACGAAGCAACACACTTAGTGAACAAGTAAAGCTACGGAATAAGATTAATACACAATTCCAACAGTGTTTTACCCGAATGAATCCGATTTGGAGACTCTCCATATCCTGCATTTAAAATTGTCTAATTTTACCTGATATGTTGGATTATTTTGCAAATTTTTACCGTTTGCACATTCTACCTTCATACACCAACTGTCCAAAGATTGTATTTTACATATATGTACATGATATTAGAAATGACAGACGACAGGTAATATATACACTGACCTGTTAGTACCATGTTTAGGGGGCCTACACTCTATGACAGACATGATGACGAATTGTCACTATCTACGATCTTGTAGGGCGGCTGGTGGAATTATTGTTTATATAAAAATGTAGAATGTAGATGTAGAAAAGCAGAATAATTGTTGTTATTTAAATATGTAGAAATGATGCATTTCCCGGCCGATTAACAATATGTGGGGCGGCGGGTGGAATTAATTGTTATATAAATGTTCCTATTATTTATGCTGTCTTTTGCCGTTCTCAACACTGACTCTCTAACTACAATATTGGCAACCACAAAAGTGATTAGCAAAACGTGAAGCCTGTAATTAGAATTCCTAGTGCCCACTTCATCTGAGAAATACACTTATAGCTACAGCTTATAGCTCTGAGGAATTAGGAGATTGTCTGGGATTCATAATCAAAAACGATCCTGTAAACGCGTTCGCTATATTCTGAAAGTCACAGATAAAAAAAAAAACAATCCACACAATCTGACTAACAGAGCAGTTCAGAGTCTAATGTGCTGATCCAACTATAGCTGTCCAAATTAAATGTTTAAGTGAATGCTCGCCATAATTTGATGATAATGTTCATCAAACGCCACGCTAAATAATGATAGAATGTCTGTCCCGCGGCGGCACGTGAAAATACGACATACGCAAACTGAAGATAGATCATTAAAGTTATCCCAGAATTAACACTTCACTCGAAAATGATTTCATGATTGCGCGTATCCCGAGTAACTTAATACGGCATCCGAGACTGTTTATAGCAATGATACAGATGCGACGCGACTCCCGACACAGATGGTGTGCTAATCTGCATCTGGAGAGAACTGGGGCCTTTCTCTCTCGCGCAGCGTTCTGATATATAAAGCCGCGGTGCGGACGGCTAAGGGAACGCCTGATCAAATCGGCTCTCCCGACTAGCCGCTGGGCTAGGAATGCACCACTTCAAGTTATCGAATAAATCATCGTTTCCTTTGCTGATGGCCGATGAAGCTCTCAATTTAAATGTGCAATCAGCACACAGGTAAGTAATCATAATAAAAGTCTGATGTGGCTAAGTCAATTATTTTGGTCGAGAGAATTAATTTAATTACACTACATGCAGTAGACGAGCTCTGAACTTGCCCTTTGGAGATACGCTATCGCTGTAGTTTTATAGTTATTCAATTGAAACTTCTCACATCTTTATGATTATGGCGGATCTCCCTTCTACTTAAATTTAAACATCCTAGCCTTATTTATTCGCCTACTTAATCTACCTTGCTTCCTTAATTTATAAGACAAAAACCAGAAAATTATGAATTTCAACTAAAATCTTAATTTGTGAGATCCAAAATACTGTTTCTACTAAATTACTATGAAAAAGGAATCCAAATATAAATTTTTAAGTTTCTAGCTCTTTTCTGTTGCGCCAATGATTTTTACAGAAAAACGTCCAAATTTCGAAAATGGTTTAAGTTATTGAACTGACATTCAACACATATTGATTTAGTATTACTCCTGACATGCTAGAAACGTTTCAGGTTATTTACTTGATTTTCAAAGTATTGCGCAACATTTATGATGTCAGAGCTAGTTACAGCGGACTAGACTGGCACACAATGGAAAGACTGATGTGAATTTTATACGGCGTGAGTAGGCTGCTTCCCTACAATCTGACAACAATAACATACACAACAATCTTTGTACTATGTAATAGGATGTATTTCACGTCCTGCCGTATTAACTGACAGAGAAGTAAATACTATAGAGATACATAATGTCAGTAGACTTAATTTTCTGTTATTATGTACACAATTGTCATGTTGCAAGAACCGATGTACCATACATACCGTTGCTTGCTCCTCAGTATCAGATGAGACTGACGGTTAGTTACACACCCGAATACCCATTTGGCAAAAAAAAGAAAAAAAATTTAACGTCCAGCTCACGGTGTTTTGAAAATGTCCTTTAATAAACACTCTTCTTTATACGGCACCAAAACATTTCTTGTTTCTCTCCGTAAAACAGAATGTATTTTTGAAAATAAACGCTGTATATGCATCAAGTAGCGTTACCTGATGGCTGTTTAACCATATGTTAGCCGAACAAGAAACAGAGGTCGGAAATACTCTTCGCGAGCCAACATGCGACCTGTTGCCAGAAGCTCCAAACACTCACTCACTCTCCTTATTACGGTGCTATCGGAAGTCGTGAGGCAAGCAATAAACTGCTTCAAGATGGCCTACGTAACGGCTGGTAGCCTCTTATATTCCACATTAAATGGGTTAGGCAAGCTACATTGGATCGAGACGTCCACATATTTCATGTGGCTTCGAGGGAGACAGTACCAGGAGAAGCGAGCGTACACGCTGGTCACCATTAAGCTCGCTCCACGCGACTCAGCTTTGCAACTGCAATTCTGCTAGATTCGCAGCTGAGCGTATTAGACGTGAACTAAAAATTTAAAAGAGTCGTTCAAGTAAAATCCAAGTTTTGGTTGCGCCTCTCCTCTACCTTAACATCTTAAGTGAACAGTATATCAGAAACATTCGTTTTCCATCACAGCAAAATCCTTCGTATTTCCTCTATCGCGTAACCACATTCACTGTATCCTTTCCCATTCCAGAAACACGACTTTGGAATGATCTTCAATAAAATATCAGAGATCTGACTCAAATCTCTAGTTTCAGAACTGAGATTCTTTTTCCTTCTTAAAACGACAAAACGTCTCTTATATAGTTTTAACACAAACGACAACTTACGTTTTGGGAAAAGTACCTTGGGAGAAGAATGATTAAGAAATTAATTGAAACAGTCCACTAAAAGTCTGTTCATGCTACTCGTTGAGTTATAACAGTACCATTTCTTGAGTGTATGCTTACGTTATTATAATTACCTGATATTGTTATGAGAGTGATTCCTATATCAGTATAAGAAAATCAATATTCAGTATTTTATCTTACGTCAGTGTCTACCGTAATCACATGCTCACTTACATCTCAAGCATCAAGCGTTTCGAAAGTTTAACTAATAATCAGAATTATGTCTCATTTTAGCTGAAAACCGTAAGTAACGTTTGTCTCCAAGTGCTTTCCACCTAGTTTGCTGCCTACGCAGTTGAGCTGTACTACGTATTATCCGAAGACATTTTACACTTAAGCTTTCTCAGGCTTCGAGAACCAAACTTTTGAATTCTTTATGTCAATAATTCTAGTCAGTTTCACATTAAACGTAACCATACAACTGTTCTACTTTATGTATGCCATAATAATGAGAACCTATCACATTTAGCAATTCTATGGTGTATTCGACTGGGTTTGAGGATTGTTTCTCGCCGTTATGATGGAGCCTGACTTAGACTGCCGGTTACACAGCATGGTTTAGCTCCTTTACCCTGTCCATATACTTTTGTGATATATTATGTTAACTCAGTAAATGACTGTATGCTATAATACCTACAAGGAAGTCTATATGGCCCAGACCTCGGCTTACATATCGTACTTCTCTATACAATACATTAGGTAGCACTTATTTTTCGTTCTTATAACTTTTATATTTGCTTCATCCTAGTATTATATGTATTTTTAACATAGATCATTGCAAGTCTTGTGTCCATATTATTTTGCACATCAGTAGCCTACTCCTTACTCTTACTTCCATCGATCTATGACGTAGACCTCGGAATACTTGTCAAGTCCTTAGGCCTTACACGCATTTTTTTTAGCATGTAAACCTACTTTGCATATTGGATTTCTCTACATTTTTACGTAGCACATAATTTTTTATTATTGCCTTCGTTAAGTAGTTGGCCCTGGCATTCGGGAGGACGACGGTTTTAAACCGCGTCCGGCCGTTCTGATTTAGGTTTTCCGTGATTTCCCTAAATCGATCGAAGGCAAACGCCGGGATGGTTCCTTTGAAAGTGCACAGCCAATTTCCTCCCCCATCATTACCTAATCCGATGGGACCGATGACCTCGCTGTTGTTAATAATCTTTTCATATTGTCTAACGTTGGTCTGTCGTCACTATCACTATTTTGATGTTGTCTACCGATTATCGTGGCTCTAGCCTCTGTACGTATTGTCAGTATTGTAATAGTCCTCGCACTGTTCTGCTATCATTTAGAATATTTTGTAATTGTATGACGTCTTCTATCTTGTAATTGTATGACGTCTTCTATCTTAATATGTTTCATTTTTATATAAAAAGAAGTGTACATGTGTATGTTGCTGTCACTGTATTTTATCTTCAAATTGTAACATGCCTTGATGTTGGCACATTTTTTCAAGTTGTAAATCATTTTTTAAATTATTTTTCGATCAGTATTACCGCAAAAATTATTGCATGTTTCATATTGTTGCAATAATTTTGTAAACTTGATGATTATGTAGGCAAACTGATGTAATTTGTATGTCGCTTAACGTTCTTCTTACACCCCATATTTTTTCGAGGCTGCTGCCACATGGTGGGTCTCTGTAGTATTGTGTAGTTGGTTTGCCAACTGTTTGGTATGATGATGCCTGTTAGCAACATACGCATACCTGGCAGCAGCGTAAGTCTGTATTTGATGTATTTGACACCTCAGTGCCTTGATGGTACAGTAATGACTCTTATTTTAGTATAATTAGTGTTGCAATGGAGTGTCTTTTCTGTGGTCTAAACATTATACTAGTATATCACGGTGGAGACACCATAACAAATTTTAGCACTTTCTTTTACGTGATATTTTTAGTTTCACAGAATACATGTTTTCAATGACCAGAGACGGTAATGTACCGCATGTAGTGGTTTATTAATTCACGTATCCAATGGTATGTATAAGCAAATTAATCTTTCTTTCGAATTTATGTATGTTAATTATAAACCTACATATTTGTAACATTTATGCAGCTGATGACGGCAATATAACTTTGGCAAAACCTGTAATCAGGGTATGTATCAACTGCTATATGGGAATAAAACTTCTATTTTTTAGGCTTTTTCACATCTTTAGATCATTTAAAATCATTATTATTACCACTTTTATCATTGGTACCAGTGTTAGCTTTATTATTATTATTATTACCATTGTTACTATTAATCCCGCTTATTTAGTAAATTTTTTCTAAATATCAATAACAGGCAAATGAATCGTTAAATTTTTTCTACCTTCATACACTTGAACCTGTTCAAACATGGTATTTTGGACATTCTATTTATGTTATTATAACAATTATTCCCCCACCCCCTGTACCACGGCCCATTCCGTTATGGAGTGGCTTCCATTTCTCAGCGATACAGATAACAGTACCGTAGCTGCAACCACAATGGAGGGGTATCAGCTGAGAAGCCAGACAAACGTGTAGTTTCTGAAGCGGGCAGCAACCTTTTCAGTAGTTGCAGGGGCAACTGTGTGGATGGTTGACTAATCCGTCCTTGTAACATAAATCAAAATGATCTCACTGTGCTGGTAATGGGAATGGCTGAAAGAAAGAGGAAACTACAACACTAATTTTTTTTCCGTGGGGATGGTGGTATCCTCTTGGGTGAAATATAAAAAAATAGTCCCCCATTTGGATTTCCAGGTGGGGACTACTCAGGAGAATGTCGTCTTCAGGAGAAACAAAGCTAGTGTTCTATGGATCAGAATGTCTAGTGTCAGATCCGTTAAGCGGCCAATTAGATTAGAAAATGTGAAAAGAGAAACGGTTAGGTTGAAGTTATAGCGGGAATTAATGAAGTTCAGTGCCAGGAGGGACAGGACTTCTGGCCAGGTGAATACAGGGCTATAAATACAAAATCAAATAGGGGTAATGTAGGAATAGGTTTAATAATTAATACAAAAACAGTAACGCGAATGTAAGCTACTATAAACAGCACAGTGAACTCATTATCGCAGCCAAGACAGACATGAAGCCGACAAACACCACAGTAGTACAAGTTTACGTGCTAACTAGCTCCGCAGATGATGAAGAGATCGGTGAAATGTATGATGAAACAAAATTAATTAGACATTGAATTGCGATGGGGACTGGAATTCGACAGGAGCAAAAGGAAGCAAAAGCCATAGGTGGATATGGACTAGGTGAGGGGCGGGAGAGGGGGGGGGGGGATGAAAGAGGAAGCCGCCTCGCAGAATTTTGCACAGAGAATAATTTAATGATCGTTAAAACTTGGTTTAAGAATCATGAAAGAAGGTTATATACGTGGGAGACCTGGCGATGCCGGAAGGCATCATACTGATTGTGTAATGGTAAGACAGAGATTTCGGAGTCAGATTTTAAATCGTAAAACATTTCCAGGGGCAGATGCGTACTCCGACCACAACTTCCTTGTTACGAAGTGTACATTAAAACTAAAGAAACTCCAAAAAGATAGGAAATTAAGGAGATGAGACCTAGATAAATTAAAGGAACCAGAAGTTGTTGGGAGTTTCAAAGAGAGCATTAAGGTAGCGATTGAGTAGAAGAGGGGAAAGTGATGCATTAGAAGGCGAATGGGTAGCGTTGAGAGATGAAATAGCGGTGGCAGCAGAGGATCAAATAAGTAAAAAGGCGGCACTTAGAAGAAATCCTTGGATAACAAAAGAGATATTATATTTAATTGGCGGAAGTAGAAAATATAAAAAATGCTGGAAATAAAGAAGGCGAGAGGGAATGCAAATGTCTAAAAAATGAGACTGACAGGACGAGCAAAAGGCTAAGTGGGAGTGGCTTGAGAACAAATGTAAGGATTTAAAAGCAGCCGGCCGGTGTGGCCGAGCGGTTCTAGGCGCTTCAGTCTGGAACCGCGCGACCGCTATGGCCGCAGGTTCGAATCCTGCCTCTGGAATGGATGTGTGTGATGTCCTTAGGTTAGTTAGGTTTAAGTAGTTCTAAGTTCTAGGCGACTGATGACCTCAGACGTTAAGTCCCATAGTGCTCAGAGCCATATGAACCATTTTTTTAAAAGCATATTTGACTGGGGGAAAAAAAACTAGGAGCTGTCGCATGAAAAGTCGCTAGCCAGGCTATCAGGACACTTGCCTCTACAACATACTAATCGAAATCCGTGATTAACAGGCTTGATGGTCCCCTTGTAGATGTATAGGTTTCGGTTTAATAAATGCAGCCCAAATGAAGAAAGTGACATCAGTTTATAACGTTTAGTTTGCCTGTTAAAATTTCTTTAATTTTTCACCATGTGTAAATGTAGTATCCTTACTGCTTCATAAAAGACAATAATGAAATGTTGTGGAGTATTAAAGAAAATTAGTGCAGCATGGAATGCTTATGTCCATTGACAAAGAGCAAAGAAGTAACATGAAACAGTTTCAAAGAATAATGTACAAATAGAGAATTGCGGTAGTTAAAGTGTTTTTTATGATTGGGAGGGCAACACATAATGTCACCAAAAAGAGTTTACGATATTGTAGTGCCTGTGTCATTCTGATGATATGCGCTGCAGCGACCACAGCCGTTACGAAACATATAAGATGAATTCGTAATTGCGAATAATGACTACCATCGGCTGTAGAATGGAATGACGACAGTGAAAATTTGTACCGGCCCGGGACTCGAACGTGGATATCGGCTGTGGTCGCTGCAGTGAATATCAGCAGAATAACACATGCACTGCAATATCCTCTTTATCTGCCGATACTGCTGCGCATACTATTTTCAAGTGCAACGTCTGGTCTGCACGGGAATGCTCATAGTGGATGTGCGAGTACAGATCGCAGACTTATAGTTGACGACGTATATAAGTTTGGGTCGAGCTGTGAGTAGTGCACTGATAGCCAAATGGTAAGGCGACCGCTCGCGATAAGCGGAAAATCCGCGTTCGACTCCCGGTCCGCTACAAATTTTCGCTGTCATCATTCCATTCTACAGTCGATGGTAGTCATTATTCGCAATTGCGAAGTCATCTGATTTATTACTTATTTACTCCTTCGGCATATACAAATGCAATCATTCTTACATTAATTACAATATAGTTATACAACTATGGTATCGATATCCTTTAAGGTGCCCCTATAATATTATACAACATTACAAATACTCTCGAGTCACTTTAAGGACGAGTCACTGAGTCTGTGTATGTCTTTCAAATCACCAACATCTATGTACACTTCACACATGAGTGAGTGGTCCATTGTTTGGATTTCACCACACTCACTTTCAGAGATGTCTGACAGGCCCCATTTCTTCATTAGTTGCTTGCATGTGTCGACACCTGTTCTTAGGCGGTTCAAAGTTGTTCACAGTTTCCCTGGGAGGTTGAGTCCTTCAATCCTCTTGTTGGGGTCGTTCACCAAATTGCAGTTCTTGTGTGCACTTGCAGCCTTTAGTTCCTTCCAGGTTGTTTTTGAGTTGAAGCCTTGAACCTCTCCTCCGATTTTCCAGAAAGCTGTCCTGGATTTAAGCCTGTTAAGCCATCCGATAAAAAGAATTTACGTGATATGGACGGAAACGAAGAGCTAGCAAGTAATGACGACAAGAAATGGGGAGATACCCATGTGGCGTAATATGAACTACAGCATGGAACTGAAAGTCAAATTCTAATTCAGATTTCCATAAGAGAAAAGTGTAAGGGTTACGATGGCGTGTAATGAAAGGAAGTAACAAACTGCATAACAGTTGTCCCATGTGGAGTCGCTAGTCCTCCATTGTGTGCATCCTCAGGTGGCAGATAGGGGGAAAACCAGCAAGGGCAGGAAAAGCTCAGCCAGCCGTGGTAAAACAACTCTTCTAGCGATAATGCGCCCCAAACTCAAGACTCATGGCCCTCCAATTTGAGAGTTCAGCACAAGTGTACCAAATCACTGATGTACAATCTAAAACAAAAAAAAAAAACGGCGCAGCGCGAAGCAATTAGCCGGATGGAACGGAAACTGGTGAATGTAAAGATGTGATGAACATGTACGATTTCAGAACAACTGAAATGGCGCCTCAGATCACAACTCCTGCTAGTCCAACCGTACAGTGGGCGATCGCCACGTTAGTATCCCATCACTGTTAATGGCGTCTGTAGGCACGTCTCTGTCGTGGAACCTCATTGGTAGATCTTCAGCAAAGAGTTGCACCTCGAAATGAGCCCCGACGACTAGCGAGCCCTGAGGCCCAGGACAGCAGTGGAATGTGCTTGTCGACCGCCATACGACCAGACAACCACGAGTGATGTTCTGGGAGGCCATTTCTTTTCACTGCAGGACGCATTGGTTGTCATCCACAACACACTTAGAGCACAGCAATACATCGACATTATTCCATGCCCCATTTTGTTGTCCTCCATGGCAAGCCATCCTGGGCTTACATTAGCATTGGGGAAAAGAGAGCATCAGTGCATTTTGTTAGTGTGGGTTGCCTACATCAGGGGCAAGCATAAATTCAGGGGAAAATTATTGTTGTGCTAAGTGAATTAGACCCCCTGGGCATAATCATTCCTTGTGAGAAATTCCCCACACCTCTCCCTCCCCCTCCTACTCCCCAACCCCTCTGGGAATACCCCTCGCCGATACAAGCACCCTTTTGATATCAAATTAATTGACTAATCAATTAAATCGATCAATTAATTAAACACTCTCCCTTTGTGAAACCCCCAAGCCCCCCTCCCCTCCCCAACTGAAAATCGGCGGGAAAAAGACTCAGTTGTTTGGCTATTTGGTGGGGAATCGACTGCAGTGTAGGGAATATTCTCTAAACAAATTCTTGTAGACAAGATAATGTGTGGACTATTGTCTATTTCAAAAAATTTATTTGGTATAAGGCATTATATAGAATATAGTTTCTTTATTTATTTAAAAAATTGGAATTAGCAGGAAATCGACTGTAGTGTATGGAATATTGTTTAATCACTTCCTGATAGGCAAATTAATGTGTGGAATAATTTTTATGCAAGCAATCTATGGGTTACATAGCAGAGGGTATATTGTTTATTTATAAAAAGTTCAATTTGAATGGGATGAATCTACCTTGCTCATCATTTTCTGCTGTTTGGGAAGATGCAGGTCATGTAAGATACATCCAGACACAACGAGAGTTTCTAATTCTTGTCTTCATGTTTCCCAAACTCTATGTTGCCAGCAAGGTCGCTGATCTCTCCCCACTTCAGAATGTTTGGAGCATTATGGGTAGGGCCCCCAACCAGGTTGGGATGTTGACGACTAACGTAGCAGTTGGACAGAATTTGTCATCCAACAACTCTATCAATGAATGACAAGCCAAGCAACTGCTTGCATAAGGGCCAGAGGTGGACAAACGCTCTAGTAACTTGCTCAATTTGTACAACTCTAACTGTTGAGTAAATCATCCAATTTTCTGAAATTGTAATAATTTGTCTGTCTGAACATGTACAACATCTACCGATTTATGCCCCATTCGGATAATTCCTTTGTTACATGTCTCCACTACAAAAAAAAAAAAAAAAAAAAAAAAAGATCAGAATTTCCTCAAACAAAACTTGGCAAAGCTACAAGGACTTCTCTTTTGGTTTTTGGCATGTCAGAGGCCTATATCGCCTGTGTTGTAGGGTCGCTAAACTGAGGAGACACAATTATGCACAGATATTATGGACAATTTGTGAATTAAGTACAGGATTCTACACCAACAAATCACTATGGAAATTCAAACATGTTGATAAACGAACATCATGTATCACTGTTCATATTCTGCAGCAACACATCACATTTTTATATCCGTGTACACCAGCAGAAGATAAGGATGATGAGATAAAAGTTCTATAGAAACAGAATGCAACTTACTAGGCAGAAATAATGTAAAAGTAGTGTTAGGACAGTTAAGCGCCAATGCAGGAATGATAGAAATGTAGAAAACACCTATTCCCAGTTTCAGTTTACGTTAAGAAAGTTAAGATAATGGATTCAAGTTATAAAATTTGGAATGACAAATGATACAACGTTAAGCAGTGAATAATATCAGCATAAAAGCATTCTTTTACGTATGTGGATCTCACTTGATGAAGAAGTAGTTAATCAGATTGATCATTAGCTATCCAAGAACAATATTAAAGATGTTTGAATCTTTAGGAGAGTGAATTATGAAATCAGCCATATTCCATGTAACTGAAATTACTAAGCACAGCTAATGAAATCTTACAGAAGAAACAACTCTTAACATACTTTTACAGAAAGACTGAACGTAAGCCAACAAAAATTATAATAGTTCACAATAAACAACTAGGTAATAAAGTATATGTAGACACATGACGACAGCGTCCAAGAAGTGACAAAGTTGGAGGCAAAAGAAAAGGACCTAACATAAAATCCAAGAAACAGTTCTGGAGAGGCGAAAAGCGAGCAAATCACGACTACAAGAAAGGACCAATATTACATGAGAGGAAAGAAGCTATAAAATTCGCCAGGAAACTCAGTGAACTGTAAGACAAGAGAAAAATGAATACTACAACAATACGGTAGAAAAACAGAGTATGATTTTAAATATCACAGGACAAGGCAAATGCTTGAATATAGACAAGCACTGAACCTACGAGAGTAACATGCGAATAATGTGCAAGATATACTTTTCGTAACTACTCAGCTGGAATGATCCATAGTATTACTTTAAATACGGTAAACCAGTCACAGTTGATATGCAAGTTACCGCACCACCAATAAACCAAACACAGCAAACAATGATGAATTGAAAGGATAACAAGGATTGATGCAGAAACCAGATGTATGCTGAGACATTAAAAAGAGACATCCACAACTGGAATTAGAAATATAGTCTTTAACACAAACAGTCCACAAGACAGAAACTGTGCCTGCGTACTGGAAAATCGCAATTACTGGCATCATTTTTATTAAAATGATTCCACCATATGTTACGACTGCAGAGGAAATGCTTTACTTGATGTCTCTTATAAAGTCCTATCGATTTGTCTCTTAAATGTGCTAATCCTTATAGCTGGAGGACTAATGGGAGACTACCATGTAGTTTTCGCAGAAACACATCCACTTCGGATAATTTATTGAGTCCAAGTCAGATAAGCGAGAAGGTGTGGTAGTTCAGTAGAACTCTCCACAACCAGACATCAAAAAGCTTATGACAGCTCATAGTGAGGTACACCTCTAAGCGTAACAACGGAACTTTAAATACCCCAAAATTTACCAGATTAGATAAAATATGGTAAGACGATACTTTCTGCCATATAAAAGCTCAAATAGGATAAAGCAAAAATTTTATGTAGTACATTGAACTACGAGAAGGAGAACCTTTTTCACTTATCTTATTTAAACTTGTCTTAGCGGAAATCGATAGATAAGTTACTTAAACTAATCTTCAAGGGATCCAACTGCAAGTATGAACATTACTAGACTTGCCTTCGTTGATAATGTTCCATTAGAAGTAGCCCAAAAACAGAATTTATTAGGATAATGAGAAACAATTACAAAATAAATGAGCAAACATGATTACATGCTAATGAAAAGGAGACAGATATCCCGTCGTAAGTAAGAAAATTCAAAGCGAGGTATCTTCAGCTGTTAATGGATTCACTTTCAAGACAGTTGACCGTTTCTAGTATTTTTAGCACAGAACGCAAAAAGGATTTAGAAATAGATGCCCATCTAGCAACAGCTAGCAGGACACTTTAGAACTATCAATTTCATATAAAAACGATCACTTAGCAGTGATTTTAAATATATCATATTCTCATTTATAGAACCCACTATTTCAGTTTTGGCCATGTTAACTGTTGTCAGGTGTAGTACTGCAAACTTCACAAACAGCGTGTATGTAAAAAACGACACACCATGCCATGTATATTGTAACAACAACTGTACAAATAATAATTTTTTCTTCTGATTTTCGATAAATTAGTGTAAGCAATGTTTTGATTTCATTTCTTTTTTTCTTTTCGTGTCATTATGTTAAAAAAACTGTAAGCAACTTTCGATGTGAATATTAATGTTTATGTCAAATTGCAAGCAATATTATAACAAAATAGAAATGTAAGAAATGTTGAAACTATTGTAAGATGTTAAAGTTGTAATTGTGCGCCTGGTCCATACGTAGGTAATGTATTAGGATATGTGGAGTGCAAAACCTTTGGTGAATACCCTGTCTGTAGGGGAGCGGTAAAAGGTGGATGGCAGGCGAGCGCGGGAAAATGCACACGGGTGCTGCACGGCATAACGGGCTCAGCAGCAGTAGTCGGAGTTGGGCATCGGTCTGAGCAACACGTTCTGGATCGAGGAGGCTCTCCTGCAAAACGTGATTTCATTGAGCCTCGGATGTGCCGTTTCCGACGACTATACAACATGGCTATATTCCATAGGCACTAAATGGAAAAGTATTGCGACGCTAAGAAGAAGCAAAGTGCCGATACATCAAGAGCCATAGCTGTGATTGTATGTGTGCTTTGCGCCTCGCCATCTCGCCGCCCGCCAACCGCCGCATCGACACGAACAGGTTGAAACTTTTAGTACTGTATTCGTGTGGACCAGTGTTACTTTTGTTCCTGACTGTTCAATAACAACTTAACTTTTACCAGAACTGTCCTATCATTTAATTATCCTCATCACTAACCTAGACAGGGTCCTGTCCACATGTTGTGCAATCCAAGTGTCCCGAAATGAAGATTTAAAGTTTATGTTAATAATACTTACCTGCAGACCTATCTATGTTAGAATGATGTTTAAAGAACTTTGTTGTTAATTAATATATAGGTCTGGCAAAGTTGGAAGATAATGTTGAAATTGGTTTAGTAATGAAGGCTAATTAATTTGAGACAAAAATAATGGTAGGTAAATGAGCAGGAAATAAGCTAAAAAGAGTAGTAACCTATTGGAAATCTTGAGTGCTTAATGAATCCTTTAATCAATATTTTCAATACAGTGATCATAACAGTTTCAGGGTCTCCCCCCCTTTTTTTCTTTTCTATTCATTTGAATTCTGAAGTGAACTGAACTGATTTGACCAGCAAAGTTAAAGTCAATATAAAACCAAAATTTATTAGTGTTTTACCTTTTTCAAAATTGACATTGTATGTGTGTTTCGAAAGTGCTATTGCTAGGGTAACCTATGCCTGAATTTAATCTGATCAATAGACAGTGCGAAGGGTGTAGTAAACATTATAGTGTATTGTTGTGTATTTATGGCCCGTCCATATTAGTACAGAAAGTGAAATTATCAGTTCAGTAGATTTTCTGGTTCTAAAATCTACCATATTATGCAGTGTTATTACGTGTTGTTTTGTATGAACGTACCTCAACTTGTACAGGGAAGAAACTCAGTTAATGCCTAATTAGGCTGGCGACCGTATTATTAACAATTTGGTAGCATCTGCTGTGTTGTTTCTTGTCCGTCCTAACGTGTGGTTGCACTCCGGAATTGCTTGACGTATCATTGCTATTACTGAGTGGGTGTAGGTCTGATTTGCCTCCACTCAGGTACACGCGGTCAAAATCTATACAAAAATCCTTTCTCTTAAGGTGAAGCCCGTCAACTTACCATAGTACAGGCTTTAATAAGTATCGTGCGCAGTAGCGTAGTGTTACAATATGACAGTTATATAATAAAATCAAATGCAAAAAAATATATATTTTTCACATTGTGCTTCAGCACATGCCAAGAGCTTAAAAGATATTTCAATTATATATATAGCACCAGCACATCCATAGTCGTGTATTTAATTGAAATAATGCATCTACATTAATCGCAAATGAGAATATGTACAGTATGAAAATGGAGTGATATGTTATGTTTAGCGTTTTATTTCATCATTTAATTGCCACAGATATGGCAAGAACTAAAAGCCATTCTGTAAATACCTCTATTTTTACAGTTTGCAATACTCTTGATAATTGACCACACACCCGAAATGGCAATAGTTGGCTTTATATATAAATAACTTTACAGTCAAAGACATGCATGATATTCAAAAAAATTACTTGACTGTAAACCACCCCTACGAGAAGTTAATCACTCAGTATTAAATTCAAAATTCGTCGATATCAGTTCACTATCTTACCAACAATGCAACGCAGATGTGAAGCTTTAATGTATAGAAAGAATACAGGAGTTGTATAAACAGTGTAACATCTTTGGAGTGCTGAATGAGACGAGACTGAACTGGGCAGATGACACAACAAGAAAGTCTGAGTGTAGACTACAGTCCGATTACATTACTTGTTAGTTGACACTTCACGCATTGGAGCTGGTTTCCTCAGACAAGAGAGTTCAATGGCACGATCAAACAATTCGCAATCGCCAAACTGCCACAACAATCGATCAGTTCAATTCCAATTTCTTGTCCGGCTTTCTTTCTTGTGGTATTTGCAATTTTGGATTCCTATTCCTAGGACTGTCCCTTTTATTTCGCTTTTCATCAGACATGATAAAACGCACACACACACACACACACACACACACACACACACACACACACACACACGAACACACACAGTGATGTTAATGAAATACGCACCTTTCATAACAGCACTAACAAAACACTGCTAAATTCTTGTGCACAATGAATGATGTGGTGTAACACATGCAATCATTATCATCACAAGTTTCGGCCTACTTTAAACAAGTTTAGTATGTGACGCCTAACCTTTTGAAGGCAATAAATCATCGTTGCGACTGGTTCTGGAAAGTCATAAACAGAAGTGTGTAAAGCAAGACGTTGGTGTAGCGTAGTATTTGAGACACATACCTGATGTGTAGAAAAGTTACAGGTTTGAATCTCGTCACATGTTTTGAAACCTTTTATTTCTGTATATTATCAGATTTACTATGATTATTGTTTTATTAAATAAATTTGTTTAAATGCAATATTTTTATTTCTAATACTTTGGTGCTTCATTTTCATCATCGTACCTATTCTTTTTTCATTTGGAATCTGCAAGTGTCTCCTATAATCTGTAATCAGGATTGCTCATTCATTGGTAACTCAGCATTTTTTTGTAGCCAATGTGCGGATAGTTGCAGGAAACCAGTGAAAGCGAGAAATAATGATCTGTTCATAACGCTCTAGCTTCAATTTTTCCGTTTTAATCTGGCTCCCAGAGGTTGGCTTGAATTTTTCCGTTTTAAATTGGCTCCTAAAGGTTAGCTTTGATGGCTGAGAACAAAGCGAGTGTGATTAATAACACTGGAGTGGCGTTTTCACCGATGCACTACTCATCACTAGATCGAGGTTAGGTTGGGACATGAGTTTAAATTCATGGCTACAAAATGCGTCGTCTGCCGCATTTCAGTCCCGAGTCACTTAAAATCAGTTATCGGCAGAGCATTTCGCGTTACCTTCACACTTAATGACGGCTGCTTCCGACATTATCAAGTAACAGCCCTGGTCAGGTGACCCGCCTTGTTTGTATGTCGCATATAACCCAAGCGGTAACCGATGTGGCAACACTGTACAGGCAAGTGACAGACGAAAAAGTAATTTTAATCTGACTATTCCTGAAATAGCATTCGCTACAGCAAAGAGTGAGGAAGTAAGACTCAGACTTAGTGAAGAGACACATCCGTGCTGACGCAACTGGGATGAACATTAACTGCGGTAACCAGTGCACTCGGCAAAGATCCTTGCTTAAGTACATATCTACCTATGCTTTTCTACGTAAACTCTTCATCTAAGCACAGAGTATCTGTTTTTGCAAACTTTCATTATAAAATATCGCCGCCTGTGATGATAATCTACAACGGTCTCTAACACTTCATTGACATGGAATTAAGAAATAATTTCAGATGCGAAAAGCAATTTACATGATCGACAGCGAGGTCGGCGCGGTACTGTGTAGTATCCGTAATATCTATGGAATTCGACACTTTGATTTCCGCCGAGCGGTTCTAGGCGCTTCAGTCTGGAACCCCGCGACCGCTACGGTCGCAGGTTCGAATCCTGCCTTGGACATGGATGTGTGTGATGCCCTTAAGTTAGTTAGGTTTAAGTAGTTCTACGTTCTAGGGGACTGATGACCTCAGATGTTAAGTCCCATAGTGCTCAGAGCCATTTGAACCATTTGAACTTTGATTTCCACAGAGATCCCCCTCGTCACATGCTTTTACCATCAGCAGTGTTTCAGTAGTCATGAAGGCGGACGCAACTCTCTCACAATCTGTCATGTTGATCAGCCAGCAAGCAAGCAACATTCATCAATAGTTAACTGTCTCCGGCACCTTAGTCAGGTCTGAAATCATAGTGGTCGTTATTATATTTGATATCTACTTCACGTTCCCGCGGTCCCGTACCGGCGTTTTATATTACTTACCCATTAAGCTGCTTACCGTATTTTTTTTTAAATTTATCTAGTTAAAGTCAAGTGCAGTATTTTCTGTTACTCAATGTTACTTTTTTTACAAGCCTGCGAACTGAGAGCTGTTTTTATCACTGTATTAACTACCAACGCTTAGGCCGCATTTCCAGACAGTTTCAAGGCTATCGAGCACTTGTGGTAAACTGAATTAAAAATTGTTATCCGCTCCATAAAAGGTGCCTCTTACTACAGTGAGGTTAAAACCTACTGAAGGTGAGGTTCTTTCTCGCGGCCAAACGACGTCATTGTTGCTGTGTCAAGGTATCTGCGTGAAATAATTCTGTCGGCACAAAGAGAATAATCTCTTTCTGCCAATACACTTTTTGTGAAATTCCTTTTTGTATCGAGTGGAGGTGGCGACATGGTGTAAAGTATCTCTTCTGCGCACTGAATATTCGCTGGAATTCCTCTTTCATTTTTGACAACCACGCACTTGTTCGTCGAGAATAATCTCACGTCCTGAATGCGATCCACTTCCCTCTCTCCATCCTCTCTCTTCTATACATTGACTCGCCAATTCCGTTGCCGGTGCCAATCTAAATTACTGGACGGGGTGCGTGTAAAGCATATCAATAACGGGAAACCCAATGGCCGTTGAATATAAGATTCAAGCTATGTTGGTATCTGAAATTCAAGTTTTGCAGAGATGTCCTAAAGTGATTGGCTTGTAAAAAAGGAACTGAACATTGTAGGAAGTCGGACATGTCCGAAAGAACAGATACCATCTTCATATAGTTAAGCCTAACCGTCCATTGACCTCGTTCTTCAGTGCTGGATGCACACGCATTGCCCGAACTCTTGTGGAGCTCGTTAAGATTGTCTGCTGCGAGTAATGAGTGTAACGGGCAGGGGCACTACGAATGCAGTGTGTGGACATTGAGTTGGGAATGTGGGTCTCACGGGGGGCATGCAAGGGATAAATCCCTGCAGTCGCACTGTCCACGGTGCCCTCAGTGGCTGAGATGGATAGAGCGTCTGCCATACAAGCAGGAGGTCCCGGGTTCGAATCCTGGTCAGGGCATACATTTTCAACTGTCCCTGCTGATGTATATCAACGCCTGTCAACAGCTTAGGGTCTTGATTTAATAATCATTACATCATATTATCCCCACTCTTTTGGCTATAAAACCCTGTTTTTCAACATAACCTTCGTCCAATCAGACGGCACAACGCCACGTTACTGGAAGGCCCTTTTTGCCCACTCTACTGGTCGACGTCGGAGCCAACGACTTGCTGCACCAATATCCTCTCCATCAGCCAGACACTGCTTCCCGCAGAGTCTGTCGTTCATTGGACCAAACAGGTGGAAGGTGCGAGATCGGGGGTGCAGGGTGGACGAGAAGGAACAGCACCGTCAAGTTTTGAGTGCTCCTCCCCAGGTGCACAGGCTCGTGTGAGGGTTCGCGTTGTCATGAAGAAGAAGTTCCTCTGTATTTTTGTGGCGACAAGCACACTGAAGTTGTTTCTTCTATTTTCCTGAGTCTATCAAATACACTTTAGAGATGATAGTTGCACCACGATGGAAGACATCAAACACAATAACCCCTTCACAGTCCCAGCAGACTTTACCAACTCAAGGTGCGGCTTTGTCTTTTTCTTCGGAGGAGAGGTGGTGTGCCGCCACGTGGATTGCCGTTTTGTTTCCGGCTGAAAGTGATTAACCTATGTTTCTTCGCCTGTGACGATGCTCGGCAAAAAATTCTCACGATCAGGTACTTAAGGCGCAAGCTATTGACTACAGACGGTCCTTCGTCGCTCTTTATGGTCATCTGTCAGGCGGCGAGGGACCCAGAAGCACACAGCTTTGGCAGCCCCAACTGGCGGACGGGTGTGTCAGCATTATCAACAGACACTTTCAGCTGTGCAGCGAGTTGCCTGATTGTTATTGGTCGAACACCTCGAGTGAGAGTGTCCGCATGTTGTAACATTTCGGGAGACATAGCAGTCTGCGGCCAGGACTGGACAGGTCTGGGCGACAGTGTTGCGGCGATGACAGCCGCCGCGCTAAGTACTCACCGTCTCTGTAGGCATTCTGAAAGCGCCTACGAATATCTGCGGCGATCTGGTTTTACACCAAAAGAAACTCAGTGACAGCTCTCTGCTTGAAACGCATCCCCGTTACAGGCACCATTTTGAAGATTACAAATAACGCCGCCATCCACTGGAACTTCATGAACCTATATGGGCCGACGAGGAAATATTCCACAATGTCCCATAACAGTTTCCGCATTTTCAGCGCAAACTGGACTAGAAAAAAAAGTGATGCATTGCTTATTGAACGCCCTTCTTAAAAATTTGCGTCGTGTTGACAAATAATTACTCGAAAGAGAAATTTCAGTCTACGATCATTGTATCAGGTAGTTTTTCGAAATGTAATGCATTTTATAAATAAATAATTTTGTGATGATTAGTTTAGGGGGATATGAATCGGAATATTTATTTGTGTCTATCATTCTTAGGTTAAACGTCAATGGCGTAATCTTGCGATGGCTGGCGGCCGCTCCTTGCCAGCAGGGAGCACAACATATCGGTGGCTAATGGTGTGTACGTTGCAGTGACTTGGTGAAGCCGAATGGCCTACGCGCTCGGCTACAAAATCCTTCAGACGCCGGACGCAGTTGTACTGTTGTATTGTTTGTCACGAAGCCTGCACGATACTGGAGTAGTTACGGAATCGTAATGACTCCGGGAACTCCAGGGGAGGTGCATTTGTAGGTGAAAAGTGTTGCTTTCCTTTTGTAAATTGTATCTATTGGTTCCGAATGACGGGTACATCAGTTATTCACCCGGGAGGACGTATCACCACAGTACGAGGTGGCATGAAGTCAAGTGCACAATGGGAGTTCGTCTCAATAGGTTTTAAGGATCGTGTTGGCGGCCGCAAAAGTTAATGAGGAGTGTGGGCTGCAGCGAGAGGCAATAATGAGAAGGTACGAAGGAAGAGGTTGGCAGTTCTTCCTGCACCAACTAAAAGCGAAGAGCAATGTTTACAGCGAAGGTAAAGTGCTGAAGTGAAATCACAATAATCTGTTAACAGGTCGGAGGAAGGAATTCCCTCCGTAGAACATTGTGGAAACCATAGATATCTGTTACAGTATTTAGTTTTCAGGAAGGACACGGAGTGTGCAATGGTGCTATTGAGGTTAAGCTAAGCCATAGGTTTCAGACTGTGTGTACATATGGAGACGTTAACTAATGGACATAAATAAATAAGCTTTACTTTTAACTTATAGTGGTATGTCCTTCTTAATAGTTTGCCTTCATAGCTTCATGAATTTTAATTTTTGTTGACTTTTCTTTCAGTGTCTGCGTTTATCTTCTTGTGTGGTAGGTAAATGTGAATGGAGGAGATATTTGATTTTACTTATTGTTGTCAGTCTTCCGACATCGATATTTTTACAGTTCACCAGTGCTATGAACAGATCCTGGCGCTTCGAGGCAGTCAGGTTGGCCTGACGATTGACCTTGTCTAAATGGGTGAACCTTTTGTAGTGAAGCTAGGGACCCAGTTAATTTCAGTTAGAGGCATTGAGGGGCGGGAGAGAGACAGCTTGATAATAATGACTTTATTAAATATATTATGTACATACAGTTATCGTAAATATCAATGAATGGTGTAACAACAGTAAACTAACAATTGCATCTAATAAAATGGTACACTACTAATGAAAGGCGAACTTAAAAGAAATCACAGCATCAAACTAAATAACACAACCTTGCAGCACAAAAAAGTTTTCTAGGTTTGCACATTGGCGACAAACTGTAGTTAGCTGAACAACCAGACTTACGACCAACAAAGCAATAAATACAATGCTCAGCAAGACAAAATAACACAAAATATAGAAGACCCACAAAGACGTACATATCATTAGAACCCATAGTATGCTTTGCAGCGAGCGCCTGAACGCATCGACTGGGACTTGCAAAACACGGAATCATTGTCAGACTTGGCCATTGAAGTGTTCTGCTCAGCATGTTAGGTGCATTCGGCGTAACATCAGCGGCGGCAATATGCGTAGAGATAGGCATGTGTTCCATTGGCATCACCCTCCGTCGAAGGAGCAGCAGCATAGTGATTGAAGAAAGGCAGACGCAACAAGGTATTTGAAATTATACAGGGTGCTGCAAAAAGGTACGGCCAAACTTTCAGGAAACATTCCTCACACACAAAGAAAGAAAATATGTTATGTGGACATGTGTCCGGAAATGCTTACTTTCCATCTTAGAGCTCATTTTATTACTTCTCTTCAAATCACATTAATCAGGGAATGAAAACACACAGCAACAGAACGTACCAGCGTGATTTCAAACACTTTGTTACAGGAAACGTTCAAAATGTCCTCCGTTAGTGAGGATACATGCATCCACCCTCCGTCGCATGGAATCCCTGATGCGCTGATGCAGCCCTGGAGAATGGCGTATTGTGTCACAGCCGTCCACAATACGAGCACAAAGAGTCTCTACATTTGGTACCGGGGTTGCGTAGACAAGAGCTTTCAAATGCCCCCATAAATGAAAGTCAAGAGGGTTGAGGTCAGGAGAGCGTGGAGGCCATGGAATTGGTCCGCCTCTACCAATCCATCGCTCACCGAATCTGTTGTTGAGAAGCGTACGAACATTTCGACTGAAATGTGCAGGAGCTCCAACATGCATGTACCACATGTTGTGTCGTACTTGTAAAGGCACATGTTCTAGCAGCACAGGTAGATTATCCCGTATGAAATCATGATAACGTGCTCCATTGAGCGTAGGTGGAAGAACATGGGGCCCAATCAAGGCATCACCAACAATGCCTGCCCAAACGTTCACAGAAAATCTGTGTTGATGACGTGATTGCACAGTTGCGTCCGGATTGTCGTCAGCCCACACATGTTGATTGTGAAAATTTACAATTTGATCACGTTGGAATGAAGCCTCATCCGTAAAGAGAACATTTGCACTGAAATGAGGATTGACACATTGTTGGATGAACCATTCGCAGAAGTGTACCCGTGGAGGACAATCAGCTGCTGACAGTGCCTGCACACGCTGTACATGGTACGGAAACAACTGGCTCTCCCGTAGCACTCTCCATACAGTGACGTGGTGAACGTTACCTTGTACAGCAGCAACTTCTCTGACGCTGACATTAGGGTTATCGTCAACTGCACAAAGAATTGCCTCGTCCATTGCAGGTGTCCTCGTCGTTCTAGGACTTCCTCAGTCGCGAGTCATAGGCTGGAACGTTCCGTGCTCCCTAAGACGCCGATCAATTGCTTCGAACGTCTTCCTGTCGGGACACCTTCGTTCTGGAAATCTGTCTCGATACAAACGTACCGCGCCACGGCTATTGCCCCGTGCTAATCCATACATCAAATGGGCATCTGCCAACTCCGCATTTGTAAACAATGCACTGACTGCAAAACCACGTTCGTGATGAACACTAACCTGTTGATGCTACGTACTGATGTGCTTGATGCTAGTACTGTAGAGCAATGAGTCGCATGTCAACACAAGCACCGAAGTCAACATTACCTTCCTTCAATTTGGCCAACTGGCGGTGAATCGAGGAAGTACAGTACATACTGACGAAACTAAAATGAGCTCTAACATGGAAATTAAGCGTTTCCGGGCACATGCCCACATAACATCTTTTCTTTATTTGTGTGTGAGGAATATTTCCTGAAAGTTTGGCCGTACCATTTTGTAACTCCCTGTATAAGAGGAAATCACAGAAAGGTGCCAAGTAATGCACCCATGCATTTGCGATGAATAAATTCCTGAACATGTCACTTGACACTGTGACAGGCTCACATACATAGGATCCCGAAGTGAGTGTGACAACACAGAACAAATTCTACGACAGCCGGACGTTGACGCTGACTGAATGAGAGAGCTGATACTGTGTCACGTACCTTACATGAAATATAGAAACAAGAACAATGACATATTTCCATAAGGGCAAACAAACAAACAGGGGCCCAGGATACTTGGAACGCGACAGACGCAGACATAAACACAGAAAACGACTCAAGATAAGGAAGCAGATACAGACAGTGAGTTTAATTACATAAGATGCGAGTACATTAAAGAACACAGAAATTGATATTTCAATATATGCAGAAACGTCTTGCATAATATGTGTAATTTGAATGATATAATTGAATCGTCAATTGTTAAAACCAAATAAGTCATTTTTTACACTTCTCAGGAGACACAAAAAAGAACTGACTACTGCCTTATGTGTTATTGCTACATTACTGGAATTTTTTAAGAACTGAAAGTGACTTCATTCTGCTTCTATTGAGGGAGAAATAATTAACTCAGAATACATCATTTCGATGTTTAATGATGTCATAGTTTTTTGACTTATTTGGTTTCCACAATTTACAAACAATTTCTTGCTTTTCTAGGTTTTAATTGTATGAAAACTTTATAATGCATTAGCATTGTCTGAAAAGTTAAAACAAAGTGAATTATTTTAACAGCAATAATGATTAACTGACCATTAGCTATAAAGTTAGTCACTGGCCAAGAAAGCACTTCTTCATAGAATGATTTTGCAGTAGGAGCATATTCGATGACAGGTACTTGATATGTTGGGTAGGCCATTGGAATACTGTCCATTAATCCTGGAAAGATGGGCTCATGTCTTTTTCTTAAGTGAAAAGTATGTCTTAGTAATCCATCGATATACGGAAGGCCAACCAACTCTCCTGTCTCAAGGTATTGCATTTCTTTGAAGATGCTCGGAGCGAAGAAGATTTTTTTATTGTATTTTTCTGTCACTGTCTCACACTAAACAACACTTTTTCTAAAATATTTTGGCCACCAGTTGCCAAAATCTAGTATTTTATCTCCATCAACAAATTTTACTGTCACATTCCTTTTACTGCTTACTATCAATTCCATATATTCATAAGGGGTGTAGGTGCGGCCACGGGTTTTTATTTTCTTCTTATATCGTCCAAAGTTGCGATCACACGGGAGGAATGAGTGGCCTCTCTCTGGAAAATTGTGTGTTATGCTCTTGAGTATTCCTTCTTGAACCATGCCCATACACATGCGTATAAAGGTATGATTTTTGTTCTGGCCGAAACAACCATCAGAAAACAAAAGATCAGTCACATTTTTAATGAGATAGTTTTTTATGTAATCAGAAATGAAAGATGCTGCTTTGTTTGCAACTTTCTTTCCTAAGCCTTCATTGTACAAATACACAGTGGAGTGTTGGAGTGTTCAGTTTTCAAATCATGTATGTTGAAACAGCACAACCACAGCTGGTGCAGATAGGATATCTCTTGGATCCGGATATGTGGAAGCAGCAACTTTTGCATATAATCAGAAACTATGGCTCCCACATTATCAATAGACTGGGCTCTTCTCTTGGCATCCCGAAGTGAGTTGTAAAATTAGAACTACAACGCTCATGAACATTTAATTGCGCTCTGTCGACAAGCTTGGCTCTTTCATTTATAGGTGGGCTTTCCGGTTGGAGTTGGCTGGCTCTGAGCACTATGGGACTCAACATCTTAGGTCATAAGTCCCCTAGAACTTAGAACTACTTAAACCTAACTAACCTAAGGACATCACACACATCCATGCCCGAGGCAGGATTCGAACCTGAGACCGTAGCGGTCACGCGGTTCCAGACTATAGCGCCTAGAACCGCACGGCCACTCCGGCCGGCAGCTCTTCACATTTACAACAGACATTCACTTGAGGTCTGCCAAAGAAATAATTAATATTGTCCCGATAATAATTACTATAAACATTATGTTTTACTTTACAATCCGCATATTTGTCGTTGAACATACTGTGCATTATCCGCACATTTAGTTCAGAGTTTAAATATGTTACTTCTTTTTGTGAATAGTGTGAAGTTTTTGTGGGGAAAGAGTTCGTGAATGAGTGCAAGGATATTGTCTGGTGTCTGCTTGGTGTTTGGGTTTTTCCGGCATTTATTAACATGTGTGGTTCCCTTGAGTAACAATTTTCAAATTCTAAACGCGCGCGAATTCGTTACTACACGTATATTCAGGAAAGCTTTCTTGCAAATCAGTTTCCTTTCACCTCCAAGCATTATATGGTAAAGAAACGTTGAATCTCTACCGTTTTCGCAATATTCTGGATCAGATTTCTGAGGACGCGTCTGCTTTACTTTCTTTGCTTCAACAAGGCGTTGCAGCTGTAAGTACTAGGCGTCTTTGGTAAGAAGATCGTGAAATTTTCCCAAAATGTTATTACGTTGAATTACGTCAATGGAGTCATAACATTTCATTCTGCAGCTGAAAGGAAATTAATGATATAAGATTGGCATTGCTGGTAATATTGGTATTATTTACATCCATACAGTTCCCTTCGGTTGTTCCAGGAAAGATTTATATTTACCTCCAAGATTCGCTAACTGCTCTCCCTGGAACATAATCTAATTTGTAACTTCAATAAGGCAGTCCTTTGGTACCATCTGTGTTTACCTTATTTCTGTTATAATCTGCATTATTATTCTTCCTTTTTGAAGCCATAGTAACACAACCAACCGCCACTCAATGATCGTAAACAGTGACTGTTAGTGTCACAAGAAAGGAAGTGGATAATTTTATCAACAGCGTGTAGTATTGGAGGAAAACAGATTCTGCGCGGGAACGACAGCATCTGTTGAAACGAAATAAGTCAGTGACAGCACCACCTTTTCTACCATTTGTAGGAGCATGGCGTGTTACATTTCAACACCAAACGATAGGCTATACTCTTAATGTACTATTCAAAACTGAAAATTTGGTCTTATTTGGTTTGAATAATTTGCGATTGGATTATTAATTAAGCTTAGGTAGAGTAATACCTATAATAAAAATGACATAACTGGTTATTAAGCTCAGATAGTTTTGCCTTACAAGTGACCAAACACCAACCAGACAACACTTAGAAATAAGGCAGTCCAATATTCACAAATAATATACGGATTATGCCCTTTTTAAAGCTATGAGCAGTAACAGATGTAATATAAGAATAATACAAATATACGTCTGTACCCATAAATTTATCAAATGATTTGCACGCAACCTCGAATGTGGTAGGCTCAACGATTTATCGAGCCTTCAAAGACGAGAGAGATCTCTAATACAAATCTGTGTGCTTCTTTATCTTATATTTCTCCTCTTTAAAAGCAAGATTCTTTTCTATCTTCCTAAATTCCTATCTTCTATAAATAATAGTTAATTGTAAGATATTCCGTTTCACAATTACTTTTAAGTCTATATGTATTTAAAGCTGCCAAGTTGTTAAGCCTTATTAAAATGTTTCACATTCTGCACACGTAAAATTCATACTGTTAAAATACGATCTGTCGTAGTAAGAAGGTGCGACGTCCATTGTAAATGGCAGCATATAAATAAAAAAATTATAGTAACATATTTAAAGTTATGCTTACCCCACTCTTTTGTTAATGTGCTTATTTACTGAGTTTTGTTTCCACACATCACTAAATAGTGTCTGGAACACGACTTGTTTAGAGATGCAGTGCTCCTAGTGGTGTTGGTATGATCGCTTCTGGCAGACCTTCCAGCTGAAAGCATGGGTGGCAAAACGCGTGTACAGATCACAATTTTGGAAGTCTGGGCCTTCCCAATTATCTCAGTCCATCGCTTCTGTTTTCATTGTTTCGTAATGTACCTCCCAGGCTTTTTTTTTTTTTTTTTTTTTTTTTTTCTCTCACTTATGATGGTTATGTACACTTGCGTCTCTGAAGATTGGAGAAATGTCTAGCATATGAAAGCGTGGTACCTTTTCTTTCTGACATGTCCCTATGCAGCTGACATCAAAAGTTCCTACCAAAAATCAAATGGCTCCGAGCACTTTAAATGCGAACATTTTTAGGTTAGGCTTTACCGTGACTGTTACTGACATTAAATGAAACAACAATTTCACTGTTACCAGTCACCGTTTTATTTATTTCCACGACGCGTTTCGAAGGTTTAAACCTCCATCATCGGGTGGGTTTACATTAGTAAGTATTACATTTGTGTGTGTGTTGTGTTACGATTTTGGCTCCGAGCACTATGGGACTCAACATCTGAGGTCATCAGTCCCCTAGAACTCGGAACTACTTAAACCTAACTACCCTAAGGACATCACACATCCATGGCCGAGGAAGGATTCGAACCTGCGACCGTAGTATTCACACGGTATAAGTTCCTACCCCTTCTTTTCCTACCTCTCCCATCCACCTTCAATTTACATAATTGTCTAATATCTTCTACCAAGGAACATTCCTGCACCGTTCTAAGAATTGGGGCAAAGCTGTTTCTACCCCAAAGTACCATTATCCAAGACAGTGGCGATGACGTCATCAACTGATGCCAGCTGGTGACGTCATCCAAGATTGCGGCCATGATGTCATCCAATTTGGCGGATTTTGGCCCACGAAAAACGGCGGTAAGTTCAAATTCCAAAAGGATAATGCATCACACCATGGTTATCTCTACTAACCTAAGAAAATGGCGGGAAAGAAAGGGCAGTTTGGATACCTCCAATAACCTAAGTCACCCAATTGCCATCTCTTTCTAGGAACTAGCGCCAAGTGTGACTTTTGGCGGTAAAAAAAGGTCACTTGGGCTATCTCTAATAACCTAAGAAAATGGTGGGAAAGAAATGGCATTTGGACTAACCTAAGTCACCCTACCAACACCTCTTCCTAGGGATAGGTGGGAAAAGGATTCAGCCTCCACTGGACTGCTGAAGAGAATAGGGAGCGTACTTTAATTATTTTGGAATAATTTATTTAGGGATGGAGTATATTTATCACAGTGATACAGAACACAAGCTCTGACATGCCACACAGCATACAGACTACTCCTAAATAACTCGTTTATAATGCTCTGCCCATGTGCTTGCTAATCGTAAACTGTCAAAATAACGCATTGCACAACCTACAGACCTGCAAACCACTCGTAAATAATGTAATACCTTTAAGTCCACAGAGCCAAACAACCCATAAATTGTGAAATAATAACCCATCTGAAAGACATGCTTGCCAATCTTCAACTGGCGAAATCATGCACCAATCTTTATTTAAACAATTAGAGGCAGCACCACCATACAGTGTGTCGGCCGGAGTGGCCGAGCGGTTCTAGGCGCTTCAGTCTGGAACCGCACGACCACTATGGTCGCAGGTTAGAATCCTGCCTCAGGCATGGATGTGTGTGATGTCCTTAGGTTAGTTAGGTTGAAGTAGTTCTAAGTTCATTGGGACTGATGACCTCAGATGTTAAGTCCTATAGTGCTCAGAGCCATTTTGAACCATACAGTGTGTTCACCACGAGGTCCAGACTCAAACTGACCGAGTACACAGTGCCACGACCAGCAGGCGCCGTTGTCTGTTCTGTGAGGTAATCCAAGATGGCAGCCATAATGTCAGCTGATGACGCAAGTATAGTTATCCAAGATGGCGGGTAACAGTGTGTTGAACACGAGGTCTGAACTTAGTACACAGTACCACCACCAGAGGACACTATTGTACATTCCATGATGTAATCCAAGATGGTGGGGGGAAGTAGCAGGAAATCGACTCTGCCTGTGCTGGACTAAGTTTTTATTTTGCAGGCAGTGTCTCCACCATGATATCTAGACTCCAACTGACATAGTACACAATACTCCCATCAGAGGCTAACGTCATCCATCCTGTGATGTAATCCAAGATGGTGGTCTGGAGGGGGAAAAAGGCGGGAAAATGACGCAGCCTGTGATGGGCTGCTGGAGAGAGTAAGGAAGGAGTGTATTTTTTTTTTATTTTGGAACAATATATTTAGGGTACGATTTTCAAAGACAATATGTTTATCACACTGATACAAAACACATGGTTGGGGTCATGGCACACAGCCAACAGATCAATAAACTACTCCTAAATAACGCTCTGCAGACATGCAGACAACTCCTAACTTACCAAAATAATTTCAGTACAGACATGCAAACTCCTCTTAATAATGCAGTACACAGATGTGAAGACACGAAATCAACACGTAAACTGTCCAAATAAGGCATGGAGCAGCCCACAGAGTCGCACACAAAATAATTCAACAAACACGTAAATTATGTACGCAGACACTACCCGCTGTTCCGTGTCCTCTAGACTGCACAGGAGGCTACTGTCACACCTGCGAAGTGTCACAGCTGTGAGCTGTCAAGCGACACAGGTGCCCATTTGGGTCCGACACACATGTGGCGGCGATATATCCGACCTGAGAAATTTCTCTCGAAATACATGTTCACATAGCCACTGTTGCTGATGCGACCAGATGTGAGTGAAGACTTATTTGTCAACCGCGCTGACGCCAGCGCGAGCCACCGCAAGATGAGAGAAAGTGTAACCCAACGTTCTCACGCTGCTGCGTGTGAAAGTTGGTCTATTTTTGGGTATACAGTCAGTGTTATATTGACGTCACAGAACTCCAATGAGCGCTCACACCGGACCCATATACGAGACACCTGTGGGCAGAAATTGTGTGTGTTTACTGTTGCTGATGTGATACCTATTGATAGTGATGTCACATCTCTATGTAAATAAGTACCATGTGTTAACCACTGCTGGTGCGGCCCCTTGCTGTACCTGTGGCCCAGCACAGAGAGAGAAATGTTACAATGCTTCACAGACTAGCATAGTGTGCAATGTTCTTAGATGGAGACGCGAGCCGCATCTAACGCTGCATAACTGCCCAGCATGACTGACGCTACACCGTGAAGTACGAGCACATAGCTACAAACCATTGGAAGCACATCTAACAAGTTCCTCAATCTTATACTGATATCACATGGCTATGTAAAAACATAACTAAGTCGAACTCTAGGAAATTGCATAGTGTGCCAGAAATACTTAACTTCCCCTTTTGTAGGAGTTTTCATGATGTCTCAGCTTATATGCATGGATATTCTTGCCCTTTCAGAACCTGTTTAAAAAATAGTGCATAATAACCCTATCCATCACGAATTACCCTTCCTGCTCTCAACATACACAAACGTTCTCTCCGCTATGTATAGATACCTATATCCCAGCACAATGGATGTCTTGTGAATGACTGTGGGATTGTGATTGGCTCTTATCGAATTTAGTCACCGAATTACTGATGCTGTAAGTGTGGAAGCACCTTCCGCCTTTTCTTTCTTTCTGCAGATGGAGACAAAAACTATCTTACACCGATCGCCAAATTCCACTGACAACTAAGCCTCCCAATCTGCCCTGCATATCGTCAAATACAGAAAGAATCATACTCAATTACACTGCCGTCCCACTGAGGACAGGAGCTTGAATATTAGAGTGTGAAACCGATCTCCATCCAGCAATATATCACCACATATTGTGTGATGTAGTAAACATACAAAATCACCCCTATTACATCATTCGTACATATACCTTGAAGACAGACAGCACACTACGTATAGTCACGGCACTACGGCATCCACGCCCAATGGGTGGCCACAGCACCCTCAGTTGGCCGAAGTCTCTCTCAGAACTGTTCTACAAATTTGGGCTTGTTCCTGCTGACACAAACCCGTTTCTGTTGCTGGTCTGGACCTGCTTCTCTGCTTTCTTTTCTCTACACCCGTCTCCAGACCCTGGGATTACAAGAACAAATATATTTTCACATGGTTTGCACACAGCAGTAGCCTACTGATCACTCGCGCAACATGATTCTGAAGATATCGACTGGAAATTATTTCTCTACAAACCTGAAACTTTGGTGCTTATCCCATCTGCGAGGAACTTTACGTGAGAACTTGAAACAAATCGAGGAATCTGATATTTCCACTTACGAATACTGATGTCAGTGATGTAACAGAGTCCGAATCAGCTCTATAATTTACAAGGTCAACTAATGTGTTTCTCATATCTAGAGATCTGGCAAAAGTGTCTTCCAAATGCTGTATGTACACACCATGATCGATCTTCTCTCAACTAGATAAAGGCGCGAAATATGCAGAACAAGTCAATGGAACAATTTACATGGGAAGGAATAACGGTCCAGCGCAAACGCACCCCCATATTCATCATATTAAATCTCTTCAAATTTTCACTTGATCACAAAAGCCATTCAAAACATATTAAGTATTAGTTCGCTGTTCGGTCTTCTAGAGGACAACACGGTTAATTCAACTACATTACTACACTCCAACAGATCTATCCATTCTGACAGCTCCTACCATTAATGGGAAACGTGAATCATAGACTTGTCTCATAATTTTTTCTTGCGAGTGCCACCACCATGTCTTAGAAAGAGAGATGGAACCGGCCAGATGTGAAAAAAAAACCGACCGCAACAATTACTGTCACAACGGTCTTGGTTCTACAGATGCATACAAGTATCTGTGTTAAAAGCTATATCGGCTTTCTAAATCCACCTATGACATTACCCACGAATCACATTGTTTTTCCAGACAAATACCGAGACAGTGATCGCCATTGTGTATAGTATCCGACCAACATGTCGCCGACAGTGCAACCAAGTGATAAAATTACCCAATTTTGAAATGACTTTTATTTAAAATCATCCAGTGTGTGCATTGTGTTATGGTAACAGCAGTGATAATATGGTTTACGCAGTATGACGTCTAGAGGTAGCCTGATCGAACTATCTTTACTCCAAAATTCAAACTTCCCACCATGGGGGGCTTGGCAGGGGGTGTGTGGCACTTTCCAACCACCTTCTGTAGCAGTGCTCACACCATCAGCTGATGTCACAGCAGGGGATAAGGGGGTGCCACAAATATGACTGAGTAGTGATTCTAATCTTAAAGGACCCATTGCAGGTATGTGCTTGAATGGAAAGACTTGATTCCAAATCCCAGACAGCATTTCTACCAAAAGCGTAGGACTAGAGATCTGAAAAGCTTGTGTACATTTCTCATGACCTCCATCATCACACCATCTACTACTGTTTGTGATCCTTCTCAATTACTCATAGCCTATAACTCAGTGGATATATCACAGAACCTCTGACATGGCATCGAGACAATGCGTTACAAATACTGGAGAAATATCTATCAGTGGCGGCGTGAGGGAGTTGCAATTACCGGTTTCATACCACGCTTCTTAGCCGAATTGCTTTCAAAATTGGGTAATTTTATCACTTGGTTGCACTGTCGGCGGCGTGTCGGTCTGATACTATACACACTGGCGATCACCGACTCGGTATTTGTCTGGAAAAAATCATGTGATTCGTGGGTAATGTCATAGGTGGATTTAGAAAGCCGATATAGCTTTTAACATAGATACTTGTATGCATCTGTAGAACCAAGACGGTTGTGACAGTAATTGTTGCGATCGGTTTCTTTTAATAGCTGCCTGTTTATGTCTCTCTTTCTAAGACATGGTGGTGGCACTTATGAGACATGTCCACCCATCGTTGATTTTCAGTCAGTATTATTTCGTATCCCTAGCGATGAGTTACTGATGAAGTATTATACTTAGTAGTAGTAGGGGATGTGTGATAGGTTCGTCTTGAGCAACAGGCGTATAATGTATGTGTTTGTGTTCTGACATGTGCAAGTGGGAATGACTATGTCCAGTTGTAAGGAAGGTATGGATTTGATATTGAGTACTGTGAGAGCAAAGGGAAGAGTATGTCAGGTCATAAGAATGGTGTGGATATTTCTATTTCCAGAGCCACAGCCATCAGCAGGATGTGTTTTTGATACTTTGGTCACTGTCAAATGTCATTAAATTGAGCCTGCAATCGTAACATTTAATTGTAATTACAATGGTAAAACAAATATGTGACCGGTTTTCTAGGATGATTCTATGTATGCATGGCCTGTGGTGGGAATGATTCACGTTTCCCATTAATGGTAGGAGCTGTCAGAGTAGATAGATCCGTTGGAGTGTAGTAATGTAGCTGAATTAACCATGTTGTCCTCTAGACTACCAAACAGTGAACTAATACTGGGTATGTGTTGGATGGTTTTCGTGATCAAGTGGAAATTTGAGAAGATAGATTAAGGACGTGCATTTGCGCTGGACCATTATGCCCTCCCATCTAAACTGTTCTTATGCACATTTCGCGCCTTTACTTAGCTGAGAGATGATCGATCATGGAGTGTGCTTCTAGCATGTGGAAGACATGTTTTCTGGTTCTCTAGACATGAGAAACACATTAGTTGACCTTGTAAATTATAGAGATGATTTGGAATCTGTTACATCAACGACATTGGTATTCGAGAGTGTAAATATTTGTTTCCTCTATTTGTTTCGAGTTCTCACGAAAAGGTCCTCGCAGATGGGATAATCACTCAAGTTTCCAGTCTATATATTTGGAATTATGTTGCACGAGCAATTGGTAGGCACTGTTGTGTTTAAACCATGCGAAAATATATTTGTTCTTCTAATCCCAGAGTCTGGAGTGTAGAAAAAAGCGAGCAGGGAAGCAGGTCTGGACCAGAAACAGTAATGTGTTTGTGTCAGCAGGAATGAGCCTGAATATGTAGAACAGTTCTGAGAGAGACTTCAGCCCACTGAGGGTGCTGTGGCCACCCATTGGGCATGGATACCGTAATGCTGCGAGTATATGTACTGTGCTGTCTGTCTTTGTGGTATATGTACAAAAGATGTAAAAGGGGCTATCCTGTATGTTTACTACATCAACATGGTATGCAGTTATGTATTGCTGGGCTGGACATCGGTTTCACATTCTAATATTCAAGCTCCTGTCCTCAGTGGGAAGGCAGTGTGGTTGAGTAAGGTTGTTTCTGTATTTGACAATATATATGGCACATTGTAAGGTTTCGTTGTTGGTGCAATACGGCAATCAGTGTAAAATATCATTTGCCTCTGAAAGTCCCATCTGCAGAAAGAAAGAAAAGGCGGAAGGTGCTTCCACACTGGCAGCATCAATAATTCGGTGGGTAAATTCGATAAGAGCCAATTATAAAGCCACATTCATTCACAAGACATCCATTGTGCTGGGATATAGGTGTCTCTACATGGTGGTGAGAACGATTGCATGTGTTGAGAGCAGGGAGGGTAACATGTGATGGATGGATTTATTATGCACTATTTTTCTATTTTTTAAACTGGTTCTGTTAGGGCAAGAATTCCCATGCATACAAACTGAGACATCATGAAAACTCCTACAAAAGGGGAAGTTAAGTATTTCAGGCACACTATTCAATTTCCTAGAGATCGACATGGTTCTGATTTTACATAGTCATACAACATCACTATAAGATTGAGAACCTTGTTAGATGCACTTCCGATAGTTTGTAGCTACACGCTTGCACTTCACGGAGTTGCTGGGCAGTTAAGCACCGTTAGACGCAGTTTGCATGTCCAGCTAGAAACAATGCACACTGTACTACTCTGTGACCACAGATAGAGCGAAGGATCACGCCAGCGGCGGCGAACACAAGGCGCCTATTTACATAGAGAGCTGACATCAGTATCCATAGGTATTGCATCAGCAACAGTAAACACACACACGTGCTGCCCACAGTTGTCTAGCATATTGGACTGGCGTGAGCGTGCGTTGGAGTTGTGTGACTTCAGTATAACAGTGACTGTACAGCCAAAAATCGGCCCAATTTCCACCTGCAGCAGCATGAGAGCAATGGGTCACGCTGGCTTGGGTCCAGCTGTGGCTCGCAGCATCATTGGCATGATCGGCAAATAAGTCTTCGCTCCCATCCGGTCATGTCAGCAAGGGTGTCTAGGTGAACGTATATTTCAAGAGGAATTTCTCAGGTAGCAAGTATGAAAGGGATGTCGCCACCTCATGCGTGAGAGATCGGAATGGGCACCTGTGTGTGGTTTGACAGCCTACAGCCATGCCACTTTTCGGTGCTGTCGGTAGCCTCCTGTGTGGTCTAATGGACAGGAGGCAAAGGGTGGTGCCTGTAAACATTGTTTGTGTGTCTGTTGCATTATTTTCGACCATGTCTGTAGGCTGCTCTATGCGTTATTTGGACAGTTACGAGTTGATTTCATGTATTGCATTATTTAGGAGGAGTTTGCATGTCTGTACTGAAATATCTTCAGTAAGTTAGGTGTTGTCTGCATGTCTGCAGAGCGTTATTTAGGTGTAGTTTACAAATCTGTGAACAGTGTGACGTAAACCCAAGCATGTGTTTTATATCAGTGTGATAAGTATATTGTCATTCAAAATTGTACCCTAAATAAATTGTTCCAAAATAAATAAAAGACATTCCTTCCATACTCTCTCCAGATGCCCTCCACAGCCTGAGTCATTTTCGCGCCATTCTCCCCCTCCAGACTACCATCTTGAATTACATCACAGGATGGATGACGTACCCTCTGGTGGCAGTATTGTGTACTACGTCAGTTGGAGTCTAGATATCATGGTGGATACACTGCCTGCAAAATAAAAACTTATATCCAGCACAGGCAGAGTCGTTTTCCCACCATTTCCCCCCACCATCTTGGATGACATCACGGAATGGACAAAAGCACTCTCTGGTGGTGGTACTGTGTACTAAGTTCAGACCTCGTGTTGAACACACTGTTATCCGCCATCTTGAATAATGGTACTTCCGTCATCAGCTGACATCATGGCTGCCATCTTGGATTACCTCACGGAATGGATGACAGCACCTGCTGGTGGTGATACTGTGTGCTAGGTCAGCTGTAGTCTGGACCTCATGGTGAACACACTGGATGGTGGTGCTGCCTCTAATTGTTTAATTAAAAATTGGTGCATGATTTCGACAGTTGACGATTGGCAAGCATGTATGTAGAGTCTTTTAGATGGGTTATGGGTTGTTTGGTTCTGTGGACACAAAGGTATTGCGTTATTTACGAGTGGTTTGCAGGTCTGTAGGTTGTGCAGTGTGTTTTTTTGACAGTTAACGATTAGCAAGCACATGTGCAGAGCATTATACATGAGTTATTTAGGAGTAGTTTGCAGGTCTGAATGCTGTGTGGCATGTCAGAGCTTGTGTTCTGTATCATTGTGATAAATATACTCCATTCCTAAATAAATTCTTCCAAAATAAATAAAGTACACTCCTTATTCTCTCCAGCAACCCAGTGGAGGCTGAGTCCTTTACCCACCAAACCCTATGAAGAGGTGGCAGTCGGGTAACTTAGGTTAGTCCAAATGCCCTTTCCTTACCGCTATTTTCTTAGGTTAGTGGAGTTAGTCCAAGTGACCTTTCTTTACTGCCAAAATTCACACTTGGCGCTACTTCCTAGGAAGAGGTGGTGGTCGGATGACTTAGGGTAGTAGACTTATGCCAACTTCCCTTTCTTCCTGCCATTTTCTTAGGCTAGTAGAGATAACTGTTGTGTGATTCATTATCCTGTTAGAATTTGAACTTCCCACCATTTTTCTGGGATAGTGGAGGGGAGGAGGTTAGATTAGTGGAGGTAGCCCAATTGACCTATCTTCCCACCAAAATTCAAACTTTCTGCCAAAATTCGCCATATTGGATGACATCATGGCCGCCATCTTGAATGGCGTCATCGCTGTCATTTGGATGTGGTGAATAACTGACTTCATCTGATGCCATCATTGCCGCCATCTCGTATAATGGTACTTTGACGTAGAAACAGCTTTGCCCCAATACTATATTCTTGTGAATTTTGAGATTGAGAGATTTCCTTTAAGAATCTGGCTTTAACGTTCTCTAGTTTCTTGACGTTTTTCACCATCAAGTAAGTCCATAAAAGTCGATTTCCGTATGTGGCAGCTGGCATAACTTTGAGCTTGAACAGTATTACCTTTCATGGCAGTGTTAAATATTGCACTTTTGGGATGTCATAAATGGCTTTTGTTGCGACTGCCACTCGCTCTTAAACACTGTTTAGTCACATTAATGTCATCACCTGTCAAAAGCGCGGAACATTGCGAGACGTGCAGGAAGAGAATCAGTGACGTTCCAAAAGGTACAGACACGGATGTGGAGTCATGACAAGTCCAGTGCCCTGGCCAGCTGCACTAGGTTTCTGGGTTGACGATCCATGGTGCGAACAGCCCGATGGAGATGGTTCCACAGATCCTCGACTGGGGCTTTAATCCAGGCAGTTTGGTGGCCAAAGGAGTTCAGTAAACTTATCTCATACTCTTCGAAGTATGTACATACACTGTGAGCTTTGTGAACCTTGCAGTGTCCTGTTGGTAGATGCCATCGTCTCAAACACAAAAAAAAAACTGTATGTATGGGTGGTCATGGTCCCGACGGATAAATGCGTCCTTGTTTTGATCCATTGTGCCTTCCAGAATTAGGAGGTTACCCAGGGAATGCCGCGAAAATATTTCCTAGACTATAACGCTGCCTCCTCTGGCATGGACCCTTCCGACGATTGTTGTACAGTGTTGGCCTTCAGCCCAGTGGAGGAAAAAACATGATTCATCTGAAAAGGTCACTAGGCAGACGTCCAGTTGCGATACTGGCGTGCAAATTCTAGCCTTCGTCGCCATCGACTGCAGCGAGCATGGGTGCATGAATCAGGTGCTGCTGCAGAGGCCCACATGCAGCAACATTTGCTGAGCAGTCATTGAAGAGAGTGCTATTGTCTCCTGGTTCCACTTGCTTTACTGCCAGTTTTGGACAGCGCCCTTTTGCCATACATGGTATACTTCAACCAAGGCATAACACGAACAGTTTACAAACTTAGATGTTTCGAAAATGCTTCCATTCTTGGCCAGAAAGCCAATGACCATGCTCTTCTGGACATGAGATCAATCCATGTATTTCCCGATTATGACAAAGGACTGCACCGTTTTCTGCGTCTCCCTGACACGCTTTTTATACCCTTCGGTGTTAATGCTGCCACCTGTCTATTCTGACTGTTATAGGTTGACGTTGAACACAAGTAGTGGTCACATTAATGTGAATGAATCGTGTTATCTTCTTTCTTTTCACTTGGCGTTGGACTTCGACGTCCTTCAGTGTATTCTGCTAACGCGTCATTTCCATATTCGCAGGCAGTGTAGAGGAGCTGTAGTATCGTTTGTCTCTTGAGGTAGCATTCTTCATCATACCATGACTGCGCGGCACATTTAAATCAGACAACTTCTGCATTTACATCTACATGTGTGATTATGTCCTTCAGAGCTGGTGTTGCCTGGTCTGAGTTTGCCTGTCTGATAGTGTGAATTATTGTTGGTAAATCTGCTTCGTTCACCAGTCATCTTTCTCCAAGTACGTGTATTGAAACTTGTGGTATTGGGTTTTTACCTGCATGCTCCTTTGCTTCTATGATTAAATGGACAATAGTATCTACTGGAAGGTCTTTCTTAATTGCGATTTTCTGCTTCTATCTCACCATGGCCTCAGGCATATGTCAAGACCAGGTTGATTGTGGTCCACCCAGTTGGCGCTAAAGACGTGCATTCCTCCTTCTGATGCAACCGTCGTAGCCGCTAATCCATGAGATAATCTGTGACCATTTGTGTTTTTTGCGATTTAGATCCCCTACCACAGGTGTGGCAAGATTTCGGCTCGTGGGACATGCGTGGGCCCAAGGGTCAAACCGCTCTGCCTTGCTTCATGTTTCCCCCACCGCCACTCCGCACTGTCTGAGCGCAAGAAGGGGAAAAGTGAACGAGCCACATTTAAATGGCAGCACAATCGTACTGCAGACGACGTTTTATATTTGACATTTCTCAAAAACATAGATCACAAACATAAGTAGTTTCCTGTATTAATTTCTTGTTCTTGTCGCGCTAAAGACACAATATAATGTTAATCTAGGTCAACTGTCAAAATACGAACAGACACAGAATATTTCACACTCAAGTTGCCACGTAATCTTGACTTTTTTAGTTTCACAACCGATTAAAGGTCTTTCACACAAATAGGTCAATCAAAATACTGTAGCACTCTTGCAACCTCATTATGCAGACATGAAAAATGTGCATGAGAAAAGCTACGTAGACGTCATGAACAGTTTTAATGTAAATAGATTTGTAATTAAAACTGTAATTACCTTCAGGTTAGTCAGTTATATCTGCACATGCACAGTGACGCTGTCAACTGAAACAACGAACAGCCTCCAAAACAGATGTGTGACTGACAGTAGACTCAAAATCTTTATATAACTATCGTTGCAAATCTTGCAAGGCCGCAATGAATTCTTCAAACATCGCACTTTCTTTTCTTTTTAAATACATCCTCATCAAATCAAAAAGAAGGTACCACGCATTGTGATACTGTGGGCAGTGTGCAGTCAAGCCCACTTCAAATGCGAAGTCTGCAGTCCATTCTGAATATTCTAATTTTCGCTTCATAAATTCAAGGATAGCGAGATTTAAATCAAAAAGCCGTCCCAGGCATGCCCTTCGACTTAATCAACGCACTTTATGTAATATATGAAGTCTCCATACTCTATGCTAGTTTCCATTGAAAACCGTTCCAACTGAAAGTGGAATAATGGATGCGACTTCAAAAATCTTACTATTTATACTACCAACTATTTATACTACCAATTTATTCAAGTGCTCCATGCCTGCAAATTTAGTACAAATCGCTTCTTAATGTAAGGAACAATGAATCATTTCTCGATCGTTGTAATTTTTTGCTCTTTTATTATTATCTAAAAATTTAAACTCTTCCTGAATGGCACTATAACGTCGTTTCGTAGCAAATAAGCAGTAGCCATCGCTTATGCGGATTGAGTATTCTCATCTCTCTCCGGCATCATTCCCATTCATTTTAAAGGAGTGCGACGATAGATCGCTGGACTGCCTCTATTTGTGCAAACATCCACTGGACTTGTAAATATCCTTCATACAATGAACAAATAGCAGAGGGTAAACTACGCAGACAGCAAGATTCTGCCAAGCTTGGACAGTTGTGCCGATCGCAAAATGCCACACCATTAGCTAAATGAAGTGTCGTGCTGTTCCGGGTGATTCCGAGAAGGACCGAGCAAAGCCGAGTGACAGGCAGGGCGTTGGTCCGCATTCACCCCGCACACCCCCGCTGCACGCATGAAGTTTGGCATGCCGTAGCCAGCCCTACGTTACCAGAATGGTTCGCTTGCAATCTTCTATATTCTTCAGTACCTTGCCTAGCTTTTCGATGATGCCCTAGGGTATATTGTTCAGAGTGAAATGTGCGACTATTCTATTTGTTTTACCGGCATCTACTGTTAAGGTACCACCTGTGTGATCAGTTAAACAGAGACGCTGCAGGTGTGGTTTTATGTAACAGCTGAGACCCTGTGAGGGGCATCCTCTGTCTACTTTATTTGCTGGACTGTGATTTCTGTAGAAGTTTCTGATGTTTATGTTCTCTGTGCTACGTATTATGCTAAGAACAATATGTCATTCTCTTAGAAGGTGAGCAGGAGGATCATGGCGATTATGGATTTTAGCGCTTCTATGCCTACGGGTCTGCATTCTACGCCTTACATTCTCAAACAGGCAATTAAACACACACTGTTATCAGAGGATTGTAGCGGCACCACCGTTTAGGATAGGGAAAGTTAGTTTTGTGCGATATTTGGAGCCCGAGTTATAGTCAGGTGTGGGCCAGATTGCAGTAAGTTATGCATACCAGCAGTTGCGAAGGCAAATAGAGGACACATGGACGTAGAACTACCGGAGAGGGCGCACACAGCAGTTTCCATGGTTAACCTAAGTGTTATGATACACGTCGCAAAGCGGCATGCTCGACAAATCAGAGGCGCACAGCCGAGTATAAATAGATGCCGTTCTCTAATGAGATTCATTGAAGTGTGACAGCTCTCCTGGACGGCGGGGTTTGCCACACCGCCAGGCTACACGCAGCAACAGATGAGGCTCCAGCATCCCAGTCCACGGTGGGTCGTAGGTTCGACCCTCTGAGGCCAACGTGGGGTCCACAGCCAGCCAAGGCGGGCCACTCTTTGACTCGCTACCGTGGGCAGTCGTCTCAACTCCCGACACATGCCAGAGACTTCCAAGGTGAGGGCTGCAGATTCGGACGTCGGATTGCAGGTGGTCGTTGCCGCCGCGTTCTCAGCTACGCCAGTGAGGAAGAAGCAGCAGCAGGGCTGGCCTATGGCTCCTGGCAGAGCAGCGCAGAGACAACGGGGATGGTGGCCGCCGAGTCGGCTGCAGGCGCAGCCATCCTGACATCATTGGAACTCAGCGGGCCGGCCAAGGCCGGCATGACACAGCATGGCGTTGCACAGGCCACTGGGATCCTTCCTCAGCATTACAGGGCCCTGTGATGCAGACCGAGGTGAACGGAACATTGTAGTGGAAGCAAATAAATCATTTGGAAAGTTCTTGCCTAGTTTTAATACGGCAACTCCTGGCACTCACCCACTGCACTTGGTGTCATCCTGCTGTTTGGTCAACCTGATACAGTCAGTGGCAGAAGTCGCCACAACATTTGGTGTCAGAATAGCGGACGTCGTCTGTCCAGTATGATGTTCGAGCGCACTGCTTGCAGTAGAGTCACAAGATGTGGTGAGTGCTATCAAAATTGTTCTTTTGAGTGTTAGACTTTTCTTTCTTTTTTGTTTGTATTTTGAGTACGAAGTGTCAAAAGCACCTTGTTGATGTTTTGCGTGGGCATAGTATTTTTTGTTGTCAGAGTGTATTTGGGGCAGTAAGACTTTTTCTCGTGGCATTTGATTACTTTTGTATTGGTTTATGATGATACTGAGTATGACGATACGGAGCTGTAGGAAGTAGGATTGTACTTGTACTTAATCCTGAAACAAAACGACTAACTGAGAACGAAAGCAACACAATGGCAGAATCAAGGACGCAAGATGTGTCGGAACCAGAAGCTGTGCCGATTTTGATGAAAAGGATAGCATAATTGCCAGCGGACAATATGCAGATGAGAAACAAATTAACATCTAGAAGTGAGTGGGAAACCGCATTTGATCAGTTGTTGTTGCCTATGGTGTAGGAGATTGATCCAGCTGCCACGAGTCTGATTATTCCGTTTCCTGGCAAGGCATCTGAGGATGTGCGTTCGTTTGTGGAGGACTAGGAGACTTCAGCGGTGATGAATGGTTGGTCTGATGAGCAGTTGTTACACATAGCGAAGATTAGATTAACGGGTGAAGGGAAAACATATGTAAGGTGTTCTGAGGCCTTAAGGAAGGCAGGACAGTTTAAGCAGTTAAAGGAAGGGCTTCTACAAAGGTACAAGAAACAGAATAGCGCTCGGTACTTTAGGGAGAGGTTAAGTACAATTGTGGGGCGGCGAATAATTTGCTAAAAGAAAAATCTAATTGCTGTATAAATGCTTGCATGTTGAATCAGTTTCTGGCTTTTAGAATGTTGTTAATGCTGTCTTTCGCCGTTCTCAACACTGGCTCTCTATTTACTTTTTAGCACCCAGAAAGTGATTTAACAAAACGTGAAGCCAGTACTTAGAGATCCTAGTGCCCACTTCATCTGAGAATACCATTATAGCTGCAGCTTATAGCTCTGCGGAATTAGGAGATTGTCTGGGATTTCTAATCAAAAACGGTTTTCCAAAATAGTTGAGTATATTCTTAAATTCACTGATAAAAAACACAAGTATCGCTACAACCTAACTAACAGAGCAGTTCAGAGTCTAATGCGCTGATGCAACTATAAATGTCCGAATTAAATGTTGAAATGAATGCTCGCCATAATTTGATGAAAATATTTCATCAAACGCCACGCTAAATATTTGGTAGAGTGTCTGTCCCGCGACGGCACGTGAAAATACGACAATACGCAAACTGAAGCTAGATGATGAAAATCATCCCAGAATTAACACTTCACTTGAAATGTTTTCATGGTTCCGCGTATCTCTAGTAACTTATACGGCACCCGAGGCTGTTTGTAGCAGTGATACCGATGCGACGCGACTCAGGACACAGATGGCATGTCATTCAGCGTCTGGAGAGAACTGGGGCCTTCCTTCCTCGCGCAGCGTTCTTATATATAAAGCCGCGGTGCGGACGGCTAAGGGAACGCCTGATCAAATCGGCTCTCCCGACTAGCCGCTGGGCTAGTAACGCACCACTTCAAGTTACATAATAAATTATAGCTTCTTTTGCTGATGGCCGATGAAGCTCTTAATTTAAATGTGCATTCAGCACGCAGGTAAGTATTGATAATAAAATTTTGACGTGGCTAAGTTAAATACTTTGGGCGAGAGAATTAATTAAATTACACTGCACGCAGTAGATGAGCTCTGAACTGGCCCTTTTGAGATTCGCTATCGCTATAATTTTATAGGTATTCAAAAGAAACTTTTCACATCTTCATAGTCATAGCGGACCTCCAACCCATTTAAATCTAAACATCCTAGCCTTATTTATTAGCCTACTTAATCTATCTTGCTTCCTTCAGTTTTGAGATGAAAACCAGAAAATCATGAATTTCCACTAAAATCTTAATTTGTGAAATCCAAAGTACTGTTTTTATTAAATCATTATGAAAGATGAATCTAAATATAAATTTTGAAGTCTCTAGCTCTTTTCTGTTGCGCCAATGATTTTTTCAGAAAAATGTCCAAATTTCGAAAATGGCTGAAGTTATCGAACTGATATTTAACACACATTAATTTAGTATTATTCCTGACATGCTAGAAAAGTTTTAGGTCATTTGCTTGATTTTTAAGGTATTGCGCAACATTTATGACGTCAGAGCTAGTTACAGCAGACTGGCTGGCACACAATGGAAACTGATGTGAATTTACTACAGCGTGAGTAGGCTGCTTCCCTACATCACCCTCTACTTAAATTTTTTTTATGAATGTTAATGAATGAAAAAAAAATTTAATTACAAAAAGGGAAGCAAGAGTACAGTTTAACTCCCTATGAAAAATCAAAATTGAAATATAAACCTGTAGAAACCTTAAAGAAAACTGACTACCTACATTAATTATTTAAATTGTAGGCATGTTCACTGCCTTTTAAACAATGTCATTACTCAAAATTTTAAGCAAAGTCAATGAAATATTTTGGCATACATATTGCCTTAGACAAACAAACACATACAAATTGAATAATTATGAAAATCTTAGATCCATTAAATACATTTTTATATACACAAATTCAAAGAAAATAACATGATACATAAACAGATGATTATCTCTTAGCAGTCTTTTCTAAACATGAAAGAAAAGTTCACAAATAATTTTTACACACGTGGTTGTAGCCGCTTTGGCTGGCGTCCTACACTTCCATTCACAAGGGTAGAGGAGGGGAAGTTGCTATGGTGTGCGTCCTTCACGTTCTCTCTAAATTACATGGGGGAAAGGGGAGGGGTCACTGTGAGTTGTGTCCAAGTCACTCCACGCTTTTACGCAGCTACCAGGCTGCCATTATCTGGTTTGTCCTGTAGAACAAACAAAAAGAGTGCCTCAGACTCTGTTCACTTAATATCTATGGGTGGGTCACAATGAAATGGGGATATATACATTTTCTCTTCCAATATGTTACTGGAACAAAGTTAACAGAACTTTTTCAGTATTACTCTCGTGGTTACTTAACTGTCATAAAATCGTTAAACAAATGGCTCAAAACGCCTTTAGTCATGTATTAGAGAAAATTTATGCTCCTAAGGCATACAATCATAAATCATATTTAATCTGAATTTATTATTTCTGGGCCGGAACACTGAACCAATGCTCGGTACATTCCTGATACATTTGTATTTTAAGCACTTAACTAACTCATCTTTGATTACCTTATTCTTAGAGATAGTATGAGTATGATTAGTGGTTGTTTTCTCAGCTTCTTTGTGCATGTGAGTAACTTTTGGTAATAGTACAGTTGTGAGTGTTCAAAACACACTACGTTTAGTTGACTACTAAATCCACTTATTGGTCCTCTACTGTTGTCAGTTCCACATCTGCAATTAGGTACTTACTTACTTTGAAGTGTATTTATGCTGAGCTAAAATAATGTTTCACGTCTGTCAGTATGTTATTTATTTATTTTGCTAGTGTATGTACTTATTTAACACTCACTCTGTTAATATTTAAAGCATAGGATAGCACATTTATTTCATATTCATAGTGTATTGCAGCTGATTAGTTTGGTCACGTGGCAATCCATTTCCACCCGATCGGACGCTGAAACCTCAGGTAGTCTCTCTCAGACCTACCACTAAAGTGCATCAAGTAATTATGGATGAACGTAATGCTAAATTCCTTAAACCTATAGGACACCATGAGCTGCTCTGTCTCATCTAACGTAAGGGTACCTATGGTCGCATTCACGCCTCCAACTCATAACCTCAATACGTGTAGGTGTATCCTGTCACACACTACACTTAAATAATGGCCAGCTCCAACCTAATAAATACTTCAGGGACGTGTCCTTCACGTCTCAACCACAAACACTGCTCAATTCTATTACACTGCCTTTCCTTGCTACACCAGGTGAGTTTAATCTTACAACTTATCTGCATATTTTTCATAACACTAAGCACTCTCTCTTACTATTTCTTAGTTAGCTCTAATGCATACACTAGGTTTCACTACCACTTCAGATCCTGCTTGTACATGAATTCATATATCTTTTTAAATTACTGTTGGTGGACCATTTCCAATAAAACAACACTTTGTAGTTACTATATTACCTGGATTCTGTACATACTTGTTACTCAAATACATTTTATATCTTAATTACGTCATACTTCTCTATTGTTTGTCACTACTGGGTTTGTCACATTAGGTATTTTTTTTGTCACTAATCGGTAGATAGAATGGTTACATAACTCATGGCTTGATAGCCATGACCGAAAATTTTCATGTCTGGAAAGAAGAGGTCGAAATTTTTGTGGATAGGAAAGATGAAGAATGAGTGAGACCTGAAATGGAAAGAAGATCTCACACAGCTGGGACTGCACAGCTGCCACACTGTGTAGAGGTTACAGAACAACCTCCTCCCTACAGCATTCATTGCCTACCTATGAATTTCTTTAGGTCGATCACGTTCCTGAGACCTAATAGCTTCTTACTTTTAGGGTACTCTAGCCTATATGCATTGGCATGTGGTTTTCCTATGATCCTGAAAGGTCCTTGGTATACGAACATGAATTTCTTTGTTTCTGCATTTACTTTCTTTGATTTTTCTTTGGTTTTGACAAGGACTAATTGACCTATTTCAAAGCTAGTAGGCACAGCTTTTGCGTCATGACGCTTCTTCCTTTTCAACGCTCTTTTTCTCATATTAGCCCTAGCCTATAGTTTCTTCTCGTCTGTGGATATTTGCGTTAGAATAGGGAATTCTACCATATCTGCAATTACATTGTGCGGTTCTTGGCCAAACATCAATTCGCAAGGTGCAAAACCAGTTGCATCATGTCTTAAGTTGTTGATTACATTCTCAAAATACTTAATGTGCTCTGCCCAACTTGAGTGTTTCCGAGCACAATAAGTTCTGCAAAGCCTATTCAATTTTCTCATAATACGTTCACTCATATTTCCTTGAGGGAAATACGCAGATATTTTCAGATGTTTCACGCCGGCCTTATCTAGACATTCCTTAAATCTATCAGAAGTAAATTGAGGCCCATTGTCTGACAGCAAATTCTTCGGAACGCCAACGTTCACGAAGAAATCTTTTTCCAACTTTTCAACCAACGTTTTTGCATTTGCTCTTTTAATTGGGTATAGCTTAACATATTTACTGAATCCATCCACAACCACAAAAACATGGGTACAACCACCTCTCGAAACAGGAAGAGGGCCAAACAAATCACAAGCCAGTAATTCTAGGGTTTCAGTTGGCTCTACTGAATGCATATCTCCTTGTATTCTGGTATTAGCAGCACGGACTTTCTGGCACACTACACAAGAAGCTAGACGCTTGGCCACACGGCGGTACATGTTGTCAAACACAACCTTCTCTTTTAATTTTGCAATGCACTTCTTTGCACCGTAGTGCCCATACCTCAGGTGTACATAGTCGATTAGTAAGTCTACATGTTGTGAGGGAAAGCACAGCTTCCATTCAGAAACACCTACCTTTTTCCTTCTAAACAGAATACCTTTATGCAGACAATAGTATTGCGAAACCTTAGGATAGTTGGCATTTCCTAAATAGCTCTTCACTAATTTCAGTTGGTCATCTGCATTCTGCTCACGTCTCAAGTTCTTAATCACTCTCTTTAATGCACTTTCTTCCTTTACTTCGTGCAACGCAAACATTCGTACTTCACTCAGGTCTGTTGCTGTAATTCCCGCGTCATCACAGAGCTCCGCACTTCTAGATAACCCATCAGCTACCAGATTGTCTTTCCCTTGAATATATCTAACCTCAAGGTCAAACTGCTGGAGATACGATGACCATCTTACCAAACGAGCACTCCTCAATTTACAGGTCTTTAAAAAGGTCAATGCCTTATGGTCACTGTAAACTATTATCTTGTGACCTAATAGATACTGCTCAAACTTCTGTACCCCAAATACAATTGCCAACGCTTCTAGTTCTGAGATGCCATAATTTCTCTCTGCTGCCTGTAAAGACCGACTTGCGAAAGCTATAGTCTTGTGCACTTCTTGTTCGTTCTCTATTTCTACTTGGAATATCTCCACAGCTATACCATAGCCACTAGCATCAACAGACATACAGAATGGTTTTTCAAAGTCAGGATGATGCAAAATTGGACTATTAATTAAAGATTGTTTAAGCACCTCAAACGCCTGTTGACATTCTGCTGTCCAAACCCAAGGGGTATTCTTTTTCAGCAGTAAGTGAAGACAGGGAGCATTAAAAGCCTGATCACTAACAAAACGCCTATAGAAGCCGAACAGACCGAACATTGATCTCAACTGCTTCTTGTTTCTGGGAGCCTCAAATTTTTCAATGACTGCTAGCTTCCCTGGGTCAGGCAGAATACCTTTTCCACTTATCCTATATCCCAAGAAACCTATTTCCTCTTTAACGCACTCGGTTTTTTCAATCTTTAGTTTCATACCACCTCTCTCAATAGCCTCTAACACTTCCTCTAATAAAGCTATGTGTTCCTCCCAGGTAGGAGTTGTTATTAACAGATCATCTACGTAGACTGTTATTTTACTACTTAAAGCTGATCCTAAAACATGGCACATCACACGTACGAAGGCACAAACAGAGATATTAAGTCCGAAAGGTACCACACGGTATTGGTAACAAACTCCTTCGTACAAGAAAGCTGTGTACTTCCTTGAACTTTCCGCCAGTGGCAAATTCCAATATCCACACGTGATGTCCATAGAAGTTAAGAATTTTACTCCCCGGAACTTTTGCAATAACTCGTCCATGTTCTGCGGTCTATCACTTTCCCTAACCACTATTTCATTCAACCAACGAGCGTCCAAGACCAATCTGACACTCCCGTCTCTTTTTGGTACAACAACAAGAGGATTATTGTACTCACTGACCGCTTTTTCAATCACACCCCACTCCAGCATTCTCTGTATCTCCTTTCGAACCGCCTCCTTCCTAGCTACATGTATTTGGTATGGCTTCCTGAAAAACACTTGGCCGGGTTTCACCTGTAATTGACATTCATAACCTTTGACTATGCCAGGTCGATCTCAAAATACCTTATGATGCCTTTTTAGAACCTGTCTCAGTTCTTCCTTCTGATTGGCTGAAATCTTATCGATTTCCTGCAATTTAGCTTCTATTTTGTCCACAATAATTGCTTCTTCTTCTTCTTCTTCTGTGTTTAGCTTACTTGTACTAAGATTAACACCTTCGTCCCAATACCTCCTATTTTTCAGAACTCGTATAGGCAGCTCCCAAGTTTCATCATCAGTTATTACATGTTTATCACTAAAAGGTACTATAATTACTCCAGTTATTGGCAAGACCATTTTTAACTGGCTTCTTTCAAAGTCAACAACACTCTGATATTTTGACAAGAAATCTATGCCAATTAAGACCTCAATACTGAGATTGTTTACAATTAAACATGGATGATCAATTAAATTATCATTAATGTTAAAGGGTAGTAAAGCTTCTTGCTTTACCGTTTTTGAAACCTTGCCAGTAGCACCAATTATTCTTAGTCCTGATACCCTCATTACTGTAAGCTTGTCTTTACCAGGTAATGCATCAAAGAAGGACTGAGATATTGCACTCACCTCACTTCCACTGTCTAAGAGACAACGTACATTGGTACCCAACATATTCACTATTATTATAGGGTGGCTTATTCTAGGTTGTACAGGTGGTTTCTCAAATTCATCTAGTAGTTCCTTTTGGATTTGTCTCCAACTAAAGTGATAAACATCTGTCTTCATTACATTTAGGTCACAGTGTGTAGGGGTTTCCTGAATTACATTTTCAGCTGCCTTTTCCAGTCGGTCTATTAATTTTAAATCGAAACACCGCACGACTTCATTACACTTAGTTTGCTGAACATGACCCAAATTACTGTAGTCTGAGCGATTCTGCGTCTCCAGACCGGGCATAATACTAGTTACAGCTAAACCACTTTCACCATTATCGTCGGTTTCCTTCTCAAGTGACAACTGGTCACAGCTACTGGGTTCATCGACCCTCAACAGCCTACCCTCTACATTCTCACTTACCTCCTGTCCTAAATCTATTAGTACATTATCAACATCCTGCACAGGCACTTTAGATAAGAGCACATCATCTTCATCGTAAATATAAGCATGAATTTCTTCTGCTTCTTGACCTGTCAATTCAGTATTTTGTAGCTCGTCCCTATCGTTACACTGCTGCGCCTTCTCTTTCTCTTCCCACTTAGAAAGCGTCTCTAATACGGTATCTATCAAATACTGCGAGTGATCTAATATTTCTGTTGTATCCTTGGATGCTACCAACACTTCATCCATCTGTTCAGTTTGAGTATTCTGATCTGTCTTACCGATTCCCGTAACTACTGGCTTAGGAAAAGTAACCGCCTGGTGAGCGCCAGTGTTCTCATAGACGGGAACTAGTTTTCCTGCCTCGGCCTACTACTATTTTCTTTATTTTCATTATAGTTGACTGGCACAGCATTACTCTCCGTACTGTTGTTTACATGCACATTTCTGTTTGGAACAAAATTATTATCCCTTGGACGCCATTGTTGGTTCTGATAATTATTTCCCCAATTCCTACCTCTCTTAGGATGGCGAACACCTACTGTTCTGATGTTTACATTGCCATTTTGCTCGTTCCTAATATTACTATTATTGTTATTGGCATTTCTGTTATTACGTGCTTGCTCGTCATTGGCAGCAACACGTTCTACACGTTCCAAATACTCAATGAAACGATCCAGATTGTCTCTAGGGGCAGATATAATTCTAGTTTGCCAGTACCATGGCAGTTTGGCTTCTAGACCCAGTATTATCATTTCAGGTTTCAGCTTTTCGTCCGAATGTGATAAACGTGAAATCCATGACCTAGAAAACTCTTTAATAGATTCCTTGCCTGCATTGAAGCGTTTTCCACTCCAAAATTCTCTCAACACTTCATTTTGCTTATTACTAGACCAATACTCATTAATAAAAGCTGTTTTAAATTCCGCTAATGTTTTACACTTTAACATAACATCAGCTGACCAACGCATGGCGTCACCTGCTAAATGGCTTCTAATAAATGAGATTTTCTCTCGTTCAGACCAAGTTGGTGGAATCACATCTTCAAAATCGTTCCAGAAATCTAGCGGGTGGATATTTTTATCTGGATCGAACCGCAAGAACTGCCGACACCCGATAAAAGCGGCATTTGCAGCTACAACTTGCTGTATACTACCATTACCAGAAGTTACTGAAGTTACTTTACTCTCAATGTTAGCAATGTTAGTACTTATATTTTCTACTTTCATTTCAACATTATCTACTCTTTGTACAATATGAGTAGTATCAGTTTTGATTGCATCTATGTCTGCTTGACATATGTTTACTTTTATGTTAACATCTTTAAACCTATCTGAGCACAGTTCAGATTCCGCGTCGATCTTTTCTGTTAACTTGTGCTCCAGCTTCGCATCTTCCATTTGGAAGTCTTTGCGAACCTCAGAAACTTCAGATTTTACTGTATTATACATTTCAGAAAACTGTTGAGCAACCTTTTTCTTAATATCCTCATGATTGTAATCAATTTTACAATTCAAACTGTCTAGATCCTCTTTCAACTTATTGCAACCTGCCTTGAAGGTATCGTCCATTACCTCCAATCGTTTATTAAAATTAGTTTGGCTGGCCATAATCTCATACTTTAATTCAGCATTACTGCTTTTGACTTGTTCACTTATTTCAGACTTTAATTCAGCATTCATTCTAGCATTACTGGCTGACATTTCAGCATTATTGGATTCTAATTTATTGTCCATTGCCTCAAACCGCATATTAAAATTTCTTTGACTGGCAGCTATTGCTTGTAATATAACATTTAGATCAACAGCCCCAGCATCTTTGGGTTGCTCACTAGCTGGCTTTTTATCACACTCAGGTGACAAAAAACTAGCTCCAATACCAGAATCATCAAAATTACATGAAACTTCTGATTGATTAGTCATATCTAACTTCTCCTTCTTAAACTCTACCATCTCTGATGACTGTTTCATTTTTAATTCATCAGAGAAACTATCATCCAATAAATTTACAATTTCTACTTTCCGCTTTACTACAGGAGTCTCTATTATTGAATCATTGCCCCTTCGCACACTATTGTCAGGAGACAATACTTCATATTTCACTTTAACATTACTACTTTCATGCATATTTACACTTGAACCATTGTCTGGATTTACAGTTCCCTCAACAGACATAGGTTCTGATATAAGTTTAACCTCAGTTTCTTTTGGCGGTTCCATCGCCGACAGTCTTTTAGTACAGGTCAGTAAAATTTTTAACAGCTTTTCACTTAACGTAGTTCCTTCTGCACAACGTATGGCGTTGCCGGCGCGGCGTACCAGGATTCCTGATGCGACGTGGCACGTTGAACTGCCGACAGCTCTCTGACGGCTGTTGTGTGTTTGCATGGCCCGCAATTGCAGGCGCTGCGCCGGCTGCTCCAGCGGACGACTGCGGTGAGGCGAAACTGGCTTCTCACGATGCTGGCAGCACCACTAGACTCAGTGCCAGCTCCGTCAATCCAGATGTGTTGTTAATCCAATTGCGTCGTCCACATGCACACGTAACACTTTCACTGTTCTATTACTCAGTTGCGTGTCGCATTTCACTCGCGCATCCGAATAGTTAAAAATCACTTTCACTTAGTTGAATTCCCGGCCGATGCACCATATGTGGGGCGGCGAATAATTTGCTAAAAAAAAATCTAATTGCTGTATAAATGCTTGCATGTTGAATCAGTTTCTGGCTTTTAGAATGTTGTTAATGCTGTCTTTCGCTGTTCTCAACACTGGCTCTCTATTTACTTTTTAGCACCCAGAAAGTGATTTAACAAAACGCGAAGCCAGTACTTAGAGATCCTAGTGCCCACTTCATCTGAGAATACCATTATAGCTGCAGCTTATAGCTCTGCGGAATTAGGAGATTGTCTGGGATTTCTAATCAAAAACGGTTTTCCAAAATAGTTGAGTATATTCTTAAATTCACTGATAAAAAACACAAGTATCCCTACAACCTAACTAACAGAGCAGTTCAGAGTCTAATGCGCTGATGCAACTATAAATGTCCGAATTAAATGTTGAAATGAATGCTCGTCATAATTTGATAAAAAATATTTCATCAAACGCCACGCTAAATATTTGGTAGAATGTCTGTCCCGCGACGGCACGTGAAAATACGACAATACGCAAACTGAAGCTAGATAATGAAAATCATCCCAGAATTAACACTTCACTTGAAATGTTTTCATGGTTCCGCGTATCTCTAGTAACTTAATACGGCACCCGAGGCTGTTTGTAGCAGTGATACCGATGCGACGCGACTCCCGACACAGATGGCATGTCATTCAGCGTCTGGAGAGAACTGGGGCCTTCCTTCCTTGTGCGGCGTTCTTATATATAAAGCCGCGGTGCGGACGGCTAAGGGAACGCCTGATCAAATCGGCTCTCCCGACTAGCCGCTGGGCTAGTAACGCACCACTTCAAGTTACATAATAAATTATAGCTTCTTTTGCTGATGGCCGATGAAGCTCTTAATTTAAATGTGCATTCAGCACGCAGGTAAGTATTGATAATAAAATTTTGACGTGGCTAAGTTAAATACTTTGGGCGAGAGAATTAATTAAATTACACTGCACGCAGTAGATGAGCTCTGAACTGGCCCTTTTGAGATCCGCTATCGCTATAATTTTATAGGTATTCAAAAGAAACTTTTCACATCTTCATAGTCATAGTGGACCTCCAACCTATTTAAATTTAAACATCCTAGCCTTATTTATTAGCCTACTTAATCTATCTTGCTTCCTTCAGTTTTGAGATGAAAACCAGAAAATCATGAATTTCCACTAAAATCTTAATTTGTGAAATCCAAAGTACTGTTTTTATTAAATCATTATGAAAGATGAATCTAAATATAAATTTTGAAGTCTCTAGCTCTTTTCTGTTGCGCCAATGATTTTTTCAGAAAAACGTCCAAATTTCGAAAATGGCTGAAGTTATCGAACTGATATTTAATACACATTAATTTAGTATTATTCCTGACATGCTAGAAAAGTTTTAGGTCATTTGCTTGATTTTTAAGGTATTGTGCAACATTTATGACGTCAGAGCTAGTTACAGCAGACTGGCTGGCACACAATGGAAACTGATGTGAATTTACTACAGCGTGAGTAGGCTGCATCCCTACACAATGACAAAGAGACAGGGGGAGACGGTGGAGAAATTTGCGGACAGGAAAAGGTAAATTAATGGGTATACTTACGAGATGGGTCAGAGGGACGAAGCGAATAATGTTCTGTTGCAGGAGGCCGAGAAAAGGGCACTTGATGTATTTTTGAGAGGGTTACCGGTGTATATGTCACGGAAGTGCGTGAAGGGAATCCGGAAGATTTGTATTCGGCCATTCAACTGGCAATTCAACGTGAGGAAATAGACATGGCAACAGGGGTACGCGAGAGGCAAACAGTATTTATGGCGGGTTTGAAATGTTTTAAGTGTGGCCATATGGTACATGTGCAGAGGCAATGTACCCAGTCACCACCTATGGGAGTTCCCATTTAATTTCAATGCTGCGAATACATATGCAGAGGTGAAATGTTCAGTGGTAGGATCCGTAGGAACCAAAAAGCTAAAGATTTTTTTGGACACTGGGACGTAGGTGTCAGTGGTAACTATGAATATAATTCTCGCATCAACGTCATGCCAAAATTGACCTTGGACAACGAACTGTAGAACTTGGTGGAATGTTATTTCCGCTAGTGGAAACTGTTGTCAATGCAGAGCTGTTGGGAGGGGTGTTCAACGTAATGAACAAACCAATTGAACCGCATACATTAGCATTAAGGCTTAATTCGCATAAGTGTCTGTCTAGTGGCACCGGGAAGTCGCTTTGGGTAAGTGTGGAGTCGAATCTACCTGTGGGTATAGTATGTGTTATTGAACCATTGGAGGATAATGAAGATTTGGGTTCACTGGGTTGTTTTGTGAAACGCAGTGTTGTACGCGTACAGGAGGGGAACGACGAGCGAGTAGTTCCCGTGAATGTGGATAATTTTAGCGCTGTAGACGCGAATTTGAGGAAAGGGGATTTAGTAGCAAATTTGGATGTGCCAGATGACGAAGACTGTTCTTCGAGAGGTAGGCGAAGCGATCAACCACTAACTGCCGATAGAACTGCATTGTGTGACGAAATTAAGCATTTGAAAGGAGGGGAATGGGTGCATATGGAAGAATTATTGTGGAAATTTAAGGATTTGTTTTTTTCCACAAGGGCTGTTACCAGCGACTCCATTAGCTCAATATAGGATATCAACAGGGAATCAAAACCATACATCATACTGAGGTATTTACAGCCGATTGTGGAGGATTTTATTGATCAGCAGCTTGCGGACGGTATTACAGAGCATAGTAATAGTTTCTGGGGAGCGGGCATTGTCGTTGTGCCTAAAAAATCTACGGATGGAATTAAGAAATACAGGTTCTGTTGTGACTAACGTACGCATACACCATTCCAAACATATCGGATCATTTAGGACAGTGCCAGCTCTTTTCTAACATGGATTTGACAAGTGGTTATCATCAGTTAGAAGTGGGTCCAGAGAATTCTCCAAAAACTGATTTCTCTACACCTGGAGACCATTACCAGTACATTAGAATGCCATTCGGTCGAGAAACGCTCCTGCAACATTTCAGATGTTGCTAGACAGTGTCTTGAAGGGTTTGAAACCACGGCAGTGTCTTGTCTATTTGGATGACATTATAGCGTTTTCAAGTAGTATGGAGCAACATAGACAGCGCTTAAGGGAAGTCTTTATGAGGTTAAGAGCAGCTCGTTTGACGTTGAGCCTGTAGAAGCGTCATTTCGCATTAGAAGAAGTAAAATATTTGGGTCATATTATCAGTAAGGACGGAGTGCGAACACATCCGAGGTTGGTACAGGCTGTAAGGGATTTTCGGGAAATGTAGTCATTCACCGGAATTTGCAATTTCTATCGAATGTTAGTGAAGGGCGCAGCCGTTGACGCGATAGTTACGGAAGTGTGTTAAATTAGAGTGGGCAGAAGAGTGTCAAAGAGCGTTTGAAAAAGTGAAAGAAATGTTAGATTTTGAAAAGGAGTTTATACTAGCATTCGATGCATCGAATCAAGCATTCGGGTGTGTTCCTAGTCAGGAAATTGATGTGGAAGAACATCCTGTAGCCTTGCGTCTAGGCAGTTGAATGCAGCAGAGAGAAATTACTCAACAACAGAGAGGGAGACGCTTAGCGTAATCTATGGAATCACACATTTTAAATGTTATTTATGTGGGTGAAGATTTCGGGTAGTGACAGATCATGCTGCGTTGAAGTGGTTGTTGGGGTTGAAGGATCCGTCTACTAGACTCGCTCGATGGGCTGTGAGGCTCAGTGAATTCGACTACGAGGTGGTGCACAAGCCTGGGAGGAAGCACGGCAATGCGGATGCACTGAGTAGGAAGGTGGCAAAAGTAGAAGTCGTAGGTTATGACCCAGCAGAATGGCAAAAATTACAGAATGCGGACAGCGATTGTAAATTGTATCGGACACAGCCACAGTTTAATACGTACGACGCTCTTCTGTGCAGGGAAACGAAGTTAGGGCCAAGGGTAGTGGTGCCAGTGAAGTTGAGGGATGAGGTTTTAAAGGAAGCACATGATCACGTGTTGTCCGGTCATGGAGAGTGTAGAGCGACGAATAGGAGAGTGGCAGAGAGGTATTGGTGGAGAGGTAGAAAAGTAGATGTGGATCAGTATGTCTGGAACTGTATACCATGTGCGCAGGGAGCAGATTTGAGTCGGAAACAGATACAGTTACAACGATTACCGGAAGCAACATGTCCATTCTTATTCCTGGAGATTGATGTCTTAAGACCTTTTAGGCGAACACCATCGGGGAACGGATTCGTTCTGACGATAATAGACCATTTTTCAAGGTATGTGGAGATGGTGGCTATGCCAAATCAACAGGCAGCAATATGGTAGCGCAAGCGTTAGGAAACAACTGGATTTTGAAGTTTGGTGTGCCGGAGACAGTAATTACTGACCAAGGGACCAACTTCATGTCGGATTTAACGAACGTAAAGAAGTTGAGCACGAGCGCGTTGCATCCACAGGCCAACGGAAGGACAGAACGGGTACACAGAACAATCGGGAAGACGCTGAGTTTTTATGTGGATTCCCATCACCATCAGTGAGACGAGTATTTGAAGCATAATTTATGCGCATACAATGCAAAAGTCCATACAAATACCGGTTTGTCTCCGTATGATGTAGTGTACAGGCGAAAAATGCCGCCACCGTTTGATTTAGTGAAGCTACAGAAAGGAAGGACTGGTGAATCTGTACGTCAATTCGCAAGGACAATTCGGGATGTTAGGAAATGGGTACAAAAGGCGAATACAAAGGCTTTGTAAAGGCAGAAAGACGCATGAAAGCGGAAAGGAAGATTACCGCTGTATAAAGTCGGGCAATGGGTGGTGCTGTCCAGCCCCTATACGCAAAAAGGGAAAACGAGGAAGTTCCTCACGAGGTATCAAGGGCCATACCAAGTTGTTGAAACCACATCTCCCGTTAATGTTAAGCTTCAGCTGCCAACCAGAACAACGACAGTACACGTTGGGCGGTTACGGCCTTTTAAGGGCTGCCCGGATGTGGTTCCAGGCGTGTCACAGAAAGGAAAGAGGAAGAAAAACATAGTGAAGAGAGGTGCTAAGCACGGAGAAAACCAAGAAGATAGAGTACAGCATGAAGTACCGTATGTTTTGCGATCTAGAAGGCAGTAGAGTGTTTGTGGTTTTTCTTGTTTTCTTGTCATGTATCATTGGGTTTGCATAGAGTAATTAGACATTGTATTTTATGTGTGTTTTCGAGTATTGTAAGCCTGCTGCGGACAGCAGTCTTTCTGAAGACGGAGGAAGGGTGATGGTGATCCCTGTCCTCAGGTCACTGAAAGGGGAAGTGTAGCGTCTGACGTATGTGGAGTGTTGTTGGAGGAGACATCGAACGCAGTTCTGGAGAAATAAGTGCGTCGGAGTAAATTTTGCGGCGAAGCCGTAATAAATATGTGTTGAACGATGTCAGAATCGTACGATTTCTTGTTTAAATTTTTAGTTATCGACAGTGCTGGGTCAGGAATGTCGTGTTTATTGCACCAGTTCATATAATGCAAATTAAAGGATAAAAGTAGTCACACAATCGGTGTTGAGTTAGGATCAAAAATAGTGAATGTTGGATGGAAATCTGTGAAGCTACAAATATGGGACACATGCACGGTGCAGTTATTTTTAGCTAGGGGGATAGGAATAGACTGTCCAAGGGACATCGTGGAACCAAGATTGTGCTTGCAACTGGTCGGGATGCATTGGATCTTCTCCACCTCAGTTTCACTATTTGGTAGTAGTAGCAAGTTATTTTGAGTGGGAGTATTTGTAAATGCGAAAGGTATAGAGCTCGAGGGGAGCAGAATTTAGTGTAACATAGTAGGACCAACCTTCCGTCTGCCAGCGTCAGTTTCAGGAGTCACGCAATTTAATGTTACGCAGCCACAGCTGTACTGGCCAGAAACCACATTAGAGTTTTTGCCAAGGCGGAATCTGACCTTGTTAATTCTGGAGCCAGGTCTGTTGAGAGCCGTAAACCAGTTCATTTAAGAGCAAGAGGGACCCATATCAGCCGAACAGATTGTTCAACATGTCGTTCAGTATAGGGAAAGGCAACAGCAAATAATGAGCACCTCTGTGCCAAGTGTCATCTCAGCCTTAACTTAGTTATGTGTTGTTTTCTTTCTGATCAGGCGGAGAGCCGATTCCCAGAGGGATCCAGGGGTAGTCCAAGTCCCAGTAGATTGGATACCGAGGGTGTAGGTAAGTGGTGGAACGAGTGTTCAGTGGAGTGGTCATCCATGTCATGTACTTAGGTGCACTGGGCCTTGTCTAAGTTTTCTAATAGTAAGTAAGTGTATGTGCCAATCCAAACAAGTTTAAGAGTTAGTTAAAGGATGACCGGGGGACCGGGTCTTTCCAGAGAGGGGAATAATGTAGTGGCACACCCGTTTAGGATAGGGAAAGTTAGTTTTGTGCGATATTCGGTGCACGAGCTACAGCCAGGTGTGGGACGGATTGCAGTAAGTTACGCACACCAGCAGTTGCCAAGGCAAATAGAGGCCACAGGGTCGTAGAACTGCCAGAGAGGACGCACACAGCAGTTTCCATGTCGCAAGTCACAGGCAGAAGAGGGCCACTGTCCAACCTAAGTGTTATGCACATGTGACGCAAAGCGACATGCTTGACAAAACAGAGGCGCACAGCCAAGTATAAATAGATGCCGTTTTATAACGAGATTCATCGAAGTGTGACAGCTCTCCTGGACGGCGCTGCGTGTCACACTGCCAAGCTACACACAGCAGCAGATGGGGCACCAGCATCCCAGTCCATGGCGGGTCGTTGGTTCGACCCTCTGAGGCGAACACGGGGTTCGCAGTCAGCCAGGGTGGGCCACTCTTTGGCTTGCTACCGTGGGCAGTCACCTCAGCTCCCGACACATGCCGGAGACTTCTGAGGTGAGGGCCGCAGATTTGGACACCTGATCAGGGGCAGTCATTGCTGCCACGTTCTCAGCTACGCCAGCAAGGAAGAAGCAGCAGTGGGGCCAGCCTACAGCCCCCAGCAGGGCAGCGTGGAGACAATTGGGATGGTGGCCACTGAGTCGGCTGCTGGCGCAGCCATCCTGACATCATTGGAACTCAGTGGGCCGGCCAAGGCTGGCACAACACAGCATTGCATTGCATAGGCTGCTGGGGTGCTGCCTCAGCATTGAGGGGCCCTGTGATGCAGGCCGTGGTGAACAGAGCACTGTAGTGGAAGCAAATAAACCATTTGGAAAGCTCTCGCCGAGTTTTAATACGGCAACTCCCGGCACCCACCCACTACATTTGGTGTCTTCCCACTGCATTTGGTCATCCCGATGCATTCGGTGGCAGAAGTCATCACAACAGGATGAACAGTGGTATAGCTTAATGTGACCATCTTTATTTGTAGGGCTAAATAAACCAGTTGAACGTCACAAATTTTGTTTTTCACGTCGTTATTGATCATCACAATGATAAAGATGTTGCTAGAAATTTTAAGAATTAATGGTAAGGTTCTGAGGGTACTGGTTTTGTTCAGCTTCTTATTGCCACAAATATTGAATGATGATTATTAAAACCCTACCTGCTTCCCAATCTGCACTGAACTCCATTGCCACTTCAGTCAGTTTCACTATTAAAAACCTTCAAATTGTTTCATGAGGCTTTTGTGTCCGCCCTGGTAGATGAGTGGTCAGCGCGACGGAATATCACACCTAACGGCCTGGGTTCGATTCCCGGCTGGGCCGGAGATTTTCTTCGCTCAGGGACTGGCTGTTGTGTTGTCCTTATGATCATCATTTCATCCCCATCGACGTGCAAGTCGCCGAAGTGGCGTCAACTCCAAAGACTTGCACCAGGCGAACGGTCTACCCGACGGGAGGCCCTAGCCACACGCCATTTATGTGGGGCTTCTATTAAAAATGTTACCAAGCGCTCCACGTGGTGCATAGCAGCGTTCTGTTCTCATTCGTTTCTTTATCCACTCGCGTTTTCAGACGTCGGACGGCCGCCGCGTCGTCGTGAGCTGAGTCAATTTCTTTCCTCTCTTTTTTTTTGTGCCTCGATGTTACACGTGTCTGCTGTTAGCCATCAATAAACAAACCCGGCTTTGTCAATGCCATTTTCTTTTTATTTAACTTCCACTATGTTCTGCTTCCTTTGACGATTTGTTCTTTGTACGTGTTTTCCATCGCATTTCGTGCCTGAAAGAGTCAAACGGCCCTGTGGATCTTTCACTTGAACCTTTCCAATATTCACGAAGAACTAAACTCTATGTGCAAATTTCTAGTTTTTTTCATATCCATTTGTCGTCTCTCTCTTGTTTCACCATTTTCATTACCCGTAAAGTTTAGGCTACCTACAGCGCTCTCTCTTTAGTTACAAAATTGACAGCTTTGAGAACAGTGGACCAGAAATGTAATATTGCTTTTTACGAATGAAATGCTGTTAGTACCAACACAAAAAAATTGTTTTCCGAAATCGGCTACAAGTACGAGCATCTAATTGTCTCTACCGTCGCAAGAAACAGTCATCATTCCTGAATATAGCACAAGTGTCCAAAAAAATGTAACGTCACATACACGTGTTATCTTCAAATTACGGTGAACTGAATTTAATTTCGGGGTTGCTGCTCGTTTAATGATTTTGTACGCCATCAGCCAGCCACAATATCGAGAGCTCTCCAAGAAATGACTGACGTGATCTGGTAATAATATTTTGTGTAATAAACTGGTAGTGGCAGTGGTGATAAATATGTGCAAGCACATAATTTTCAATATCAAACGCCAGTGATTTTCTCATTAAAACTTAATTTCATTGATAATGCACCTGTTTCCCAAGATTTTCATGACTGATACAACACTATATGGTAAATATTTCAGTGCTGACTGTTTGCATTGTATATATTTTAGAACAATATCAGAAGTTCGTTTACAGAAAACAGTATAATGTTACTTACTTTCTATTCAAGTAAATTTTTTGAAAAGGTACTTTTTCTTAGCATCAAGTATTTGTCAGTCCAACAACACAACGGCAAACCATACAATATTTTGTGTTCACGACACGTAAGTATCCCTTTTCTGTTAGTCTATGCCTTCAAGTCTCAAACAGACAATTAAATATACACTGTTATAAAATGATGAAAAATGTATCGACAACTTACATACCTCCAGAATTAGTGCTGGTGTTTGTGTGTGTGTGTGTGTGTGTGTGTGTGTGTGTGTGAGAGAGAGAGAGAGAGAGAGAGAGAGAGAGAGAGAAAGAAAGAGAGAGAGAGATTTTATCACTGTTTCACTCTCATCGACGCGGCGTCAGATAAAAACGCTTGCCCCTCGCCGCCAATCTCCCCAAAAGGAGACTCCCGGCCAAGCATGCTACACACATTTCAATTTCTTTTTCCAGCTACAGAGCACATGTCTTGTAGATACACAGTGTGTCTTTAATGCATTGGTTTCCATTACCTTCTGCATTCTCATGCCGTTGATCATTACGACAACTTCCACCTTTTAGCGGCCGTTTCCCAAACCACTGTTTCCCCCTCTGCTCTATTCCACAAAACTGTTGGCAGAATGGGGGTGACTCCTTATGCCACAACTATACAGTCGCCATTGCTGATGCTTATTTATTCGGAAATTAAGCTGTGGCTGGGTTCGAACCTGTAATGCAGGACGCTTTGATTCGTAGTCAAAGATGCTACTTTTTTCATTGTCCTCATCATTTCATCAGGGCGGACAACACATGACATCCAGGTTCGTCGTTGCCTGCTTCACTTTTTCTTCTTTTTTTTTTTTTGTTTTGTTTTTGAACATGCTGAGCTACCTTGCCGGCCATCTCGACTACTTAATTTCATTCAACATGTTAGATGTTTCAGTAAAGCCTTGTAGCTGTGTCATTCATGATTTAAATAATGAAAATTATACCGGTTACTTATATTTTAATGCTTAACACAACGCGTTTCGAGAATTTATTCTCATTTACAAGTGCATTTGTGCCTTTGTTTACATGAATATGTCTGGTGGTGTCTGCATGTGTGATTTTCTGCGCCGACTGCAGTCCGAAAATCGGACAAAAGAACCTTTGAGTGTTTTTAAATGTTGCTGGCAGACATGGTATTTTGTTTGTTTGCCTACGGGTATTGTAAGTGTTTGTGGTAAACTATATAATGGAGGAGGCACAATACCTGTAAGTGGATAAACAAAAATACCATTTCTAACAGTAGCATTTACAAACTGCAAGGATTCATTTTGTCCAATTTTCTGACTGCAGTCGAACTTCAAAAAGACGCAAGAGGGACAGAAAATCACATATATAGAGACCACCAAACATATTCATGTACATACATATTCATCAAAACAAATGCACTTAAAAATGCGTATAAGTTCTCGAAATGCGTTGTGCTAAGCAGCAAAAAAGAAGTAACTGGTACAGTTTTCATTATTTAAATCTTCTCGACTACGGTCCTCCGAGGTATAAGACTTGAAGGGTCCATCGCATGTAGGAATGGTTCCCAACCTGAGGGTTATTACACCCTGAAGGATAAAATGCAATTCTCTTAGAGGTAAAAACAAAAGGCTTCAAGTGTGTTTCGGTCTCGAAATCAAATTATTTGTAACATATGACACATTGCTGTGGGAGTTACCGTTTGTGAAACGTATAATAGTCATCCTCTCACATAAACCACCCACTACACACCTACTTTGTACTTTGTACCCGGCATCTGTGAAAGTAAAACTGAGATACTTACGTCACATATGCTCAAATATTTAATGAACATTCATTCTCAGAGCTGTAAGTACTTCCTGTAATATAGATCAGATATTGCTTCATTATTCACTTCGCAACAAAAGTTCAAATTAACTGACAGCACAACAGCAACTATGTAATGGCTACTATAGTGCTTTAGAGCCTACACTGTATTATTATTATTATTATTGCCGGACGGTGTGGCCAAGCGGTTCTAGGCGCTACAGTCTGGAGCCGCGCGACCGCTACGGTCGCAGGTTCGAATCCTGCCTCGGGCATGGATGTGTGTGATGTCCTTAGGTTAGTTAGGTTTAAGTAGTCCTATGTTCTAGGGGACTGATGACCTCAGATGTTAAGTCCCATAGTGCTCAGAGCCATTTGAACCATTATTATTATTATTACTATTATTATTATCACAGGCAGTGACCCGACACAAAACAATGACACCCAGTTCAGAAGCTGTCAAGTAATCTAAAAACTTAGGCCTAAATAAAGTGTACATATTTTAAGTCGGTAGATTTTAAATGTGGGTGCATGAGGTGAATGAAGCAATTGTCGCTAGGAAGAGGACTCGTGCACAGGAAGCATGTTTCCTAAGAAGTCCTTATCTCAAAATCGATAGTTTGTTTTCTTTTGTGAGAAGTAGTTTTGGGTAACATTCACAATGCACTGAGAATTGTTATATCATTCTATAAAAATGGATGTTCGAAACAAGTTGTAGCTGTAGTCCCACTGATTCATTAGTTCGTGGCTTAACAAATAACTCTCCTCCCGATCAGGCCATGAAGACCCAAAGGTACCGACCGGCCGCCGTATCATCCTCAGCCGACAGGCGTTACTGGATGCGGATATGAAGGGGCATGTGGTCACACACCGCTCTCACATTCGTATGTCAGTTTCCGAGACCGGAGCCGCTACTTCTCAATGAAGTAGCTCTTCAGTTTACCTCACAAGGGCTGAGTGCACCCCACTTGCCAACAGCGCTCGGAAGACAGGATGGTCACCCATCCAAGTGCTAGCCCAGCCCGACAGCGCTTAACTTCGGTGATCTTACGGGAACCGTTGTGACCACTGCAAAAAAATTAAATATTATTTATCATCCGTCATCTAAAAACGGGATGTGTTCAAATAAATTCTTTTTGATTCTAAAGTGTTGTGAGGTTAGTAATCTTTGTGATGGTAGGGGGAGGAAGGAGGTATACCTGAAAGTGACTAGTGCGTTCTTGTAACATAGTGACTACCGTTTTGGCGAGTGAACTTGTCTTTCTACATAGCTGCTTTATCACAAAATATCTTAATATTGCATTTGAAAAACTAATGGTAATTTTATAACAATGAAAAACTACAAACTTCTGAAATTAATTATGCTAAAATGCAGGCGTAATATACGTTATGGTGCTATATAAGCCTCAACTTCGCTATCCAATGAATCCACGTTTGCCAAGCTCCAAAGGAAAACAAATTCACCAAATCCACTCACATCATAAAACTGTAAGTAGTTATGTTCCAGATCTCTAACCAAACTACTGGACCGATTTCAGCCAAAGTTAGTACACATATCGTTTACTGTCTGGGAAAAATCACTGTGGGGTTAAGAATCACCTTCATATCAAAGAGATGGGGTGGGGGTGAAAAACAAGTGTAGCCCTCGAAGAGCAAATACCCAGACTCTATTCGTCCGCCATATGAAAATCAGAGCACTTAGTGACTAGCACTAAACTTGACATACAATTTCAAAATTTTACGAAACTTTTCGATGACAGCCCCCACAAATGATAAAAGAAAAAAAAGTTTATCGCTTACTAAGTTTTCGCTGTTCATGCATGATGTTTTATTTATTGCTTATTTGCTGCTAACTCTATTCGCAATAAGTATCGAAACCAGTATCGCATATGCCGCTGAATGTACCTACAAAATTATGTATGGCACAAATGACAGAAAACGTGACCTCATAAACATTAAGCTGCTTGTATACGAAACTGCAGGGCGAAGTTAGGTATAGATACAGGTGAGCTATGTATACAAATATTTGTGAAATATGCTAAACATATGTGGAAAATCTCTGACATGTGCGTACGTGGCCAAAGCTTCTTCTAAACCCCTGGATCTATTTCAAACAAATTTGGTACACATGCTACCTACTATCTGGAATGAAACGGTGTGCGTGTAAGAACAAGTAACCTCCTATTGGGGTTGAGGTGATGACGTGAAGGGGCAGCAGGAGGTGGACAGACAAAGAGGGGGGAAGGAGGAGATGGATTTTACTAGGGGAGACAAGGAGATGGACAGAGAGATGGGACAAGAAGAGATGGGGAAAGTAAGGTAAAAGGAGGAGAGGGAAAGAGAGAGGGAGGGGAAAGAGACGGACAAAGAAAGAGGTGACGGAGAGGGGAGGAAGTGAAAATCGATAAAAGAAAGGTAAGTGGAGGACATGGACAGGGAGGAGGGGGAGGGGGGAGGGGGAGTGAGGAGGAGGGAGAGGTGTAAGGGGGGAGGTGGACGGTGAGATTGGGACGATAAGGGCATAGAGAGGAGGAGGGGAGGAGATGATGGACAGAGAGAGAGAGAGAGGAGGAAATGGACAAAGAGATGGGGAGGAGGAGACTGACTTTGGGGAGCTGAGGATAAGACAGAGGGGGAGACAGAGTGGGGAACTGAGCAGGTGGGCAAGGGAGTAGGCGCAAGTAGATAGAGAGAGATTAGAGGAGGAGATAGGCTAATAGAAGATGGGAATAAATACACTCCTGGAAATTGAAATAAGAACACCGTGAATTCATTGTCCCAGGAAGGGGAAACTTTATTAACACATTCCTGGGGTCAGATACATCACATGATCACACTGACAGAACCACAAGCACATAGACACAGGCAACAGAGCATGCACAATGTCGGCACTAGTACAGTGTATATCCACCTTTCGCAGCAATGCAGGCTGCTATTCTCCCATGGAGACGATCGTAGAGATGCTGGATGTAGTCCTGTGGAACGGCTTGCCATGCCATATCCACCTGGCGCCTCAGTTGGACCAGCGTTCGTGCTGGACGTGCAGACCGCGTGAGACGACGCTTCATCCAGTCCCAAACATGCTCAATGGGGGACACATCCGGAGATCTTGCTGGCCAGGGTAGTTGACTTACACCTTCTAGAGCACGTTGGGTGGCACGGGATACATGCGGACGTTCATTGTCCTGTTGGAACAGCAAGTTCCCTTGCCGGTCTAGGAATGGTAGAACGATGGGTTCGATGACGGTTTGGATGTACCGTGCACTATTCAGTGTCCCCTCGACGATCACCAGTGGTGTACGGCCGGTGTAGGAGATCGCTCCCCACACCATGATGCCGGGTGTTGGCCCTGTGTGCCTCGGTCGTATGCAGTCCTGATTGTGGCGCTCACCTGCACGGCGCCAAACACGCATACGACCATCATTGGCACCATGGCAGAAGCGACTCTCATCGCTGAAGACGACACGTCTCCATTCGTCCCTCCATTCACGCCTGTCGCGACACCACTGGAGGCGGGCTGCACGATGTTGGGGCGTGAGCGGAAGACGGCCTAACGGTGTGCGGGACCGTAGCCCAGCTTCATGGAGACGGTTGCGAATGGTCCTCGCCAATACCCCAGGAGCAACAGTGTCCCTAATTTGCTGGGAAGTGGCGGTGCGGTCCCCTATGGCACTGCGTAGGATCCTACGGTCTTGGCGTGCATCCGTGCGTCGCTGCAGTCCGGTCCCAGGTCGACGGGCACGTGCACCTTCCGCCGACCACTGGCGACAACATCGATGTACTGTGGAGACCTCACGCCCCACGTGTTGAGCAATTCGGCGGTACGTCCACCCGGCCTCCCGCATGCCCACTATACGCCCTCGCTCAAAGTCCGTCAACTGCACATACGGTTCACGTCCACGCTGTCGCGGCATGCTACCAGTGTTAAAGACTGCGATGGAGCTCCGTATGCCACGGCAAACTGGCTGACACTGACGGCGGCGGTGCACAAATGCTGCGCAGCTAGCGCCATTCGACGGCCAACACCGCGGTTCCTGGTGTGTCCGCTGTGCCGTGCGTGTGATCATTGCTTGTACAGCCCTCTCGCAGTGTCCGGAGCAAGTATGGTGGGTCTGACACACCGGTGTCAATGTGTTCTTTTTTCCATTTCCAGGAGTGTATATATTTCGCCAACACCTGTTAGTCAACCAGTCTGCTATGAAAAATATAAAGAACACCTTATTGTCATTGGACTATATAATTCTTCTTACTTACCAACAACTACATCACCAAAACCAACACAGCCGGCCGGAGTGGCCGCGCGGTTCTAGGCGCTCCAGTCTGGAACCGAGAGACCGCTACGGTCGCAGGTTCGAATCCTGCCTCGGGCATGGATGTGTGTGATGTCCTTAGGTTAGTTAGGTTTAATTAGTTCTAAGTTCTAGGCGACTGATGACCTCAGAAGTTAAGTCGCAAAGTGCTCAGAGCCATTTGAACCATCTGAACCAAAACCAACACTGTGAAAAACTGCAATATTCCCTAACAAATATAACCTCATTCTGAGCTGAATGACCTTCTTCATTACGATGGATATTCCTGAGAAAAATTGCCAAGAAGACACAATATCGCTGTGTAGTTATGGGTGTTAATTAGGTAATTTTACACAATTCCTGCAGAGCCAGGAGAAAGACTTTTAGTTAAATTACCTTTCACTCAGCTCACTTAACGTAATTTAAAAACGATTCATGTTCGGATCGGTGGCCAATGTTTCCGAATTTGATTTGCGCACTGGATTTGTGTATTACATGCAGATTCGTCGTGAATTACTATATGTAATTAATATGACTTACTGGTTCGTAAATTGAAGGTCAATAATTAGAAATGTTAGAATTGTTTCACTGCTTTTAATAAAAGTATGGCAAATGGCTTCCTGGTGACAATGTTTCCAAGATATCAACGCGTAAAGGTAGATAGAACAAAAAAACTAATGGCATAGCTGACAGTTCCAAAGTCTCTGTAAACTCTCTAAAAAGCGAAAGATAATTCCTTTCTATGGGAGTTGAGTATTGTGTGACATGATATGGGATTAGTAATTTCCACAAAATGACAATATACAGTATCTATTATTTTTGTTGGGTCTATTAGTGTTTCAGTGTACGATTTACAAGTTGCTGAACCATGGACCTTGCCGTTGGTGGGGAGGCTTGCGTGCCTCAGCGATACAGATAGTCGTACCGTAGGTACAACCACAACGGAGGGGTATCTGTTGAGAGGCCAGACAAACGTGTGGTTCCTGAAGAGGGGCAGCAGCCTTTTCAGTAGTTGCAAGGGCAACAGTCTGGATGATTGACTGATCTGGCCTTGTAACAATAACCAAAACGGCCTCGCTGTGCTGGTACTGCGAACGGCTGAAAGCAAGGGGAAACTACGGCCGTAATTTTTCCCGAGGGCATGCAGCTTTACTGTATGAATATATGATGATGGCGTCCTCTTGGGTAAAATATTCCGGAGGTAAAATAGTCCCCCATTCGGATCTCCGGGTGGGGACTACCCAAGAGGACGTTGTTATCAGGAGAAAGAAAACTGGCGTTCTACGGATCGGAGCGTGGAATGTCAGATCCCTTAATCGGGCAGGTAGGTTAGAAAATTTAAAAAGGGAGATGGATAGGTTAAAGTTAGATATAGTGGGAATTAGTGAAGTTCGGTGGCAGGAGGAACAAGACTTCTGGTCAAGTGACTACAGGGTTATAAACACAAAGTCAAATAGGGGTAATGCAGGAGTAGGTTTAATAATGAATAGGAAAATAGGATTGCTGGTAAGCTACTACAAACAGCATAGTGAACGCATTATTGTGGCCAAGACAGATACGAAGCCCACAACTACTACAGTAGTACAAGTTTATATGCCAACTAGCTCTGCAGATGACGAAGAAATTGAAGAAATGTATGATGAAATAAAAGAAATTATTCAGATAGTGAAGGGAGACGAAAATTTAATAGTCATGGGTGACTGGAATTCGAGTGTAGGAAAAGGGAGAGAAGGAAACGTAGTAGGTGAATATGGATTGGGGCTAAGAAATGAAAGAGGAAGCCGCCTGGTAGAATTTTGCACAGAGCACAACTTAATCATAGCTAACACGTGGTTTAAGAATCATGATAGAAGGTTGTATACATGGAAGAACCCTGGAGATACTAAAAGGTATCAGATAGATTATATAATGGTAAGACAGAGGTTTAGGAACCAGGTTTTAAATTGTAAGACATTTCCAGGGGCAGATGTGGACTCTGACCACAATCTATTGGTTATGAACTGTAGATTAAAACTGAAGAAACTGCAAAAAGGTGGGAATTTAAGGAGATGGGACCTGGATAAATTGAAAGAACCAGAGGTTGTACAGAGTTTCAGGGAGTGCATAATGGAACAATTGACAGGAATGGAGGAAATAAATACAGTAGAAGAAGAATGGGTAGCTTTGAGGGATGAAGTAGTGAAGACAGCAGAGGACCAAGTAGGTAAAATGACGAGGGCTAGTAGAAATCCTTGGCTAACAAAAGAAATATTGAATTTAATTGATGAAAGGAGAAAATATAAAAATGCAGCAAATGAAGCAGGCAAAAAGGAATACAAACGTCTCAAAAATGAGATCGACAGGAAGTGCAAAATGGCTAAGCAGGGATGGCTAGAGGACAAATATAAGGATGTAGAGGCTTGTCTCACTAGGGGTAAGATAGATACTGCCTACAGGAAAATTAAAGAGACCTTTGGAGATAAGAGAACCACTTGTATGAACATCAAGAGCTCAGATGGAAACCCAGTTCTAAGCAAAGAAGGGAAAGCAGAAAGGTGGAAGGAGTATATAGAGGGTCTATACAAGGGCGATGTACTTGAGGATAATATTATGGAAATGGAAGAGGATGTAGGTGAAGATGAAATGGGAGATACGATACTGCGTGAAGAGTTTGACAGAGCACTGAAAGACCTGAGTCGAAACAAGGCCCCCGGAGTAGACAACATTCCATTGGAACTACTGACGGCCTTGGGAGAGCCAGTCCTGACAAAACTCTACCATCTCGTGAGCAAGATGTATGAAACAGGCGAAATACCCTCAGCCTTCAAGAAGAATATAATAATTCCAATCCCAAAGAAAGCAGGTGTTGACAGATGTGAAAATTACCGAACAATCAGTTTAATAAGCCACAGCTGCAAAATACTAACACGAGTTCTTTACAGACGAATAGAAAAACTAGTAGAAGCCGACCTCGGGGAAGATCAGTTTGGATTTCGTAGAAATACTGGAACACGTGAGACAATACTGACCTTACGACTTATCTTAGATGAAAGATTAAGGAAAGGCAAACCTACTTTTCTAGCATTTGTAGACTTAGAGAAAGCTTTTGACTATGTTGACTGGAATATTCTCTTTCAAATTCTAAAGGTGGCAGGGGTAAAACACAGGGAGCGAAAGGCTATTTACAATTTGTACAGAAACCAGATGGCAGTTATAAGAGTAGAGGTGCATGAAAGGGAAGCAGTGGTTGGGAAGGGAGTAAGACAGGGTTGTAGCCTCTCCCCGATGTTATTCAATCTGTATATTGAGCAAGCAGTAAAGGAAACAAAAGAAAAATTCGGAGTAGGTATTGAAATCCATGGGGAACAAATAAAAACTTTGAGGTTCGCCGATGACATTGTAATTCTGTCAGAGACAGCAAAGGACTTGGAAGAGCAGTTGAACGGAATGGATGGTGTCTTGAAGGGAGGATATAAGATGAACATCAACAAAAGCAAAACGAGGATAATGGATTGTAGTCGAATTAAGTCGGGTGATGTTGAGGGTATTAGATTAGGAAATGTGACACTTAAAGTAGTAAAGGAGTTTTGCTATTTGTGGAGCAAAATAACTGATGATGGTCGAAGTAGAGACGATATAAAATGTAGCCTGGCAATGGCAAGGAAAGCGTTTCTGAAGAAGAGAAATTTGTTAACATCGAGTATAGATTTAAGTGTAAGGAAGTCATTTCTGAAAGTATTTGTATGGAGTGTAGCCATGTATGGAAGTGAAACATGGACAGTAAATAGTTTGGACAAGAAGAGAATAGAAGCTTTCGAAATGTGGTGCTACAGAAGAATGCTGAAGATTAGATGGGTAGATCACATAACTAATGAGGAAGTATTGAATAGGATTGGGGAGAAGAGATGTTTGTGGCACAACTTGACCAGAAGAAGGGATCGGTTGGTAGGACATATTCTGAGGCATCAAGGGATCACCAATTTAGTATTGGAGGGCAGCGTGGAGGGTAAAAATCGTAGAGGGAGACCAAGAGATGAATACACTAAGCAGATTCAGAAGGATGTAGGTTGCAGTAGGTACTGGGAGATGAAGCAGCTTGCACAGGATAGAGTAGCATGGACAGCTGCATCAAACCAGTCTCAGGACTGAAGACCACAACAACAACACAGCAACGACAACAAAGGGCATTTTTATTGCCAAAAATTGACTAACTTTTATCTCAGTATTAGATGGATATTTAAATATCGTCTTTTGCAACATTACAAGGCAGTTCATAAATAACTGCGTCACTATAGGGCATTGTGAAATGGTGGACCTTATGATCTTTCTGGGAGTTTATTTGATCACAGTTTGTCAACTTTCTTTTCGTCACTCTTCCGGTACATGAATCTCGGTACGACTTCTCCTCCGCCAAACTCTTCTTGTCAGTGAAGCACTTACGTAGAATGTCCTCAGTTATTTGTTAGATATACTGCAGTCTCAGTCTGTCAGATTGTTACCTTTTACAACTTCCTCTTGTACCACAAAAGTTATCTCCTGATAATTTAAAAAATTTTCTATCATCCTGTCTATTTTTACACTCAGTGCTTACCCACATACTCCTTTTCTCATTTCTTACCACTCCACTTAATTTTTCAACAGTTCTGTTTATCACCACTTCTCAAGCGCTTCTGACCTCTTATTTTTCGTTTAAAGTTATAGAGGTTACTGTAATGCTGTCTTTTCCGATTGTAATACAAGTCTCATTTAGTACCTCCAGTGGTCAGTTTTTTTTATTATTATTCTTACGTAAATCTTAACGTTCTTTTACACAAAAGTGCTAGATTTTTGTACACAGCACTATTAGTGACACGGAATATATTTATGTTTTTATATTGTAAAAGTACACGAAACTTTTCCGATTTTGCACAGTGCATGATTATTTTCCATGTAGTGTTTTTAAGTTACCTGTACAAATGTACCTTCGTTCGTGCCAACAATAATTTTCACTAATAAAGTGCGAGTTCGTCTCAGTAAAAGTTCGCCAGTTTGTCCTGTGGTCAGTCTCGATTAGGCAGGCCAAGCTCTTTGAGCTATCTCTCTGTGTCTTCACTGAAGTTTGATTGCATCCTTGGGAGCCACGAGGACCATCGGTCTATAGGAAAAGTTTCGTTGGTGTCGAGTAGCGAAGCGATACATTACGAATGAGCCGATCCATTCTATTCGATGCTGCGCTATTCGGTTCTGCTTTGTGTTTTGTCTGGTGTAAGGTCTGGGGCCGACGAGAACTGGTTCAGAGTTCTAGAGTGTTCGAAATTCTGGCTAAGAGCTTTGGAATTACTTGCCATGGTAAATAATAGGCTGTGGCCTTATTCCACGTCTTGAAATGACAGCCAGATGGGGCATTTCTCAAAGGTACGGTAAGAATTTAACTGTTTACAAATGTGGAAATCTAGAACAATAGAACTCACGCGACATGGAGGTAACCTTCATTCAGAGTGGATTATTTTACTAAAACGTACGCAATAGGGGTGTTCGAAGGAAACTTCTTTGCTTTAATGCTACAATTTACATTACAAAAATCTACTCTCTTGTAATTCATTAGCAGATCTGCTTTGTATTAGACCACTGACTAGACTAACATGGGTCGTCGTTCAGAAACAGGAACCAATTAAACTTGCGCAGGTTCAATTTCAAAATATTACATATCGACGAGAAATGATCGGAATAAATGTCTCAGGAGGGTTGTAACAAGCAGACCGCCAACCTCCCCTATTTTTCTTGTTGTACCATTCAGAAATCATAACATAAATGATTAAAACACAAGGTAATGGTTTGAACCAATAACGGATTCGACACAACAGATAGATTTAAATAACCTTTCTCGAACAAATATACTTACAAGTACGACACATCTGCTCGAACTCCCAACGACGACAGGCGGTAACACAAAAGAAGATGATAACAGAACAGCGCTCTTTCATTTATTATCAGTCGCTTTGCATTCACTACTTTAACAATTTCTGGAAGTTTCGGCATGTTAAACGCAATCTTTGAACATATACTAGATTCGTGGCTTTCTTAGTAATGAAAGAAGGTTTTCTTATTACAGAATGCCTCAGCTTCATCTCTTATGTGTTCCCTGTTTTTGAACTGTTGTCCTTATTCTCATTTATTCATCCGCCCATCACTTTTAACTTTCTTTAGACCCATTCAACAGGACATGTAACTTCCTCGCTTTCACTAAAGGTAGCAATGCCATCAGCAACTCGTAACATTGGTATCCTTTTATCTAGAATTTAAATCCCCAATCTCATTGGTTCTGCGATGTAGACGTTGAACTGTAAGGAGAAAAATACATCTCTTCGTTTCCCCCTTATTAATATGAGCACTACGCTATTGGTTTTCCGTTCTTATTGTAGCGGTTTCTCCATTTGTACATGTTGTGGATTACCCGCCTTTCCCTATCGCTTGTAATTAATATTCTGATAATTTCTAACATCTCGCCTCATTTTATGCTACCAGTCATTCTTATAAGTTGACATATCTTATAAAAGTGGCATGCCCCACTATCAAACACAGAATCAGAAATGCCTCCAAAAGTCAAACATCTCAGTCTAGAGGCATCCATCCTGTAAGGTTACAGTGTAGTATTGTGGTGTGCTGCACACAACCGTGACATCTATGAGATATCTAGGAGCAACTTTGCAAAGCGATATGAAATGGAAGAAATATGAAGTTCGGTAGAAGGGATAGTGAATTGGAAGAATTCTGGGAAAGTGTAGCTCTTGTATTAAGGAGACCGCGTATAAAAAACTAATGGGACCCAATCTTGAGTACCGCTCGGAGGTTTCGGATTAAAGGAAGGGTTCGAAGCAATTCATGGGCGTACCGCTAGATTTGCTACGGGTAGTTTCAATCAATAGATTGTGACGAGTACTGCTATTTTTGGTGTTAGGACAGTTTAAATCTTACTCCTTACGTATCGCTTTTTTCTTAAACTTTCGAAGTTGAGCGCAACTTTTCTTTGGCAGAGGCATTTTCTTGCTGTTAACATCTACAATGCACAAGCGTTACTGGTCACTTGCATGCTTGTCAGAGGAGTCGTGTCGCCGCTCTACTCGTAATTAGTCTGAATAATTTGCTAAACCGCTGATTAGTCCTCTTATTCGCAGAGAGGTGGTCGAAGTTACTTATGAAATTTGTGGAAGGAACAGCATCGTGGTTCCATGAACACTAATAACCTGTTAAATTAATGTGGACATGCAATACAGCAATGGTTTCTCCAGCATGAATGGGAAATAAGCTTAACTGTTAATACTTACAAGAGAGGATGAGCGTAGGCATTGTTAGGGAGTGAGTTACGTGCTTAAAGGACAATAAAACGAAGGAATGTCATCTGTGCCTATTATTTCTAAGTGACGCTTTACATTCAATAAATGAGGAAAAATATTTGAAAAGTATAAGAGCCACGTGTTCGTGTAAAGCTACACGGTCAGGTTTATTGAGTAACGAAGCGCGTTCTATATGCAAATCTCCCACATTCGAGTGAAATAACCACAAATTTAATAAATATTGGGTTCGTGCACAAGTTCTTAGCATTTCTTCATAATTTTAGTAAACACAATAGATAGACATAACAGAGACTTCTGTCGCCAATATCATATTCTCCGTCACTGGGGTAACTTTTCGATTCCGCGACTCTAGAAGTCATGTGCTTTTGTGGCGAAGAACTCTCAGGCCGTGATCGGAGCGCAATTCATCCGGAAAGGAATTTCCTTGAAGGCTATTCGATGAAGAGTGGAAAAGGCGAAAATGTGAGAGCGCAAGATCAAGTGAATAAGGCGAGTACAGAATGACTTCCGAACCCAACTCCTGTACAGTGTTTTCTGTCAGTGTAGCAGAATGCGTGTGGGCGTTATCGTGGAATAGCATCACTTCACACAGTCTTCCCGGTCTTTGTCCGCGATAGTTACATGTCGGCGAAGCAATTCGTAGTACGCCATACCAACACTGTGGCACCAGGTGACAACATCACCTTTTGTGGATGCGCGCAGGTCTTTGAAAGAGGAGTTGCCGCTGTACTTGGGCTCAACCATTCCTATCCCTTCCTTATGTCAGTATTAAGGACACTATTTCTCGTCACGAGTGACGGTACGGCATAAGAATGGCCGGTTTTTTTTCACGAGCCAATTGATGCCGAGCAAACGGAGGCGCACATATGGCCACCGGCTGATTTTTGTGATTTTGGCTTAGAGCATGCTGTAACCGTACCCCAGATTTTTGACTCTGCCTCATCACTCAAAAATTCTCCCAAATCGCCTCTGTAAAGCAGTTGCTGTTTTTTAGCTCGTTTGGATAGTTCAGTGTTGTATCGTCGAGAAAAATTACTTAGAAACTCAAAATTGCTTAGCACATCGGCTTTTGCACTCTTTCACACATTTTCCTCTTTCTTTACTGCTTTATCTTCCAAGAGTCTCCAGTGCCGAGAACCACCTTCTCTTCTTCGACTATCACTCAGTTTAATTAATACTAAAATATATATCACAAACTAAGCGCTAAACAACAGCAGTCTTTACAGTTTCAAATTAAACTAAGCTGTCAGTCGAGAGGCCGGCTGTTAGAATGACTGGCGGTATATTCTTTGTGTATTGTCGAGTGTTGTACTGGCTAGTCCTATGACAGTTTTAGTGGCATCTCCCATCCCAAAGCTTAATGGCAGGGAAAGGATTAGTCTTCCTAACGTGTACCAAATGAGAAACAATGACACTGAATATAGTGTATAATGGGTATTTTGACATGACGTAACGACATTACTGGAACGAAACCTATCCTTTTTCCGATGCCTGACCAGACGGTTCATCAAACCGGCGGAACCGACGAGAGCTCGTTCTTCCATCCGGCCACACTGAAGAGTGTGCGTGTGTGTGTGTGTGTGCGTGTGTGGCGACGTGCAGAGCGGTGGGCCTGCTGTGGACGGTTAAAGATCATTTTAAGCACCGCAGCAATCCAGAACATTATTTTCAGGTGTTCAGGAAAGTCGTTCCTGTATAACAACGGGATATAGATGTCAACCAATAACGGTTTGTGGAGAAATTCATTTATGATACGTTGTTTGTAGCTGAAGGTAGCGATGTAGATGCACATGTTCGCCAAGTCCCTCCCCACATCGGAAATTCCTCCCGTTTCTTCATTACATCTTCACAGCAACAACTATTATCTTTTTCCGACTCGAACAGTTGACGTTTTTCTGCACCCAGTCCCAAAGCAACATCCACACCCTATCCACTTTCCCTTTCTGCAGTATACTGGGTTTCCAAATTAATTTTAGGATTATGTTATTTCTTTTAAAATAGAATTGTACATACAAACGTATTTTGTGGCAATAAACATTGTTGTTGCATGGTTATTAGTAATACTCTTTTTTTGCATGGTTGCATTGGTCAGTTATCTTCATCTTCATCACTAGATGCTCTTGGCGTTAGTCACGATGTGACTTAATTCAAAAACTGCGTCTTGTCTTGATCTATAGGACAAAAGATTTCTTCATGCCATTCGTTTTGTTGTTATTTATAGGCTCTACAGATTTGTAGGCTTCTTTTAAGGGAGTTTCAAAGATTGTACAGCTTGTCTCAATCCCTAACTATCCACCGTCAAGCTAGCAACATTCATGTTGCACGTAATACTATGTGGATTTTTACCTTACGGTATTTTCAGATACTGATTACCCTTCTTAGGCGCCTAGGAACGACTTTACCTTACGAATCATCCCTCGGATTTGTTCTTTTTATAGAATGTAGGCCCCAAAGAACTGGAGTCGATAAAAGAATCCACCTTCATCTGAAAAATGGAATCATGTTTTTCTGAGGGATGCTTTGTGCGTTCAGCTACGTCATCCCCTGTGTAGTGTTCTCCCTCCTTCAGACCAATATGCTCCAGGCTTGTTCCCTATCTGCAGTAGACGGAGAACTGACGGCGTTATCAGACCTGTATTATCGTACAAATGAGTTTCCTTTTGACTGTAAGCAAAGTATTGATCCACTTATGACCACAATCGTCACAAAACGGAAATTATAAATTTGAACCAGTTGCCTTTTCGCAGTAAAAAATTCGTATACATTTCCTATCCGCCAGCAGACAGCGCTGACCTATTGTGTCGCGTGGCGCATTCCTCAGAATGAATTAAAGAGTCTTCGGTAGTAAACAGTCTAAAACGTGATGAGAAATCAGGAGTCGTGACACAAGCTGAAAATGTTGGGCAAAATATAAGATACAGACTAGAAGAAGCCATACATCGTGACAGAGAGGCGTCTGATAACAGAACACCCAACCACAACGTCATTCCGGAAACATGGGGAAAGATGTGCTTCACGGAGGACCAGAAAGAACTTACAGATGCCCTATGTTCCTCAAACTCGGCATCTCGTGAGGGCAAAGAATAATTAAGGTGGCACGGCAGCGCAGTCTCTCTGAATCATGGGTTACGTCTCAGCGCGGCCAGGAGGCGACACTCCGGAGAAAATGAGAAAACAAGTTTTGCCTTTGTCTCCAGGCACTGTAATGTTATGTAGTGCAGAGTTCTACGTCGCGTAAACTGCGACGTAACAGCGGGGTAAAGTGTAGTAATGTAGTAGTAAGTGCCTTATGCATGAGCACACATCTGCGTACCAGAGACAAAGGATGTCGACCTTCTTTGCGTTAACCTATAACTAGCCTTTCTTTTCTTTCTCTCTCTCTCTCTCTCTCTCTCTCTCTCTCTCTCTCTCTCTTCCTCTGCCTATCTGTCTGTCTGTCTGTCTCCATTCCTCTTCTGCCCTAACTGTTTCACATTTCGTCGATAATCAGCATAGTGTTTACAGTAATACATTTTAACTTTTATATTAATATATGTGCTACTACCTGCAGCGCCCGGCATTCCCCCGGGATGTTTAGTATCTCCCTCACAAACTGGATGGCCCTGTGCCTTGTTGCTATAGCAAATGTATGCAGCATGGGAAACAAAACCGTTTTAAACCGAAGGGCATATTTGAATCACTGCGTGTCAACAGATTGTGACGAGTGAATACGTCTTCACCTGCATGAAAGGATGATTAATTGCTTCATCTGTTGTTACTTTTTGTGATAAGTACCTCATTGTGTTTTTGGAGAAGTCATCCTCTGCTCAGATTTCACTGTATCAAGTAGAGATGTGTTTGGGCAGGACTGGAACTGTTCCGACAGTTTGCGTCACAGTTCGAGACATCTCTGGTTCAGTTCGATCTGTTTATTGGTCTGCGATCTACTGACTTTTGTTGGTACTATGTCCACATCCTGCCTTAGCTTTCGGATATCGGTATTTACATATAGTGTATGTATAAAAAATATGTATCGTATGTCCATCCAAATGTCAATTAGGGGATGGTGTAGAGATTTGAAATAAATTGGCCAAGAACTTTTAGAGGTTTTTGGCAACAACATCTCCCCTTTATACGCACATCAAAAAAAGTTTTGTATCATCCCAGTTCCCAGAACTCCTGAAGATAGACATTGACTGTGGATATTGTATCACAGACACAGTCCCTTCAGAGAAGTCACTAAACCCGCCCAAAGATGTAAACAACGATGCATGAGCAGCGCCTATTAGACGGAGGGGGGTCAGACAGCCGATCAGTTCCAGTCTTTTCTCCAGGAAGGAGGTACACGGCTCGTGTTGTACGAGTATGTAGTTCTGCCATGCCTAGACGGTCAAAACCGAGGTTTGATCGCTTCCGCATTATTACTTTGCACCAGGAAGGGCTCTCAACAAGCTAAGTGTCCTGGCGTCTCGGAGTGAACCAAGGCGATGTCCTTGGAGGAGATACAGAGAGACGGGAACTGTCGATGATATGCCTCGCTCAGGCCGTTTAAGGACTAATTCTACAGTGGATGACCGCTATCTACGGATTATGGCTCGGAGGAACCCTGACAGCAACGCCACCCTGTTGATTAATGCTTTTCGTGCAGCCACAGGACGTTGTGTTACGACTCAAACTGTGCGCAATAGGCTGCATGATGCGCAACTTCACTCCCGACGTCCATGGCGAAGTCCATCTTTGCAACCATGACACCATGCAGCGCGGTACAGATGGGCCCAGCAACATGCCGAATAGACAGCTCAGGATTGGTATCACGTTCCCTTCATCGATGAGTGTCGCATATGCCTTCAAACAGACTATCTTCTGAGACGTGTTTGGAGGCAACCCGGTCAGGCTGAACGCCTTAGACATACTGTCCAGCGAGTGCAGTAAGGTGGAGGTTCCCTGCTATTTTTGGGCCGACGTACGCCGCTGGTGGTCGTGGAAGGCGCCGTAATGGCTGTACGGCACATAAATTCCATCCTCCGACCGACAGTTAAACCGTATCGGCAGCATATTAGCGAGGCATTCGTCTTCATGGACGACAATTGGCGCCCCCATCGTGCACATCTTGTGGATGACTTCCTTCAGGATAACGACATCGCTCGATTAGAGTGGCTAGCATGTTCTCCGGACATGGACCCTATCGAACATGCCTGGAATACATTGAAAGGGGCTGTTTATGGACGATGTGATCCACCAACCACTCTGAGGGATCTACGCCGAATCTCCGTTGAGGAATGGGACAACGTTGACGAACAGTGCCTTGATGAACTTGTGGATAGTATGCCACCACGAATACAGGCATGCATCACTGCATGAGGACGTGCTATTGAGTATTAGAGGTACTAGTTTGTTCAGCAATCTGGACCACCGCCTCTGAAGGCCTCTCTGTATGGTGTTACAACATGTGGTTTCCATGACGAATAAAATGGGCGGAAATTATGTTTATTTTGTTCTCTATTCGAATTTTCTGCACAGGTTCCGGAACACTCGGAACCGTAGTGATGCAAAACTTTTTTCGACGTATATGTATTGCATACATGTACGTTTCGAGTCAGATTACGAAGTCTTAAGTAGACAGTGATTTTTATGGTTCTTAAGGTGCCGTACTATCTGTTTTACAATCTAGTTAACAAAGAGAAAACAGGCAATAAATAAATAATCCACTCTAGAAGATAGTGTTCAAAAAATCGGCTCTCGTAAATTTACCCTTTGTGCACGTTGTTAACTAAGGGAGGCTTTCATGTTTAACTGATGTGGATTTATTCTAAGAGGAGACTCCCTGTTACATCAATTTTTAATGCAAATGGCGAGAACAGTTAGTTGAAATTTAACCCTTCCGAACGAAGAACAAGAATTATCTTGAGGTTTTAAAACAAAGAATACATACAGCTGTCTAATCAGACGATGACGTTTCTTAAATATCCCAAAGCATTTTACAAGACGAATACTGATCGTCTTGAGCTGACACACTGAAAGGATGATACGCAATTACGTGTCATAAAGTAGCCTACCTGAGTACCATTCCGTAGAATAACGTCATTAGTTGTCTACAATGAAAGACTATAAAATGCTGAAAAATTTATTTTCACCTGTGCTCTTTGTTAATATTCAACAAATGCGACACACCTTCCACGTAAAATGCAACGTACATAACATCTTGTACTATATGCGTCCTTGGCATTAGGCCTTGATCCTATGCATGTTCTTCTGCCTAACGTGTCGTCTCCTAATGCTAGAGACATCATCAGAAGCAGTTTCAATGTAAAAGAAGCTCAGAAAGCTCACCCTGTTACACGTATCAAGGAAACTGTCGCTTCGTGACGTCATCAGACGGGTGCTTAAGATCATGGAGTAGCGCCGACGTGTGTTACAATGGTGGCGCCGTTTGCTTTACTCAGTATTACAGCACACGATATGTCTGATCTGAATCCTTCTACTCTTCCGTTAAATTTCTTTTGGTGCTTTTGAATTTCTTTGGCCTCTGTTGAACCTAGCATACTAATGATTGGGCGCTGATAAAAAAAAATAGTATCAGAGAAATGGATTTGGTGGTTTCCTGGACCCAGTGATTATCTGCTACTGTTAATTTATCCTTGTTTCCCAAGTAACATTTGACTTTTTATAAATGGGATTTAACGTGTTTCGTAAGGTGGTACTACACTGCCCAAGACTTTCAGTACAACGTGGCCTTTTGATGACGTGGAGCTTCCAGTGTACCATTTACTGAGGTCGCATGGCGCCACCCATCTGGGAACAACGTCCTCGTTAACAACAGGCTTACAGCAACCGAAACCAACAAGAGCATACAAAAATCCCTTGCTCAGATTGGCTGAACAGTTGGGGCCAGGAAACCCTTAAACCATTTGCCACTGCTCGGGCAGTCTCGCAGTGTCGGCAAAATCAAATGGTCGTGTGTCCTTTATGGGTACCACAAAATTTTGCAGAATGCCTTTTTTCTTTTTTTTCTTTTTTCATCAGCCTTTTGACTGGTTTACTGGTTTGATGAGGCCCGCACCACGAATTCCTCTCCTGCTTACCTCTTCTTCTCAGAGTAGCACTTGCAACATACATCCCCAGTTTTTGCTGGATGTATTCCAATCTCTGTCTTCCTTTACAGTTTTTGCCCTCTACAGCTCCCTCTAGTATGATGGAAGTCATTCCCTCAACATATGTCCTATCATCCTGTCCCTTCTCCTTATCAGTGTTTTCCGCAAGTTCCTCTTCTCTCCGATTCTGTGCAGAACCTCCTCATTCCTTACCTTATCAATCCACCTAATTTTCAACATTAGTCTGTTGTACCACACTTTTCCCCCAGTCCATGTTTCACTACCATACAATTCTGTGCTCCGGACGTACATTCTCAGAAATTTCTTCCTCAAATTAAGGCCGATGTTTTGATATCAGTAGACTTCTTTTGGCCAGGAATGCCCTATTTGCCATTGCTAGTCTGCTTTAGATGTCCTCCTTGCTCCGTCCATCATTGGTTACTTTACTGCCTACGTAGCCGAATTCGTTAACTTCATCTACTTCGTGACCATCAATCCTGATGTTAAGTTCCTTGTTCTACTACTTCTCATTACCTACGTCTTTCTTCGATTTACTCTCAATCCATACTCTGCACTCATTAGACTGTTCATTCCGTTCAGCGCATCATGTAATTCTTCTTCACTTTCACTCAGGATAGCATCATTGATATCCTTTCACCTTGAATTTTAAATCCCCTCCTGAACCTTTTTTATATTTCCATCATTGCTTCCTCGATGTACAGATTCAACAGTGGGGACAAAAGGCTACAGCCTTGTCTTACACCCTTTTTTAATACGAGCACTTCGTTCATGGTCGTCCATTCTTATTATTCCCTCTTGGCTGTTGTTGTACATATCGTATATGATCCGTCACTCCCTATAACTTACCCCTACTTTTTTCAGAATTTCGAACAGCTTGCACCATTTTACATTGTCGAATGCTTTTCCAAGTCGACAAATCCTATGAACGTGTCTTGATTTTTCTTTAGTCTTGCTTCCATTATTAGCCGCAACGTCAGAATTGCCTCTCTCGTACCTTTACCTTTCCTAAAGGCAGACTGATCGTCATCTAGCGCATCCTCAATTTCCTTTTCCATTCTTCTGTATATCATTCTTGTAAGAAACTTGTATGCATGAGCTGTTAAGCTGATTCTGCGATGATTCTCACACTTATCAGCTTTTGCTGTCATCGGAATTGCGTGGAGGACGCTTTTCCGACAGTCAGATTGGGTGTCGTCAGACTTAGACACTCTACACACCAACGTGAATAGTCGTTTTGTTGCCACTTCCACTAATAATTTTAGACATTCTGCCTTATTTGATCTTAAGGCCTCCAAATCTCGCTTAAATTCTGATTCTAATACTGGATTCCCTATCTCTTCTAATCGACTCCTGTTTCTTCTTCTATCACATCAGACAAATCTTCCCCCTCATAGAGGCTTTCAATGTATTCTTTCCGCCTATCCGCTCTCTCCTCTGCATTTAACAGTAGAATTCCCGTTGCGCTCTTAATGTTATTACCCTTGCTTTTAATGTCACCGAAGGTCGTTTTGACTTTCCGGTATGCTGAATCTGTCCTTCAAACAATCATTTCTTCTTCGATGTCTTCACATTTTTTCTGATCCCCTGCACTTCCTATTTACTTCATTCCTCAATGACTTGTATTTCTGTAATCCTGAGTTTCTCGGAACATTTTTAAAATTCCTCCTTTCATCGATCAATTGAAGTATTTCTTCTGTTACCCATGGTTTCTTAGCGGTTACATTCTTTGTACCTATGTTTTCCTTCCCAACTTCCGTGATGGCCCTTTATAGAGATGTCCATTCTTCTTCAACTGTACTGTCTACTGAACTATTCCTTATTGCTGTATCTATAGTATCAGAGAACTTCAACTGTATCTTATGATTCCTTAGTACTTCCGTATCCCACTTCTTTGCATGCTGATTCTTCCTGACTAATGTGTTAAACTTCAGCCTACTCTTCATCACTACTATATTGTGATCGGAGTCTTTATCTGCTCCTGGGTAAGCCTTACAATCCAGTAACTGATTTCGGAATTCTCTGTCTGATCATGGTGTAATCTAACTGAAATCTTCCCGTATCAGCCGGCCTTTTCCAAGTATACGTCCTCCTCTTGTGATTCTTGAACAGACTATTCGCTATTACTAGATGAAACGTGTTATAGAACTCAATAAGTCTTTCTCCTCTCTCATTCCTTGTCTCAAGCCCATATTCTCCTGTAACCTTTTCTTCTGCTCCTTTCCCTACAACTGCATTCCAGTCCCCCGTGACTATTAGATTTTCAACCCCCTTTATTTGCTGTATTACTCTCTCAATGTGATCAGACACTTTCTTTACCTCTTTATATTCAGCTTGCGACGTCGGCGCGTAACCTGAACTATCGTTGTTGGTGTTGGTTTGCTGTCGATTTTGATAAGAACAACCCTGTCACTAAACTGTTCACAGTAACACACTCTCTCCCCTACCTTCTTATTCATAACGAATCCTACTCCCATTATTCCATTTTCTGCTGTTGTTGATGTTGTCCTATACTCATCTGACCAGATATCCTTGTCTTCTTTCCACTTCACTTCACTGGCCCCTACTATATCTAGATTGAGCCTTTGCATTTCCCCTTTCAGATTTTCTAGTTTCCCTATACGTTCAAGCTTCTGATATTTCACGCCCCGATTCGTAGTAGGTTATCCTTTCGTTGATTATTCTATCTTTTTCTTATGGTAACCTCCCCTTTGGCAGTCCCTTCTCTTCATTATTATCAATTAAAGTCACTATCATTGTCAACAGGCAACAGAAACGGTCGCGAGAATGTCGACAATCGTCATTATTAAATCAAGTGTGTATGTTGAACGGTTACCGTTGGTTTCTGATTTGCTTCTTTGCAGTTAACTAAGTCCGACTTAATTTCTTCCCGTCGAACACATAGGGAGATCATTGCCAGACTGTATGCACTTTCTTTTACTTTTTCTAATTCTTCATTTCATAAAAGGGGCAAGCCCAAAATAATTAAAAAAAACGTTCAGATGTGTGTGAAATCTTATGGGACTCAACTGCTAAGGTCATCAGTCCCTAAGCTTACACACTACTTAACCTAAATTATCCTAAGAACAAACACACACCCATGCGCGAGGGAGGACTCGAACCTCCGCCGGGACTAGCCGCACCAAAATAATTATTAAGTGAAATACAAAATATTGATCTATGTACAACGGATAACGTATTAAAGAGCTCATGCAAACAATGAAAATTAGTGGATGTTTGCCTACAGTCAGACACACTCTATCTCTCATTAATATTAACAAAACTGTTTAATGATTGATTATAATTCATCAATTGGGGTGAAGAATCAGGATTCCTGTAAGGAGTGATTTTGTGGCTCAAATTATTGTAGTACATTGGTTCAAGAAAGCTAAATACAATCATAGACACTGAGCTGACAGGCCGGAAACACTTGAATTGTTACAATAATTTCACAACATTAAGGCACTTACTTCCCTGAACTTGTGCGGAAGTTTTGGCAGGTATAGTGTGACCATAATGTACACTGCTTTTCTATGGAGTGGAAGGTATTACGTATTTAGAAAATTACCATTTCAATTTAGTGTTTCGTCGGTGGTCTTCATCCGCGCCGTGGGCTCAGCGACCCCCAAGCCACTGCGGAACAGGATAACTCTGTATGTCAATGATATTTTGACTGCAGAAAGCTCATGCACACAGCATAATTATATCTTCAATCAGTGTTACCCATAGCGTGACAATTAATATCACTAAATCCCTACTCGGAAGGAAAGAAGTCGTGATTTTAGGACACATTGTGACTCCGTAAGGAATCTAACCCAGTCCAGAAAAATTAGAGGCAATCTGGGAGTATTCGGCACCGAAAACGAAAAGGCGTCTTCGCGTATATCTTGGTCTAATTAATTTTTATATAAGGTTTACGAAGATGGAATGCAAAACAACATCTCAGTTATTTAGCTTGGCAGGCAATAAAACCGTATGAAAATGGGACGAAACCGCACAAAAAGATTTTTGAAATGTTATAACAGGCACTTCCGTCCGCTCCACGTTTGGCTCACCAGATCTCAGTAAAGAATTTTGTATGTCCACGGATAGCACCCGGTATCGGGTGGGTCTGACTCTCTTTCAGGTGCCTGAAGAGAAGGGAGAGGTGGTAACGAAGCTGACTGCATTTGCAAGACGTGTACTGAATAAAGCGAAGCAGCACTACACTGTCACCAAACTAGAGACGTTAGAGATCGTGTGGGGTTTCTCCAAGTTTAGATATTACCTCTTTGCACAAGAGACGAAGATTTACAATGATTATATGGCGCTCCAATTTCTCATGTCCGCAAAACTAATACATAATCGTTTATTTAGATGGGCAATACACCCGCAAGAGTTCAGATTTTAGGTTTTTACATCACAGGGTACCAGAACCTTGTTGGAGACGTGCTTTCCCCTGGTCCAGTTGGACTGATTTAAAGCAATGACGCAGATCTTAATGAGAATACAGTCCACTTGATGTATGTGAGAGGTGTAGCATTTGACAATTTTATAGGAACTGTTCCAAGGAATATACGAAGGGAACAGGATAAACATTCTATCTTTTGCGTGATCAAAGAAAAATTGAGCGACGTTGAGGAAAGGAGACTAAGAAGGTTCCTGTCGGTAAGAGGTGGAACTCTGTTTTGTCGACGAAATCCAGATAATTTTGTAGTGAATATTCCAGATGAGATCGTGAATAAATGATCTAGTACTATCATCGGAGTTTAGGCATTTCGGAGTCAGAAAGTGTAGTCAAAAGTTAGTCGAGCCAGTACACTTTATCAGCATGGCGAGGCGAATAAAGCGAGTTGTTCGCGCGTGTGAAAGGTGTCAGAAGGCGAAGTCTTCCTCTGTCACTTGCAAAGCACCATTACGTGATACTGTACCTGCGCGATTAAAAGGATTATGGCAACGAACCTGTTTGGCCTACAACCCTGCACAACTAATGGATCCCAGTATGTGTTTGTAGTTGTGGAATTGGCCACGAAGTATGTAACATTTGTTCCCTCGAGAACAGCAACAGCAAGAACAGTGGAAGCAGCTTTTGTGAAATGGTTCCCCAGAGAAGCGGGTCATGTTGAGAAAGGAACTGCAGATAATGGACCACGCCGTGGCACGTACTTGCCAACGTAGTGGGAATGTAGTAGGGGGCAAACTTTTCCTTTGGTTAGTTCTTTTTTACTAGAAACTCCAGATTTTTTAGGAGATACGGCCTTGTTTATCTAATTGCAGTAGGAGCCGTTTCCTTATAGCTACTGACGATGTCACCAGCATCAGGAGACGAAATGCTAGGCAATGAGATATACCGTGTACCATGGCGCATTGCCCATTAAACGAGATTAACCAAGTACGGTATTCTGTATTATGACATATCGGTGACGTCAGATATTCCATACCCTTAATCCCTTATTGTATAAGGAGCTATCAAAAAGCTTCCGTTAGAAGACCACGTTAACCCCTCTGCTTACACGCCGGTGCTGCATGTACGCTGCAGCAAGGTACTAAAACGGATCGCCCCTTTCACAGTACTCTATGTTTCCACTTTATTTTCTTCAGTGCTAGTAGCTTAAGTATGTTCTGAGTGGGAATCCCTTTGAAAAGAAGTGTGGCAGACTTGAATTCAGCTGCTTTTTTCTCAAACGATGAAATGAAGAGAGAAACTACAGTGCTCTGCAAAAATTAACGACGAAAGATCTATCGCATGATGTGTCGCTGTCAAGTAGCTTATTTCGATGGAGAGGGGATCATGCATATATAGAACTGTTACAGTATAGCTCAAGAGGTAACTGAAATACGTAATGATACGAACAGAAATGACAATTTTATTCAAAGATAAAAACTACACTGGAGACGCTGTGGTTTATGACGGTCCTCTCGACAATACAAAATGCGGGGTATGATTCTTAAATGAGTGTATCATCACCACAGATGGCTGTGCATGCTTTCCAACGTGCTCCCATGCTGGCCTTAGTGTTGATAAAGAGTTGTTCTCGTAGGGAGTTCCATTTCTCCGCCAGCGCGCTTGGCAACTGCGGAGCTGTGGACGGTCGTTGGCGCATATAGGCGTCCTGCAATACGACTGCCCCACGAATCCTACACGTTGTCGACAGCATTTACGTCAGGGGACGGGCAGCCAGCCCATTCACTCAACACGCCCACCTGCGCTGTTCGATGCGGTCGCACATTGTCATCCATGAGAAGTGTATGAACCACTGAAAAGACGCAAATGTGGGAGGGATGTAGTGCCGTACCACCCAGACCACCAATAAAGTTCGATCACGTTCTTACTCTCAAATGTCGTGAGGTGGAAACAGGTAACGCACCCAGAAGCATGGTCAAACATGATCGATTTGATGGTCCAAGTGTTACGTTACAGGAAGAGATAAAGTGACATGATCTACAACTCATGGCGCACTCACTGGTCGACGTTATTGTGACACTGTACAGCTTCTTATTCGTGTCTTTCACTTTTGTGGATAACAATGTACGACTGCATCGAACAGCACAGGTGAAGGAGCTTGAACCGTGAATTTACTTTCAAAACTTTTTCTTAAGAATTTACTTTATTTACTAGCGATTCATGAAGAACATTAACACATTTAATCACACTATGTGAGCGTGGAAGTAGTTGCCAGGAAGTAACTGATGAAATCAAAATGAAATTGCTTTTAACAAATCGGAATTTTATTCTTAAAATCCTTTTTCTTTTAAGAAACATATTTAAAATTATAAGCAGAAAGCACCCTCTAAATATCAAGTTACAATTTATTCAGAGGCAGAAAGAAACAAATTTTTGAGTGTATGAGCTTTCGGGCTGAGAAGCTTGCCGCTCCCTTTTGACACGGCCGTAGTCACGACCGCTCACAACAACCTCTGAAAGACTACACAGGTGCAAATCTGCAACACACCAGATTAACTTAAAGTAAAAGTTTTAACAATTCTGCCGGCCGGAGTGGCCGAGCGGTTAAAGGCGCTACAGTCTGGAACCGCACGACCGCTACGGTCGCAGGTTCGAATCCTGCCTCGGGCATGGATGTGTGTGATGTCCTTAGGTTAGTTAGGTTTAAGTAGTTCTAAGTTCTAGGGGACTTATGACCATAGCAGTTGAGTCCCATAGTGCTCAGAGCCATTTGAGCCATTTCTTTAAACAATTCTCACAAGCACACCAACTATGCGCCCCGTAGGAGGGATGGAACTGGTACAAAACACTAAAATTAAAAAATTAACTTGCCACCGAAGGTGCAACTTGATTTTAACTTCCAAGAAAAGTCTTACGGTGGAAGGGTGGCAACTTTATATACTAAAATGACCATTTAAACAAAAGCCCATGAAATGAAATCTTACATAAAATTATACAAGGTTGGTCAAACATGCTCTACAGTACACATATACCGCCTCTCAAGATGATAGGCAAGATAAAAACATATTTCAGGAATTAGGCCGTTATATTACAAGCCTGAGCAACTCGAGCAGACTGGCGGCCTAACGCGCAGACTCAGATGCAGGAACTAAGCCCCGACAGGGCGACCACTCGTTGAGTTCTCTCACTGCGCCACAATTTCGGACGAGAGACAGAGTAGCAAGCTGAGGACGAGAGACTGACCCCAGACTGACTCCACACTCACCCAGACTGACCAGCTGGCGAGCTCATAGCGCCCCTTAAATGCACGTGAACAGGCAACCTTTCCCCTTTCCCACCAGTGGGAGACACCAAAGCTGTGATTTCCACAGCGGCGCCACCGGCAGAAACGGAGGGCGACTGCTTCACACTACGCGCTGCGGCGCGCTCTTCAAAACAGCAATTTTTACCACGGCTCAGAGCTATTGGAATGAGAAGATGTTCGATAGATGGACTGCCTCCCTGTTTCCGTGAATTAATGAGGACATGTGGAATGCTTCTTAGAGACGTATTGCAGCACATCCATATGCGCCAACGACCACCCAGAAGTTTTCAATGGTTCTGGTAGGGGATGGAACGCTCAAAAACCCCTTACCAAGTGAAGAATGTAGTGGAATTCAGAGAGGTCCAGTGGAAACACTGTGGACGGTAAAGAGTGCCTTTATTTAACTGCAATACATGATGCATCGTAGCTCAGCATGGCTCACTCTGTTGTTCCTGGCCAGCACTGGTGTACAGGGTGCTCCGTAGACGCCCTGTGACACTGATGGAAGGCTGGAGGTCAACGCCGTGACGTCGGCAGCCTTTTACTTCCCTCGGTGACGTGGAGCTCTGGTGGCCCCTTGGTTCCGCACACATTTACCACGGCAGCGCGTGGAGACGGCTGTGCGCTGGCTTCGACTTGCTGTCCTCTGCCGGGAATGGACGGCGGCTGGCGTTGAGGCACTAAACTCCTCTCGGAACTCAGCAGCAGGCATGGACGGCAGTTTTGCTAGGCTGTGGCATCAACTCCAATGAGGAACTTAGTGCCGGTGGAGGCAGACGAAACCTGGTCTCGGACCCATGGGTGCTGCTGGTAATGTCCAGTATCTCGCCGCTCAGCGTCACCCTTGGCGTCGTGGTGGTTCTGCTGGACTCCAGCGACGACAGGGTGTCATCTGCCTCATTACCGCTGTGCAGAACAGATTTCCACTGACCACGGCTAACCTCACACCCCAATTTCCTTGCTCGTGTCAGGCACATCTACCCCTACAAGTCCGTAGCTTCACGGCGGCTTTCTCACTACTTGCCGCTCATTATTTTATTGGGCAGCGGCGATACACAACATTGAGGCCAGCATGAGAGCACGTTGCTAGGATACTTTGTGGTGATCACACACCCTCTTAAATCCACGTCCTTCCTTTTATAATGTCCACGAGCCATCATAAATTATGGTGATTTCAGTGTCACCATTGCCTTTCAATAGATTTCTGTTTTGAGGGTTGGATAACACTTAAGCGGTTTTTTGTTATATTCGTTTTTATTTATATGAACCAGTTTTCGGTGTATTAAGGCCATCTTCAGATAACTACTGGCTATTGTTTTCAAGGAGCCTGTGTTCTTACGAACCAAACATTCCGGACTAAGATACAACGCACTTACGTAAGGTCTTTTGTTGTGGTATTGTCTTTGGAATTGTCAAACGGGTCTTTTGACTTTTTGTTCTGTAAAACTATTCTTTGACGTAATAAATCACATTTTATGGTTTGTCAGTACCATGTACCATCAATAGAACAAAAAACCGCCTAAGTGTTATTCAACCCTCATTATGGAATTGCTCTATCAAGAAGCGACGGAAGAATCCATAAATAAGATTTCTGTTTCGTTTCATTGCGCATTTCTGGCAGTTGCCTTCTGTATTATATTGCAGCGGTTATATCTACGCGTGTTCCAGGTTTCATCGAGCTGTGTTACTTGGCACACACATCATAAGAAAGTTACTCTCGTGTTTGAGGTTTGCACTTCAATATACTTGGAAACTTCTAGCAACTTTGGACTAATTTCCATTGGCGTCCAAAACAAACAATTTTATGATGGCACTTTGTTGCGGTTCATGCATTTCGACTAAACTTCATCCACGAGATACTTCTGCGAGTTGAAAAACAGAAACAAAATTTCATTAATGCGGAAGCCGTTCCAATGCAAGACCTATATCTTTTCATCTTGCCTCCGTACACAAAATACGACAGCAATCTGTATAATAATTATTTTTTAGTGATTACTGCGATTCACATCTCGACCTATTGCATCCATATTCCGAATGACTGACTCTGGGATATTTTATATTGTACGCATAGCCACTCGTTGATGGAAATAGCATACCTACGATCTGTGGGAAGGGTTAGACGTAAAAGCTCCATCGTCAGTAAAATTTTAGGAAGTAATATTTGAATGAAGAGTAGGCCCATTATTTCGGGAAGTCTCCAGAGCTCTGTGACTGCAGCCAAAGGATTAGTTTCAATATGATGCACCGTCACTTTCGATGATCTTTGACGATGGGTTGGGGAAGAGACTGAGGAAGGTGTTGCTTAATTTCACGTAGGACATGACAGGCAAGTAGCATTGGTCTTGACGGATTATTTCTGGTGATCAGAATTTCTCCAGTTACTTATTCGCGAATCGGCTATCGACAGGAGGTTATAATGTACAGTGTACTGGTATTGATCCAGAGGAAACTGGATTTTTTTTTTATTTCAGCCTTCTCAGTTGCGCGATATAAAATTTATCTGTAGTGGTTGTCGGTTTCAGACTGACACTCCCATTCTCAGACTACACACCTCGATATTAGCCGTAATTATTGTTACAGTGTGGTGGCAAGCCAGACCGAAACCGGTAACCACCACAGCTGAATTTTATATCAATACAACTGAGAAGGCTGAAATAAACAATTATCCAATTTCTTCAGTATTGAAAAGTTGCGGACGTGTCGTCCCGTGGCAGCGTGTCTCGAATAAGCAAATATTAATCTTCTTGTAGATAACGTATTTAATAGCTGAATAAACGATCTAATTTTTGATGATTCTATCTGACGACTTTCGGCAATGAGGGATGTCACTTTAGTTTTAGGCTCGTAAAGGATACACTTATCAAAATAAATCTCGAGGTAGCTGGCTGGAAAATCCACCAAAAGAAAGTAAGTTTTACACAGTTCGACTGACTGCCACGTCGGATAGACATACAAATACATCACACATTATAGTTTGCATCTATGATTAAAATTCTTTTCAGCAGTCGTAAGCATCAGAAATAATAGTTATTTTGGTTTCATTATGATTAATTATTGAGGTACTCTTCCAAATGAATACAAATTATTTCTGATTAAATTGGGTACATTTTATTTATTGTAACACTATACATGTATCTATCCAGCGATAAACAGCAGAATGTGAAATGTAAAATGCCCGTTCAGTGCCATCTCCTAATATGGCGAGTGAAAGAAAAGAGCGACAAATTTTATATAATTGCTCGCTCATAGCAGCTCTGAATTCTAATGCGAGCAGAGATCACTAACATCGCAAGAATACACTATGTATCACAAGCTTCATTAAAATAATTTAGTGATCTAATACAGAGGTATATCAGAGATTATAACATTCATTTATCTTATTTGAGATGCATATCCCACAGAATTTTTTCAATAATAGAAGGTATTCTTGTAGTCAACATTTACTACCAACATAAGTTAATTTCTCGATTACACCTTGATTCCCTATCAGACATCTTACAAGTGAAGAAACTCACGCAAGCTATAAAAGCTACAGCGGTGACACCTCAGTATCTCAGTTCAAAATGTTTCTGAGGTGAGATTATTATGACACTCGATATTGCCAAGTGGCCAGAGATACAGATGCTGACTGTCACAAGCACTCCATTTTCCAACTTCCTCGCTTGTGTGCTTTTTACGAACTTAGGCGCAGCTTACATTGACATGTGACAGAGGGTCATTCTGGAAATGAATCGCAGTCTTTGGTTTGCTTTCCCCACAATTTATCTGTGTGACTGTCCCAATTTAAGTTATTCGTAATTGTAATATTTACGTATTTAGTTGAATTTATACGTCTGGAAAAATAGGACAGTGTGCGAAGAAGATGCGAAGCATCCTCTCAGACGAATACCACTGATAAATCTTTTTTGAATAATCACTCTTCTGACTGATATGATGCAAGCCGCCACGAATTCGTCGCTTGTGCCAACCTCTTCATTTCAGATTAGTACCTTCACGCACTTACACCCGATATCCTGAATTATTTATTTGACATATCTCAATATTGTTAGTGCTTTCCGTATGTACCTTTCTTCGCCTATTCTGCAGAGAACCTCTCCAACCTTATTTTATCAGTCCACATAATTTTTAACACCCTTATGTAGCACCGTATCTCAAACAGTTCGATTATCTTCTGTTTTCGCAAGGTTTCTTCGCAGTTATCTTTCTCGTACTTATGTCTGTTTGTCAGACTTCTAACATTTCCCCTTTTAGAGATTTCCAACCCTCTTCAACTGAACTGCCTACTGTAGGATTCATTTTCGCATTAACTACAGCCTTAGATAACTACAAACGCATCTCATCATTCAGTACTTCAGTATCTCTCTTCATTCAACATTGATTCTTCTTGACGGTTCTCTTATACTTGCCTACTCTTCATCATTACTAAATTGCGATCCTAGTACATCTCTGCTTCCCGGGTACCTCTTACAAGCCAATATTTGATTCCGGGATACACACATCTACATCTACATCTACATGAATATTCTGGAATTCACAACTAAGTTACAGAAGGTTTATCGAACCACCTTCAAGCTGTTTGTCTACCGTTACTCTCGAACAGATCGCGGGAAAAACGAATATTTACATCTCTCCGTGAAACCTCTGATTTCTCTAAATTTGTTATGAAGAACATTTCTTCCTATGTAGGTGCGTGCCAAAGATATTGTTTCACTCGTATGAGATTTCGTGATAACACCAAACGAGTTGCCCTTCCTTGAACTTTTTCGAAGTACTTCGTCAATCGTATCTGATGCTGGTCCCAAACTCAACAACAATACTTCAGAATAGAGCGGGCGAGCGTGGTGTAATCAGTCTCTTTAGTAGACCTTTTCCATTTTCTAAATATTCTGGAAATGAATCGCAGTCTTTGGTTTGCTTTCCCCACAATTTATCTATGTGACTGTCCCAATTTAAGTTATTCGTAATTGTAATATTTACGTATTTAGTTGAATTTACGGCGTTTTTATTTGTGTGATTTATCGTGTAACCAAAATGGAATACAATATCTAAAGTACACGTTACACAAAAAGGAAGTTTTGGAAAACAAAATATTCAGTATTCGCATACATAGAGATATTTTTATAGAAAGCTTACATAGGTACGGATCTTTCGACGAGCGAGCGGTTGTGTCTGACTACTAAGTATGGAACTATTGTGTCAGTATACTCTGAGAAGAACTGCTATAAAATCTGGACCGGAAGTCTTGTTTTCAATAACTTATTTAAGCTTCTTCGCTACACAGTGGATACCTGTTCGGTAGTTGCTCATGTTCGCAGTTGGTCTCGATTCGAATTCTGGAATATTTAATTCGTCTTCTTTGGTGAAGGAACTTCGGAAAACCTTGCTTACTAATTTTGGTTTAGGGGCAGTACCATCAATGGAATCACCATTATCATCACGCAGTGAAGGTACTGATTGCGTCTTACCGCTGTTGTATTTGACATACCACCGGAATCCCTTTGGGCTTTTTGCCACATTTCGAGGCATTTTCGTTGTGCAAGCTATTAATAGCATATCGTATTGAAGTTCGCGCTAAATTTCGAACTTCTGTAAAACTTTACCAATCTTGGAATTTTTACTTTTTTTTTTAATTTTCGTATGCTTTATTTCTTCGCTTCCGCAACAGTGTTGTGAATTGTTTTGTGTGCCATGGGGGATCAGTACCATCTCTCATTATTTGCTATATATATCGCAGTCGCCGTTGATACTTTTTCTTTAATTTTAAGCCACATTTGTTCTATGCTTACATAGTCAGGTAGAAAGGAGTTGAACTCTCACTTAGGAAGGTGTCAAGTGAATTTTTATCTGCTTTTTTTAGTAGATGTAGTTTGCGTTAATTTTTGATGTGTTTGGTTGTTACGGTTTGTCATTGTGGGCACTAATCTGTGTATCCGTCATGGTGCTCCCTGTTTGCTCAGAATTGTTTGTTGCTAAGCTGTCAAGTATGTTTTCGGAATTCATCTACACTCCAATTGGGCTTCTGAACTAATAGTTCAAAATGATTCCCTAGATAGCATTGGGTACGATTTCGGACGACGTTCAGTGCCTACGACCGACTTTAAACATATGTTTTGGCCAACATATCGACATAACACCTATAATAGTGTGAGTGGGGTATCTATTTGAAATGACACACAAGTTTTCGTTGAACTGTTCAGCAAATTTATCACCTTAGTCTGGGAGTCCCATTATTCACCATGATGTAATCCAGCTGCACTCTTGATAACCGTCAAAGCCTTTTCCTTGCATACCTCCTCCTCCTTTGGTTCTGAACAGTGTATCTGCTGCCACTAAATGAAATTTGTGGGAGAGCTCAGTCTTTCTCTTCTCTCATTCCTAATACCAAGTGTACTCTTCCGCGTAAGTATGTCGTCTGTTCCTCACCCGCTACCGAGTTCCCAAGTCCCATCATTATCAGATTGTCATCTCGTTTTGCTTATCATATTACCTGTTAACATTCTCATATACAGTGCTTTCTTTACGCGTTCACCAACAGCTTGAGAGGTCGGCACGTATACCTGAACTATTCTTGCAGTTGTTGGTTTGTCGACGATTCTGCTGAGAAAAACCCTAGGACTGAATTCTTTACGGTCACTCTGCCCTAGTTTTCTATTACAATAGGATCCTACTCCCGTTTTACTGTTTTCTGCTCCGGATGTTACCCACAACAGCAAAGTGATGTTTCGAGAATAGACAAAATTTATGGCTTTCATGGTCAGGAGGCAAGTTACGACGAAACGATAATAGATTACCAGAAAATAGGAAGAATAAACTTGTTTAGCTTATTAGGAAATACTATCTCATTCATGACATGAATAGACACAGAAATGAAAGTAGGAACAGTTAGTTACATTAACGGAGCAGTCTACAGCGTTCTCAGAAGTACTGAGTAAAAACCGTAAGAGATTTTGGTCGTATGTAAAATCAGTAAGAGGGTCAAAATAATCTATTCATTCTCTCAGCGACCGCACCGGCGCCGAAATGGAAGATAACAGAGAGAAGGCCGAAATACTGAATCCGGTCTTCCGAAGTTGTTTCGCCGCTGATTATCGTAACACTGTCCCTCCTTTCAATCGTCGTACGAACATCAAAACGGCAGATGCTGAGATAACCGATCGCGGAAGCAGCTACAATCGCTTAGGAGTGGAAAGTCTTCTAGACGAGATAATATTCTATAAGTATTATGCGAAAAAACTTGCTCCTCTTCTAGCAGTAATTTATCGCAGATCGCTTGAGCAACGAAAGGTACCTAACGACTGGAAAAAAGAGAAGGTCATTCCCGTTTATAAGAACGGCCGTAAGACAGATCCACACAATTATAGACCTATATCGTTGACGTCAATCTGTAGTAGAATTACGGAACATGTTTTATGCTCAAGAATTTTGACGTTTTTGGAAAATGAACATCTCCTCTATAGGAATCAACATGGATTCCGCAGACAGAGATCCTGCGAATCTGAGCTCGCTCTACTCCTCCAAGCTACCCACAGCACAGCGGACGACGGCGCTCGGGCTGGTGCCGTGCTCCTTGATTTCAGTAAAAGGCATCTGACACCGTCCCGCATTGCCGTTTAGTGAAAAAATACGAGCTTACCTAGTATCGGAGCAGACCTGCAATTGGATTCAAGACTTTCTTGCAGATAGAACTCAAAACGTTCTTCTTTACGGAACTCAGTCGACAGATGTGAAGGTAATATCCGGAGCACCACAGGGAAGGGTGAGAGGACCTTTGCTGTTTACAATATATATATACATGATCTAGCAGAAAGCGTCGGATACTCTTTAAGGCTATTCGCAGATGATGCAGTTGTCTATACCAAAGTAGCAAGGTCAGAAGATAGTAAGACTTCGCAGAACGACCTGCAGTGAATTGATGAATGGTGCAGGCTCTGGCAGTTGACGCTGAACGTAAGTAAAAGTAACATACTGGCCATACAAATGAAAAGAAATCCACTACCGTACAGCTACACTATATATGGCAAACAGCTGGAGACAGCGTCTGCCATAAAATATCTAGGCGTGACTATTCAGAGCGACCTTAAGTGGAATGACCATATAGAACAGATAGTGGGAAGAGCAGACACCAGACTCAGATTCATCGGAAGAATCTTAAGGAAATGTAACTCATCCACGAAAGAAGTGGCTTATAAGGCACTTGTTCGCCCGATTCTTGAGTACTGTTCATCTATATGGGAACCCTATCAGATAAGACTAATAGAGGAGATAGAGATGATTCAATGCAGAGCGGCGCATTCTCGTCACGGATCGTTTAGCTGGCGAGAGAGCCAGCGGACGTTACAAGAGAGGCGTTGTGCATCACGGAGAGATGTACTACTGAAATTTCGGGACAGCACTTTTCAGGAGCAGTCAGACAACATATTACTTCTCCGCCCACGAGGAGAGAGGTCGAGAAATTAGAGCCAATACAGACGCTTACCGACAATCATTCTCCCCACGCACAATTCGTGTGTGGAACAGAGTTGGAGGGATCAGATAGTGGTACCGAAAGTATCCTCCACCACACACCATTAGGTGGCTTGCAGAGTATGATGTAGATGTAAAGGAAATTCAGCTTAGGTTCTACAAAACAATGTTGCTACAACCATGTCACATGAAAGTCAGTCGTGGACTGTCACAAAAGTAATGAACAAACAATACAAGCATAGAAGATGTGATTCCTAACGGAGTAGCTGGGTGCACTCCATCCGACAGGAGGGTGAATGCTGTTACCATAGAATAACTAGAAGTGAAAGGCTTATACGAACGGATTAAGGAACGCAGGTACAAGTGGAAGGACCAAGTCACATGAACGGAAGATGACAAAATGCCAAAATTAAAGATTAGTTACTATCCAGTGGCCAGAAGACCTTTAGGAATACCGAGGTAATGGTGGAAAGTTTGATAATTTCATGCAAGAGGGCGTAACAGATAAGTGCCTGCTACATGCAGAAAAGAAAGAAGTGAACTGTCTGACCAGTTATCACAATGTTCTTGCCGTTTCACTTCAATGACTCTCGGAACAACAACAGACATTGGAGAAAAAATATGGAAACACCACGAGAAATGCATGCCTGAACATAAACACTGATTCTAGCCAGGTCTGCAGGTTTCTCTGTTGTATTTGATCTTGAAAAGCTACAGCGCAATGTCCTCAATACAACTGTCAGTCGTGGTCAGAAAATTGTTCTGAGTCGACGTAAGTGCATTATGTAGGCGCTAGTTGACTTCGAACGTTCGCGAATCGTTGGCGGCCGTACGGTGCGCGCTTCCGTAACCAAGGTAGCGGAAGTGTTAGATGTTTCAAGAGGCTCCGTATAGAAGATTTATACTGCTTATAGTGAAAGCGTAGAAACATTATCCACTAACAAGAAAACATTCCCAAGTGTCAGTAAACGATATTGATATAAAACTTAGCTTGTGTGTATTGGAGGCAACTAATGCAATACGTAACTTTTTTCTTGGAGGGAATATCTTCGAAACGAAGATATATAAAAAATGTGTTTCACAGAAAAGTGATACGTAATTAACGTTTTGAAAACTGTATAATCGAATTTTGTAATAATTTCAAATTTTGAAAGATGCCCCACTACCATCAATTAATTTTGAAAAATGAGAACTTATGTTACAAAGGAAATTAAAGAAGCTTTCAAGCTCCTTACATCTATGTGTCAAATAAAGTAGGCTTCTGAAATACTATTTCTGCGAAATACGCTGTATACAAATTGATGTCAGAGTATTTTCAACGTACCTAATTTAAATATATACAAATTAATTATTAGTCTAGTTATTTATGTTTTAAATTGTTATTATACGTTTTACATCGACTTTTTGTTTAGCGTATCACATGTGTATTTTAGTAAAACATAACATCTCCTTACACCATGCACATAAAATGAACGACATTTCTTTAAGTAATATACACGGCAGAGAACACAACATAAAACAAAGTGCAGGAGGATTTCAAATTGTTGTGGGTGATCCTCTAAATATCCTGATTTATGTCAGGCATATTTCATTTCAGTACATTGGTAAGCTGTGGCGAAAAGATCTTATTATGTACTAGTGACTGCAGCTGAATTATTGTTTCTCAAGCGGAGATTGCCATCAAAATCATTCAACAGAACTAAGTCTGAAAATGTTCTCACAAATTTCTTCCAACATAAGCCGTATACACATCGCGACTGCACCTGTGCCTTCGAGTTTCTTGTCTCAAAGTACAATGCTCTTCACGGTTCTAAGAATCTAACAATAGCTCTAAGAATGTAACAATACTCTAAGATTCTAAGAATAATACAGATATTTCTCCCTACTGGGAATAAATGTCCTTTGACCTGGTCAAAATTTTGCTTACCAGATTTCGATGCTGTCACTAGGACATTTGGGCTTCAAAAAGACATCTCGAATGGTCCGTCCAAATTCAGGAAAGTGTGTATAATATTCCTTTGAAAACCCTACAGGGCGTGTATTTATCCATTTAGGACGAATGGAAGCTGTTTCGAATGCCATGGGGCCTATCCCCCGTATTGGACATGGTAATGTGTTGTGTAGACTGATACTTAGCGTTTCCCTTTTAGATTTTCTATCTTCCCTACCAGGTTCATATCTTCGACATTCCATGCTCCAATTCGTAGAATGATACCCTTCCATTGGCTAATCAACTTTTTCTTATGTTTACCTTTCCCTCAGCAGTCGTCTCTCCGGGATTTGTGACAGTTGTGTCTTGTAGCACGGAATGTGTTGATATTTCTTATTATTCCAAGACACTTCGGAAAGTAGAGCTCGTAGCAGACTATTGCAGAAGAAGGGAATACCAGCCTGTTCGGCGCTGTGAAGAATACAACTCAGTAACATCGTTACCATCACATAAAAGTGAGAAACAAGCACTCAATGGCATCAGGAGAAAATATATGGGACCTACGCAAGATTCGGCTGATTCTGGAGGAATATGTTTCAAGAAGATAATTTACTGATGAATAATGGCATCCATTTTTTTACTTGTAGGTGAAAACGAAGGACCTTTGCAGGGCTGTTGGTGTTTGTCAGCGAAAAAGAAAAATAATTATTATAAAGCTGTGAATCATTCTTTGTGGATGTAACTCTGAAGAACTCGTGAAAGCCGTTTGGACAGTTGTTTACACAGAGTGATTCTGTGATGATGTTACAAATTTCCAATAGAAAAAATGTGTTTCACAGTAACAAACATAAACAAGTGCTAAAGCTCTTCAGGTTTTAGAGCCCATGTTTACTGGATAATTTTTTGTTGTTTTATTCCATACTGTCTCCTCCCAAAATATGGAAAGCAAGGGCTTGCAGTAGAAAAGGTCCACTGTCGGAGGTATCATAACTTCCGACTTTGTCGTTTCTGGAAGAGTGTCCCTTATCTCAGAATGACTCATTTACCCTTTTCCATCATCCCTGAGAGTTACAGGATCATCCCGAGACCTGGCAGTACTTAACACTGACGGTGGGAAACAAAACACTGTTCCAGCTTTCTACGCTTTGCTATCAACGCCTAGAAAGTATGGCAATTTCTTAAAGCGGTTAAGATCAACATGTCTAGATAGAACCGTGTACCTCTCTTGAAGGATTTCGAAATCCTTTCCTTTCCGTCAACTAAAAGTTTGTTTTCTGAAACAGCAATTGTGTGTTTCTATTATCATTTTAATCAATGTTTGTGGAACGAAGTTCAGTGTTGTGGCTATGAGACATGATTAAATGCTCGTTTCTCCCTCTACCATTCTGATTTTTTTTCTTTTTTTGCAAGCATTTTACATTTTCCCCTGCTTTTGGTAAAAACATTTGACGCTGACCAATACATCTGCAGGGGGGGTGTAGCTCCCTACTTGATCAACAGGCTTTCAGCTTTCGACTGGCGCCTGCATTTGATTTGAGGGTGTAAATGATCATCAGTTTCTGAAATGCCTTTTATGGGCTAGAACCATCGTGTTTGCAAACGTGTCCGCACCGTTAACCAGTAAAGTGTCGTCCCCGCTACGTACTGCCGAGAACGGACCATGACGAACTCCTCCTGGGCCCTGGGCTTGTAAAGCCATAGCCCTGGTCAGCGGCTCTACTGTACACATTACTTGAGCTCTTTATCGTCCACAAAGCATAATGAGCCACCTAGGCGGAAAACGTGTGTGATTCGCATGTGAAACTCTGTCATCCAATGCATTATCTCATATGAACGAAAAGCTATTATTTCAGTAAGACCTGACTTTCTTGTTTCTTGACCTGTTACGAGGACTACTGAATATTCTATTAGAACAGGTAATTGCGAGTGTTAATGCAATTTCTCGTGGTCCGTTCATCCTGAAATTATAGGCGGAAACCAATCTTAACTGACTTTTAATAACATCAGGCAGATGTCTTGTTCGAAGTGCAAGTATTGAAACACACGTCAGCATTCCCATGTTTCCTTTCTCAATCTACCTCTTTGTCGCCTGTTGTCAGATTGGGTTTTCACATTAGTTGTATTAGAAAGGAAATGAGGACTCGGATTATCATTTATCAAACATGCAGACCTAAAGAAAACGATGGCGCACTTCTCTGAGAGGTTGGTTATATTCGCAAGCATTTAACAAGTGGCAAAAGCTAGTAAACAATTTAGAAAAGCTAAATGTACAGTGTGAGAGGAGTCTGACAAATTCCTCTCAGTACTATCAGATTTTCAGAAATATATGAATCACACAATCTTAAAGACAGCAAGAACAAGCAACTGTGAATATTATCAAACAGTCAGTGTAACAACTGATTTGTCCAAGTTCATGAGAAGAATAATACACAGAACGAAAAAAAAAGAAATTTGAGAAGTTGTTAAACAGTGATCACCTTGGTTTTAGGAAAAGTAAATGAACCGAAGAGGCATTCCTCACATTGCCCTTGATAATGAAAGCAAGACTTAAGAAAAATCAAGACATTTTCATAAGGCTTTTCAGGCTAGAAAAAAGTTTGACAATGTAAACTAGGTGTTACCTACACCAAAGACGGTTAATATACATTATGTGCATGAGAAGAACACGAAGAACGAACTACTCGAATTAAAGAGGATATGAGGCAGGGATGCAGCCGTTTGCCCTAACTGTTTGATCTATGAATATACATCAAGAACAATGAGAGTAAAAAATTAAAAGTTCAGTAGTGTGATTCGATTACTACATCAATATCCTCAGTGAATGTGAGGACGAACTGCAAGGCTTATTAAGTGGACGGAACTGCTACAGAGCTCAGAATGGGACTGAAAATAGACAGAAAAAAGATGAAAGTAAAGAGGACTGGCAGAAATGATATTAGCGACTAATGTATCAGCACTGGTGAATACGAAGTAAACACGGTGACTGAATTCTTTTACCTTGGAACAAAATGACATATGGTGGACAAAGCAAGGAGGATATATGAAGTAGGAAAGCACAGCCAAAAAAAGACATCCTTGGCGAACATGCGACGGAGACGTGGTGCTGTATATGGATACTGAAAATCCAATAGATTTAAAGGTTCTCAGCAGAAAGATTGTGGGGGTAGGGGGTAGGGGAGAGGGAGCGAGGTGTAGAGAACATGTGGAAAATATTGTCAAGAAGGAGGAACAGAATGAAACGACATGCGTTAAGATAACATGGAATAACCTGCACAGAACAAGAGGGTGCTGTAAGGGGATCAGATCTTTGGAGAAAGACAGAGAGTGGAATGTATCCAACAAATAATGCAAGTACTATTTTGAGATGAAGAGGTCGACACTAAAGGGGTCAGTTCGATTATAATATCAGCCGCTCAGTGTAATTTTTTATTTGCGTATTGTCAGCTTAACTTTGTTGGGTTGATGTTAGGCTGTGTAAGTTTGCCCCGCGGGACCAGTCAGTTATAATGGAACAGGAGAGAAAAACGATGTCATGCTGTGTGCATTTAAGACTCTTAACTTGCCGTGTGTGGTTGGTTTTCCCTATGAGACAGTATTATGGCTCTGTTATGTCTCAACCTGTGGTTGTGATCCCAGGGCCGGCCCGAGAGCCGAGCGGTTCTAGGCCCTTTCAGTCTGAAACCGCGCGACCGCTACAGTCGCTGGTTCGAATCCTGCCTCTGGCATGGATGTGTGTGATGTCCTTAGGTTAGGTAGTTCTAAGTTCTAGGGGACTGATGACCTCAAATGTTAAGTCCCATAGTGCTCAGAGCCATTTGAACCATTTTTGTGATACCGGGAGGCGGTCGGAACGGCTACTGCTTGTAGCTGCGGGTGCCGTCGTGGTGTCAGGCGTTCCACACTCTTCACGCCTCATTGTGACTGCGTCCAGCACCCCGTACATCTGTCTGGTGATTTAACTGTTAGGCCTACTTCTATTTTCTCAAACTTTGCTCTAGGCTTCCGCTGTTTCACAAGCAGGTGGAGAGCAGGACCCCAGGCTTCACTAACGTGGTACGTGGAGTCACCGTTGTTGTTTCCTTTGATTTTTGTTTCAGTGGATTCTGACAATCACAAAACTTGGAGGTCTTTCCCAGTGCCTTCGTTTGCTGTTTTTACCCTTTTTTAAAAGTCTTCATTCGTCTGACTGCTTTGACGCGTCTCGCCACAAATTCCTCTCCTGTGCCAACCTCTTCGCCTCAGAACAACACTAGTAACCCACGTCTTTAATTATTCTCTGGATGCATTCTAACCTTAACCTTCTTCTACAGTTTTTACCCCCTACAGTTCCCTCTAGTATCGTGGAAGTTATTCCCTAATGTTCTTTCATCCTGATGTGATTCTTCAATTTCTCCAGGCGTATTTTATGACGAAATAAGTCTCGGGTGAACAGCCTGGTATTAGTGTGCATAGGACACAATATTTCGGCAATCGACCACGTTGCATCATCAGGTGCGCTGATGTACATCAGCTCACCTGATGATGCAACGTGGTCGATTGCTGAAATATTGTGTCCTATGCACACTCGTAGCAGGCTGTTCACCCGAGATTTAATTCGTTCTTTCATCCTGTTCACTCTTCTTGTCACTGTTCTGCATATATTCCTTTCCTCGCCGATTCTTCGGAGAACCTCTTCATTTCTTATTAGTCCACCTAATTTTCATCATTCACCTGTGTCATCACATCTCAAATGTTTCGATTCTCTTCTGTTCCGGTTTTCCCACAATCCAAGTTCCATTACTGTACAATGCTACGTATGCTAAAAACGTACGTACTCAGAAATTTCTTCCTCAGATTAAGGCTTATGTTTGATACCAGTAGACCTCCCTTGACCAAGAATAGCCTCTTTGCTAATCTTCCTTTTCATGTCCACCTTGCTCCGTCCGTCATACGCTATTTTGCTGCCTAGGTAATTTTCTTTGGTCTTTTTTTCGATTTATTCTCAATTCACATTCTCTACTAATTAGATTGTTCATTTCATTCAACAGCTCCTGTAATTGTTTCATTTTCTCTGAGAATAGGAATGTCATTAGCAAATCTTAACATTGATATCCTTTCATATTGAATGTTAATCCTACTCATGAATGTTTCTGTTATTTCTGTCATTACTTCTTCAAGGTAGAGTTTGAACTCTACAGGCGAAAGACTACATCCCTGTCTTACACCTTTCTAATCTGAGCTCTTAGTTCTTGCTCTTCCAGTCTTATTGTTTGCTGTGGGTTCTTGTACGTGTTTTATATCACCCGTACCTGCCTATAGCTTACCGCTATTCTCCTCAGAATTTCGAACGTCTTGCGCCATTTTACAGTGTCGAATACTTTTTCAGTTCGACATATCCTATGAATGTGTCTTGATTGTTCTTCAGTCTTTCTCGCATTACCAACCGCAACGTCGGAACAGCTTCTCTAGTGCCATTAACTGTCCTAAACTCAAACTTACCCATTCACCTAACGGATCTTCCTTTGCTTTATGCGCATTAAAGATGTGAATGGTATCAGTTTCTGTTACTTGAGGTTCGCTTCCATTGTGTTACCTCACAACATCACTGTCGAGCTCCTTGAACTATACCTGCTCCTTTTCTAAGTTCAATAAGAAGGAAGCAGTGTTAGGTGTTTTATTCCTCTTTTACAAACTACGTTAGCTCGTTCATAACAGAAACGTTCTGAAAGTACACAAACTGGAAGAAGTCTTTGCAGTAGCCTCTCAGTACTGAAGCATATTTACACATATGTTATCTATGTATGTAATAAAACAATCACGTAACATCAACTTTTGTACTAAAATATTTTTATTCAGCTGCCAATCAGTGCCACAGTTTACCCAAAGGTCGTACATAACAGTAAATCATTGCCTTATTAATTGATATAAATACAACTTATGGCGGAAATACAATCTTCCAAAATGTTTTTAGTGGAAAGAGCAATCAATATGTCGAGCAGCTACAGCAATTTGTAATTTGAAATTTAATATTAACTGAAAAAAATCAGGGGAAGTTTCTATCCTTCCTTCTGGAGTCACTTGGCATTTTACACAGTTTTTAAATGAAATCATATGATTGCCCCATCGTGCAACGTATTGTTGGTCACGTAATGGAAAAGCACCCATTCCAATCGTATCACCAGGTGGTGCCTTTACGTCTGGTGAGTTAGCAGTCAAACTTCGTAAGCCACCCTGCGGTCCCGTAATGGGCTTGGCATGCATCCCCTGCCCCTATTAGCACCCGCCTGCCCGACTGCAGGAAGCGGTCGCTCCTCGTTACACTCAGTTCGCCCACGTCGCTGTTTGCAAATTCTCGTCAGCCACTCCAAACAGCGTCGTCCGCAATTAGTCCCCCGCGTGCGCCGTCGCCGCCACCTGCAGCAGTAAGTGACCACAGGCCGCGCTGCGGCCGCAGCTCTGCCTCGGCGACCCGCCGTGTTCCATCTCTGCTGCCGACATTGCGTAAACCGCTGGCCCGCTCCCTGGTGATCACGCGACACTGCGCTGGTGCAACAGGCCACTGACCACAGGTTACAGACACAAGGCAGAGGTGTAAGAGACCAAACTGGGAAGGAGTAAGCATATCGTTCATCTGTGTCTAAACAACAGAATGAAATGGTTCCGAGTATCGCGAATAAGGGTACATTAAATTATACAGTGAAGTGCCAAATAAACTGGTATAGGCGTGCGTATTTAAATACAGAGATATGTAAACAGACAGAATACGGCGCAGCGGTCGGCAATGCCTACGTCTACATAAGACAACCAGTATATGGCGCAGTTGTTAGATCGATTACTGCTGTCACAATCGCATGTTATCAAGATTTAAGTGAGTCTGAACGTGGTGCAGCAGTCGGCGCACGAGTGATGGGACACAGCATCTGCGAGGTAGCAATGAAGTGGGGATTTTCCCATACGACCATTTCACGAGTGTACCGTCAATATCAGGAATCCGGTAAAACATCAAATCTCAGACATCGCTGCGGCCGGAAAAAAATCCTGCAAGAACGGGACCAACGGCGACTGAAGACAATTGTTCGAGGTGACAGAAGTGCATCCCTTCCGCAGATTGCTGCAGATTTCAATGCTGAGCCGTCAACAAGTGTTAGCGTGCGAATCATTCAACGAAACATGATCGATACGGGCTTTCGGAGTCGACGGCCTACCCGTGTAGCCGCGACGAGTCCACAGCTCGAAGCTTTACGCCTCGCCTAAGCCCGCCAACATAGACATTCGACTGTTGATGACTGAAAACATGTTGCCTGGTTGGACGAGTCTCATTTCAAATTGTATTGAGCGGATGGACGTGTACGGGTATGAAGACAACCTCATGAATCCATGGACCCTACATCTCATTGGGGGTCTGTGCAAGCTGTTGGAGCCTCTGTAATGTTGTGGAGCGTCTGCAGGTGGAGTGGTATGGGACTCCTGATACGTCTAGATACTACTCTGACAGGAGACACGTACGTAAGCATCCTGTCTGATCACCTGCATCCATTCATGTCCATTGCGCATTCCGGCGGACTTGGGCAATTCCAGCAGGACAATGCGACACTCCACAAGTCCAGAATTGCTATATAGTGGCTCCAGAAACACTCTTCTGAGTTTAAACATTTCCGCTGGCAACCAAACTCCCCAGACATGAACATTATTGAACATATCTGGGATGCATTGCAAGTTGCTCTTCAGAAGAGATCTCCACCCACTCGTATTTCTACGGTTTTATGGACAGCCCTGTAGGATTCATGGTTCCCTTCAGCACTACTTCAGACATAAGTTGAGTCTATGCCACGTCGTGCTCCGACACTTTTGCGCGTTCGAGGGGGCTCTGCACGATATTAGGCAGGTGTACCTGTTTCTTTGGCTCTTCAGTGTTTTTAAATGTTTAAAATATATATCACCATCTATTTTTCATTTTTACTCACGTAAGTCCTCGCAAGGTATCAACCGAAGCAGAGGCTGGCGAGTCGTGGTCTGGCATGTTGACCACACGCTGATTCCCATGTGGCAAATCTGTGATGCGTGTGGCTCGCACGCTTCCCTGAGAGCGCTCTGTCCCTCTCTGGTCTCTGCTCCCGTCGTTCCATCAGATGAACCCTGGTTTCGGGTGTCGGACTGGCAGACGTCGTAAATTACACTGATTTTGGCTCACGAGTTTGGTAGGACACCTGGTCCATACGATGCCGAATTATCTGAGCAGCTCATACCCTGAACTGGAACGGTGTTGGTGGGCTCATGGACAACCGATCAGTGGCAGCTTCTGTCCTGGACCCTGGTGTCAGTTGTGGTCACGGAACTGCTGTCACTATGCCAGGTCCCCAATAGGCGTTGTTGAGTCCTATCTAGTGAATCTCCCTTAATGTTATGAGACCAAATGATGTAGTTTTATGTCCAATTGTCTTACACTTTGCCGCTGAGCTTTCTCGCACACAAGTGTCGATGTCGCATTTTTGGTGACCGACTAACCGTGTCAAAAAATTTACGCCTTGCGGCTGGGTCTTGTTGACACATCGCTTCGCTGAAGCAATGCTGGGCTGTAGTGAGACCAAATTTGGCATAGTTCTTTTGTAGCTCGTATAAGAAACCACACAATGAATATACATTGTAAATGGCAGTTCGTGTTGTTCTTAAGGCCATATCAGTGACACACCTTATGGAATGTTATGCCGCGCTCCACTATCTTTTGTACCAGTGAGATAAGAGATACATGACGTTTACACCACTCTCGAGTAAAACCTGCGCTTCTAGTTTAAGACACAATATCTCGGTTGCTTACTACCAAAGAAAATACTACATCACTGAGAGCAATAAGTGAACAATCTGGCACAAGTCTCTCACACACAGGCAGAGAGCCCAAACATAATTTGTCGTCACCAATTTTAATGTGCCACAACCTGCGATTTTCATATTAACAATGTAAAGTATATGTTATGTTTTAGTAAAATAATAACAAGAACCGCACGATCACAACACTTAGGTTATCCACTACAACAAAGTGACCAAACCCGAAGCTCTGTGCATAAGCGAAACGTTCACTGTTGACAGAAAAGGAATGAAGGATTGTTAGACAAATTCTTGCCCCAGAAAACACGGAGGGCGGGTGCAGACTGAAATCCTGAACCGTCACTCTTCTGACTGATGTGATGTGGTCTGCCAGGAATTCCCCTCCTGCGCCAACCTTTTCATCCAGAGTAACAACTGTACCCTAAATTCTCAATTATTTGCTGGATGCATTCCTTCTTCTTCTACAGATTTTGCCCTCTGCACCTCTCTTCATCACTATGGAAGTTATCCCGTGACGTCTTAACAGATGATCTGACGTCATGTCCCTTCTTCTTGTCAGTGTTTCCCACATGTTCCTTCCCTCGTCGATTCTATGGAGAACCCAACCATTCCTTACCTGATTAGTCTGCCTAATCTATCGGTACACATTATGAACTGAAGTCCCACGCCGTGATTTTCTCTCTGTCTGTGATGGCCAATCTCGGGAAGTGCTGTAAGAATTTTTATACGGCTTTCACTAACAGACTGATTCACGTAGGTTTGCGCATATAATTTATAAACATTTCGGGCAAATTGTCCGAATCATGATCAATTAAAGTTCCCCGCCGGTTTTCTTCCACCTGGGTGTGAAGGCTAATCCCAGGAACTACTGCTGAGATTTTGGTACGGTGTTCACTGATAGACGGGCTGCTTCACGTGGAAAGCTTCTGTGTACAATTTCTTCCCACTACGCTTCCCAAGTCGTCCAACCGTAGCCATGCAACGCTGGAGAGGGTCGCTAGTTGAATGTCTCGTCACACAATCACTAATATTAGGAACATAATTCCCAGCAATGCGTTTCGGGAGGCAAGAAGCCATCACCTGGTTGTCTAAGTCAACCCTACATAATGTGCACTTCCAAAGCACTCAGCGTCAAAATACGAAAACAAAATTATTTTGATATGAATTCCTCATCTTACTTTAAAAATCTCATTAGCAGATTCTCTGCTTCTCTTATCCATGAGGTCGCACACCCACAAAAGCGTTCCTTTCGCAGCGGCCTCTCCATGCGTATAAAATGTTTCCGAACTAGCGGTACACGGAGGATCTGCGGTAGCATGGATAAGAGAAGCACAGAATATGTTGTTGGTATTTTTAAAGTAAGACTAGGACTATGTCAGAATAATTTTATCTGTTTTTACATTGTGACCTTGCGTTCATTTTATGTAGGAATAACTTAGACAGCAAGATGACGCGAGCTTTACTTCAGAAACGTGTTGTTGTGACTTACGATCGTAATGTTAGTGGTTGAATGCAGAATATTTACAGCGATTACCTTTACAACTGCTACCTCCGGTCCTTAAGATGGACAATATTGAAATATACAAGAAAAATTAAGGATATGTTATGGAAACAAAAAGCTGAAGACGGACTTGAGAGAGCTCAGACAGAAGCAGTTCTAGCAGTAGGGAGAGAACTGTTCACCCAAAAGGTAAACTCTTGGGTTGTGCAGCCACAGAGAGACGTTTAAAAAACTGAAAGACAGTCGACCGAAGAAGGAAATATAGCCTACGGAAAGAAAAAATTATTGTTAATCAACATTAAATACTTTAGCGAGGTGACTTTCTACTGCCGTCAGATACTTAAGAAACTGCATCTTTAACCATCGACTGTACATGTAACCCTTTATTCTCTGTCGGTTTCGGTCTCCCAGACCATCATTACAGGAAGACTATGAACAGAGACATAAAAAAAACACGCAGTTTATGCATTATGATTAGCAAATAACGTTAATGCAGCGGTTAAACAGAATTTTAAAAGCACTTACAAAGGCTAAAACGTCAGACTGAAATGCAGTTCATATTTTTCTTACATGTCTCGAAATTACTCTATGTTACAGTAACATGTATTGAATACGGCAGGACATATTTTCCATTGCTTTCTTTGGAGTTCTTATTGAACATGTGACCTGTGTTGTTCTCTAGTGGACTGAGCTCATTCTTCATGATAATTTCTATACATTTTGTTGCATATTTTTGTAAGACCAATCTGATGCCGTTTAAGTTCGTGATGTATGACAGATTGTTATGTATTCTTATTGTAACGTTAAGGGCTTTCGATGTATCTAAGAGAAAGATAACTTGCTTTTCGATCTGACGGTTTTCCGTTTGTAAGTGCTTTTATATTTCTCTTTAACCTTTGTGTTTATGTTATTTTCTGGGCATAATATGTACATTACAGTGTACCTGTAATGATGGACTGGGAGACCAAAACCGGCAGAGAATAAAGGTTTATTTGTACAGCCGATGGTTAAGAATACAGTTCCTTAAGTAACAATAATAACTTGTGTACATCAGTGCTTGGTACACAACCTTAAGTAACTTCCAAGAAATTGCTATCAAGGCAAATACAGAACGTGAAAAGTATCAATCCGAAAATTTTGTAAATGACTTTCTCGAATAATTGATTTAAGAAAAATAATGGCGATAAACCCTGATAACTCAGATGACGTTATAATGTACATAATACGAAATCAGAGTGGATTCGCCATTATCACTTGGACACCTAGTGCTGCGACTGTGAACGCAGACCTGCAGACTACGAATAACAAAGCGTGTAAATGCTGCTTGTCTCTGTCGTTTGCACCTACGCTTGGGAAAGTAAGTCATTTATCCTAGGAGGAGGGCCTTTTTTTTGTTTTGTCTTATGCAACGTTATTATTCCAGTATTACGCGTTTCGGACATTTCCATCATCAGGTATCATAGAATGTGATAGTTAGTCATACTACGTGTAACTTTTGTGTCTATGTGCAACTTGATATTCCAGGATATCTGATGATGGAAGATTCCGAAACGTGTAATGTTGGAATAGCAAAGTCAGCTCGCATCTAGTTAATGGCTTTTTCCACAGTGACCTGCTCAGCATTTTGAGGCTGCACATATATTGTGTATTCAAAAACAACTAGCAATTTCTAGAATTTTCCAGAATCTTTTAGTTTTAATGACACGTCGTTCTCTGAACATATCTGAGAAATTTGAAACGTCATCACGTCGACTGAAGATTATATAAGCTGTCCACCACGCGAAAAAATGCCGGTCGCTGGTCTCTACAGATCTCGTCCAGTAAACAGAGAACTCAGACCGCCTTAAACTAGCCGAAGTCAGGACAAATCACAACCCTGTGAAGACGGCCTGTCACGAATGCAAAGCTGTATTCAGGCAAATGTGAAGTGTGATCGTTTTGACTATATTTCTTGTATAATGTGCAACCTCTCATAAAATGTTTCTCATAGAGGTCCAGACGTCACAGATCTGTGTGTAAAAGCAGGTATTCTTATTGAGTTGTTATAATAAAAACTACAGCGTGAGAGTGTGAAGACACAGAATGAACTGCATAGATGTAAAATTATAGTAGATAATTGTGAATTGATATTAAAAAGGAAAACACTTCCTAATGTTCTCCAAAATTGTATTTATTTGATCACTAACCGTCTTTCGGCTTCTCACGCCATCTTCAGGTGACAACTGAATGTCGCAGACAGAGGTGTACACGATGTGCGACTTACACAGATATAATTTGTACAGAAGAAACTCTGTGTCAAATGTTGCTTTTTGTCTTAACTATTAAGTAAAAATTTTGATATGTTTTTGGTAGTTTCATTCAATAGTAAAGACAAAATGCAACCAATGGCACCAACTGGTGTATGTAAAATCAGTTGAAAGCAGTGTGAAAAGGTGTGTCTTGGTCGGTTAGGCAGTGCCGTGGCAATAAGGGGCTACACGAACATGATAGAGCTGACGATTAAAGAAGAAAGATTCGATCTTTGCTGATTATCTTTTAGCAGAAGTCCATCCACGAAGTTTTACATCTTGTAAAAAATAAAATGAAATAAAATAAAAAGCAGAAAAGTGATCCTACCGGAAATACCGGAAATCAACAAACACATGACACGGAATGCCAGTCTAGTATTAAACGATCGAACTCAATTTCCCCTTTCCCCTAGGATAAACTAAGTTTTCATTACAAATCCTAGATTCAGACTGTAAATTCATTTTATTTCTCGTCATTTATTATATGTATCTCCACATAAAAGCATTGTTTATCCCCCTCCCCGTTTTTAGCTTGTAGCTAACGAAATTACTGTAATATTTTCCTGTGTAAAAACTTTATCATTTTTGTATCTTCTGTACAAATATTATATGTGTAAGTCGCACGTCATGTATTCCTCTGTTTGCGACATTCAGTTGTCACCTGAAGATGGCGTGAGAGCCGAAAGCCGGTTCATGACCAAATAAATATAATTTTGTGGAACATTAGGTGTTTTTCTGTTTAATATTACGATCATGTTCTCCCAAGCACCGACGGAAAATTGAGTGAAATTTGTGTATCACTTAGAAGATGTGAATTACTGTTAACTAATGAATGTTTTTTTTCAGAAGCCACGTAAACCCGTTGTCACAGGGTGTGCAAACAGTTGTTACACTGACGATAAGAGCTACATCGGTTATTCCGGTCCTCAACAGCTACAGATACGCGCACATCAATTCCGAGGAAAACCTGGATAATTTCCATGAGGCTCGTGGTCTCTAAGAAACATTTTAAAAAGAATGGCATTAATAACAATTAACATTTTTCAAGATTTGCAAGTAAATAAGAAGAAGTACCTAAGAACTCGACCAAAATTACGTGAAGGTGTGGTTCCAAGAATTTTCCCCAATCTGTCACACTATTTAACTAAACCAATAAAAATTTCAATCTGCGGAAGATCATAATGAAATAATATTGAGGCGAGATCAGGCCTTAGTTACAGAAGATGTGATAAAAAGCTCCACCGATATACGTGAAAATTTATCTAAGATTGTAGGAAGTGACAAGTACTACCATACTGCAATGAACGATTCGTTATGCTTCTAGAGGCTATTGGTGGAAGTAATTCCAAAAAGTCAGACCAGTGTAAAGATTGGGAATTGTATAATCATTACTTACTTACACAGTGATGATGATAAATAAGCCTATATTTACGTAATCTACTTGATTCTCATTCAAATGACTCTAGATTTTACCTGTTGATTTTTCTGATTAACAAACTGTGGAGCCAAAACAGCGTACAGTGAAGTATATACCAATATCAAACAATGTCACCCAAAACCTTATCCTAGCACAAAATATTTAAAACAGTTATTTAAATAAAAGTTGTGTTCACACCGTGCTTATTTTCCTGATTTCCTCTATTTTTTTTATTTCCCTTTGAGTAATTGCTTCTGGATATTCAAAATTTTGGAATGAATCTATTAAATAAGTCGTCAGAATCTGGTTGCATGTCAAACCAGACATATCTACACTTTACTGTTTACACTGAGGAAACAGGAAATGGAATTCCTTGGAATTAAGCGAATGTATAACATTACAAACGACCTTGTGCATCTTGCATTTAACACAGTAATTCGTCACTTTATATTTTTGCCATGAAAAAATTGATTTTTATTTTGTATGTGCATAGCATTCTTTCTGCACTATGGTTGAAAGGTGCACATCGTTTAATTTTCTTTCATCATAATTTTCGTCGTTTATTAAAATTTCACTGTTACCCGTTTGAATTGGAATAGAATTACTGATTAGTTCTTGTGGACATGTATTACTCGTAGCATTGTGTTTGTATAAAGGCATATGACACCATTTTGTCATATACGGTAATTGATTTCCACGTTATGCGCAGTGTTCTGTTCTCGTGTTTCACAATTTTCATAGCTTGTTAAAATTTGTAGATATTTAAACAGGAAGATACCAGCTATTCGTTCCTGTGTGCATGTGTTAAACGTACAATTGCAACTATTTGAGAGTAAAACAACTTTGTTCTTTAATGTGCAACGAGACGTCCATTCGACGAGCGCAGCTGCGCCGTGTATTTAACAGCTGCCCAGTGTTGCCATATTTAAATCTCTGGCTTATGTAAAGCCAGCTACGTAGAGGGCGTAATGTTAGCCTCACTAGGACAGCGAAAGCACCATGAACGCCCTCCTCGTTATTACAACTAGTACTGCGGGTGTGTTTACGTTTCGACAGCAGCAGGTCACCACGGTTGTTGTCCTAACTTGTCGAAACAAATCCTGCGGCGCACGTAGAACTTAGGTGCTACCGGCAGAGAATGAAATGACGACGACAGCTACCAACGATTAATGTCCACCACATTCGTTTCGCCTAACATTCCACGGTTGCATTTACGATTGGGGAAACAGCGGGACGTGCTTGGCGTCCAAGCACACCTGGAAGTTGCGCGTTTCCAGTTACGTTACTCAACATCAACCGTAAGGAACGGTGAGTTTATTTCTGGATAGGAGTAGGGGAATAGCTATTATGGATGCTATGATTATAGTGAAATAGCCACAGGTATTTTTGTGACCACTCTTTTTAATGATGCGGGGTTGGGTTGTTTGGGGCAGGAGACCAGACAGCGAGGTCATCGGCCTCATCGGATTAGGGAAGGACGGGGAAGGAAGTCGGCCGTGCTCTTTGAAAGGAACCATCCCGGCATTTGCCTACAGCGATTTAGGGAAATCACGGAAAACCTAAATCAGTATGGCCGGACGCGGGATTGAACCGTCGTCCTCCCGAATGCGAGTCCAGTTTAATGATGCGTTTCGGAAATATCATCAAATTCTGAAAAGAGATTTTTATAAAACCAATTACAAGTTGCCAACACAGTGTACAAATGTGGTATAGCTAGATATTATACACACAAATTAAGAGAACAAACACCATACAATGTACTGAGTAAACTTAAGTATGCCATACTGAACAGGACTGAACATCCGTAGCTGAAAAGCCACACAAGAAAACAAAAGTGGCCGCAAGGTGGCAGCATATCATTCACAAAAGAATGCAACGAATGTCAAAAAAGGCATACAGAAAGCCAATAGTCATAACTATAGAAGTAAAAAACCGTCTTGTACACATAGTTTTATATCTTGTAGTAACAATTACAGTTAACGTAATAAAAAGTCTTAAAGTGCTTGGATATGGGTAGGGCCAATCAGAAATGTTTATTATGTTCGCGGAATAGATCTTAGGAAGACACGAAACGTAATGACAGAAATATTGTGTGTACATGTTATTATGCAACCGTAAAATCACACCAAACAGTAATGCTTGTACACAGAACTATTATAATGTACGTAAAAATAAACAAACCTCCAGGTTTCGTATCCCTACGATATACAGCTGTATGCAGGCCACAGCAAAATGAAACATAAGAAACAAAGAGTACAGCTCATCGATATAACATGTTCAGCTCCCATTCAATATGCACACTTGACTCAGTGCATCGTATGGTGTCTGTCCCCTTAATTGGTATTTATAATATCTGGCTATACCACATTTGTACAAAGTGTCCGCAACTTGTAACTGGTTTTGTAAAAATCTGCTTTCAGAATCTGATGATATTTCCGAAACGCATCATTAAAAAGGGTGGTCACAAAAATACCTGTGGCTATTTCACTATAATCATAGCATCCATAATAGCTATTCCCCTACTCCTATCCAGAAATAAACTCACCGTTCCTTACGGTTGATGTTGAGTAACGTAACTGGAAACGCGCAACTTCCAGGTGTGCTTGGAGGCCAAGCACGTCCCGCTGTTCCCCCAATCGTAAATGCAACCGTGGGGTGTTAGGCGTAACTTCCGTCGAAGTGTGAGCCAATCCGAAAGAAGCGTGACGGGGTGGTGAGAAGTGATAGGATGTGATGGCCAGCAACCGGATGCGGTAACAATCTGTCGGGGAGCTTACCGTGACACGAGGTATCCTTTAACACGTAGCTGTAGATAGTGCGATAATGTTCTATAAGCACGAAAGAAAAACAAACATCCAGGGGCCGAATTTGTCCAGTGGTTGTAGGAGGTATGACTTACAATGTCACACATTTTTCAGGACAGATAGTTTGGTCTAAAGAACAATAATTTTTATACGCAGACCAAGGATCAAGCAAAAGCTAGCTATTTTGACCAGCTATCGGCCAAAAGCAGTGCTCATACCATAGTTGTAGCTTTACGACCATTTCCCCACTCTTGCTTGCTGTGATGTAAATATTAATTAGTGCCCTTGCATGGTCACGTACAGGATGATCGTAGGGGGTAGACCATCTCCAACCTCTCGTGGCACAGTAAATAATTTTCCACACAATTTACCATCCAGATTAACAGTCGGCATTGATGTTATATGGTGCTGATACAGCTCTCTTGGTGACTCTAAATTTCTGGGCTCTGTTCATACGCATTTTATTTGCAAATTCCGATTGATCAGAGCTGAAAACAAAATTTTTTACTGAACGACTGGTTTATCTCATCTACAAATTTTCTGGCCGATTCAGCAGTTTACCGTGCATCGTAAAGTTGTCGCTTTGTTTGAAATTTCGTCTTCCATGTCAATAGCATTGTTTGAAGTTACGCAACCATCCATTGCCTTTTGTATCAAGGGGGCGTGGCCCTCCCTTGAACAACCGTAGTTTCTCGTATGCACTACACTGTCATATTGGTGCGGAATTATTCGAAATCTCTTCATAATTGTTTATTCTGCTGTGCTGTAGATGATCTTCCATGTACGTAATTATGTTTAGTGCTCGCTCCTTAGCCAACAATTGTCCTTTACTACGTTTCACTGGAGACGGAATTTGCGGCTCTCCGATCAACAAGGATGATGAACTATGTGGTTTTACACCTGTTTCAATCTCACTTTCACTTATTAAGTAAGTATCGTTATCATTACATTCCTCACGTGTATTGTCCGAGCAGTTGAGCGTATACAACGCAGAATGCACTAACAAACCTTGCGGAAACGTTAATATTTCATCTGCTACTTCTTTCTCACTCTGCGAAATTGCTTTGGATCCTTTCTGAGGAAATGTCGACGTCAGCAACTGCTGTTGTAGATATAACGCAGTGTTACTTTGTTTATCGTGTCATTCAAAAATGGTTCAAATGGCTCTGAGCACTATGGGACTTAACAGCTTAGGTCATCAGTCCCCTAGAACTTAGAACTACTTAAACCTAACTAACCTAAGGACGTCACACACATCCATACCCGAGGCAGGATTCGAACCTGCGACCGTAGCGGTCGCGCGGTTCCAGACTGAAGCGCCTAGAATCCCTCGGCCACTCCGGCCGGCTATCACGTCATTGCTCTGCTTCATATCAATACCACTAGCACTGTAGTAGTGTTGTGAGTTACTCTTCGTCGACTAAGCAGCTAAACTGCGCTCCATAGTCTCATGCTATGCTTACCATTGGATACCTCCAGCCCCTCCCTTCCCTCCCCTCCCCCCCCCCCCCCCCACACGTCGTCATTAGCAGCCAATTTTATGGTTTCGTGGTGTAAACAATATGTGAAGCGTCCAATGCCGTAAACATCATTGCCCTTTTGCGATCTGGCATAGAAAGAGTTCCTTGGTAGTGCTAGTATTACAAAATTCATTCCTTCAGACTTTAAAGGTATTTAACCTGTAACTGTTATTTTTTAGAACACAGATTGAATGAGTACTCTCTCAGTCAAGAATGTTCTCTATTCTTTTCTTCAGAACGTACTTATTAGTTTTATTCCAAGTTCGTGAGTTTATTTCTTGTGTTGTAATTAAAACTATTTAATTGGTATACCGGGTGAAATTTTCGTGTAATGTAGCCTAAGGAAACGACATATCACAAATGATCTTAGTAAAATGCAGAATAATATTACTTTTGCTTTCGAGCACCGACGGGATAACATATGAATTTGTGGATGTTTCCATTGCCATGAACGAACATGAACATGTTTTTGGCATTTGTCATAAGCCTACAACGTCCGACATCATTACTCCTGGTCGACATAAAAAGACCTTCCTTAAAATGCCACTACATGCTAATGAAGTAGAAAATGAACTTAGCAGATGGAGAAATATAGCCCGGAATGACGGTTGCCACAAAATGGTCGTTGATGAAACTTGCAATTTCACGAAGTCTAAAGGGAATTAATTCACACAAACTAGGTGCTGAATAAAAAAAAAGTGTCGCTTTCTTTCAATGTGCAGGTCTCATACAAACTTGCTAATCTTTTTTAAATAAATATAGTGTACACCCCCCCTACCCCCCATGAACCACAGACCTTGCCGTTGGTGGGGAGGCTTGCGTGCCTCAGCGATACAGATGGCCGTACCGTAGGTGCAACCACAACGGAGGGATATCTGTTTAGAGGCCAGACAAACGTGTCGTTCCTGAGGAGGGGCAGCAGCCCTTTCAGTAGTTGCAGGGGTAACAGTCTGGATGATTGGCTGATCTGGCCTTGTAACACTAACCAAAGCGGCCTGCGTGCGTGCGTTGGAGCTGCTGCCGGCCCAGCGTCGAGCTGTGGCCCTCTGATAACCTGCTAGTCAGCTGCTGGGGTTCGATTTCCGCCTCGCGGGGACTGCGGTCGACGTGATGCAGTGCGGGCTGCCGTTGGCGCCTCACGCACTTGCCGCGACAGAAATTTGAAAACCAGTTACTTTCTTGTCGTGACCCGCAGAATAAGACGGGAGCATCATCGGCATAACATTTGTGGTAGACTATCCAGACGTTAGTTGCCGTGTGAACTTTAAAGAATTTACTTTCCAAATGACACGAAAATATCTGCTATTGTACTTAACATCAGAAACCTTGTAGTGAACCCATCTTTTTCAAGGTAAATATTATATTGAAAAGTGACTTAGTTGTACTTTAGTACGATTTCCAGTAACTCGGTAACTCCTATGACTGCCCCGAGGACAAGTGTCTTGTGTGCAAGCAGATTATTTTTTGTTACTGTTATCGTTTCGTTTGGAGGAATGTTAGTATACATATCTGCTTCTGCTACACCAATCGAAGGGAACCGCGCATTGGCAGGGATACAGCTATGACTAACCGTTGTTTTGAAATCTACAATGATCTCTTAATAGTTTCTTGAGATTTTTCTCCAGCAAATCGCTAGGTTTGCCTATAGCATTAACTGTTGGAATAGGAACTTTGTTCTCGTGCGTTGTAATCTGTAGGCATGGAGAAGGTGTCCTTGGTTTCATTTCTTCAAGCAGCTTTCCTTTTTTATCGTTCAGAAAGGGTACAGTACCACCCAACATTGAAAATAGATACAACATACTTCATTATTCTTGTCAGAACAACATATTTTTTCTAATAATAACTCAATTTCAATTAATACAGCGAAGCCGGATACCAGTGTGGAAAAGAATGACAATTTATTTATTTAATTGATCACATGTGCACTCCCACAAAATAAATCCCTACATCCAGTTTGGTGAGATCGGTGAAATGAATGAATGTATGGTCGTCTGCTAACTGCAGATAGTGAATGTGAATATATGATCATCTTTGAGACGATCCTTTGGCCACCTCTGGTGGGACCAAAGAGATGAAAGTTACCTGAGCTTTGAGTGCCTGAAATGTGGCTGACCAATACGGTAGCAAGGTGCTCCCACACTTCGGCAGAGGTGTGAGAGGACCTGAAGAATGGCCATGTTTCGGCACTCTGCCACTGGACCTTGTGCTGTTAAGACCTGTCTTAGGTGTGCTCTGTAAAGACAAAAGAGTGGAGACATGGTATGCAGGAACTTTTGTGGGGAGAATTAAATGTCAGGCAGGTAATATTAATGGGACCGTAGTAATCTTCGGAAGTGACCAACGGTCACAATGAAACCACGTGTAGCAATAAGTTGAAATACTTCCGTGTGCTTAAGTTAAGCTGAATTACTAGCGTGTGTACTATAAGTTGAAATATTTAAGAAATAGCGTGTGCAGGACTTGAAATTAGAGGCGAGTACTTCCATGTGGTGAGTACTGTGTAAGTCTCAATCTGTGTATGAGACAAAGGATAAAGAGAAGTACTCGTCCATGGTATCAGTTGAGGACTCGTGTGTGTGATGAATATGTTCTTAATATTACTTTGCGTGATATTTTTCCGTGTGACGCTGGATTCAAACTATAATTGAGAGAGAAGCAAGGTGAGTCAGCCGTCTATCCAGCAACGCCACTTGGCTTGCATTGCACAGGAAGACGTGCATATATCTCCAGAGTTCATAGTAGGAAAGTAGAATTATGAAGTGGGGCAGTGTCGTGTGAAACTGGGATAAATATTAATTGAAGTGGGAAAGCTGAAAGTGATAATGTTGTGACTATTCTCTGTGTTGTATTTCATGTTGTAGTGTGGTTTATATCATGTAATTTAAGTATGTGTCGTTTGCATGGGAGAGTAGCAAGGTAGTTTCAGAGGTAGTGGGTTATGCATGTTCCATTTGTACCGCTCGGTCTGGAGGAAAGTTTCATGATGATGGTTGTGAGAGTCGAAGTGTGAGATATAGCAAAAGATCCACCATCCTATCCAGAAAGTGCACTGTAGCGTTAAATAATTACGAGACCATAAGGTAGAGAATCACCAATGTATAGCCATGCCCACTGGGCGGAATTTCTCATGTGTTATTGTTATAGGTTATAGAATTTGTGTGTTTAGGTTATAGAATTTATCGGAATAAATAAGATAGTGAAAAGAAAAAGATTGGTAGGCTTTTCCTTCGAGTTGTATGTTGTCATGATATCCAGAATTTATAATGTGTGCGCCACTCATATTCAGTGCGATGGCCAGGTGTTGATAAAAGCCGTTAAATAAAAAAAAGAAAATGTGGTATTGCCAGTGCGTAGTGAACAGTCAGAGTTCTGTAAATTACTGATAGTCAGATGTGACTTTCCGTTGCGTATTATTCATATAGGAGGATAATTTGTAACTTAATTGTGAGTACGAGAGTTCATGTTACTCGATAGATAAGAATGAATCCACTCGCTTGGCAGACCACTCATCTTGCAGGCCTGACTGCTTGATGCCACAGTATGAGCAAGGCATGTGGGTGCCTCTCAGTTCAATAGATTGCAGTTGCTATTATACCTTTCCTGGCTTCTATTTGAAGTTTATTTGTTGGATAGTCATTTCCGTAGTATTATTTTCCAAGAAAAATTTTTCGTATTTCTCAATATAATTGTCTATATACGTAACAAGCAACGTGTTCGCCTCATCTGCCATAGTGATCAAGACCTTGGCTGCTTTATTTTCCGTTATTATCGCAAAATACAGAAAGTTCTAAACCGTTATTTGTAGGTTGATTAGCGGCTTCACTTAGAATTTTGTTGACTGATACTGTTAATCTCGCTTATTCTGTTATACTTACTTTTATACAATCTGTGCCATTTTGGAGCAAGCTAATAAGTTTTTAATTTCTTTTTCTCCCATAAAATGAAGACAGGAGAAGTTCATGCATTTATTTAAAAGAAGTTTCCCGTTGTTAAAGAACTGTGGTATTGTTAATTTCTCTGTCGTAGTCTTGAAAGTTGTTTTGGATTTGATATTTCTTCATATTTGGAGGTATTTTTGATACGTTAAAACGCTGTCTGGTTTCCTTTTACTCCTAGGTGCTATCTTGCTTTGCTGCGAAAGCACACCCATTTTTATGTATTCATACATTTGAACAAACTGAACTGAAGTTAAAAAATTATATTGTATCAAATGAGTGTCGAAAAAATCTGAATTTAAAACTCCATTTTTTTAAAAGTCCATGATTTCATGCCTTATCCAAAGCATTTTATATTTTCACTGTGTTACACGAACAGTGTGGGAGCATACTTTTATCCTAAGGCTGATCTAGTTGGGGATAACCATCAACTGAAATGAGTAAACTCGAAGAGATAGATTTACTGTAGCAAACCTGGCATAGCGCAGAACATCTACATTAGTATCTAAGACTTAAGGACGAAAGTATGTTTCGCATGTTGTGTCACTGCCAAATAATACAGTTCGATGAAACAGGCCATGCACAGAACGAATTGTTACAGTATAGTGCAGAAGGTAAATGAAAAAAAATGCACATCTAACCAATCAGTGCTATTAACGTCCGCCCCCGGTAGCTGAGTGGTCAGCGCGTCAGGATGTCAATCCTAAGGGCCGGGTTTGATTCCCGGCTGGGTCGGAGATTTTCTCCGGTCAGGGACTGGGTGTTGTGTTGTCCTAATCATCATCATTTGATCCCCATCGATGAGCAAGTCGCCGAAGTGGCGTCAAATCGAAAGAGTTGCACCAGGTGAACGGTCTACCCGACGGGAGGCCCTCGTCACACGACATTATTATTATTAGTGCTATTAACAAAAGGATTTTCAGCGATTATTTTTTTTCGTCAGTCTTCTACTGGTTAGATCTGCGGTCCACGCGAATTCCTCTCCTGTTCAAACTCTTCAACTCAGAGTAGCACTTGCAGTCTATGACTTCAGTTGTTTTTTGGATAAACTCCAGTCTCTGTCTCTCTCTACAGATTTTACGCTCCACAGCTCCCACTAGTACCATGTGAGCTATTCCCTGATGTCTTAACAGAGGGCCTACCATCCTCTCGCTTATTCTTGTCAGTGTTTTCCACATATTTCTTTCCTCCCCGATTCTGCGCAGAACCTATTCATTCGTTATCCTATCAGTCCACCTAATTGTCAACATTCGCCTGTAGCACCACATCTCAAATGCTTCGATTCTCTTCTATTCCGGTTTTCTTACAGTCCATGTTTCACTACCATACAATGCTGTGCTCCAGACGTACATTCTCAGAAATTTCTTCCTCAAATTAAGGCCTATGTTTGATGCTAGGAGACTTCTCTTGGCCAGGAATGCCCTTTTGTCAGTGCTAGCCTGCTTTTTGATGTCGTCCTTGCTCCGTCCGCCGTCCTAGGTAGCAGAATTTCTTCATCTATTTCAATAATGATGTTATGTTTCTCGCTGTATTCATTTCTGATTCTTCTCATTACTTCCCTCTTTCTTCGATTTACACTCAGTCCATACTCTGTACTCATTAAACTGCCCACTCCGTTCAGCAGATCATGTAATTCTTCTTCTTTTTCACGCAGGATAGCAATATCATCAGCGAATCGTATCATAGATACCCATTCACCTTGAATTTTTATCCAACTCCTGAACCTTTCGTTTACTTCTATCATTACTTCTTCGATGTATATATTGAACAGCAGGGGCGAAAGACTACATCCCTGTCTTACACCCTTTTTAATCCGAACCCTTGCTTCTTGGTCGTCCACTCTTATTATTCCCTCTTCACTCTTGCACGTATTGCATCTTATGCGTCTCTCCCTACAGCTTACCCCTGTTTTTCGCAGAACATCTTGTGCCGTTTTAGATTGTCGAACGCTTTTACCACGTCGACAATCCTATGAACGTGTCTTGATATTTCTCAAGTCTCGTTCCATTATCAACCACAACGTCATAATTGCCTCTCTGGTGCCTTCACTGACCATCATCTAACATAACCTCGATTTTCTTTTCATCCCTCTCTATATTATTCTTGTTATCAACTTGGATGCATGAGCTGTTAAGCTGATTGTGCTATAATTCTCGCACTTGTGAGCTCAACGTGAATAGTCGTTTTGTTGCCACTTCCCCCTATGATTATAGAAATTCTAATGGAATGTTATCTATTCCTTCAGCCTTATTTGATCTTATGTCTTCCAAAGCTCTTTTAAATTCTGATTGTAATATTCTATCCAATATTTCTCCTAAATCTAATTCCGTTTTCTCTTCAATCACATCAGACAAGTCTTACCCCTCATAGAGGCCTTCAGGGTACACTTTCCACCTGCCTGCTCTCTTCTCTGCATTTAATAGTGGAATTACCGTTCCTTTCTTAATGTTAGCACTCTTGGTTTTTTTTACGCCGCAGGTTATTTTGACTTTCCTGCACGCTGAGTCAGTCCCTCCGATAATTATTTCTTATTAGATTTTTTCACATTTTTCATGCAGCCACTTCGCCTCAGATTCCCTGCATTACCTATTTACTTCATAGCTCAGTGACTTGTATTTCCATTCCTCAATTTCCCTGAACATTTCTGTGCTTCCTTCTTTCATGTATCAACTGAAGTATGTCTTCTGTTACCCATGGTTTCTTCGCAGTTATCTTCTTTTTATCTATGTTTTTCTTTCTAACTTCCGTGATTTCCCTTTTGAGATATGTCCGTTGCTCTTCAACTGTACTGCCTACTGAGCTGACCCTTTTTGTTATGTGCTCAAAAGTATCCGGACACCTGGTTGGAAATGACTTACAAGTTCGTGGCGCCCTCCATAGGTAATGCTGCAATTCATTATGTTGTTGGCCCATCCTTAGCCTTGATGACAGCTTCCATTCGCGCGGGCATACGTTCAGTTAGGTGCTGGAAGGTTTCTTGGGGAATGGCAGCTCATTCTTCACGGAGTGCTGCACTGTGAAGGGGTATCGATGACAGTGTGTGGGGCCTCGCACGAAGTCAGCGTTCCAAACCATCCCAAAAGTGTTGTATAGGATTCAGATGAGAACTCTGTGCAGGCCAGTCCATTACAGGGATATTATTGTCGTGTAACTACTCCACCGCAGGCCGTGCATTATGAACAGGTGCTCGATCGTGTTGAAAGATGCAATTGCCATCCCCGAACTGCTCTTCAACAAAGGGAAGCGAGAAGGTCCTTAAACTTCAATGTAGGCCTGTGCTGTGCCACGCAAAACAAAAAGGGATGCAAGCCCTCTCCAAGGAAAACACGACCACACCATAATACCACCGCCTCCGAATTTTACTGTTGGCACTACACACGCTGGCAGATGACGATCACCGAGCATTCGCCATACCCACACCCTGCCATCGTATCGCCACATTACGTACCGTGATTCGTCACTCCACACAATGTTTTTCCACTGATCAATCGTCCAATATCGACGCTCCTTACACCAAGCGAGGCGCCGTTTGGCATTTAACGGCGTGATTCGTGGCTTATGAGCAGCCGCTCGACCGTGAAATCCAAGAATTCTCACCTCCGGCCTAACTGTCATAGTACTTGCAGTGGATCCTGATGCAGCTTGGAATTCCTGCGTGATGGTCTGGATGGCTGTCTCCCTATTACACATTACGAACCTCTTCAAAGTCGGTGGTCACTGTCAGTCAACAGACGATGTCGGGCTGTATGCTTTTGCACTGTGCGTGGCCCCTCACGTCTCCACTTCACTATTACATCGGAAACAATGGACCTAAAGATGTTTAGGAGTGTGGAAGTCTCGCGTACAGAAGTATGACACAAGTGACACCCAATCACCTGACCACTTTCGAAGTCCGTGAGTTCCGCAGAGCGCCCCATTCTGCTCTCTCACGATGTCTAATGACTATTGAGGTCGCTGATATGGAGTACCAGGGTGTAGGTGGCAGCACAATCCACCTAACACGAAAAACGTATGTTCTTGGGGGTGTCCGAATACTTTTGATCACATAGTGTATATCAATAGCCGTAGAGAACTTTAAGAGTATCTCGTCGTTCCCTAGTTCCGTATCGCACTTCTTTGAGTACTGATTCTAGCTGACTGATCTCTTAAACTTCAGCCTACTCTTCATCACTACTACACTGTGATCTGAGACCATATCCGCTCCTGGTTACGTCTTACAATCCAGAATCTGATTTCGGAGTCTCTGTCTGACCATGATGTAATCTAACTGATAACTTCCCGTATCACCAAACCTGTTCCAAGTACACTTCCTTCTCTTGTTATTCTTGAAATGATTATTCGTTATTCCTAGCTGAAATTTATTACAGAACTCAATTAGTCTTTCTCCTCTCTCATTCCTTGTCTCAAGCCCATATTCTCCTGTAACCGTTTCTTCTGCTGCTTCCCTTACAACTGCATTCCAGTCTCCTATGACTATTCTATTTTCATTTTCCTTTACGTACTGTATTACCCTTTGAATATTCTCATATACTTTCTCTGTCCATTTCCAGTTTGAGACGTCGGCATGCACACCTGAACTATCGTTGTCGGTGTTGGTTTGATGTTGATTCTGATAAGAACAAATCACTGAACTATTCTTGGTAACATACTCTCCATCCTGCTTGCCTATTCGTTATCACATTTTGTGCTGCTGTTGGTATTACCCTACACTCATCTGAAATCCTTGTCTTCTTTCCATTTCACTTCACTGACCTCCACTATATCTAGATCGAGCCTTTGCATTTCCATTTCCAGCTTCGCTACCATGTTCATTCTTGTGACATTTCACGCCCCGACTCGTAGAACGTTATCATTTCTTGGTTATTCAGTCTTTTTCTCACGATCACCTCCCCTTGGCGGTCCTCTACCGGAGATCCGAATGGAGGACTATGCAGGAATCTTTTACCAATGGAGAGATCATCATGAGACTTTCCATTACACGCCACATGTCCTGTGGATACACGTCACGTGTCTTTAATTCAGTGGCTTTCGTTGCCTTCTGCATCCTCATGCCATTGATCACTGCTGATTCTTCCTCTTTTACGGGCAATTTCGCACCCCAAGGGCAAGAAAAATGGTTGAAATGGCTCTGAGCGCTATGGGACTTAACATCTATGGTCATCAGTCCCCTAGAACTTAGAACTACTTAAACCTAACTAACCTAAGGACATCACACAACACCCTGTCATCACGAGGCAGAGAAAATCCCTGACCCCGCCGGGAATCGAACCCGTCGCGAACGCTGATTTTTATTCAAAACTTAATCGATGATGGTGTTCGAACCCAGGTCCGACAACGTTTTGATTACCAAAATCAGAGATGCGAGCCCTAGACCACACCACACTGCCACAATAATTGTTTACCAACCTTGTGGCGAGCATTGGAGCACGTTGCGGAGCATGCACTGCTCTACGTAGTGATCACGCTATTAGGAACCCTCTTTCTGTTTTTGTAACGTGCAAGGGACCATCCCGAACCGCGGTGACTTCAGTGGAATTACTGTCTTTGCATAAAAGTATCAGTTTTGTTCGTCTGTGTAGTTCTTTCAGGTACCATCTGTGCTAAGCTCTAAAAATTCTTTCTTTGTATGGTCCAAGTGTCACGAGCTATGTTACTTGGTAGTGACACATTACTGAAATTTTCTTTTGTCTTTGAGCTTAGCACATCATTGTGTTATACCATGAGACTCAAGCGCGATTTATTGAGGAGTAGTACTCCCGTAATTTGAGCCCGTAGCAAGACGTTCTGACGAAGGGGGTAGTGTATAAGGAGCAGTCCAAAGGAAATGAGTCGACTGAAAAAAAAAACTGTTTTTTATTTCTAAAGTCACCGTTATAACGGTTAATAAATTTATGCCACTGTGAGACAAGGCGTTCAGTGGCGTCATAGAATAATGTTTGCCGTTGCCTGAGGAACCACGATTGTACACAGGTATGCATCTCTTCGTCCGAAGAAAATCGACGGCCATGAGTTTCTTCAGGGCTCCAATAATATGGAGGTCGGCTCTGTGTGGAAGACGTGTAAGGGCTTTCCAGCGAAACTTCTGCAGTTTGCTCGAACCAACCTTGGCCACATGTGGCCCGCTTCGGACGAAGAGGTACAATCATGATTCCGTAGGCAATCGCGTTTACATGAAGGCACTGATCTTCTTGTCTCTCAGAGGAATAAATGTATTAAGAGTTATGGCGATTTCTTTTGAAATAATAGACATTTGACTTTCCTTTCTTTCATCTGTCTTGTTTTCATTTCACTAGCCCTTGTAAGCTTTACGAAAGTGTAACAGACGTTGTCACAGATGTGTAGGGATAATAGCTGGAAAAAGATTGCGTTATTCACTTGAACTGCCGTTACCGAAAAGTAAGGGGCTAGTGGAGACTCCACAGCACAATACTGCGCCCGCTGAGGGGGTATGAGAATAAGGAAAGAGATATTATATTGCTCACAAGGATACGTCGAGTCGGTCCATGTGCAAATAGAATCAATCACGGGAGCGGCTAACACCGATGCGAATAAGAGTGATGGTAAACAACACACCCAGAGGACGCTTATCGTGTTCGTAGTAAAGAACATCTCATAACCGCTGCGGCCCGGTCTATGGAACTTCCAAGGGACTGTTTTATAATTCATATTGTTCTTCGAATTGTCTCCAGAGTTTGAAGTGCACTAAGTTCCAAAGTCAAGTTCCATACAAACGGTCATTATTAAATTATAGCGCTTCGCGAGCAGATTTGGACGTTTCGCAGCGAACTCTGACTGAACTCATTATTACAAAGCAAACAGAAAGAAGGAATTCGCCGGAGAATATTACTTGCATTGTGATAGAACACACAGCTTCTGCACAAAATGCACTGAATGAACAAGTTAATTACAGTCTCGCGAAAGAGGGAATGATAAAAGGTTTTTAACAGGTGAGACAAAACGCCAAGAAAATTCATAAGCGAGTTCCGCATATAGTGGAAGATCTTTCAAAGACTTTCACCTTTTCAGGACTTATTTATCTTAAATCAACACGGAAATACTTCGGAATAAAAGTTAACATTGTACACGTATGCCGCTCAAATATTCTCGGAGTTATTATCAAAGATGAAACACACCTATACCTCCAGCAAGTGTTAGACGAATATGTGTCGTCTAACTTTGTGACAGAAGATAATGCCGTTCTGTTACGTTCGACTGATAAACTTCCAATATTACTCGTATTTCTTCGATTAGTAGCATGTCTGAACTAAAGTGTAGTTGTTCACAAAGCAGTAACTTCCAGTAACTGGCCTGTAAGGAAGTCACTCGTGTGATTTTAGAGGTAACTAGAACTCGGTAGTGACATCACGACAGACAAACACACGAGTTTCTGACAACCATTTTCAGTCAGATATGTCAATAGTCTTGGAGCGGTCGGAGGGAATGCTGATTGGGAATACATGACAGGGGAGCCTGAATTCCGGAATTCTCTTAATATTCGAGAAAACCTCCAGAAAACCTGCGTCCAAACTGCTGGAGTAGCCACTGTCCCAGTCAAAAATTGAAATTTATAGGTGTGTTGTGGTATGTATTCAGGACTGCGCCTGTGCATATTCGGCCAGCACACTTCTGGATAACGGAGCGAGGTGGCGCAGTGGTTAGACACTGGACTGGCATTCGGTAGGACGACGGTTCAATCCCGCGTCCGGCCATCCTGATTTAGATTTTCCGTGATTTCCCTAAATCGCTCCAGGCAAATGCCGGGATGGTTCATTTCAAATGGCACGGACGACTCCCTTCCCCGTCCTTCCCTAATCCGATGAGACCGATGACCTCGCTGTCTGCCGGCCGCGGTGGTGTCGCGGTTCTAGGCGCGCAGTCCGGAACCGCGCGACTGCTACGGTCGCAGGTTCGAATCCTGCCTCGGACATGGATGTGTGTGATGTCCTTAGGTTAGTTAGGTTTAAGTAGTTCTCAGTTCTAGGGGACTGATGACCACAGCTGTTAAGTCCCATAGTGCTCAGAGCCATTTGAACCATTTGAACCTCGCTGTCTGGTCTCCTTCCCCAAATCAACCCAACACTTCTGGATACGCTCCGCGGACCGGTATGGCCCCAGGCTCATCTTAGATGTTGTTTGGGTCACTGAACTGTTCACCGCCAAGCCTCCTGCAGCCGCCACGGCGTGTGAGGGCGCAAGTCGCGCCGACGCGTGGCGTGCAGTTCGCGGTACATGACGCTGCAGTTGCAGGCATCTATTCACATCCGCTCGGTCACGTGTCCGCACGACAACACGGATGTAGCCTTCAGCAAACGCGTACTTAGTTCGCCGCTCCGCTCTTCTAGAGCGAGCTACGCTGCAGGATCTGACCGATCATCAGCGGCCATGAATCTCCAATACGGACCCAAAATCTGCCGCTGCTCTTGCCCACTTGCGAGTCTCTCACCCTCATCACAAGCCCCATGTACAAAAGTAGACTTCCGTCGACCGCTCGCGAGGGAAGCGCTCCGCAGGATGCGCATGCGACTGCCCGCGAGCCACCGCCTGGTTGCGGCACCTTGGGCTGCTCATCAGTCGCCGGCCCTTACGTTCCTGGCCTCCTGGGACCTTTTCGCTGCTCATCCTCCCTCTTCCTCACCATTTCGACGTTCGTGGACTTCGTCTTAGCACCTTTTACGCGTCATCAAGGGTCGACATTTCAGTTGTTATAAAGTTGTCTGGTCAGTCGTCCTTAGAAGCTGTACTTGGTTTAGTTAGTTTTAATAAATAAATTGTTGTTACTGCAAAGTGTGCACTCTAATACTGTCTGTTACTCCACTCGGCTAGGACATAACATGTTTCATAGAAAAAGCTGTTTTTTAATGGTTTTCTTTCGCCACGTAAAGCGGCGTGTTCCACCAAATTCGTTCCAAATACGAGTCCGAATTAGTAACGGGGAGCCAGTTTCTAGTTCCAGCATTTGTATTTCAAACTGGAGAAACCTCGAAAAATCCTTCGTCAGAACCGGGTAACACTAGGCCAAGACAAGAACATGTATTTGCAGAATAGTCTTTCACACGTCTTTTTTTTTTCATGAAACTTTCTAAAGCCACGAGCGACTGCGCGCCTGTGAGAGACATTCTACCGTCCAAAGCAGGCACGTTGTCGCAGAATACGGGTCACTGCACCGGTATCAGTTCTTTATGAGACACTAAAGACGTCATCCAGATGTCGCCGCCCTTCTCTGTACCTCGCTGTCTGTACCATTTGGGCGTAGTTGTTGCTGTCCACTGATAAAATCTTGTCTTACGGAACCTCTGGCCTCCATGTTGGTTTTTTCTTCACGAGTTCTCCTTCTAAGCTGTGTTTTAAGCTGATGTCATATTAAGAGTTCAATGAATTTAGTTTTTTTCTCTGTATCATGTTAACCAACATTATTTTCTCTTTAATCAAATCAAATGGCTCTGTGCACTATGGGACTTAGCATCTGAGGTCATCAGTCCCCTAGAACTTAGAACTACTTAAACCTAACTAACCTAAGGACATCACACACATCCATGCCCGAGGCAGGATTCGAACCTGCGACCGTAGCGGTCGCGCAGTTCCAGACTGAAGCGCCTAGAACCGCTCGCCCACACCGGTCGACAATGCACTGAACATTTTCAGAAAATTCTTGCTTCTTATATTCAAGAACGTATCTTTTCCAGTTTATCGCCGGAACAAACCTCTAAAAAGTTTCGAAAGCTCTTCAAAATTTCATTCATGAAAGTTACGAACATAAAATTCAGATGATTTCCTGCTTTACTTTATTGTTTAATTTTAAAAATTACACACTAAGTTTACTGGCAAGTAATATCGACCTTTTCCAGGCACAATAAGTATACTAGTGCTTTTACTCATATATCTTCTTCGTGCTGCTGCAATTGGCCCTCTACAAATATCACATTCAATGCGCCTTGATATTTTCACATAGCTTCCAATTCTTTGCTTGTTTAGTTCTACCTTCTCTTGCGCCCAGATATCAACTACAAATAAAGTTAAAAAAACAGTGCATCTCAGTTTTTACTTACATGCCTCCTTAATTACACAGACTACATGAAACAGAGCTGGGAAGATATCACGACGCTGGCGACTGTAGAACACGATCAGAATTAGAATTCCATCTACGGCACGTCGCTTTGCCTCTTTGTTCTATAAAATCTGTAGAATTGTAGTACAGGTGTTCAAAAAGTGATGGAATACGTTCATGAGCTCTTACCTGAAGATTGTAGCTTCCCTTCAGTAGTTCACGTCATATGAAACAACGGGTGAGGAGGGGGGCTCCATGATTGGTTTGGAATCGTCAAGTAGGCCACAAGTCATTTATTAATGCTTTTATGAATACAGTGAAACACAAAATTAATGACATATAATTGAAAAGAGTTACTGATATTGTAGATTTTTCCGGACTGGAAAAGAAACCACGGCGAGGCTGAAATTAGTCATTTAGCCGAATGGTATCACAGTTCGCCGAAGAGCTATGGTGCGATCCCGAGCACGCCCACGCGCAACACGATCTGTCCAAAGGATGAGCGGTGTAGTGCAGAATAGTCGCCGTTATTTCTGTCAGCAGTTGAGAGGATCTCATTAACTACCATACGCTTATGTGCAGCATTGAGGTTATTCACTGTGTAATTCGGGAAACTTCGTAACGTAAGCCCAAATTAAAACTTCTATTGTTTCATTTTAGCTGGCATTACAAATATTCCAATGAGGAAAGACATTTTTCTACGTAGACGTGAATACCGCCATTCAAGTGTTACCCGCTTCATTATATTACAAGTTGAATCAGAGATGCTGCTTGCTAGTCTAAATTAATTTATAGGTGTTTATATAATAACTAGGTTTACGGATACCTGGTCGTAAATATAGATCAATTTTCTCGCGTGATTCGGGGACGCAGTCACAAATTGTTATACTGTAAGGATTCAATATAATTCCAATTGATTTATATCCGCAAAATGAAAGTATAAACATTAAAAGCATTGACTGAGTCGATGAGGTGGCAGCAAACTGGAAGCAACACGAACGAAAAATGCGTGCTTACAACTGAGGTCAGTCACTTAGCTTCTATCAGCGACTCCTGTGGTGTGTGAATAGCAGTGTACTTTCGGTGTGTGACGATTACCGAGTCATCCTTCATCATTTCAGTGCGACATGAGTAGAACTCGGATTATAAAGATAGTTCAATCTTTTTTCTTGAAATTTATGGTGAATTTTACAACAATTTATGCACGAATCCAGTTATTGTAGTGTAGAAAACCGTATTTTTAATTTTTTTTCAGAAAGAGTACCCACTTCGGCCAACGTTTGCCCATAATATGCCATATTTCGGCCAACGTTTGCCAAAAATGCATATATTTGCCGTACCTTTAAGGACACAAGGATAAAAGCGTGAAGATGTTGCTGAAGATGTTGCTCACATGACAATATTTCAGGTTATATTGTCACAAATAAACACAATTCCTACAAAATTTTGTTTGTCAGGACTTTAGTAGACAATCAGAGGAACACATTAGTCGGCTCGCTGATCTAATGTATTGTCGCACGGGGTCGACAAAATGCTCTCGATGCCAATAAAGGCGGGTTCTGACGTAATAGACAACGCTCACGTGGTCACACCGTTTAGAATGAATATAAACTCAGTCTGATTCAACTGGTCGAAAGTAAAATACTCTAACAGCTTCAAGTTGCGAAGTTTCACTTGGTGATTTTTGTGGTGATAGGAGCGGGGAGGAATAGGTAAGGTGCTGGGTCGAATTTAAAACTGAAAACATGGTTTCCCTTCACAATAAAACGTCACATGCCCTTACTTCACATTACAGTTTCTAATGATACCAAGCTACCAGAATAACAGCTTAACGGTTTGATGGGAAAGCACGTGAAATCAAGCTCAAATTACAAGTTTTACACACTTCCTATAAGTCAGGAAAGAAGGTCTCAAAACTGACATCAGTTTCACAGAGCTTAGGTAATAACTATACGACGTAAAAGCTGAGTTAGAAAACTTAACTGTGCTTTCATAAATTTTTACGCAACACAATTCCAGAAGAACGAATTTGCAATTACCATATAAATTATTAAAACTTGTAAAAGGCATGCAGTGAACAGATTTTTAAAAAAGTAAATTCAGCTAGTGAACACTTTAAAATTTAGGCTTGAATATACAAACACCAAATAATGCAAATATCAGGCACAAAGCCTTTTCAAAAGTAATTGCCCTTAGAAACAGTGGTAGTTCCAAGAAAACCGTAGTTACTGCTTAGTCCCAAGTAATAATTACTACTGACTAGCTTACAGGATGACAAACTAAAGTATTGACTAGCTTGCAGCACGACCGATTAGAACACAGACAGCTTACCTCAAAAGCCTGGCTCCTAAAAGTAACACAAAGGTACAAGCCCAATTCTCAAATGGCTGCTGCCAGTCTTTTTTTTTTTTCTTTTTTAACAAAACATCAGTCATCAAGGTGGTCTTCACAATGTGTTAACAAAGAACATTTTGGTGGAAACACCTGAATCGTAGATTTGTTACCACAGACAACCAACATAGCTGAAACATAATGGATACCACATATACACTTGTTATATGCAGTAGCTATTGATCTGAATGTTAACAAAACACAGGAAAAATTATCACCACTTTCTGGATGACTCAGTAGAAGGAAAACTACCGGCACATAGGTTACCTCTCTAGACTAACTAGACACGGTGGCGACAGGTTATCAGAGTAAGAATAACTAACAAGACTTTCACAATGGCCGCCACAATGCCACCAATTCACTGCAGGCTACACAAGAGTCCGCTCCAAAGAATTCTAAACTAGCTCTTCAGGATGCTAACAGAGCCCTCCGAGAACACGCGTGCCTCTAGCAATGGCAAGCCGGACCACCATACTACACACGTAACAGCCGCCTTAGACACAATACAGCCGGCTGCCCCGTCGACTACCGTCACATTCCGCGCCACTCGCGGCACCTAGCAGGCAGCCGCCACACAACCCACGGCGTATTTTTAGAAGTGAAAAACACAGCAACGCGCATGAGCCAGAAAAAGGCCTCCCGTTCCTTGCACAAGAAAGAAGGGAAAATTTCGAGAGCACAATCGAATTAGAAAGCGCAGGCAATACCCCCGCAAAACAATTTGATAAAAGCAAACCGGAGGCTCAGTTTTGGAGATAAGTTATTCAGCACTGTCAGAGGAATATTGTTTTATAAACTATGTGGAGTTAAAATTAGTGCAGAAAAGTGGTTTAATGTGCAACAACGCTGTAATACCGCAAAACACAAGCTACATGAAGAGAAGTGCTGCAAATGACAGCATACAATCGGTGTTACTTGAGTACACAGCTCATCTTCAACCGTGCATCATTCCTGAAGTATATGTGCGACATGATGGTGTCTTGCAACATCACTTTAGAGAAGCTGTAGAATCCAATTTTCGGACAGTTCTTGCAGAAGTACGCAACACATGCAATCTGATATGAATCTAGTCCCAGGAAGAAGTATTTATACATGTGCTACAGGGAGGTGGTCAACAAAATATGAATTAGTGTTGCTGATCTGTGCGTCCACAGGTGAAACCACCGATGTGGGAAGGCGCCATGTTGCAAATGTTGTTGGTGTTCGGGCTTGGAGAAATGTTACGCTTAATGTGTGAAGCTCTCGAGAGAGGAAACAACACGATAATTGCCGTTTTCTTCTACAGTTCTATGAAATTGCTGTCGCTGGATGATGTGAAAAGAGACAATGTTTTGCTGCTAGTAACAATCGGTACTTCACACGTGGTTAAAGCAGACCAGGGGCTTCAGATTCTTTACCCCAGTGTGGTGTATGTCACTTGTCCTGCACATGCATTACACAGACTTGCCCCCTGTGTGGGCAAATGAAAACTATGGGTGCAGAAATTCAAAGATCAAAAATGTTCAAATGTGTGTGAATCTTATGGGACTTAACTGCTAAGGTCATCAGTCCCTAAGCTTACACACTACTTAACCTAAATTATCCTAGGGACAAACACACACACCCATGCCCGAGGGAGGACTCGAACCTCCGCCGGGACCAGCCGCACAGTCCATGACTGCAGCGCCCCAGACCGCTCGGCTAATCCCGCGCGGCCTAAATTCAAAGAAGAAACACCTTCGCTGCCCCTCCTTCCTCTGGAGGTTTTCGTACGGTGGGAGCTCGCTTAATTCTGGTGAGCATTACTGCACCAGGAGCACCAAAATGAAGTCATTTGTGAGCTTGATTTCGATTAATCAAATGCTGTCGAAACTGTGGAAGAAATCTTTACAGATGATTTATTGGAAACTTGGTACAAATCACATCACTGGAAGCTGCTGGTACGCAGTTGTGTTGCACCCTGGAAAGTACTATACTAACAATTCGTTCATAAATAAATTTTGTATTGTATGATATATAAAAAAATTAACAAAAATGTTTCCGATAAACGTGTGTAAAGTAATCTATTTGTAAGGTCATTTTCATATAAGTTTTAGGTAAATAATGTTTGTGTATTTCGCTGTTTTTCTTTTTTGGTCATTAACTTTCCGACCTTAGTCTAGAAGAGCACACTTAGACAGTCCACACACAAGCACTGGTGTATACATGGCTCTACTGAGTGCAACCACGTTGCAGACGACAATGAGACTGGTAAGACTATGTTGTTGATGTCAAACAGAGTGAAAACGGATGCCCACGGTTTGCATGTATTTAAATCACCAGGTGGTATTCCATCGGAACCGTTGCGCAGAATGACTGATCAATTTAAACAGGAAGGAAGTCAGCAATCAGTCGCAATTCGACGTGTATTTCATTGCCTATCTCAGCTACAGTATAGCTGTCGTCAGTGCTAGAAAATATAAGAAATACGTAAGGAATCAGACACTGAACGACATAGAAAGAGATTTACACTGACGTGATAAAAATCATGGGATAGCGGTATGCGCATATGCAGACGGCGGTAGTATCGCGTACACGAGATGTAAAAGGGCAGTCCATTGGCGCAGCTGTCATTTGTACTCAGGTGATTCGTGTGGAAAGGTTTCCGACGTGATTATAGCCGCACGACGGGAAGTAACCGAACGCCGAATGGCAGTTGGAGCTAAACGCATCAGGCATTCCATTACGGATATCCTTGGGGAATTCAACATTCAAGATCCACGGCGTCAACACTGAGCCGAGAATACCAAATTTCTGGCGTTGTCTCTCAACACAGACAACACAGTGGGCGACGCCCTTCACATTACGACCGATAGCAGCGCCGGTAACGTATACGTCAGGACAGGGCGGCGAAATGTGGCGCTAATGGACTACGGCAGCAGACGACCGGCGCGAGTTCCTTTGTTAACGGCACGACGTCGCCTGCAGCGCCTCTGCTGGGCTCTTGACCATATCGGATGGACCCTAAACGTCTGGAAAACCGTGGTCTGGTCAGACGAGTCCCGATTTAAGTTGGTAAGAGCTGATGGTAGGGTTAGAGTGTGGCGCAGATCCCACGAAGCCATGGACCCTAGTTGTCAACAAGGCACTGTGCAAGAAGACGGTGGTTCCACAGTGGTGTGGACTGTTTACTGAACCTATCAGTGAACCTGTCAGTGACTGGAAAAGGTTATTTTCGGCAACTTGCAGACCATTTTCATCCATTCATGGACTTCATGTTCCCGAAAACGATGGAATTTTTATGGATGACAATACGCAGTGTCACCGGACCATAATTTTCGCAATTGCTTTGAAGAAAGTATTGGACAAATTCGAGCGAATGATTTAGCCACCCGGATCGCCCAGCATAAATCCCATCGAACATTTATGGGACACAATCGAGAGGTCAGGAACTTGCATCGGCAATACTTTCGCCGTTATGGCCGGCTATAGAGGCAGCATGGCTGAGTACTTCTGCAGGGGACTCGGTCGGCAGTGACATGTTGAACCCGTGCCATGTCGAGATGCTGGACTACGCCCGGCATAAGGAGGGTCAACATGATATTGGGAGATATCCCATTACTTTGGTCACGTCAGTGCATAACTCTAACCAACGAGAGGGTAATGTTCTGTGAGCCGCCGCATGGAATGTCAGAAGTTTGCACGTGGTAAGGGAGCTAGAAAATCGGAAAAGCTGAGTCTCAATGTAGATATAGTGGTGCGTCAGTGAAGTGAAATGAAAAGAAGGGCATCTCGTGGTCGTGCGGTAGCGTTCCCGCTTCCCACGCCCGGGTTCCCGGGTTCGATTCCCGGCGGGGTCAGGGATTTTCTCTGCCTCGTGATGGCTGGGTGTTGTGTGCTGTCCTTAGGTTAGTTAGGTTTAAGTAGTTCTAAGTTCTAGGGGACTGATGACCATAGATGTTAAGTCCCATAGTGCTCAGAGCCATTTGAACCATTTTTTGAAAAGAAGGTAAGGATATCTAGTCACAAGAAAGTAGATAATATCAACAGCAATGGAAAATATTATAACGGGACTGTGATTCGTCATGAATAGGGAGGTAAGGCAAGGAGTGAGCCACTGTGAACAGTTCAATGACAGAGTTGTTCTCTTCAGAATTGACAGCAAACGAACACCGACAATAATAGTTCGTTTTTACACACTGTCGTCGCAAGCAGAAGATAGAAAAAGTATACGAGGATATTTAACGGGTAATTCAGTAAGTAAAGTGACATGAAAATCCAATAGGCATGAGGAATTGGAACGCGGTTAAAGGGGAAGGGGTGGAAAAAAGTGATCCTGGAGGATATGGGCTTGGTAGTAGGAATGAGAGAGGGGAAAGACTAACTGATTTCTGCAATAAATTTCAGCGAATACTCTGTTCAAGAATCACAAGAGGAGCAGGTTTACTTGGAAAACGCCGGGAGATACAGGAAGATTTCAACTGTGTTACATCACGGCCAGGCAGAAATCCCAAAATCAGATACTGGAAAATTTGGAAATTTGTGGTAAGGTTTTATGGGACCAAACTGCTGAGGTCCCTAAGTTTACACACATTTAATCTAACTTAATCGAACTTACGCTAAGGACGTCACACACACACACACACACACACACACACACACACACACACACACACACACATGCCCGAGGGGGCACTCGAACCTCCGACGGGGGGAGCCGCGAGGACCGGCACAAGACGCCTCAGACCGCGCGCTTCTCAGACATTGGATTGTAAGGCATATTCAGGAGCAGACACAGACTCAGATGACAAGTTAGTAATGATGAAGAGTATGCAGAAGTTTGAGAGACTAGTTAACACTCAATGCGCAAGTAAGTGCGATACGGAAGTACTAATGAATGAAGAGATACGCTTGAAGTTGTCTGAGGCAATAGTTACTGGGAGAATCAACAGCTCAGCAGACAGTTCAGTTGAACAGGACTGGACATCTCTAAAAAGGGCAATCGTAGAATTTGCAAGAAAAATGTAGTACAAGGAAGGATACTGCGAAGAAACCATGGGTAACACAACAACAGCTGATCAACGATAAAAGGAAGTACAAACATGTTCAGGGAAATTCAACATTACAGAAATACATTCCACTAAGGAATGAAATGAATATGAAGAGCAGGGATGCTGAGGCGAAATGACTGCATGAAAAATGTAGAGAAATCGAAAAAGAGATGATCGTTGGAAAAACTGACTCAGTACATAGAAAAGTAAAAACAACCCTCGGCGCAGTTAAAAACTAGGGCGGTAACATTAAAAGTGCAATGGGAATTCCACTTTTAAATGCAGAAAAGAGAGTGTATAGGTGGAAAGAGAATACTGGAAGCCTCTGTGAAGGGGAGGACTTACATGACGGCGTGATAGAAGAAGAAACAGAAGTCGACATGGAAGAGATAGTGGATCCAGTATCAGAATCAGAAATTCAAAGAGCTCTGGGTGATCAAAGGGCAGAAGGGATAAATAACATTCCACCGTAAATCCTAAAATAGTAGGGGGAACTAACAACTGAACTACTACTCACATTGTTATGTAGAGCATAAGAGAATGGCAATGTACCAACAGAGCTTCAGAGAAACATCATCCAAGCAATTCCGAATACAGAAAGGGCCAAGTGCGAGAATTAGCGCACAATCAGCATAAGAGTTCTTGCATTCAACTTGATAACGAGAATTATACACAGAAGAGTGGGAAGGAAAATTGAGGATTGTTAGATAACGATTAGTTTGGCTTTAGAAAAGATAAAGGCATCAGAGAGGCAGTTCTGATGTTGCGGTTGATAATGGAAAACTACAGTGAAGAAAAATCAAGACACATTCATTGGATTCTTCGACCTGGAAAAAGTGTTCGACAATACAGAACTGTACAAAATTGATCGAAAGTCTGAGAAACATAGGGGTAAGCTTCAGGCAAACACGAGTTATATACAATATGTATTAGAGCCAAGACGGAACAAAAAGACTCTAAGAACAACACGAAGTGCTCGAATTAAAAAGGATGTAAGACAAGGATGTCGTCTTCCACCCTGCTGTTTAGTCTTTACACTGAATAACCAATGATGGGAATAAAAGGAAGGTTCAAGAGTCGGATTAAAATTTAGGGTGGGAGGATATCATTGACAATATTCGCTGATGACGTTGCTACCCTGAGTGAATTTGAAGAACAATTACAGGATCTATTCAGTGTGAAATAAACAGTCAAATGAGTACATAATATGTATTGGGAAGGGGAGAGTGGGGATAAATCGAAGAAAGCCTTGATGATAAGTAGCAGAAATGAGAAGAGCGAGGGACTTAACATCAGAATTGGGGATCACGAAGTAGACAAAATTAAGGAATTCTGCTACCTAGGAAACAAAATAACCCATGATGGACATAGCAAGAAGGACATAAAAATCAAACTAACCTTGGGAAAAGGGGCATTCCTGGACAAGGAAACACTATTGCTGTCAAACGTAGGCCTTAATTTGAGAAAGTAATTTCTGACAATGTACGTTTGAAGCACAGCATTGTATGGTAGTGAAACATGGACTAAGAGAAAACCTAAACGGAAGAAAATCGTAGAATTTCAGATGTTGTACTGCAGGAGAATGTTGAAAATTAGGTGGATTGGTAAGGTAAGGAATGAAGAGGTTTTCTGAAGAATTGGCGAGGAAAGGAATATACGGAAAACACAGACAAGAAGAAGGGACAGGATGGTAGGACATCTGTTAGGACATCACGGAATAACTTCGATGGAAGTAAAGGGAGCTGCAGAAGGTAAAAACAGTAGAGGGAAACAGACTGTAATACATCCAGCAAACAATTGAGGAGTTAGGTTACAATTGCTAGTTTGAGATGAAGATGTTGGCACAGGAAACGAATTCTTCATGGGCCGCATCAAACCTAATTACACAAATCTAATTATACATGTAATTATGTCTTCATACTTCTATTCCCCCGTTGTAACGAACGTATCTTCAAGCTTCGCAACTGCATTCTTTCGATATATATAATGAGAAAACGTACCCTGTGACATTTTAATATTTTTTGTGTGGAGCTTGAAGCTATCAGGGTGGAAGTGATTCGTCTTTCATTGGTAAGGTCGACGGGACAAACTTGCTATCATTTTTAACAAATGCGAGAGGGTTGGAAAGAGAAGACATTATTTCCGCGCTTTGCTCTCCTTCGTGAAGACGCACGAAAAGGACCTACGGTCGCTAAGCACAAATATTAATATAACCTTTGTTCTTCTATTGATATTGAGCAATACAGATTGTTAGCGTTGATGACCTGATACTCAAGGCACCGTTATTATCTATACGCTCCCTCTGAAGAACGGCTGCATTTCCCTGCAGAATGAAGTCTCAACTTTCATTCGCTGCTGACAAGTAATATTTTTTGGTTCATATTATTTTGGGTTATTTCTCAAAATGTGAATTCTACTGAAAGTTTATCGCAATAAAAACTAAAAAACATCGCCCCAGTTGCGAAGAGGAAGCTGCGATTATGCGAGTTGCAGCATTCTAAACGTGCTTCTGTAAGGATCTTTCAAGTGACACGCAAAGCCTGTCACGTTCGAAATACTTGTCATTCGGCCACAACATGACATTGTAGACCAGATGGCATCGTAGTGTAATTGCGCAGAACGTGCGAATCTCCAGAGAAAACCGTTCTATTTAAAGTAACCATCTGTAAGAAGTCCAGCGTGGCATTATTCAATTATTGTGCAAAAAATGTGTGACGAAGAGTGAAATGCATCATTGAATGCAAACCATATGCTGGGAAGCAAACTTCGAAAATAGTACCGTTGCAAAAAGCTGTGTTCAGTTTCAAAGTGGCAAAAAATAGGGGACCTTCCTTGAACCTGCCGGGTGCGGGTCATAGAAGACTGGTAGGACACAATCACTGCATGAGCTGCAGGTACGTGGGATCCACTCTAATGATGCTGTGTAGAGAAGTGAGGTACTAGAAAGTTCTGGCTGTTTGGCTACCGCGGCACCTTCACAACGAGAAGAGAGACTTGCGAGTGAATATGTGCTTGGAACCCTGATCTGATGCTGGCAGGATGTGAGACTATTCCTTAATATATCTAATGTGGTTGTGGAATTAACATAGTTTACCAATTTCCTACCGACGGTAGAAAGAATGAGCCACGAATGGAAATACACAACATCAAAGGTCTGTTCAATTCCCCTATACGCTGCATCTATCTTCCCGCTAGACATGCATGCTCCTACATCCTTGCACTTCTCGTCCAACCATTCCTGCTTTGCCATTTTTTACTTCTTGTCAGTCTCATTTTACCCGCTTCATTTCCTTTTACTAGCTTCATTTGCTGCATTGTTATATTATACCCTTCGCCAATTACATTCGTGCGTTACCTAAGGATTTTTTTAAAAAAATTTATTTTTTATTTTATTTTATTTTATTTTATTTATTTATTTATTTATTTTTTGCTAGTTTCATGTTCTACTGCTTTCACTGTTTCATCTCACAAAGCTATCCATTCGTATTTTCTTGTGTTCCTTAACCCTATTGTAGTCAATTGATGCCTAATGCTCCGTTTCAAACTCTCAGCAGTCTACTGCTTTCCCAGCTTACCGATGTTTCATTTCCTTAATGTACTATCTTCCTGCCATTTCTCGATTTCAGTCTCCAGTTCACAATCAACAACTTATGCAACATAAAGGAAATCGAGACATCAGCCGCAATCAGGCATCGAAATAAATTCAGCGATGGAAGATGAAACTTGGTGCCAGAGAAGGGCTCGAAATCAGACCTCCTGCTTAACGCAAGTAACTGCCTTATCTGCCTCGGCCATCCATACACTCTTTATGGCTGACAAAAATTCTTGTCACTCGCTAGTAGTGTCCCTGTGCATTAACTTCGTTGCTCGCAACATTATCTGTATTATATGAATGTGGACCCGACGTCTAGGGGTAGCGCCTTTGACTGGTAATGGAAACGTCCTCAGCCTCGGGTTTGAAAACCGCTACCGCTTAAATTTCGATTAATAATCAGCATTGGCGGCCGACGACTGCCGGCATAAGTAGTCACCTTCATTCCGCCAAAGAGAGGGGGAGCGGACAGAGCTTGAGGTCACTTTGTTGTCCTTGAGGTGAGAAACTGCCCCTATAGGCGACAGAATCAGCAATGATGAACGGTATGAGGAAGCGGAAGGCAATGAAAACCAATACGTTAAAGACATTTTACGTGTATCCACAAGACTTGTGACCTGTAGCTGAAAAAGTATCATGATGATACTTGGAAAAAAGATTCCGGAATAGTCCCTCATTCGGATTTCCAGGAGGGAACTGCCAAGGGGCAAATGACCATTAAAAAAAATTGAATAACCAACGAAAGGGTAACGTTCTACGAGTTGGGGCGTGGAAAGTCAGGAGCTTGAACATGGTAGGAAAGCTGGAAAATCTGAAAAGGAAATGCAAAGGCTCAATCTAGAAATAGTAGGGGTCGGTGAAGTGAAATAGAGAGAAGACAAGGATTGCTGGCCGGATGAGTATAGGGCGATGCCAACAGCAGCAGAAAATGGTATTATGGGGGTGGGAATTGTTACGGAAAGGAAGGTAGGACAGTGTGTTACTGCGATCCGTTCAGATATTTTGTTGTTCTCATCAGAACCGACACCAAACCGACACTGACAGCAATGGTTCCAGTATACATGCCGACATCTCAAGCTGAAAATGAAGAGATAGAGAAAGTATATGGGGATATTGGACGGGTACATCAATACATAAAGGGAGATGAAATCTAATAGTCATGAGGAACTGGAAAGCTGTTGCAGGGGAAGGAATAGAAGAAAGATTTACAGGAGAATATGGGCTTTGGGCCAGAAATGACAGAGGAGAAAGACTAACTGAGGTCTGTATATGAGCTAGTACTAGCGAGTACTCTGTTCAAGAAACAGAAGAGGAGCAGATACACTTGGAAGAGGTCTGGAGATACGGGAACATTCCAGTTAGATTGTATCACGGTCAGACAGATTCCGAAGTCAGGTAATGGGATCGTGAGCTGTACCGAGGAGCAAATAGAGCCTCCGATCAAAATTTCGTAGTAGGCTGGAGTTTAAGAGATTAGTCAGGAAGAAACAATACGCAAAGAAGTGGGATACAGGAGTACTAAAGAATGAAGAGATAGGCTTGTAGTTCTCTAAGGCAGTAGTACAGCAATAAGGAACAGCTCAAGAGGCAGTACAGTTGAAAAGGAATGGACATATCCAAAAACGGCAATCACAGAAGTTGGAATGTTACAAAGAAGGTAGCTGCGAAGAAATCATAGGTAACAGAAGAAATACTTCAGTTGATCCACGAAAGAAAGAAGTACAAAAATGTTCCGGGACACTCAGGAATATTCCGGGGAACTCAGGAATACTGAAATACAAGTCGCGGTGGCCACGCGGTTCTAGGCGCTTCAGTCCGGAACCGCGAGACCGCTACGGTCGCAGGTTCGAATCCTGCCTCGGGCATGGATGTGTGTGATGTCCTTAGGTTAGTTAGGTTTAAGTAGTTCGTTCTAGGGGACTGATGACCTCATATGTTAAGTCCCATAGTGCTCAGAACCATATGAGCCATATATATGAAATACAAGTCGCTGAGGAATGAAAGAAATAGGAAGTGCCGGGAAGCAAAGACGAAGTGGCTGCAGGAAAAATGTGAAGACATCGAAAAAGAAAATGATTGTTGGAAGGACAGACTCAGCACACAGGAAAGCCAAAACAACCTTCGGTGGCACTAAAAGGAAGGGTAATAACACTAAGAGTGCAACGGGAATTCCATTGTTAAATGCAGAGGAGAGAGCGGATAGGTGGAAAGTATACAGTGAAAGCCTGTATGAGGGGGAAGATTTGTCTGATGTGATGGAAGAAGAAACAGGAATCTATTCAGAAGACGTAGGTCATGCAGTATTAGAATCAGCATTTAATAGAGCTTTGGAGTACTTAAGATCAAGTAAGTAGAATTTCTAAAATCATTGGGGTATGTGGAAACAAAACGACTATTCACGTTGGTGTATATAATGTATGAGTCTGGCGACATACCATATGACAAGAAAAATCAGGACACATTCATAGGATTTGTCGACCTGGAAAAAGCGTTCGACAATATAAAATGCTGCAAAATGTTCGAATTTCTGAAAAACTAGGGGTCAGATACACGGAGAGATGGGCAATACGTAATGTACAAGAGCCAAGAGGGAATAATAAGAGTTGACGACGAAGTGCTCGGATTAAAAACGATGTAAGACAGGGTTACAATCTACTGCTCAATCTGTACGTTGAAGAGGCAATTATAGAAATACTCACATCAAAAAAAGTTTTGCATCACCTCGGTTCCTAGCGTTCCGGAACCTGTACAGAAAATTGGACTAGTTATCAATATAAACATCATTTCCGCCCTTATTACTGTAAATTATAACTACACATTGCATTTTGTACCACCATACAGCGAGACCTTCAGAACTGGTGACCCAGATAGCTGTATAAACTGGTACCGCTAATACCCAGTAGCACGTCCTCTTGTATTGATGCATGCCTGTAATCATCGTGGCATACTATCCATAAGTTCATCAAGGCACTGTTGGTCGAGATTGTCCAACTCCTCAACAGCGATTCGGCGTAGGTCCCTCAAAGTGGTTGGTGGCTCACGCCGTCCATAAACAGCTCTCTTCAGTGTATCCCAGGCACGGTCGATAGTGTTCACGTCTGCGGAACATGCTGGCCACTCTGTTCGAGAGATGACGTTATTCTGAAGGAAACCATTCACAAGATGTACACGATGGTGCCGCGAATTGTTGTCCATGAAGACGAATGCCTCGCCAATATCCTGCCGATATGGTTGACTATAGTTCGGAGGATGGCATTCACGTATCGTACAGCCGTTACGGCGCCTTCCATGACCACTAGCGGCGTACGTCGGCCCCACATAACGCCACCCCCAAAACAGCAGGGAACCTCCACCTTGCTGCACTCGCTGGACAGCCGGCCGGTGTGACCGAGCGGTTCTAGGAGCTTCAGTCTGGAACCGCGCGACCGCTACGGTCGCAGGTTCGAATACTGCCTCGGGCATGGATGTGTGTGATGTCCTTAGGTTAGTTAGGTTTAAGTAGCTCTAAGTTCTAGGGGACTGATGACCTCAGATGTTAAGTCCCATAGTGCTCAGAGCCATTTGAACCATTTTTGAACTCGCTGGACAACGTGTCTAAGGCGTTCAGCCTGACCGGGTTGCCTCCAAACACGTCTGCGTCGATTTTTGAAGGCATCGGTAAAGAGAACGTAATACAAATCCTGAGTTGTCTATTCGGCATGTTGTTGGGCCCATCTGTACCAGCTGTATGGTGTCGTGGATGTCGGGAGTGAAGTCGCGCATCATGCAACTTATTGAGCACAATTTGAGTAGTAACACGATGTCCTGTGGCTGCACGGAAAGCATTATTCAACATGGTGGCGTTGCTGTCAGGGTTCCTCCGAGCCATAATCCGTAGGTAGCGGCCATCCACTGCAGTAGTAGCCCTTGGGCGGCCTGAGCCAGGGATGTCAACGACAGTTCCTGTCTCTCTGCATCTCCTCCATGCCCGAACAACATCGCTTATGTTCACTCCGACGCGCCTGGACACTTCCCTTGTTGCCAGCCCTTCCTGGCACAAAGTAATAATGCGGACGCGATCGAACCGCGCTATTGACCGTCTAGGCATATTTGAACTACAGACAACACAAGCCGTGTACCTCCTTCCTGGTGGAATGGCTCGAACTGATCGGTTGTCGGATCCCCTCATGAATGATTGTTTACAGGTTGGAGCGGGTTTAGTAACATCTCTGAACAGGCAAATGGAATGTGTCTGTGATACAATATCTTCAGTCAGCGTCTATTTGCAGGAGTTCTGTGATCCGGGGTGATGCAAAACTTTTTTTGATGCTTATAAAAGAAAGGTTCAGGTGTGGAATTAAAATTCGGTGTGGAAGGATATTAATCATAGGATTCGCTGATGACATTTCTGTCCTTAGTGGAAGTGAAGAAGAGTTACACGATCTGAATGGAGTGAACAGTCTAATGAGTACAGAATATGGAGTGAAAGTAAATCGAAAAAAGACGAAAGTAATATGAAGTAGCAGAAATGAAAAAGCGAGAACCTTAAAATCAGAACTGATGGTCACGAAGTAGATGAAGTTAAGGAAGTTTACCATCTAGGCGGCAAAATAAACAATGACGGACGGAGCAAGGAGGACACAAAAGCAGACTAGCAGTGGCAAAAAGGGCATTCCTGGCCAAGAGAAGTCTACTAGTATCAAAGACAGGCCTTAATTTGAGGAAGCAGTTTCTGAGAATGTACGTTTGGAGCACAGCATTGTATGATAGTGAAACATGGACTGTGGGAAAACCGGAACAGAAGAGAATCTAAGCATTTCAGATGTGGTTCAAAAATGGCTCTGAGCACTATGGGATTCAACTGCTGAGGTCATTAGTCCCCTAGAACTTAGAACTAGTTAAACCTAACTAACCTAAGGACATCACAAACATCCATGCCCGCGGCAGGATTCGAACCTGCGACCGTAGCGGCCTTGCGGTTCCAGACTGCAGCGCCTTTAACCGCACGGCCACTTCGGCCGGCCATTTCAGATGTGGTGCTACAGGCGAATTTAGGTCGACTGATAAGGTAAAGAATGAGGAAGTAATGCGTAGAATCGGAGAGGAAAGGAATATGTGGAAAACACTGACAACGACTACAAGATGATACGACATCTGTTAAGACATAGGTGAATGATGCTATGGTGCTAGAGGGAGCTGTAGAGTGTAAAAACTGTATAGGAAGACGGAGATTGGAATACATCTAGTAAATAATTAAGGATGTCGGTTGCAAGTGCTACTCTGAGATTAAGAGGCTGGCAAAGGAAAGGAATTCGTGGCAGGCTGCATCAAACCAGTAAGAAGACTGACGACTCAAAAAGAAATGAATGTATGCTGTCTGCTGTTTCAGGCAAGTCTGCACGCATTCATATTACTGATTCGCCTCGATGGGCAACCAACCCACAATCTTTAGTGCAGATGTACACTTACGTTCGACCTTCAGCGATAATCTAAGATTAGCGAGCACGGAGATCGGGACTGCAGATACGTGTCGCTAGGTGCGAATGTAAGTCACCTAGGGAGCAGTCCTAGACAGTCTGCACTTTTGTGATAAACACTGTGTCCAGGTTGCGCAGTGGTTAACACAACTGCCTAGTAAGCAGAAGATCCATAGTTCGAGTCACGGTCTTGCACACATTTTCACTCGTCACCACTGGTTGCACATAAAGGCGCGATGCAGCTGATACAGTTAGTTCCTTTCCTTTGCTTTCTGTCCCCTCCGTCTTCAATTACATAATATGTGTCATAGCTACAGATTCCGAGTGCTGTCCTTTCGGACATGTCTGACGGAACAGAAACCACACATATACAATAAATTATGTTCAAAGTCGAAATTTACCCCTAGAAATGTTTTGCTATCTAAAACCTGATTTAGAAATCTCTGTCTTACCATTATGTAATCTATTTGAAACCTTCCTCTGTCTCCGAGTCCCATCCACTCACACAAACTTTTTCATATTTTTTTCTTCAAATATTAGCAATTATTATATTGTGCTAGGAGCAAAATTCTACTAGGCAGCTTTCATTTCTTTCCCCCAATCCACGCTCTCCAAATATTTTTCTTACTCGTCTTTTCCCTACTATCGAATTCCAGTAGCCCATTACAATTATCTTTTCATTTCCCTAGACTATTTCAATAATTTATTTTATCTCATCATTCTTTCAGTCTCTTAATCATCTGCTTACCACGAAGCCATACAGTTTTGTATTACTGTGGTGGATGTTGGGCTTCGAGTCCGTCTTGGCTGTGGTAATGCGTTAACTATCCTGGTCATAGAAACTTACCTGTATTTCCATTTTCATATTCATTGTTGGACCTACACCTGTACCACCCCTTTTGATTTTGTCCTGGTATTCCTTTATTGACTTCACCACAAGTCATTTTCCCGAGAACACCCATACTACTTTCCATATGCAGAATTATTTTACCTCGAGAATATTTTACCCAGGAGGATACCATCATCATCAGGCTGTACAGTACAGCTGCGTATCCTCGAGAAAGATAACACCTGCAGTTCCTTGGTGCTTTCAGCTGTTTGCAGTACTAGCATACCGAGGCTCTATTAACTAATATTATTGTCAGATCGGTCAATAATAATGATGAATGCCCCTGCACCTACTGGAAAGGCTGCTGCCTCCTTTTTAGGAACCAAATGTTTCTTTGACCTTTCCACAAATACCTCCGCTGTGGTTGTATGAGGGCTATTTGGAAAGTAAGGTACGATCGGCCGCGAAATCGAAACGACAGTGCAAGTCGTATGAAACTTTGCACATATGTGTTCGACAAAGCCTCTAGTATGCCTTTCTATCGAGTCTCCGTGCTCTTTTCATTTCTGAGCACGCAGTGGGGACGTAAAGGTGCCTAGAGCAGTAGTGTCTCCCACCAAGTCTGGGTCTCGGCTGAGAGGTTTCGCCTGATTTCATGCAACCTCGCATAACGTAACTGTCATGCATTCCCTTCTTCATGTCAATTTTCAGCGGCAATCTGCAGGGACAGACACTTCGATAGGAAGTGTTTGATCAGCCACCACACAGCGCTACTTGGCTCCCTCTTATGTTCATATCTGCTCACATGAACCGCTGAGTATGAAGACAACATTTTGGCACAGACAAAAAACTGCACACCAATGTAGAGAAGTGGAGAAAAGCACAAACGGCTGCCTTCTATGCCGAGAGTATTACAAACGGTATTACAACGATTCGACAAATGTCTATGTTGGAGTCACGGCTACGTAGAGGAGTAGTTGGAAAGTGTAGCGAACTGTTGCAAATAAAATATTTTTTATTTTCATTGTGATTTACATTTCACGAGCGATCGGACCTTACTTTCCAAGTAGCCCTCGTACCTATGGCATGGCTGTCCATATCGTAGAGGCGTGCAACCCACCCCATCATAACAAGGTGTATGTTTCTACATCTACATGATTACTCTACAATTCACATTTAAGTGCTTGGCAGAGGGTTCATCGAACCACAATCATACTATCTCTCTACCATTCCACTCCCGAACAGCGCGCGGGAAAAACGAACACCTAAACCTTTCTGTTCGAGTTCTGATTTCTATTATTTTATTTTGATGATCATTCCTACCTATGTAGGTTGGGCTCAACAAAATATTCTCGCATTCGGAAGAGAAAGTTGGTGACTGAAATTTCTTAAATAGATCTCGCCGCGACGAAAAACGTCTTTGCTTTAATGACTTCCATCCCAACTCGCGTATCATACCTGTCACATTCTCTCCCCTATTACGTTATAATACAAAACGAGCTGCCCTTTTTTGCACCTTTTCGATGTCCTCCGTCAATCCCACCTGGCAAGGATCCAACACTGCGCAGCAATATTCTAACAGAGGACAAACGAGTGCAGTGTAAGCTGTCTCTTTAGTGGACTTGTTGCATCTTCCAAGTGTCCTGCCGATGAAACGGAACCTTTGGCTCGCCTTCCCCACAATATTATCTATGTGGTCTTTCCAACTGAAGTTGTTCGTAATTTTAACACCCAGGTACTTAGTTGAATTGACAGCCTTGATAATTGTACTATTTATAGAGTAATCGAATTCCAACGGATTTCTTTTGGAACTCATGTGGATCACATCACACTTTTCGTTATTTAGCGTCAACTGCCACCTGCCACACCATACAGCAATCTTTTCTAAATCGCTTTGCAACTGATACTGGTCTTCGGATGACCTTACTAGACAGTAAATTACACCATCAACTGCGAACATCCTAAGAGAACTGCTCAGATTGTCACCCAGGTCATTTATATAGATCAGGAACATCTGAGGTCCCAGGACGCTTCCCTGGGGAACACCTGATATCACTTCAGTTTTACTCGATGATTTGCCGTCTGTTACTACGAACTGCGACCTTGCTGACAGGAAATCACGAATCCAGTCGCACAACTGAGGCGATACCCCACAGGCCCGCAGCTTGATTACAAGTCGCTTGTGAGGAACGGTGTCAAAAGCTTTCCGGAAATCTAGAAATACGGAATCAACTTGAGATCCCCTGTCGATAGCGGCCATTACTTCGTGTGACTAAAGAGCTAGCTGCGTTGCACAAGAAAGATGTTTACTGAAACCATGCTGATTACGTATCAATAGATCATTCCCTCCGTGGTGATTCATAATATTTGAATACAGCATATGCTCCAAAACCCTACTGCAAACCGACGTCAATGGTATAGGTCTGTAGTTCGATGGATTACTCCTACTACCCTTCTTAAACACTGGTGCGACCTGCGCAATTTTCCAATCTGTAGGTACAGATCTATCGGTGAGCGAGCGGTTGAATATGATTGCTAAGTAGGGAGCTAGTGTATCAGCGTAATCTGAAAGGAACCTAATCGGTATACAATCTGGACCTGAAGACTTGTCCGTATCAAGCGGTTTGAGTTGCTTCGCAACCCCTAAGGTATCTACTTCTAAGAAACTCATGCTAGCAGTTGTTCGTGTTTCAAATTCTGAAATATTTCATTCGTCTTCCATGGTGAAGGAATTTCGGAAAACTGCGTTCAATAACTCCGCTTTAGCGGCACAGTCGTCGGTAACAGTACCATCGGCACTGCGCAGCGAAGGTATTGTCTGTGTCTTGCCGCTTGTGTACTTTACATACGACCAGAATTTCTTCAGATTTTCTACGAAATTTCGAGACAATGTTTCGTTGTGGAACCTATTAAAGGCATCTCTCATTGAAGTCCGTGCCAAATTTCGCGTGTCTGTAAATTTTAGCCAATCTTCGGGATTTCGCACGCTTTTTCCGTTGCCTCTGCAACAGCGTTCGGACCTGTTTCGTGTACCATGGGGGATCAGTTCCATCTCTTACCAATTTATGAGGTATGAATCTCTCAATTGCTGTTGCTACTATATCTTTGAATTTCAGCCACATCTCGTCTACATTTGCATAGTCAGTTCGGAAGGAATGGAGATTGTCTCTTAGGAAGATTTCTAGTGACACTTTATCCGCTTTTTTAAATAAAATTATTTTACGTTTGTTTCTGGTGGATTTCGAAGAAACGTTATTGAGCCTAGCTACAACGACCTTGTGGTCACATCCCTGTATCAATCATGATGCTCTCTATTAGCTCTGGATTGTTTGTGGCTAAGAGGTCAAGTGTGTTTTCGCAACCATTTACAATTCGTGTGGGTTCGTGGACTAACTGCCCGAAATAATATTCCCAGAAAGCATTTAGGACAATCTCGGAAGATGTTTTCTGCCTACCACCGGTTTTGAACAAGTATTTTTGCCAACATATCGAGAGAAGGTTGAAGTCCCCACCAACTATAACCGTATGAGTGGGGTATTTATTTGTTACGAGACTCAAATTTTCTCCGAACTGTTCAGAAACTATATCATCGGAGTCTGGGGGTCGGTAGAAGGAGTCAATTATTAACTTAGTTCGGCTGTTAAGTATAACCTCCACCCATACCAATTCGCACGGAGTATCTACTTCGACTTCACTACAAGATAAACCGCTACTGACAGACACAAACACTCCACCACCAATTCTGCCTAATCTATCTTTCCTGAACACCGTCTGAGACTTCGTAAAAATTTCTGCAGAACTTATTTCAGGCTTTAGCAAATTTAAATATGGCCGATTAATTGGTACATGGGTTAATTTTTACTAAAATTATAAATAAATAATTCAAAATAATTATACTAAACGTTGACTAAATGGTTGACTAAACGTGCAAAAGCATTTGCTGACTCTCTGTTAAGGGTAACCGCCTTGTATTTGTCATTACCTGATTTGTAATGAAATGTATATAAAAATGTGACCATTTGGCTTTGATGACAAATGCACGTAAGTGGTTATCTGCAGCCCAACGAGCTGTTCAGTTTGGTGTATAGATCATTTTTATTCCTTAGACCTAAGAGCCGTAATGAGTTTTATCCTAAATGATCATTACATAAAGTATTTTTTCTTAAATATGTTCTCAGTTTCAGCAGCAGATTTTTTTATGAGGTGCACCGCATTCTGCTCGTTGCGTTTGTAACACCGAAAATGCAGGAGGCATGGCACCTGCTACCAATATATAACTCTTTTTTTGAATTATATGTAAATATTTGTAATTTAAATGCTTTCTTTTAATAAGTAAGGACATTGCTTCACTGTACGTGTACATTTAGGTAGAAGTCTGTTGACGTTTCATTGTATTTGTCTGTGTTTTACTGTGAAACTTATAAGCTCTGGGAAAAAGCCAAAGGAATTATTATGTGCATCGACTAGCAACGATAATAGCAGTGCTTGTGCGTTGTAAAATCTTTGGGTAGGGGGTTGTTGCGCAGAGCGCGCCCAGAGAGGAGACACGGGTTCCAGCGCTTATGGTGTGCGAAACTGCGGTGTTTAATTTAAACGCTCTCGCAGTAGAGAGTACCATTTCGGCGGCATCATATACGCGCGCCGGCCAGGTGACTAGTAGCGGCTGTATTAATTACGATTGCCCGTTCCTGTAATTAGCCGTGGCCCCACAAGATTCTACCGTCTTCAACAACAGCAGCAGTTCCAGCAACACAGATTCGTCGTCGGCTCCGAGTTTCGTCGCACGCACAGCACTGAAGTAACACTGTTCATTGGTAGAATGTATTAACGGCTAACCCAGCAGCACAACTGAATGTGATTTGATTAATGAACTGTATTTAAATAATAATCAGTTAAATTTAGGGAGATGGTGTCATTGCCCCCTGATGTTGTTACCAAGCAGGGTCCTTGTTCCCTTTTTTCCTTATATGCTAACCGAGGTTTGAGAATCTATCACTGGAAAAAATCCAAATATAAAGAAAATGCACCAATTAAGAGTGCGGAAGTTATATTTATTTTACATCTAGCTTGGGGCACGTATTCTAGTGTTTAATTCTGTTCAAGTCAGTAAAAAAAAGCTCAGTTGTTCCGACAATAATATGAAATCCAATTTGAAAATTAAGTAAGTGCAAAGTAAAAAGTGATTCCCTTTCTCTAAATTTCTTTGACGACGTTATGTTGAGGTCTCTGAAAGTCATTGTTCACGTAACCAAGTTCAATACTAACATACAGTTTAAGTGGATATTTTCAAATCATTACTCGATTGCCTTTCTCAAAATTTAATGACAAACTTGACCTAAAAGTGACTTCTCAGTTTTCTTTATCATTACATACCCACTTAAAATTAGTGTCAAAAAACGTGACAACCTTCAGTTGCCGCGTCAGTGTTTAATAATAAATGTTTTTCTTTCCCATCATCTTGTACAGGATTTTGGATGTAAATCGCCCTAGTGGGGTGACGACCGTAATTATTTCCTTTTCGTTCATTAGTGTAACTTTTGGATTCATGATCAGTGGTACCCCTTTTCTGTGCAGTGTTGTTCGTGAGTGAATGCACAAAATAACTTTCATTTTTCCAAACTGTAGACTTGTTCGGTTTAATTACTTTCTTATTTTTAGTAGACTTTTCTATCAGAAAGATCGGTTGTACACTTTCCACCTACTTGTCGGTATTACTTCTTCGGGAAAGATAGCCTTATCCGATTAGAAAAATTCCATTAGGTATACACGCGATCCACCGTCATATTTTATATCGCAAGCAGGATAGGCCGCTTAGTAAGAGGGAGGTTACACGTTCTTTTCTCTGGTATACCTGACATCTCTGTACCTTCGTTACAGCTCACAATGCAAACAGATAATCAAATCCACATGCAACTGGCTGTATGACGCTTGTTCTTACCGCAGAGCAAAGCGATTTCCAGGTAGCAGCAACCTTCGACAATTTCACGCCGTCACTCAACGCCTTCCTGCCCAGTACGAGCCTCGGCTCAACCTGCCACTCTCAGTCTCTCTGAGCGAACTGTCCGTTCTAACTTACCGCACGGGATAGCCGTGGCTTCTTGCCACGGTTCGCGTGGCTCCCCCCGTCGGAGGTGCGAGTCCTCCCTTGGGAATGTGTGTGTGTGTGTGTGTGTGTGTGTGTGTGTGTGTGTGTGTGTGTGTGTGTGTGGGTGGGTGTGTGTGTGGGTGGGTGGGTGGGTGTGTTTGTGTGTTGCCCTTAGCGTAAGTTACTTTAACTTAGATTAAGTAGTGTGTAAACCTAGGGACCGGTGACTTCAGCAGTTTCGTCCCATAGAACTTACCACAAATTTCCAATTTGACTGTTTACTGACAGCTCACTCTGGTTATATCGGAAATTGCTATTACATTTGACGACTGTGCTCGGTTAACAACTGCGTGCTTAGTTCTTTCTCTAGGAAGTGCACAACCCCTCTCCACGAGATACCACCTTTTCGAAGTACTGACCACGTGGGTTTGCATGATTACGTGACGCTGCAGGATCCATTCTCATTTTCTCAGGTACCCATTCCAAGGTGTGATACGATCTATAACGAGAGTTCCACAGCACAAGCAAAGATGTTTCCTCAACAGAGCATCAGGGATACTGAACGGCCTCTCTGAGTAATTAGCTTCGCTCCGGGCCTGTGGTGTCAACGTTTTCTCTCTGCCTTCTCTGGTCTTGCGTTCTGCATCTTCGTTCCGGAGTTTGTGCTCACGTTTCCAGGAAATTGCACTCTGCACCCTCATGAATATCGAATGGGCTTTTAGCAATACGACCTTCGAACCCGTGGTTAGAACTGAAGATGAGCATGGCATGAAGACCACAACATATAGATTAATTAAGAGCATGCTGAGTAAACGGAAGGTGGAGGTCAAAGATTCTCTGACAGCCTTAATACAGCTACTTCCTTGTTCCTGTAGCGTTGCGAGAGATGCGCTATTTTTACTTCTACACATGCGCTATATGGTAGTTACCCCTCCCTGTCAGTCACTTTGCATTTAAACACAAGAGTCTCGGTATCAGCACTGGAGAAACATATCGCTAACTTTGTACATTTTGTAACCAAAAAGATCTACTTTATGTACATGACAACAACAGCGATTCAGCTCAACAAATTATTACCTTGTGTAATGCCTGGTAGCTGATATACACGGAATTAACTATTTTTATTGATTTGAAGACGGCTCGTCCATAAACTAAAACAAGTATGCAGTGAAGGAGTTTTAGTGATCTTGACCTAGGATTTTTATCCACGCGTTTTAACGTAATAGATTCCGATCTGACAATGTCAAATAACGACTCGTCTTTTATGCTGACTTGTTGAAACGCTTCCGTTCTTTTAGAAAAGATGTGTGCAATGTACCTTCATAAGAATAATAATTATAATAACAAAACGTTTTTCAAATTAATTGCTCGTTTATAAGGAGAAAGTTATTTTTTAAGTAAAAGCAGGAATATAGCAAATGCTTCTTTTATTGACAATAATTTTTCTTTTTGCGTATTATGAAGATGCACATATATTCATTTTTTGGTTAATGTAATAAAAAGATGAAGGCATCCTTTATACATCAATGAAAATAATTTCACAGATTTTTAATATGCACATGTACTTGTCTTTTTTTCTGTGTGTTTTACGTATACAGCAGTGAAAATTATTTTCAGAGATTTTTGAAAAGAAGGTAATATATATTTCCACACTATTACTACTATTATAGTTTTTTTTTTCTATACATACAGTTCACAATATATACAATATTTATGTTGTATGAGGGACTAGCAGTACACAGCCAGAAAAAAGAAAAATCCCACATACACATACATGCACATGTAGTAAATAACTTTGCATGTACACATAGTGTGCAGTCTTTCATACACACAAACACACAGCTATGACAAATGTTTCAACTATCCACACACACGCACACACACACACACACACACACACACACACACACACACACACACACACACAATAAGTCTCAAGCGAATAGCGTGATCCCGTCCACACAGATGAAATGGGTGTGGTGTATTTATCGTAGTAGGCGAGAAACTCAAATCCACAGAGACAGAAATTGAAACAGCGTGTGAGATTGTCTGAGCAACACTCAGCATCAGGGTTGGGCATAAAATGATAACTGGATACTTCTATCGCCCACTAGACTCATCTCCTGATGTAACCTAAAACTTCAGAGAAAACCTTAGTTCATCTGTATATAAGTTCCCCAACCGTGCTGTAATCATTGATGGAGACTTAAATTATCCAGGAGTCAACTGGGAAAATTACAGTTTTCTTACTGGTGAATGTGATGAGACCTCCTGTGAAGCTTTACTAAATGTCTTCTATGAAAACTACCTAGAAGAGATAGTTAGGAACCCCATTCATGATGAAAATATATTGGATCTAATGGCAACAAATAGTCCTGACTTTTCGCGGACGTCCACATAGAAACTGGTATCAGTGACCATGACGCGGTTGTGGTAACAATGGTTATAAAAATACAAAGGACAACCAAAACAAGCAGAAAGATGTATAGGTTCAGTAAACCAGATAAAAAATCAGTAGTGTCATATCTCAACGAGGCGCCTGAAACTTTCAGCACAAGGCAAGTGCATCTAGAGGAACTCTGGCTCAGGTTTAAAAGGATAGCTGACCAGACACTGAATAGATATGTATGCAGAAGAGCAGTTCATAATGGGAGGGAGCCTCCGTGGTGTGTAGTCACTGTAAAGAAATTTCTAAAGAAACAGAGATAACTACATAATAGGCTGTAGACAGAGAGATTCTGAATGAAACGCGTTTGGCACTCAAGAGAGCGATGCATCACTACCAAAGCAGACTACTGTAAAGTGATCCTTCACAGAACCCAAACAAATTCTGGCCGTATGCAAAAGCTGTTAGTGGCATCAAAGGTAGTGTGCAGTCCCTAGCGAATGAGACAGGAAATGAAACTAAGGTTGCCAAAAATAGTTGAAATGGTTAACTCCATTACCAAATGTTCCTTTACAAAGAAAAACCCAGGAGAACTGTCCCAATTTAATCCTCATACCACTGAAAAGGTGAATGAAGTAGGTATTAGCGTCAATGGTGTTGAGAAAGCTGAAATCGTTAAAATTGAACAGAGCTCCAGGCCCCAGTGGAATCCGTATCAGATTCTATACTGAATTTTCGGCTGAGTGAGCCTCTCTTCTAACTATAACCTATCTTAGGCCCCTCGAACAAAAAACCGCGTCCAGTTCTTGGAAAAAGGCACAAGTCACACCTGTCGACAAGAAGGATAGCAGAAGTGATCCACAAAACTACCGTCCAATATCCTTGACATCGATTTATTGTAGACTCTTAAAACATATTACGAGCTCAAACATAATGAATTTTCTATAACAGAATGACCTCCTCAGTACCAACTATCAGAGATTCCTAAAACATCGATCATGTGAAACCCAACTTTAACTCTTCTCACATGACATACAAAAGGCTTTGGATCAAGGCCGTCAGGTAGATGCAGTATTTCATGATTTCCGAAAAACATTTGACTCAGTACCACACCTACGATTATTGTCAAAAGTACGATTGTATGGGGCATCAAGGGAAATTTGTGTCAGGATTGAGGACTTTTTGGTAGGGAGGATGCAAAATGTTATTTTGGATGGAAAGTCATCTTCAGATGTAGAAATAACTTTGGGTGTACCCAAGAGAAGCCTGTTGGGACCCTTGCTGTTCATATTGTATATTAATGACCTTGCAGACCACTACTGTGGTCATCTTCAGACCAATGAGTAAGAACCTCTTTCTGCTTGAGAATCACTACTGATTGCAATCATAGGATATTATGTTTTTCCGTTTTTCAAGTGCAAAATTTTACATTTCGGATCGTTTAGAGCAAGTTGCCAATCTGTGCACCACATTGAAATCTTATCAAGATCTGACATATTTATGCAGCTTCTTTCAGATAGTACTTCGTTATAGATAACTATATTATCTGCAAAAAGCCTGATTTTACTATTAATATGGTCACAATTTCTTTATTATGGTGACCGGTTTCATATGGCACCTCTATCGATACGGTATGCATACATTTTGGATCAGTGCTCCACAAACTCGGCATTCTGCGAGAGATTCGCCTCGTGCTTTATCACGCCAATAACCTTCTTGTTCAGAAGTGTTATGCCTTAAGGATTGTCGGCCACATATCTGAACGTGCCAAATTTCTCTGGATTGTAACTAATTACTTAATATTGATCTTAGTCTTTCATCCAATAGATGAAACTATCTGTAATCATATAAAGTACTTTGGATCAACGAAGTTTAATATCGTGCAGTGTGGTGGCGGCCCCACGTAAGCCCCCACTTTGACCATAAAATTCAAATTTGACGCCCCCAGAAGAAGACAATACGAGGACGCCTGCTTCGATCGATGGCAGCACCACCTCCTTCTGCTGGAGAATCAGCAGTGATTCTCAAGCAGAAGGAGGTTCTTACTCATTGGTCTTAAGATGACCACAGTAGTGGTCGAAACCGGTCACCATAATAAATAAATTGTGATCAAGACTGTTTTTGATAGTAAATATTTGTAACACATTGATCACTGTCATTCTCATAATGTATTCAAAAGTAACTACAGTTTTCGGCTACGGGGTTGTTCCATTTCTGTGGAGTACGATGTACTAGGCTTTTATTGAGTTGTTACAACAGCAGCAGTAACGGCACTTTGAAGAACAGCAACAGCAACAGGAGCAGTTAGATTTGCTTCGTAGGTTGTTTACAAATTTGCACAGTTCCGAGAGCCCTCCTCAGCTCCGCTCTGCCAGCCCATGCACTCTTCAGCTTGTCCACCATTCCGGAAAGTGAAGCTAGGTTGAGACTCGTATGTGCACCACTTGCAGCAACATTCCGTAGCGTTTTAGGTCTTTCCTCTTGACTTGGTTTGAGCCCCAAACATGTCATTTGCTTCAAAAACTTGCTCTGTTAAAAGGAGCTGGTAGCACTGTCGTTTTCTGAAATGTGTAAGTTGCTCAGTGTTTATTATCTTAAGCAAACGCACGTCGTTGCGTCTCGTATGGACTTTCGCCAGCGACAAACGAAACCAAACCAGTCCAACCAGTTGTGGGTGGCCGAACCCCGCGACTTGGGGAAAATGCAAAATTCTTTGTGCTCATTGTCAAGATTCCTATGTAGATTCTTTGAACTTGACGTCATTGTTCGTTCTGCTCCGGACAGGTGGTACGTCGTATTACGTCTCACGGTAGAGGAGGTTTTGGCTGTCGGTCAGGCGTCTGATATGACACAGCCTGCGACGGAATAGTTTGAAGACGTCATGGACGTCGTGTTGGTGCGTGCGTTTCCACAGCAAAGGCCTCATCAGGTTCGCACCATTGCGACGTAGGTTCCCCTCTTGTCCTGATTGTTTCAATGTGCACTCCCACAGTTCCCCCGCAGACTGTCGTGGTTCACAGTTTGTCACAGACAGGCCCATGCGACAGCTTCACGATCGATGTTGCGTATCAGCACATCAAGAGAGCAGTTATGTTTTTAGCAGTCAACAGCGCGACATCAGAAAGTATTTCACGGTTTTTGAATTTCCCATTCATGGTTCTCTGCATCTTCTTTCCAACTGCATTCCGTTCCAGGCACTGGACGAGCTCAGCTGCGGGTTCATGGCTCCGTTTAAGCCTGGACTGGGGCCCCAAAGGACTAAGAGGGCTTAAGCGAACAGTCATTCCTAAATTCTGTCGTACCCGGCCTATCCCCTTTGCTACGCGACAGGCTGTGAAGGACGAACTGGTCAGGTTGAAAAATGTGGGCGTCACTGAACTAGTTCCTTCTAGCCAGTGGACTAAGCCTCTGGTAGTTATTAGCAAAAATACGAGGGTGCTTCGTTTATGTGGGGATTCAAAGTCTACTGCTAATGCCCAACTGACAGTCGATTACTCACCAGTTCCATGTACCGACGAATTCCCCACGACGGTGACCAACGTGAGTGTTTTTCGAAAATTAACTTGTCAGAGGCATAACTGCAGCTTCGTCTCGATTCCGCTTTTCAGGTTAAACCGATATACGTGCCAACTTTTCGGCATCGCGAGCACCCCAGCCACCTTTCAATTATTTTTGGAACAGTTAATGCAGGATGTATCAGGCTGCTCCTATTATCTTGATGGCATCATTGTCACGGGTTCCTCGCAGCAGAAACATCTCGCTAACCTCCGTATCCTCTTCACAAAAATGCAAAAGGTGGCCTTTAGGGAAGTTTGCAAAACTCCAAGTTACCTCCGATGCAAATCGAATACGGCAACTACCTTCTTTCGAAGGGCGGTATAAAACCAACGGAACCTCACTATGTGGCGTTTGTCAACCTACCTTTACTGCGGAACCAGAAGGAACCGCCAGGGTCTCTGGGTAAAGTCAGTAATTATTCCAAATTTGTCTCCAACGTGGCAGGTGTGATCCTTCCACTCAACAACTTGCGTAAAAATTGTATTCCTTTCGTTTGGTAGGCAGACATCGCTGGCATATTTGCCTGCATGAAGTGACTGCAGAAGCCATCGCCATGCCTTGGTTCTTTTATGCTGAATAAACAGCTTGCCCTTACCACAGACGCCTCATGTAAAGGATTGGGGCAGTCGTAGCTCACAAAAAATCCGACAGTTCTAAACAGTCTATTCCTCCAAGACGTTGACAGCTGCACAATGCAATTAATCTCAAATAGAGAAGGAGGCTCTGGCCAATGCGTACACAGTTCAAAGTTCCATGTCTTCCCCTGTGGTAACAATAATCTCATCACCGATAATAAGCCGCTTGCTGCATTTTTGGCTCTCTTCCGCAACTTGCCGGAAGGAGCAAACAATGACTCCAGCATTGGGCTCTGTTTTTCGAGTGCATGTCGCTAAGATTGGCAGTGCCGCAGGCAAATGTGAACACATTGTCGTGCTTGCCCATGGGACCAACCAAAACTTCGACAAAGCCGAGATTGTCTGTTTCCAGACCGATGATCGTTTGCAGCAAGCAGTTTATCAGGTTCCAGTAACGGCTTGTTGTACAGCCCTGGCCATCTGTCCAAGATCCAGCGCACCATCAGGTGATTCAGTTTGTGTTTGATGGTGACTAGTAGGTCCCCTATAATCGACAGAGTCGTCGACGGTGTGCTCTGCTCAGTGCAGACTCCAACAAACACCTGTAGTTGCTCCTCTAGTCCTATGAGCTTGTATATTTGCCTTCCTATATCACGGTGACTGGGGCATGGCTCACATGAATATCCTTACATGGGGATTTGTTTACTGATTTGGATTGATTGAGAAGCTGAGAAGATCGTTCGTGAGTGCAAAAAGCATGCGAAACAGCAGGTGGAACCACACAGATGCTTCACGGCCCACACCCAGTCGGCCATGACACTGCATCTACATTCACTTTGTGGGCCCCTTCTGTAATTCCAGTCGATGCAGTGACCTACTATCCATATGTAATGCACATGCACTCCATCACAGTGCACACGACTGTGGGCTGTCACACAGGCTTCCATGATAAATTGGCTGCCCAGATGATTTTCTCCGATAATGGCACACAGTTTGCTTCAGTGTTGTTTCAGACTCTGTATCTGCAGTGGTGTTATTCACCTTGATTCTGTTCTATTTCACCCGCAGTCGAATGGGGAGGCAGAGCATATCGTGCATACTCTCCGCCACACACCGTCAGGTGGCTCTTGGAGTATGGATGTAGATGTAGATACAGTTAAGACTCAGTTAAGGAAGTGCTTGGTGGACTCAGCATTGCTTCAGTTTCTCAGGATCAACAGGACCACCCCGCTGAATGGATGCAACTCGGCCGAAATCTTCCATGGCCATCAGTTCCAGACACCATCTCACCTAGTCTGCGATGTTCCATGCCCTGAATTGCATTTGCATCCTTCAGGTTCACTCCAAGTGATACTGTTTGGGCATGCACTTTCGTTTGGAGGCATTAGTTGGCACTAGCGACAGTATGTGTGATACGCTGTCGGTGGATGTTCACAGGGGAGGCCAGCAGGCTGCCACTCTGCCGACATCAGAACCAGTTGCAGCCTTGGTGGGTCCCTGGTATGCTTGGTCTCCAGCTGCCAGCAGGAAGCCATCTGGCAAGTGCCACACCACCCTAGGGCCCATTGCCTAGGGTGCATCTCCAGTTGATGCACGGTTGGACAATGGCGATGTCGAGCTGCAGCTGCCGGTCACGCCAGACCCTCTGCCAGTGTCCAGCGGTGGCTGCATGAAGGCCGACCTTCTGCAAAAGCATTGGGTGGCCGCTATCCTCTCGTCATAGCTTCCACTTGTCGCTTCCAGCGTGCGTCTTCTAGTTCGTCACCGTCTGTGAGGTTTTTATTTATGTAGCGTATGGCTAATACAGACATATTACGAAATTAAATTACATATACATATGTACATGTTGACACACAAGAAACTTAAGTTTGTCTTTACAACTGAATATCCAGTCCTTCAATCCAGCGCACTGCATCTGGTGTTGCTAGCGGGAAGTCCTCTTTGACGCCGTAATAGGCTCGAATCCTGCATTCATTGACAATGTGGTGAACAGTCTGGTATGGAGCCCCGCAGTCACAGGCTGGATCAGGCAGCTTCTTCCACTTAGAGCATCCCTGCATCGCCCATGGCCAGTACGGACTCTGTTGAGAGTAGTCCAGGTCTTGCGCGGCAGGTCGAATCCACTTGGAAGTTTAGCACCTGAGAAGATGTTATGCAGGTGCACATCTGTCACTGCTTCCCACTGAACTTTCCATTCTTCAAGAGGTTTGAAATCCTTAGTAACCGTGTCAGCAGCATCGCACAGAGTTGGATGACGTGATTTCAGTCTCTTGCGATTTAAAAGTGGCAGGTCGCTATGCAAAACTAGGTCTTGTGGAATTCTCTCATAAGGGCAGTACATCTGCGTAGATCAGGAGGCATTATACCGGTTAACAGTGGACGCCAGTAAACTGGAATAGATCTGATTGCGCCCGATATTATGCGCATTGTCGTATTCAGCTGGGTATCGACAAGCCTTGTATGATGACTGTTCGTCTAAACAGGTGCACAAAACTCAGCATTTGAGTACACCAAGGCCAGAGCTGAAGATCGCAGGGTGGTTGCTGAAGATCCCCAGGTAGTTCCGCATAGCTTATGTAGGATGTTGTTTCGAGTCCTCAACTTTTGAGCTAAGTTAAGAAGGTGTTGTTTGAAGCATAGTGTATCTGTGAGGTAGTTACTGTGCTTGGCTTGGCGCCAGCTAGGCGACTTCCGGCTCTATGCCCCGCCAAGTCGCAGCCATTTGACTATGCAGCCTCACGATGGCGACGCGACTTCAGGTGCTGACGAGCTCATGGAAATGAACACCGTCGACCTCCAGCTGCTATGGACCTGCAGCCACTGCTGCCAGATTACCTCAGCAGACTTCATGGCCCCATCGGCCGTGGCAGCCCGTCACCAGCGGCCCCAGCCAGTTCGTTCTCCGCCTTCGTTCACCAACACTTACACCATCAGCTCCCCAGAGGAGGGAAGGGATGTGTCAGCGTGCCACATAGCCACCACCATGGCCACGATATTAGTTTTTAGCGCCACGCACAAGAAGACAACGTGAAGGTCCCTGCTTCACTCGATAGCAGCACCATTGCCAAGAGAACATTCCCGGTAGCACACCACAAGCACAGCCGCACTCTCTTGTGCACCAGCCATGTTACATGAAGATTCAGCTTACAGATTGTGACAGCCATGTGTCATTATATGTCGACACAGCATGTGATCGTACTGTACGTGAGCTTGTGGTCTGCAGTCTGTTCGCTCTCTTGCTTCTCTAATTCCAGTGCTTGCCTCACTGCCACTGTAGCTACTAACGTGCTGTTGTTGTCAGTAACGAACTGTAGATACTACAAGCGAACTCATAATGCAATCGGAACAAGAGGAGTTTGGAGAGTTCTAGAACACACATACCAACATAGACAGCATTCATGAATTCCCCTGAAATGTGAGGCATCTCCACAGTGACTAGTCCTTCATCGAAGATTGTGTCCCACTTAAAACTTGGCTTGATGATGGAATCTCTTGTGCCATAACACCCATACCATTAGTAAACTAAAGTGTTTCACAGTAGTTTCTAACATTCTGCATGGTTTTCACAAAAACTGAATTATTCGTTAATTTATAAAAGTCCTATTGAACGTCACCCATCATGAGAGCCCTCTTTTCAGCATTAACGTTAATGTACTCCTTCAGCCAGGGACACTGCCGAAAGGCGATGCTGAAGGTGATTCTAACAAGTCTCATCCCCAGCCTGAGAAACTTCCAGAGGTTTCCATAATGAAGAATGTACCTCTGCTTGTTCTGCAACGTGGGGGATGGAACCACCTCTTGGGACAAGTTGTCTGAGCACAGTGTCAAATCTCTGTGTGTGTCATGCAAAGTGATGGAATATTCTAGGCCTGCATCCAGGATATATCTAACACCAGCATCTGCAGCGACATCTTGAATTTCATCTTTCAGTCTGACGACTGCGTTACAGGCAGCCCCTGGAACCTTCCAAATGGCAGAAACTGTTACATGGTATGCTTGTATAGGGTGTTTATATCCAAGCAAAGGAAACTGGCAGATTGCTTGAATTCGTCCGCACTCATAGGCGGGTTTTTCGTCTTGGCATACCTGTGCATGTACTGACAAAGTTTTCCACAAATCCCGTGTTCAAAAGAAAGCATGCTTTCAACATCAGTCAACATTTCGATGTTAATGAAAGAATTGGTGCAGTGTAATAGAAGGTAGGATCGAGAGTGTATGTGCCTAGGCATACACTATGGAGTTTCTCAAAAATGTCTTTGAGCAGGTCTTCCTCTATATTAAAGACGTCCAACTCCTGCCAAACATTCGCCATGCACCTGTACTCTACATCTGTTATGATACCATCTGTGAATTTGTGGTTAACTGCGGTACCGCGCCGATAGGTCAACGCAGAAAACGCCATTCCACATGTTAGCAGAAAGAAGTTCGCGTGCTACTTACCCAGGTGGCTGGTGAGGACGAAGGGACTGTGGCCTCACCGAATGGGTCACCTGTGAACCTGGGGGTTGTGAACTCCGCCTGAAGACGTCGCTGGTTCGATTCTGGAACGAAGCAATCCGTGCCACCCTGTAGCCGCTTGTCCATAATGCAACGAGCGAATTCACAAGGAGAAGGCCGCACCGCCGCCGCAGACCTCCTCACTCATCAGAATAAATCGTCGCTCAGCTGTACGATTAGAATTCCACATCAGTGCAAGAAGAAGAGGAAACGCATGAACTATGTATCTTCATTACCCCGCTATATATAAGAAACAAAGAAATGCAGCTACAAAAGCCGTCTGCATGCTAATGTAATCGTGTAGCCCTCACCATGACTGAGTGGATGAAGCACTCCCATCACGAGAGCCTAGTAGTAACGGACTGGTTCTGCAGCTTTTCCGATAGTCTAGAGCACGTTGAATTGCACGACTGAAATACATTAAATTCTTGAAAGGCATTCCTGTAGATGAATGCTCTCTCTCTCGTTAGACAGTTTAGCTGTTCGTGAGAAACCTCCTACTATGATGGTGTGATCACCTAGTTTCACTGATGAGGATAGAGTGCTCCTGAAGAATAAAGGATCAATCTGCATTGGGACACTACATAGACGATTCCATTCATCTTTAGATAATGTTACTTCATAGTCACAATATCCCAGATTTTCGAATACCACCACTGTATAAAACTAGCGATCTGACTGCATACCCACACTGATGCGTTTACAGACGCTCTTGTTCAAGCTGTAACAGACAGTAAACAAGATTATTTGTGATGTGGATAGCCTTTGAAAAATCTCAAATGACTGAGTGAGCTAGTAATAGATAGCTTAGCAACGGTTTAAAACTTTTGCAGGCAGCAATCAAATCATAAAAAAATTGATTAAATGGTCGGAGCCTGGATTTCTCACCCGAGAGAACAGACGTCAAATGATTCCTGTGGAACGGCCTTAAAACGCAATGGCGGGATGGAGCTTCTTTCCCGTTTGCCAACCCCTCCACCCCCCTCCATCCTCCTCCTCCTCTCCCTCTCCCCTCCCCTGGGTGACTTTAACAAGTGTTGCCAGTGACCTTGAATAAGACATGCACAACTACTGCATCAACTGTAATATGACACCAAAGGTCATTTGAACGTTAGCCAGCTCTCTTTTTGACAGCCTACTATCGTGATCTCTGACGGTATTACTTGTTATCGTCCAATACATCTCGACTGACAAATATAACAGTGCAGTTTGTCTAGCAATGATTTCTCTGGAAGTGAAGTTGCTTCACGTGCAGAAGGGCTTTTTTCTTGATTACGCGACTAGTGTATTGCAATTTGTATTAGGAACTACGTATGAAGATACTAACAAACACACTTAAACTGTAAAATTTCTGAAATAACATCAAGTGGAGTATCAATCCAAGTGGAGTATTAAAACAAAATGAAACGTAACAAGGCTATGGTAACTATGAAAGATAAATACAAGTGAAATCCTTAAAATAAGGATAACGATTTTCTCCAACAATCAAGGAATTATTCAGTACTGCTAACTCATTTACAAATTTATTTAATTAAGAGAAACTAAGGAAAAAAGGAAGATCGAAGTTTAACTCTTGCATAGCCCGGTTGTTAGACATAAAGTATTTACGTACGTTTTCATTTAAATATATGAGTTTAACACCGGTCAAAACATTGCACTACTATATTTCAGCTCACAGTTAAGCAAAATTACATCACGCAAACCATCCTGATCCACTGTATGTAGTAAATAATATTTCCCAAATGAAATGAGAGACAGGAAACCTGTTCGCTCGCCGCCCACTAACCTCTCCCTTCTACAGACTCGTTACAGACCCCTTGCTTGTTTATTCAGCTGAAGTTCCGTCCACGTGGCAAGCTCAGTGTTTTATTTCTGGGAAGCCGTCGTTGCTCTTAATTAACGTCGTCCGGAGCAGTTCAATCAGCGCCTCGAATAACACCGTTAAAAGAATCACTCAGAATTGATGCAAACTTGAGTCTTTGTGACACGGAATACGAATCTCCCAAGGCTTTAAGCTTCAGATTTCCATTGACATTGGGTCAGGAGGTGATGAGGAAGGAAGGCGTGCAGCTATTTCACTATGGGAACTGTTTTATTCATTCTGGAGACAGTCGCCTACAGTGTAATTAAGTGATCGTGATTTTCTTCCTCCAGGAATTCTGTCTCAGGACCTTACACAGAAGAACTTTATCTGCAACTATATTTAAATGATTACAATTCACAAGTGTTTCAAAAAGGGTACATAGAAACGCTTTCAGACATGTCATCTATCATTCTACTCTCAAAATCTTTTAGTGCGAGTCCCAATATCTCTTGTTTTATCACGACGGTCATTTGTATCTATGTGGTTGGTAGTCAGCAAAATATTTTGGTATTCGCAGAAGAAAATCGTTGATTGAAATTCCGTGAAAAGACCTCACAGTGATGAAAAACATTTTCGTTTTAATTACTTCCAACCCACTCGTGTCCCATATCCGTCACACATATAGTGTTAGACACGTAGCGAATGTGAAGTCGTCGTGACTAATGAACGTATCTCAAATTTACGTTGACCTTTTTCTACCATTTTCACTCTCTCACCTCTTTAGATATTTAATTTGTTTTGATTAGAATACTGTTAACTCACTAACAGACTGCATGTTCTTGCCTTCTGAGATAGAACAAGTAGAGAAAAAATTTTTGTTATAATCTCTACCAGAATTCGTCTTTATAGTCGTTGATCGTCTTCGTTGCTTAGACAACCAATGATAATATTTAATCTGGCGCTCAGCTAAATGCAGTGGCTTTAGTGTTATAAAATATGCAATTAAAAATTTTCCAACCTAATGTATTATGTGGTTACTTCTACTTAATCGGAGAACTGTTTCTCGTTCACATTCAGGTAATAGATCATTCTAGCATTTTCAAAGAAATAAAAAAAAACTATCAGTTACGAAAATATGTCTCGATGAACTATTGCAAAACCAGACATATCGCTTCCTAATTAATCGGAGTAATGTTTCTCGTTCACATTCAGGTAACAGGTCATACTAGCTTTTTCAAAAAAAAAAAAAGTCTGTTATAGTTACGAAAATATATCTCGGTGAACTATTGCAAAACCAGACATATCGCTTCCCACTTTTCGTACTTTTTTAGTATATGGACTCAAGCGGATAACATTTCATAAATACGCCTTTAAAAATAAACTTATTCATCCGTGTACAGATCAGGAAAACATACCAAATGTTCCTCCTAAGAGTCGTCAGAAGTATTTTCTCTGTTGTTGCAGCAGATATTTGCAAAATCGATTGGGATTTGTACCTGGAATCACTCCAAATAAATACTGCTCATCACATCTTTCATGTGACGTCCCGCGTCGACGGGAAACGTCAGTTTGTTCCAGATGCAAACAAAATGATCTCTAAAGCGGAACTTTACTTGCCCATTCGATATAGTTATCCAGGCTTAGTCTAGTTGATACTGGTTTTAGCGATATGTATTAACATGTGCACAAGAACACGAGGGGGACAACCGGTTCCCAGCACCAGCAGCCAGTGGGCAGCGCCGCCGGCCACGCTGACTGCTGCCGCCACGCAGCAGCGCTGCTCGTTCGCTGCTGGAATACTCATCATTATCCGTGCTTTACTGTTTCTGTTGACGCGTATCTGTAAAACGGGTATAGCAGCACTAGACTAATTTGGAATCGCTCTAGCGAACAGGCACACAGAATGACCATTTACAAATCATTTTGTTTGCAATGTTAAACAAACCGATATTTTCCGTAGACACTGAGTGTCAGGCGAAAGACTTCATTGAGTAGCACTTGTTTTGTGTGACTCCAGCTACACACTGCAAAAATGATGTTACAAATACCTGCGGAAACATCAGAGGAAAGGATACTGACGACTCCTAGGCGGCAAACCTCTATATGTAGTATGACGTATTTGTCATTTCATGATAACTTTAACTTAGTTTATTCTTCACAAGAGAATATAGTTGAATGCCACATATTAAAAAACATTAAGCACTGAAACAACGCAGAGGCTCACTTGACTGGCCAGATGCGCTTTCATTTCTTTTATCGTACAATCATAATCGCCGCAGATGTATAGCCTCGGGCTTCTTGTTGCGGTACTCGGCCGTCGACCACTTGAGTATTGAATCTGCGCCACACGAAGAACGACCAGAAACGCTCGCCAGATCACCGCGATCTACATATAACGAAAGACAACACACAGACACTTTCCAATTTTACACTCCTGGAAATGGAAAAAATAACACATTGACACCGGTGTGTCAGACCCACCATACTTGCTCTGGACACTGCGAGAGGGCTGTACAAACAATGATCACACGCACGGCACAGCGGACACACCAGGAACCGCGGTGTTGGCCGTCGAATGGCGCTAGCTGCGCAGCATTTGTGCACCGCCGCCGTCAGTGTCAGCCAGTTTGCCGTGGCATACGGAGCTCCATCGCAGTCTTTAACACTGGTAGCATGCCGCGACAGCGTGGACGTGAACCGTATGTGCAGTTGACGGACTTTGAGCGAGGGCGTATAGTGGGCATGCGGGAGGCCGGGTGGACGTACCGCCGAATTGCTCAACACGTGGGGCGTGAGGTCTCCACAGTACATCGATGTTGTCACCAGTGGTCGGCGGAAGGTGCACGTGCCCGTCGACCTGGGACCGGACCGCAGCGACGCACGGATGCACGCCAAGACCGTAGGATCGTACGCAGTGCCGTAGGGGACCGCACCGCCACTTCCCAGCAAATTAGGGATACTGTTGGTCCTGGGGTATCGGCGAGGACCATTCGCAACCGTCTCCATGAAGCTGGGCTACGGTCCCGCACACCGTTAGGCCGTCTTCCGCTCACGCCCCAACATCATGCAGCCCGCCTCCAGTGGTGTCGCGACAGGCGTGAATGGAGGGACGAATGGAGACGTGTCGTCTTCAGCGATGAGAGTCGCTTCTGCCTTGGTGCCAATGATGGTCGTATGCGTGTTTGGCGCCGTGCAGGTGAGCGCCACAATCAGGACTGCATACGACCAAGGCACACAGGGCCAACACCTGGCATCATGGTGTGGGGAGCGATCTCCTACACTGGCCGTACACCACTGGTGATCGTCGAGGGGACACTGAATAGTGCACGGTACATCCAAACCGTCATCGAACCCATCGTTCTACCATTCCTAGACCGGCAAGGGAACTTGCTGTTCCAACAGGACAATGCACGTCCGCATGTATCCCGTGCCACCCAACGTGCTCTAGAAGGTGTAAGTCAACTACCCTGGCCAGCAAGATCTCCGGATCTGTCCCCCATTGAGCATGTTTGGGACTGGATGAAGCGTCGTCTCACGCGGTCTGCACGTCCAGCACGAACGCTGGTCCAACTGAGGCGCCAGGTGGAAATGGCATGGCAAGCCGTTCCACAGGACTACATCCAGCATCTCTACGATCGTCTCCATGGGAGAATAGCAGCCTGCATTGCTGCGAAATGTGGATATACACTGTACTAGTGCCGACATTGTGCATGCTCTGTTGCCTGTGTCTATGCGCCTGTGGTTCTGTCAGTGTGATCATGTGATGTATCTGACCCCAGAAATGTGTCAATAAAGTTTCCCCTTCCTGGGACAATGAATTCACGGTGTTCTTATTTCAATTTCCAGGAGTGTACATTACATAAATACTAGTATGAAAAATAAATATACTGACGTAAAAAAATCGCAGCACCGAGAAGGAGTTGTCGGACATAGACGGAAGTTGGTAGGTGTGTTTCTACATCTCAAAGGTGATGTCCATTCAAATTTCACACTGGGCTTGCATTCGGGAGGACGACGGTTCAATCCCACGTCTGGCCATCCTGATTTAGGTTTTCCGTGATTTCCCTAAATCGCTCCAGGCAACTGCCGGGATGGTTCCTTTGAAAGGGCACGGCCGACTTCCTTCCCTAATCCGACGAGACCGATGACCTCGCTGTCTGGTCTCCTTCCCCTAACAACCCAACCCAACCCATTCAGATTTCGCACCAGCTGCATAAAAGTGGCGCTAGTAGTGTCACTATGACGATGAGGACCAAGTTCGATTAAATACACGCTGTAACGGTCTTGAGCGTTAGTCAACCTGAGACTGGACGTGGCGATAAAGACATCGTTATCAACACCTCAGTGAGTTTGAACAAGGCCGGGTAATAGAGCTAAGAGTGACTAGATGTTCCTTCTGAGATACTGCAGAAACACCTGACAGGAATGTGGCCACTGTATAGGATTGGTAACTGCGGTACTCACGAGAATGTGTAGTTGCAAGGGGACCAGGCTCTGGGTGGCCACGTGGCACCACCGACAGAGAAGACCGCCGTGTCTGGCGTATGGCTCTGGTGCGTCGTACTGCAGCAGCTACGACGGCTGTTCAGAAAGTGGGGAACGGTTCCGTCTGACGCTACTGACGCTGCGCGCCGATCGCGTATATTTTGGTATGTGCGTGCTCGGCGGCTCGGTCGGCATCTCTCCGTGACAGCGGCAGCGTCTCTGTGCCTCTGATTTGTTCGATATTCCAATTTGAAATGTGGCTGCAATCGAAAATCCCGCCAGTTGTGAGGTGCGGTTTGTGATACAGTTTTTGTTGGCAAAAAACCTAAAACGTATAGAAATTTATCGTGGACGGTGCGAAGTGTACGGAACAACGTAATGAGTGAATGTTCCGTCCGGAAATGGTCCATTTGGTTTAAAAATGGCCGAACCGACGTTCGTGATGAGGAGAAGAGTGGACGCCCGAGCAGTGTGACAGACAACCTGGTCGCTAAAGTTGATGAAACGATTCGTGAAAACCCTCGCTTCACAATAACGGAGCTTTCGCTTTGTTTTCCACAAACGCCGATGAAAGCTGACGTCCAAAATTTTGTTTTTGCACGACAATGCCCGACCTCACACGGCAAACCGCACTAAAGAACTCCTTAATTCATTCAAATGGAAAATTTTCCCTCATCCGCCTTACAGCCCCGATATTGCACCAAACATCTTCCACTTGTTTCCCAAGATGGAGAACTGGCGTGCAACGCAGCGCTTTGATGACGCCGCGGACTCCAGGCGGGCTTGACTCTCTGGCTCAAGTCTCAGGCGGCTGAGTTTTACGACGAATGTCTTTCAGATCTTGTCCACCTCTATAATAAGTGCCTCAATGTGTTTGTGTGGAGAAGCAGTATGTCTTTCAGATGAGTATAATAAAATGTATTTCCTGTACTTAGATTTTTTTAATGCCGAAACGTTCCTTGGTTTCTGAATAGCCCTCGTATCTGACCAGCAGTTGGCCCCACAGTGGCACAACGAACTGTTACAAATCTTTTTGTATGACCATCCTTCAGACTGGACGTTTGAGGGACTTCGGCCTTTCACTTACGTAAGAAAATGGAACACCTACACCAGTCCTTACGACGGTATTTATTATTTGGCTACCAGTTTCAGAGCCTCAGTACACCATGTTCAGGCCTTAACTGACACTGAGAGGGTTAACTCCAATCATATACACGATTCCATCAGTGGCCAACATCTGTGAACTGGTTGGTAACGATGCTGTGTCTCCATCTATCAATTACCAACTCAGATTGGTTACTTCGAGGACAGCTCCGAACAAGGTACCCTGTAGCGTTTACTCCACTGACCCCAAACCATCGCCTTTTGTGACTTCAGTGGTGTCAAGCGAGAGCTCATCGGAGGGCAAGGTGGAGGTATGTTGTGAAACCTGGTTGTGCCTCGGTGCCATTGATGACCAGGTGCTGGAGGCCGTGTGAGAGCCTGCAACAAACTTGTCTGCAGCCTAGACACACTGGACCTGCACCTGGAGTTATCGTCGGGCGTTCGATTCCGTATGACAACAGGAGTTCTCTCGTTGTTGTTCCACACACCCTGACCGCAAACCTGTACGTGATTCAGGTGATTCGACTTGTTGTGCTGCCATTCCAGGGGGTATTTTCCAACAGCATAACTCTGGCCACATACCGACATGCTCTACAAAGTGTTGAAGTGTTGTCTTGGCCTGCTCGGTCACCAGATCTCTCTCCAATCGAGCACATACGGGAGCTCACAGGACAGCAACTCCAGCATCATCCACAACCAGCATTAACCGCTCCTATTTTGACCGACCAAGTGCGACAAGCACGGTACTTCATCCTACAAACTGACGTTCACCACCTGTACAATACAATTTATTCACGTTTGCATGCTTGCATCCAACATACTAGCGGTTACACCGGTTATTAATGTACCAGCATTTCGCATTTACAATGGCGTATCTCACTCTTACATTAATCTGTGATCTTGCAATGTTAATCACTCGAATATGTTACCGAGACAAATATATTCCCAAAATGGCATTATTTTATATTAATTATTTTTTTGGCGTTGTGATTCTTCCGTCAGTGTACATACCGGATCTACGTCTACATCTACGTGATTATTTTGCCTGGCAGAGGGTTCAATGAAGCCCCTTCAAGCTGTCTCTCTACCGTTCCGCTCTCGAACGGCGTGCAGAAAAAACCAGGAATTAGAGTTTTGCTGTGCGAGCCCTGATTTCTCTCATTTTATAATGATGATCATTTCTCCCTATGTAGGAGGGTGCCAAAAGAATGTTCTCGCAATCGGAGGAGAATGAAATTTCATGAGAAGGTCCCGTCGCAACGAAAAACGCCTTTGTTTTAATGATTGCCACTTCAATTCACGTATCATATCTGTGGCACTATCTCCCCTGTTTCGCGATAATACAAAACGAGCTGCCCTGCTTTGAACTTTTTCGATGTCATCCGTCAGTCCTACCAGATGCAGATCGCACACCGCACACCAATACTCCAGAATAGGGCGGAGAAGCGAGGTGTAAGCAGTCTCTTTAGTAGACCTGTTGCACCTTCTAAGTGTTCTGCCACTGAATCGCAATCTTTGGTTTGCTGTACCCACAACACTATCTATGTGATCGTCCCAATTTTGGTTATTTGTAATTGTAATCCCTAAGTATTTAGTTGAATTTACAGCCTTCAAGTTTATGTGACTTATCGTGTAATCTAAATTTAGCGGATTTCTTTAAGTAGTCATAGCTCTCTTATGGGCCGTCATCTACATTTTGTCTGATGTTTCGCCAGATAATTGCTATTTTATTTTTGCAGTGTCAATGAAAATGTCTATTTGTTTCCCATTACAAACAAAACGATGTGTAAATCGTAATTTTACGCGCCCTTTCGATAGAGTGGTTCCAGATTTGTCTAGTTCGTTATTCGTTTTATACGTATGTATTAACAGGAACAGTAAAGCGTGAATAATAATCAATACTCCAGCAGCCACTGAGCAGCGCTTCTGAAGGGCGGGAGCAGTCTGGGCGGTGCCTGCGCTGCTTGAGTACTGGCTATGTTCCTGTCAATTCACATCAATAAAACAAATATTGCACTAGACTAAATTATAATTGCTCTATCGAATAGGCACGTAAAATCCCACTTTAAAAATCATTTCGCGAGAAACAAGCAGATGTTTTCCACCTACGCTGGATGTTGCATGATATACGTGACGAACAGTATTTGTTTGGGCTGATTCCAGGTTGTTGTTGTTGTTGTTGTTGTTGTGGTGGTCTTCAAACCTGAGACTGGTTTGATGCAGCTCTCCATGCTACTCTATCCTCTGCAAGCTTCTTCATCTCCCAGTACTTACTGCAGCCCACATCCTTCTGACTCTGCTTAATGTATTCATCTCTTGGTCTCCCTCTACGATTTTTACCCTCCACGCTGCCCTCCAATACTAAATTAGTGATCCCTCGATGTCTCAGAACACGTCCTACCAACCGATCCCTTCTTCTAGTCAAGTTGTGCCACAAGCTCCTCTTCTCCCCAATTCTATTCAATACCTCCTCATTATTTATGTGACCTACCCATCTAATCTTCAGCATTCTCCTGTAGCACCACATTTCGAAAGCTTCTATTCTCTTCTTGTCTAAACTATTTATCGTCCACGTTTCACTTCCATACATGGCTACACTCCATACAAATACTTTCAGAAATGACTTCCTGACACTTAAATCTATACTCGATGTTAACAAATTTCTCTTCTTCAGAAATGCTCTACTTGCCATTGCCAGTCTACATTTTGTATCCTCTCTGCTTCGACCATCGTCAGTTATTTTGCTCCCCAAATACCAAAACTCCTTTACTACTTTGTCTCATTTTTTAATCTAATTCCCTCAGCATCACCCGACATAATTCGACTACATTCCATTATCCTCGTTTTGCTTTTGTTGATGTTCATCTTATACTCTCCTTTCAAGACAATGTCCATTCAATTCAGCTGTTCTTCCAAGTCCTTTGCTGTCTCTGACAGAATTACAATGTCATCGGCGAACCTCAAAGTTTTTAATTGTTCTCCATGGATTTTAATACCTACTCCGAATTTTTCTTTTGTTTCCTTCATTGCTTGCTCAATATACAGATTTAATAACATCGGGGATAGGCTACAACCCTGTCTCACTCCCTTCTCAACCACTGCTTCCCTTTCATACCCCTCGCCTCTTATAACTGCCACCTGATTTCTGTACAAATTGTAAATAGCCTTTCGCTCCCTGTATTTTACCCCTGCCACCTTCAGAATTTGAAAGAGAGTATTCCGGTCAACACTGTCAAAAGCTTTCTCTAAGTCTACAAATGCTAGAAACGTAGGTTTGCCTTTCCTTAATCTTTCTTCTAAGGTAAGTCGTAGGGTCAGTATTGCCTCACGTGTTCCAATATTTCTACGAAATCCAAACTGATCTTCCCCGAGGTCGGCTTCTATCAGTTTTTCCAATCGTCTGTAAAGAATTTGCGTTAGTATTTTGCTGCTGTGACTTATTAAACTGATTGTTCGGTAATTTTCACATCTGTCAACACCTGCTTTCTTTGGGATTGGAATTATTATATTTGTCTTGAAGTCTGAGGGTATTTCGCCTGTCTCATACATCTCGCTCACCAGATGGTAGAGTTTTGTCAGGACTGGCTCTCCCAAGGCTGTCAGTAGTTCTAAAGGAATGTTGTCTACTTCGGGGGCCTTGTTTCGACTTAGGTATTTCAGTGCTCTGTCAAACTCTTCACGCAGTATCATATCTCCCATTTCATCTTCATCTACATCCTCTTCCATTTCCGTAATATTGTCCTCAAGTACATCGCCCGTATATAGACCCTCTATATACTCATTCCACCTTTCTGCTTTCCCTTCTTTGCTTAAAACTGGGTTTCCATCAAAGCTCTTGATATTCATGCAAGTGGTTCTCCTTTCTCCAAAGGTCTCTTTAATTTTCCTGTAGGCAGTATCTATCTTACCGCTAGTGAGATAAGCCTCTACATCCTTACATTTGTCCTCTAGCCACCCCTGCTTAGCCATTTTGCACTTCCTGTCGATATCATTTTTGAGACGTTTGTATTCCTTTTTGCCTACTTCATTTACTGCATTTTTATATTTTCTCCTTTCATCAATTAAATTCAATATTTCTTCTGTTACCAAGGGTTTCTACAAGCCCCCGTCTTTTTACCTATTTGATCCTCTGCTGCCTTCACTATTTCATCCCTCAAAGCTACCCATTCTTCTTCTACTGTATTTCTTTCCCCCATTCCTGTCAATTGTTCCCTTATGCTCTCCCTGAAACTCTGAACAACCTCTGGTTCTTTCAGTTTATCCAGGTCCCATCTCCTTAAATTCCCACCTTTTTGCAGTTTCTTCGGTTTTAATCTACAGTTTATAACCAATAGATTGTGGTCAGAGTCCACATCTGCCCTTGGAAATGTCTTACAATTTAAAACCTGGTTCCTAAATCTCTGTCTTACCATTATATTATCTATCTGATGCCTTTTAGTATCTCCAGGGTTCTTCCATGTATACAACCTTCTTTCATGATTCTTGAACCAAGTGTTAGCTATGATTAAGTTGTGCTCTGCGCAAAATTCTACCAGGCGGCTTCCTCTTTCATTTCTCAGCCCTAATCCATATTCACCTACTATGTTTCCTTCTCTCCCTTTTCCTACTCTCGAATTCCAGTCACCCATGACTATTAAATTTTCGTCTCACTTCACTACCTGAATAATTTATTTTATCTAATCATACATTTCATCAATTTCTTCGTCAGCTGCAGGTACATGTTGTGAAAAAGAAATTGCAAATGTCTCGCGAAACATCAGAGAAAAAGTGCCTGACGACTCTTAGGGGAGGCCGGCAAAGTCTTCAGTGATACTGTACAGAATCAGTCTTACTACACATTGTAGCCCATTTATCGTGAAAGCTGCACTTCTCTAACTTTTTGGATGTTCTCCGTCAATCCTACATCGCGTAGCAATACTCTAGAAGAGGACAGGCAAGTATAGTACAAGCAGCCTCTTTAGTATATATGTTGCACCGTCTAAGTGTTTAGAGAATAAAACTCGGTCCTTAGCTCACTGTCCCCATATTTTCTAGGTGAACGGTCCGATTTCAGTAGTTATTGTACAATCGCTAAACGTTTCTGCGAGTATGGAGCTTCGAATGCTGGCGAAAGTGAAGCTGTGGTGGCGTAAGGTGACTCATGCCTAGATAGCTAAATTGATAAGAGTATTTTCCGGAAAAGGTAAGGTTCCGGGTTAGAGTTGCAATCCAGCACACGGTTTTAATCTGTCAGGAAGTTTCCAAGTATCCCACACTCCGCTTCTGGATGAAAGATTCGTTCTCAGTTACTGTAACTTTCTTAGGGATTAGCCGCTTATAGCAGTGGAGCTCGAATCAAGACCATTACTATTCTGTGACTGGTGCTCTGTATAGGGCGAACAATGTGATCTGGATGCATCTCAAAGACTGACTGCAATCTTACGTATTCTAGTACCTCTCTCCTAACCTCTAAATAGAAGTTTGGGTAATAACATTGTCAAAAAAAAGAAAATACGGTAAGAGACTGAATCCCTGTCCAGCAAACAATTTTAATCATCCGTGAATATCATTTCTGTGTGCAGATACTGCTGCAGAGTGAGTGGTTGTTAACCACTCTTGATTTATTTTGCTACACATTGTCGCTATTATTAGTTAGCGAACCTGGAAATGCTTCGGAATCAGTGGGGATCATAGGTATTTGGTTTACGAGAGAGGCTTCTCTAGCTGCTAGATTTGTGAGGACAGTAGTTTCAATGAAATCATTTTGCGTCTGCGAATGCGTACAAAGCTTTGGACGATTGAGATTGTGTAGCAGTATTCTAATCATTAGCCACAAATACAACATTCCTCCATGAGAAGATCCTCATACGGTGGTCTTCCCAGCAGATAAGGGAAACGCCACCGTGCTACTGCCACGTGAGGTTCATGGGCCGTAGACTTATAACTTGCTGAGTGAGCCAATGTGTTGGAAGACTGACAAATACCCCACAGCCAAAGTGGAGAAGAAAACATCAGCGCTGCTGAATTCTACTTCTATCCCGCAAGAAGTGGCCAAAAGACTAATACGCCATAGTTCTGTGCCACCCAGAGTATATGGCTTTCCGAATATTCATAAGAAAGAGGCTCCGTTACAACCGATAGTCAGTAATATCGACGCTCCGACGTATGGTTTAGCGATACATCTCGTCTCTCTACTGAGACCTTCTGTGGGGAAGTGCACGCATCATGTACGCAACTCGGCTGACTTTATGCATAGATTGAAGTCACTTCAACTCAGCTAAACTGACTTACTAGTGAGCTTCGGCGCCACCTCACGTGTCACTACAGTTCCTCTTATGGGCTCTTTGTCACTCATCAACAATAAGTTCACGGCCGATATAACAGCACTTTTTCATCATGTCCTTTCCTCAAACCTCTCTTTATTTAACAACTAATATTTTGAGCAGACTGGCGGTGTTACCATGGGCAGTCCTCTCTCCCCTTTGATAGTAAACTGTTTTATGGAAGACTTTGAGGAGAGGGCACTTGATTCGGTAGAACTTAAACCGAGAGTCTTCTGCCGATATGTCGATGACGCTTTTGTAGTGTCGCCCCGTGGTGGAGAAGAACCGTCACGTTTCTTGCAACATCTGAATTTAGTCCACAAGAACATCCCGTTTACGATGGAAACAGAGAAGGATGGTTGCTTACCGTTTTTGGACGTCATGCTCACTAGGAGAGTGGATGGGTCATCAGAGCATTCTGTCTACCGTAAGCCCACACATACGGACCTTTACCTGCAAGCGTCGAGTTGCCATCACCCTTCACAAACTACCTGTATGCTTAGAGCGTTGGTGCTCCGGACTCGTGTTGTTTCTGATGGACACAGCTTTACAAAGGAGTTAGAACATGTACAGTCGGTGTTCAAAGATAATGGTTACTCTCCACATGAGGTTAGCACAGCGCTAAGGAGGAAGAAACGTGACCACCCACAACATCAAGAAGATAAGGAGCTGTTCAAGTCCAGGTCATTCCTTCCACACGTCGGCAACCTTTCATTTGAAGTAGGCAGGATTCTAAGGCAAGCCACCGGCGAAGATTAGTGCCCTTCTCGTTCGGTAAAGGGCGATCTGTATCTGTGGAAAGCCGGAATCTAAAAAATTCCTTGACCGTGTGGTAAAGCTTACATAGGTCAGACGATGCGCACAGTACATGAAAGGCGCGATGAATGTGAGCGCCACACTCTCCTTTCGCAGTCCAGTAGCTGGCCGTAGCTGAGCACTGTATCACCACACCACGGGACACTCAATAGATTCTTCTGCCACAATAGTTCCTTGCCTGAGACCATTATCAAGACTAGACTTCTTGTTAAGCGTTGAAAGCATCATGTATAATGGGACAGACTAAAATTTTGTCTTGTGCAATTATATCACTAGACCCGGCGGAAAACCGGTTAGCGAGTATGCGAAAGAACTTGCCCCTCTTCTAGTGCACCGTAGGTGTCTAGAGTATCGAAGCGTTTCTGATGATTGGATAAGAGCACAAGTCCTTCCCGCTTTCTAGAACGGTCGATGAACAGACGCGTAAAACTATAGGCCGATATCTCTGACATCGGTCAGTTGTAGAGTTTCGAAAGATGTTTTATGCTCGCGTGTTATGATATTTCTGGAGACAGAAAATCTCCGCTGTAGGAACCAACATGGATTTCCAAAACAACGATCGCGTAAAATCTAGCTCGCTCTATTTGTCCACGAAACCCAGAAATCAGTAGATATTGGCGCCCAGGAAGGCATTCGATACAGCTCAGTACTGCCACCAAGTGAAAATAATACTAGCGCATGGAATATCAGACTGACTACATGATTGGACCGAAGATTTTCTAGCAAACTGTGCGTATCATGTCATTTTTAACACAAAGAAGTCTTCAGAGGTAAAAGTAACGTAGGTGGTCCTCCGGGGCAGCGTTAAAGGAGTATTACTTTTCACAATATTTATAAATGGGCTAGTAGATAACTTCGGAAGGTCTATGAGGCTTTTCGCGGACGAAGCTGTTGAATACAGAAAAGTGGTAACGTTAGACAATTGTAGCGAAATGGTAGAAGACATGCAAAGGAATGACGCGTGGTGCAAGGAGTGTCAACTGACCGTCGACATAAACAGGTAGAACGTACTGCGAATACGTAGATACAAACATCGTTTTCTCTACGATTACAAAATCGCAGATCAGTCACAGGAAGTAGTTACTTCCGTAAATTATGTGGACCGAGTGACCTGAAGTGGTGCGAACACATAAAACTCCAGTGGCAGGCGGTGCAACAGAGGCGTTCTCCATGGTCTGCTGTTAGTGTTCCGAGAGCGTACGTTCCTAGAAGAGTCAACCAGTACCTTGCTTCCCCCTATGTATACCTCGCGAAATGACCATCAAGATTCGAGCCCACGCAGGGTCTTCCCAGCACTCGTTCTTCCTCCGAACCAGATGCGACTGGAACAGGAAAAGGGGGATGTGACCTTGGTACACGAAGTACCCTCCGCCATACACCGTAAGGTCGCTTGAGGAGGTTAGATGTAGATAGAGATGAAGCCAAGGCAATGTGCAATAATTCCGTCCTTCCGTAAGACAACACATCAGGAAACCAGTTAGGACTCTCTGGAAGACGAGGTAAATTAGAGTTCAAATGGTTCAAATGGCTCTGAGCACTATGGGACTTAACATCTGTCGTCATCAGTCCCCTAGAACTTAGAACTACTTAAACCTAACTAACCTAAGGACATTACACACATCCATGCCCGAGGCAGGATACGAACCTGCGACCGTAGCAGTCGCGCGGTTCCGCCTGAGCGCCTAGAACCGCTAGACCACCACGGCCGGCAATTAGAGTTCTATGTCCCATTGATAGTATGGTAGTTACAGGCGAACAACCTAGTCAGCATAGGAGGAGAAACTGGTGATGTCCTTTAAGTGAATTATCCTATACTCTGGGGATACTATCAGCAGATACACACGAATTGTCTTACGTGTACTTGGACACCATTGTGAGCACAGACATGCAATGTATGTATCTCCGACAAGGAAGTTTGTTGTTTAACCATAGTCCACTGATTGTGCTTACATTACACTGAGATGTTTTCACCACTGAATACTATTGAATACGGTTTCGGGTGTTATGCTGGCGAAAGTTGCCGATGTTAAAGAGGTACATTATGGATATCGTCCAATTCACAACTGCTAAGCATTACAGGTATTTTCAGAAGTATTAAGCCATAGGGGTTGTCAAGACGGAAGTGATGCCTTTCTCTCCGCACTTTCCTGATGTAACATTCGAAATACGACGTCCATTTACACAATGCTCCAATTGCTCTCATCGTCAGTATAGTTCCTTCAGACATTGTTAAAAAAGTTACTTTGTCTTGTTAGCATTTAAATTTACAATGAGGTGACAAAAGTCATGGGATATCTCCTAATCCCGTGTCGGACCTCCTTTTGCCCGGCGTAGTGCAGCAGCTAGATGTGGTGTGGACTCAACAAGGCGTCGAAAGTCCGCTTTCCGGTGCAGGATTTTGTACACGAACTGACCTCTGTATTATGCCCCATAAATTTTTGATTGGATTCATGTCGGGCGATCTTGGTGACCATATCATTCGCTCGAAGTGTCCAGAATGTTCTTCAAACAGGTCGCTAACAATGGTGGCTCGGTGACGTGGTGCATTGTTACGGGAACATGAAGTCAATGTATTGTCTGAAATGGTTTCCAGTGAGTGATCGGTTCAGTTGGATCAGAGGACCCAGTCCATTCCACGGGAATACATTCCACAGCATTATGGAGCCACCACAAGCTCGCAGAGTGCCTTGTTGATAAGTTGGGTCCATGGCTTTGTGGGGTCTGCACAGTACTCCAAACCTACCACAAGCTCGTACCAACTGAAATAGGGAGTCATATGGTGAGGCCACGGTTTTCCAGTCCTCTAGCGTCCAGCCGACATGGTAACGAACCCAGGAGAGGCGGTGCACGCGATGTCGTGCAGTTAGTAGGGGCAATCGATTCAATCGTCTGCTGCCATAGCCTATTAACGCCACATTTTGCCGCACTGCCCTATCGGATACGTTCGTCGTACGTCCCTCATTGATTTCTGCAGTGTTGCTTGTCTGTTAGCACTGACAACGCTTTGCAAACGCTGCTGCCCTTGGCCTCTAAGTGAAGGCCGTGGACCACTGAGTTGTGTGTGGTGAGAGGTAATGCCTGAAATCTGTTATTCTTGGCCAACTCTTGACACTGTGGGTCTCTTAATATTGAATTCCTTAAGATTTCCGAAATGGAATACCCCAAGCATCCAGCTCCAGCTACAATTCCGCGTTCTAAATCTATTAATTCCCTATCGTGCGGCCATAAACATGTCGGAAATCTTTTCACACGGGTCACCTAAGTGCAAATGGCAGCTCCGCCACTGCACTGACCTTTTGTGTCGTGTGTACGCGATACTATCGCCGCCTGTACGTGTTCACATCGCTATCACCTCAGTGTAGCTCCAGGTGTTCCGCCCAACTAAACGCCGAAGACAGATAAAAACACGTGACAGACTTCGGGTCACATAGGACACTGGGAAAATTCAGTCAGCAGTCGAAGAAAACGACTTACAAAACACTTGTACTGTCTGTCGCAGAATATTGCTCAACTGTGTGAAACCACCTATCAGGTAGGCCTAACAAGAGATACTGAATGAACACAAAAAACGCAGAACGAATGGGTCATGCGTTAGTTTTACTAGCGAGAAAGCGACACCTAAAAGCTAAATAAACATGTATAGGTGGCCGTTCGAAGTTAGGTGTAGCTATTCCATGAAAGCCTACATATAAGGTATCCCCCCTTGAAGCGGAAACCTTCTCTGAATCGGAATTATCTGTAATCCCAGTGGGTGAATTTATTTACGAAGAGATGGCGTGACGGAATTCCAAGTAACGCAAGCATATTTAATGGTTTCTTGGAAATTTCTCCGTTTCTGGAGAGTTGTTTTCACAATCTGTTTCGTGATGGATTCCTCCCCATCAACACAAAGAACAGTTATCCCATTTCTCTGCGCAGAAGGTAGCATGGGAGAGCAGTGTCCCGAACTGTGCACAACATTCCGGTGGCGCCAGCGTTATGAGGCGGTGTCATGTCCTGACTCAGAGGGAAGGGAAATCAGGGGGTTTGAGGCCACTCTGCAATTTCGGAGCGGTTAGGAGCAATGCAGAAAGACAAATTCCCAGCGAAGATAGGTCGATGATTTGTATCAGCGCCAAACACTGTCACAGGGCACCTACGAGAGGCGCGGATTCTGGGAATCGATAGGATGCTTGGAGCAGGACACTCCTGGAATTCAGGGGTCTGATTACCACTACTTATTTGTGATCATACCTGCTACTTTACTGAAGGTTACTTCTAAACATTAGAAAAATCACAGGAGACAGTTAGTTGTACAATAGAAGTCGGTGGCTGAATCCACGGGGGTGAGCGCTGACGAGGGTAGCGAACGCCAGCAGCACGTCAAGTACAAACTTGAGAGCAACAATCCAAGTGCGAACTACAGACATGTCGGAGCTTACCGAGGCTGGCCACGAGCGACACGGAGTCTACGCCCCAGCGATCCGACTGAGAACTACTCTGAATACAAAAACACAGGTTTCTAAAGAATCGTGAAGGCGCACTGTTTCTCCCTTCCTATAGTCGACCCACCGACCCACCAGCACTTAACAAACTTCTGCCAATCTAGATAGTAGCTCTGCATCTCCAGAGCGTCTCTGGCCAACCACGTTTCGATTCTTCCCCAACTTCCACTCGGTAGCAGGGTTGCTTCTCGATTTTACATCAGCAAATTCCAAGATTGGTACCACGGCGCTCACCTGAAAGCTAAACGTAACTGCCACCCCTATTATGATTAGCGACAACAGTGTTTTACGTCACTTGGCCCCGCCTTCAGTCATTTCCCGGAAGGGGGCTGCTGTAGTACCACTCTAACCTGCTTAAACACACTGACGTTGAAGTTCTCAGTAGCAAGTAGCAAGCTTGCTGTATCTGCTAAGACGTACCTTTTCGCGGTCATCTTCTACTGTGACGCCTTACAACAGCGGGTGGGCGATGGATGGAGTTACCAGTTAATTCTGTGAAGTGGAACTTTTCCCCTCGGACAGCTGCCCAGAGCGTCTATAGTTTACAGGGCTCTAGTCTTACTATTTACCTCCGATAATCTACGCTACCACTTTTGCCTGATCTCTGCACTGTGTGCCTGATTTCCTATATTGGAGTGCCCTTGACGGCTCCCAACAGCCTGAAGAGTAACAACGTATAAGCCATTAAGTTATAAATAAATGACAACGAGGTATGTGGCCAAGAAGACCCTCGAGCTCCTTCAAAAATTTCGATGGGCTGTCCTGCAACATTCTCTTTACAACCTCGGTATTTCCCCATATACCTCTGATATCTTCGGTCCCTTGAAACAACGTCTGACAAGTTCTCTTGGGACAAGCAAATGGGAGGCACCGTGGAAAACTGGATCCGTCAGCAACCCAGGAGTTTATGCATCGAAGTGATCTACTTCCATCCTGCACGCTGGGATCGGTGTACCAATCAGCGGCCTTTAGGTATGGCTGTACTGTTCCACATGGACTGTGATTATAACATCTTTATTAAAATTTATGTCTCCTTTTCATTTGCGCACACTTTGTACAGACTTTCAGGAACAAATTTTCAGTGAGAATTGCCTACCTATCGCTGTTTTCGACGCCGGGAAGACAAAATTACAAAGCGCATTCAAGGAGTCATTCTTCCCACGGTCAGTACGCGAATTGAAAAGGAAGAAATCAAAATAGGCTTTACAATTGAAAGTACTCTCCGTCACTTGTATCACAGAAGTTTTCAGAGTGTCGACGTAGTTGTAGATGAAGACGCTGATGTAGAAGACTGCATTAATTCCTCCGGTTTGCACACTTACGTAAACCTGTATATCATCCATATAGAAATGGTATTTACTGGAAAACTGTACCGACAAGATGTCATTGATATACAAGGAGAAGAGTAGAGAGCACAGGACTTAATGCTGTGGCACTTCTGAAGGAAATTGTTCCCGTGACAAATTTTCATTCCCATTGACAATACGCTTCTTTCGAAATGTGACTGTACCACTATTTCATTCCTGTCACTTTTTTGTGAGCAGTGAGGCAAAGTAAATAGTTTCAAATACTAGCGCATTCCAAGCAGACTAATCACATCGTTGTTCAACTTCAAAAGAATATTAATTGTTTTGAAAAGAACTGCCACCCAGTGGACCCGTTATATTAAATGTTTTAAACCACGGTAAATGAATTCGCAACTGACCGATTAATACGATTGTTCCTTAAGTGTAAGGTTTGTCTTGTAAAAACAGAAGCCACTACGTAATTTCCTTCCGTAACGCTTAGCTCTATTGAAGAAATGAACTGTACACTATAGTTTTAACTTTTGACAGTTTAGTATACTGTTTTGTATACCTCGGGGAAATTCTGATTTAATATAAGACATTAGAAAAGAAGTTGATCAGCATGAACAGTTCTATGATACATCTGCTTACTGTAACGAAAATTCTAGTGATAAATGTTCCTGGTGCCACAAGGATTCGAAACTGCTACCCTACGTTTCCTACAGTCGCAGATGTTTTGGTAAGGTCTCACCTTCCGTGCTGTGTTATACAATTGGTTTTCTCGCGTACTCGTGTTTGTCTACAGAACAGTGATTCTGGTCCTACTAAGGTAAGTTTTAATGTAGTAGCGACAGGTAGGCAAACGAGACTTGTTACTAGATCAAAATTTTGCATCTACTCGTATATCATCCTCCCATGTGGTGTTGTTCAAATGGTTCAAATGGCTCTGAGCACTATGGGACTCAACTGCTGAGGTCATTAGTCCCCTAGAACTTAGAACTAGTTAAACCTAACTAACCTAAGGACATCACAAACATCCATGCCCGACGCAGGATTCGAACCTGCGACCGTAGCGGTCTTGCGGTTCCAGACTGCAGCGCCTTTAACCGCACGGCCACTTCGGCCGGCATGTGGTGTTGTCATTCCCGAATGAGTCCTCTGCCTCTTTGAAGCGCGAACTATTCTGCATGACGGCGCCGAATTTGGTAGGCGCTGGCTTTGACCTGCATTGTATTCCACACACTAGAGATGGATGGCCGGGCATTTAGCACCATTGTCTTCCTGTCTGTCCACCCATGGATCACTGACATATGACACGAGGGAACGTCATGAACCTGAACATACGACCTCATTCCTCTCTCTATGAACATATTCATGAGAAAATTATTTGCGTTAAAGCAGAATAGTTGGCGAACGTATAGGTGTATAGATGTATGCTATAGGTAACGGTAGTGTTTTCTCACATCAACCAACTAACTAATGACGATCTCTTTATTTTTTACAGATTAATAAATTTTTCTACTGCTATAGTGAAGCCATATCTCAACAATGATCACAAATATTCCTTCGACAACCTATTTCTTCGGCAGTATTTTAAATTTTCAAAATATCTAGAGATTTCCTAATTTGACAACTTTCAATCACTGCATCAAACGGAAAATAATTATTTTACAGATGTTACATAGCACCGCGAGCATTTATCACAATAGGTTCATTTGATCAACCGCCGCAAATTGCCGTATAGTGTGTTGTGAAGTATGTATGTATACGCAGATATTTTGTTAACAGTTTTGCCAAATATTCAGAACTTCCTTAGTGAGGCGATATTTTAGTTACATTGGACATGACGTTTTAAGGAACTACTATGGAGGTAATTCACAGGTCTAAGAGGGCCGTAGGCAAATGGAATAAATGTTTTGAAATGTTTTTTTTCCGGCGCCGTCCTATACCTATGAACGAGACAACAGATCTCTTCATGTCGAGACATTCACTTTCGACCCGCCCACCTTACAGCAGGTAAGTGCAGTGTACCACGCACGTGATAACAGTGATGTGACTTAGAGTGTGCATCGCTATGCATGTAAAGAGGTGTTGGAGAATCGTCGCTGACGCTGCTTCATTTGTAGATGATCTTGTAGTTCATTGTCCTCTTTCACACAGAAAGCACAAGTCGCTAAATGTTGGACTGTTAAATTTTGTATTACAGTATCTTGGCAATTATGGCTTCAGTGATAACATATTTTTAAAGCGTCTATGACATGTGATACATCTGTGATAATTTTCTTGAGTGTTTGGATCGGTTTTACAGTTTTTTCTGCTTTTCTTATTTCGTTTGGCATTGTCACCTTGTCCACGTTTGTATGTTCTACAGCTGCCAAACCGGTAACTGTGGTGTCACCGCCAGACACCACACTTGCTAGGTGGTAGCCTTTCAATCGGCCGCGGTCCGTTAGTATACGTCGGACCCGCGTGTCGCCACTATCAGTGATTGCAGACCGAGCGCCGCCACACAGCAGGTCTAGAGAGACGTTCTAGCACTCGGCCGAGTTGTACAACCGACTTTGCTAGCGATGGTTCACTGACAAAATACGCTCTCATTTGCCGAGACGATAGTTAGCATAGCCTTCAGCTACGTCATTTACTACGACCTAGCAAGGCGCCATTATCAGTTGCTATTGATATTGTCAATAATGTACAGACAAGAGCTACATTCAACATTAATGGATTAAAGTTAAGTATTCCACCATCTGCGTCCGTTTTTCTAAGTTCTAATTTCCTTGTCCTGTTCCAGACCTCACGCCAGCCTGCGTGAGCTAAAACGCGTGCCTTTCGGCTTCCTCTAAATTTAGTGGGCTGGTCTCCTGCCAATCCACAACAGTAACAAAATAAAGTAACATTATTTCAGACAGCACTGTGTTATGTATTTTCTAAAACTCCGATACTTTGGGTGCGATTTGCTTTCATTAGCTAAAAAGCACCAAAAACAAAAAATTGTTCACAATTTGCTTTCGAACAGCTGATTAATTGCAACGCCTTTAAGCTAATCCTTTCGCACTACAATAATCACCTGTTGTGAAGCCATCTTGCAACTAGTTCATGAATCAGTAAGGGGAAATTTATGCCATCAGCTGTCAAACGTGTGATTTTTAGCACATGTTTGACTAAGTTATCCAATCATCAGGTGCTATAAAACAAGGAAACCACTCAATAAATTGCAACACGACGTTTACTAACCACCATACAAAATACTACACCATCCGGTAATATATCTGTTGTGACTTGGCAAGGCAGCCAAGCCACTATGAGATAGCCGAAAGGCACGCGTTTAAGCTCACGCAGGCTGGCGTGAAGTCTGGAACAGTTAAAGGAGTTGAGTCTAGTAAAAAAAGTACGTAGCTTCCGCAATACTTAACTTTAATCCATAATTGGTAAACATCGGTCTGACGGTTGTAAGGGGTCCGCAGGCCCTTACTACTAGGTTTGCACTCACACAGGTCGACAGGGCAACTATCGATTAGTGTGTCGGGTCGCGAGAGCGAGAGTTGAATCAAGTCAGTGCGTGTTGTCGGTTCCCGCGAGGCGGGCAGAGCTGAGCAGAAGCCAGCAATTGATAGAAATTACCGACAAAGGGAGTGGCCATCGCCGCGGTTCAACCCCTTTGCGTTAGTATTATACAGGAAAGTGAGAAAGTTTAATTAACAGAGTGATTCAGTGATATTTATGTGCCGTTATTGAGATTCCGCGTCTACCGCGCCGGCATTATTTGGATTGCAGTGTTGGATTGCAGTGTTGGATACAGTGATTAAAATCTGCGTGTGACGATAATGAATAACAAAGAGGCCTGTGCTGAGATTAGCCGTTATTAACAGTGTATTGACGAAGGCAGTGGCTGTCTCCTTATCTTGTGGTTTTTGATAAGAATATAGGTTTTGTTTAGTGAAGCTGTGTTTGTTGTTCTTCTTGCCACCAAACAGTACATTACTACAGTATTTGAGAAGGACAAAATGGAATGTAACAACTCCGTAGCAGTCCAATCCGTTTGCCAGCCCCATTAGGCACACGGTCACATTAATTAATATCTATTTGGGCTGCTATCAGATCCCGATCGAGCGCGATAAGTCAGTAAGATCAAACCGGAGTGTTACACCCTTGGCTTACCGTGAAAGGACTAGTGCAATTTTCGGACGAGTAGTATAGAACAATAGATAATTTTATCTTATTTGACGCGAAGAGAATATTTTCCAATGTTGAATCGGGACAGAGCATAAACCTTATAATCGCGACAAGAAACAGTGCATTGTGAACAATACGAAGTAATAGCACCTTACGATTGTCACTAAACTTTTTTCTTGCCATATTAGATGAAAATAATAGTGTCAACAAACTGTGTTATAATGTGCAAGTGCGTAAATCCGCACGAAAAACTGTGAAAAGTGAACACTAAAGAAAGACACGTGTGAACATTATCACGACAAACGGGCCAAGAATTCGTCACGAAAGCTTTACAGAAGTGTTTAATACTAATATTGTGAATGAAATTGTTTTTTGAATAGCGAAATTCAGACAGCTTCATGTGGACCCATAAACTGTTATGCAGGCGACAATTTATGTGGCAACGCAATTGTTGAGTGACGTCACGCAGACCCGTGAGCAGTTGCACCAAAGAGCTTCGATCCGCGAGGTGATTTCACACGACATCCCACCACGGAGCGGCCGGCTGAGCGACGCGACTTCGAGACACCGAGTGCAGTCCCGACATCTAGCAGCCGAACTACAAACTACGCCCGCCTGCAGCGCCACGGAGCGGCCGACGGAGAACTACGACGACTTGCAACAGCAGCGCAACCTCACACAGCTCCAGCGGCAGTACAGCGCCACGCCCACCTCAAACGTCAAAACATCGCGGCTCGTGGTAACTTCAGTTGGTGAGTGAAGACGACTGGTTGACATAACATTAAATTGCGGTGTGCAGTCTTCGCGATAAATAAACAGTTTTTAACTGATATTTACATTAGGACAAGTGCCCAATTGTAGTAATTTCCGAAAAATTTGCGAAGCATACTCTGAAATATAGCATACTTATTTATGCACACTGCACTGTCTAAATGGTAATTATACAGATATTCTCATTGTTTTTGGGGATTTTATGTTTTATAGATTTTATGAGTGTTGTGATTATCTTGTTTAAAACATTTTTTACATAAACTGTGTATGTGGAAGTTGTTATTGGGAATTATTAGGTTTTTGAGAGTTGTAATGTTCAGTACTCATGCATGTTGTGTCATTTTGGGGATTAACTGAAAAGACTGCAGGTACTGTTTGATTAGTTTCATGGTAATTAGGAGTGTTTTGGGTTACTAGAGGTTATTCTATATTACTTACCTGTGCATTAAAAATAAACAAACATGTCTACTGAAGATAAGCAGGTTTGTGAAGCAGTAGTTGAAAGGAAAGGGGTAGGACAGGAAGACAGAGATGATTCGGGAATCAGTGATTATGGAGTGTCATTAGATAGCCCATTAGCACATTCAACTAGTTATCCCGAGACACCGGGACAAACGACGAGAAATAGGCCAGTTTCAGAGGATGCCGATAGGTGGTCGATGTTGGTGGACTTGATAAAAGAAGAGTACCAAAAAACCAGCGAAATATTACGAAAATTCAGAGAATCATTAGAGGAAGAATTCCAAGAAACTAACGCGTCGTTAGAGAGGAATTCACAAGAAACAAGAGAATCGTTAGAGAAGCGTTTACAAGAAACTAACGCATCGTTAGAGAAGAGTGCACAAGAAGCTAGAGAAAGGGAAGAAATATTTCGCAAATCATTAAAGGAAGATTTACAAGAAACTATAGTACGACAAATCAGAACATCGTACACAAAGATGGAATGTAATCTGAAGAAGGAAATGCAGGAGTTACCAAAATGACTGAAGATGAACGTCGACGAGAGAGAGAGAGAAAGCTACAGAAAAATATAGACCAGGTCCAGGAAGACGTGGAGAAGATGGAAGGAAAGTTAACAAAGAAGATAGAAGACGATGTTGAAGAAACTAAAACCGAATTGGGAGAAAGGATCACCGAGGTGACGCAGATGCAGAAACAATGCAACGATGCGGTTAAGGAGATGGGAGATTAGCAAAACCCATTGCCTGTCCACCTGAGAAATGCTGTAGCCGTGCAACGAGGAGAAGATAACCAGTGGGTTGCAATAGAAGGTGAGGCCTTCACTTGTGAAATCAAGAAGAAGAAAGGGACTACTAATTATGATCAGTTTGAAGGAGGATTCTTGAAAAACTACTGGTCCAAAGGTCATCAATGTGCAGCACTTGAGGACCTACTACACCAGAAGTCACTTACTACATGGAGAGGAATGTCAAAAGAGTTTGCCGAGCATTTGTGGGAATTGAACGAGACCTTGGAACAACCCCTGAGTGATGACGTAATGATATCTGCGATAAAAAGAAGATTGAATCAGAAGATGCAAGAAACTGTATCTGGGAGCCTAATTAAAAATAGGGAGGCCTTGATGGAGATACTGGAACAGTTGGAATCTGTTCGATCACAGGGACACAATCAAGCTAATGATCGAAACCGAGAGGGAAGTAATGACCCAAGGATTCATTTTAATCATTCGTCTGATTACAGAGGAAGAGGCGGAGGAACCGAAAAACTGAATGACACTCCAGGTGAGGTCCGGTCAAGAGTGAGGGCTACCAGGACCCGAATAAACCTGCTAAGATATATTTAGGACATTAGCTGTAAAATGGACATTTGAAAAAGGGAAGGGTTTATTTACATTGTGTTTGTGATGTATTACAATTAGAATTGAATTTTTCATGTCGAAGATTATCTAAAAATGAGTATAAAACCTGTAATAACTAATTTGTAGTATAGTAATTCATATGCCCTGTGTTTAAGTAATAATTTTTGAGTGTATATGTTGTGTGTTTCATTCAATATTGGACTAGAGAGGACTATTGCTGGTTGATATAAAAATTGTAATTTGGACAATGCCATGTTTATGAGATGTATAACCTTTTGTAAAAAATTATTGTGGAGGCAGCCCACTACCGGAGTCGAGGGATTATTTGATGAATTGTAATTTCATTAATTATTTACACTGTGTGTTTGTTCAAATGTAGCAATGTTTCATTCCCTTGCCGATTCTTTTTCGCCTGCGGCTCTAAAGAAGTTTTCGAGGGCGGGGATGTAAGGGGTCCGCAGGCCCTTACTACTAGGTTTGCACTCACACAGGTCGACAGGGCAACTATCGATTAGTGTGTCGGGTCGCGAGAGTGAGAGTTGAATCAAGTCAGTGCATGTTGTAGGAGGCGGGCAGAGCTGAGCAGAAGCCAGCAATTGATAGAAATTACCCCTTTGTGTTAGTATTATACGGGAAAGTGAGAAAGTATAATTAACAGAGTGATTCAGTGATATTTATGTGCCGTTATTGAGATTCCGCGTCTACCGCACCGGCATTATTTGGATTGCAGTGTTGGATACAGTGATTAAAATCTGCGTGTGACGATAATGAATAACAAAGAGGCCTGTGCTGAGGTTAGCCATTATTAACAGTGTATTGACGAAGGCAGTGGCTGTCTCCTTATCTTGTGGTTTTTGATAAGAATATAGGTTTTGTTTAGTGAAGCTGTGTTTGTTGTTCTTCTTGCCACCAAACAGTACATTATTACAGTATTTGAGAAGGACAAAATGGAATGTAACAACTCCGTAGCAGTCCAATCCGATTGCCAGCCCCATTAGGCACACGGTCACATTAATTAATATCTATTTGGGCTGCTATCAGATCCCGATCGAGCGGGATAAGTCAGTAAGATCAAACCAGAGTGTTACACGGTACACGCGTCACAAGATAAATAGCAAATGATAATGGCGCCTTGCTAGGTCGTAGCAAATGACGTAGCTGAAGGCTATGCTAACTATTGTCTCGGCAAATGAGAGCGTATTTGGCAGTGTAGCATCGCTAGCAAAGTCGGCTGTACAACTGGGCCAAGTGCTAGAACGTCTCTCTAGACCTGCCGTGTGGCAGCGCTCGGTCTGCAATCACTGATAGTGGCGACACGCGGGTTCGACGTATACTAACGGACCGCGGCCGATTTAAAGGCTACCACCTAGCAAGTGTGGTGTCTGGCGGTGACACCACATTCCTCCCCCGCAAATCGGCGGACGGTTGTGGCATAAGGCTTCCGCCCGCCGTGGGGGGGACCCCATGTTGACCTATGCGACGAGGTGGGGAGCCTAACAACAGGCGAGGCTGTGCCACCCGCACCCTGCCATTCGGTCCGAGGGGAGCTAGGAAACGCCTGAAAACCTAGTCCAGGGTGCACGCCAGCATGCGGTGTATGCGCCCGTAGAGAGACAGGAGGGGCCGAAGGGTCGACCTCCATCGGGTCGGGGCACCCGACGTGCGAAGACGCCATGTGGTCCGGAGCGGGCAAGAGTTCCATGTCGGAGGACAACTGGTCACGGGAAGCGATCGGCGGCGCGTGACCCAGGGAGGCGCCCTGCGGTTGCAGTGACGCGTCCACTGCGGGCGTCGCCGGCGGGAGAACAGGCGGCGGCGGCGCGTCGCCATGGGGCAAAATGGAAGGCATCGTCGGTAACACCTGGGGCTGAGGCGAGCCAGTAGATGGGTCCCCAGGGCGCTGACCGGACGGCACCGTCACTGAAAGCAGACGGGGAGCGGCAGAACCCGTGCGACGACAGAGGCGCAGCTGATTGAGATGCCGACGCACCTCACCAGAGCCCCCCAAAACCAGATACATAGCGCGGCCGAGGCAGCGAAGAATGCGCCCTGCGAGCGAACGCCGTGAACCTCGATAGTTGCGATAGTAGACAACGTCGCCTGGGACAAAAGCAGGTGTCTGCTGCTGCAGGAACCTGATGCGGCGGATGTAGCAAAGACATCAAGGTTCGATGAGGGCGACCGTGAAGCAACTCAGCCGGCGAGCGACCATCTCGAGACTGAGAGCGATACGAGGACAAAAAGAGCAATAACGCGTCCTCCCGAGAATGCGACTCTTTCAACTTCAACATCCGTGACTTGAAAGTCCGGACCAATCGTTCAGCGTCACCGTTTGACTGAGGCGAAAACGGCGCGGACGTCAGATGTTGAATACCATTGGCCTTGCAGAATGACTGAAATTCTGCGGACATGAATTGTGGGCCATTGTCGGAAACAATAGTCTGTGGAAGACCTTCTATGCAAAAGATAGCAGATAACGCGTGGATAGTGGCAGACGACGTCGTGGAAGACATCCTGACAACAAAAGGAAAATTACTGAATCAATCTACCACAACCAACCATCGAGCATTCCAGAATGGACCAGCAAAATCGATGTGTAAGCGTTGCCAAGGGGTAGTGGCTTTCGGCCATGCAAAGAATTTCCGCGGTGGTGCGGATTGTTGTTCGGCACACGACACGCAAGAAGAGCACATATGTGTAATCGCAGCATCGATTCAGAACCAAGTACAGTGTTGACGAGCAAGTAGTTTCGTTCTCACTATACCCCAATGTCCTTGGTGGAGAAGCCGTAACACAGAGGACTGTAACGAACATGGGACCATGACCCTGGACTGATCATTATCAGAACGCAACAGCAAAACACCACGTCGTACAAAAAGTCTCTCCTTGTGAGCAAAAAATCGGCGAACCAGCGGATCCTCGATCCGTGACGTTGACAAGGGCCATTGTGTAGCAACAAAACGCAGAACGGTAGCAAGGACAGGGTCAGCAGCTGTGGCTGTAGCTACACGATGAAAATCAATCGGAAACGATTCGACCACGTCATCGGTTTCCGCATCAATGAACATGCAAGCAAGTTCGGAGGAATCGAACGCTCTATCCTCAGCAACAGGCAAACGGGACAACGCATCGGCGCTTCCATGCTTAGCAGTGGACCGATACAAGATATCGTAGCGGTACTGCGAGAGGAAAATTGACTAGCGAATGAATTTCTGCGCTGTACGTGGAGGTACAGGCTTGTTCGGATGAAAAAGGGATGTCAAAGGTTTGTAGTCTGTGATGATGGTAAAGTGACGACCATACAAGAAATCATGAAACTTAGTAACACCAAATACGAGAGCCAAAGCTTCTTTCTCGATCGGTGAATAATTTCTTTGTGCAGACGAGAGCAATTTGGACGCAAAGGTAACAGGGTGATCGTGCGATCCATCTTTGTGCGCAAGCACAGCACCGATCCCGAAATCCGATGCATCCACCATCAACAAAAGGGGCTTCCGGGGATCGAATGGCAAGTACTGGAAAGCAACGCCGACTTCAACTGGCGAAAGGCGCTTTCGCATTCCATCGTCCAGACGAACGCAACACCTTTACGGCGCAAGCTATGAAGCGGAGCTGAAATGGAAGAGGCGTGCGCACATAGCGATGAAAATAATTGATTTTTCCCAGCACACTCTGTAGCTGCTTCATATTCCGTGGCGAAGGCAAGTCTTGTATGGCACGGAGGTGCTCTGGACTGGGATGTATGCCTTGGGAATTGAGGACATGTCCCAGATATGGTAAGTCCCGAGCAAAAAACAACCATTTGTCCTTCTGCAAGCGAAGACCATTTTGTCGCAAGACCTGAAATATTGTTCTGAAATTGGCTAAATGTTCTACTTCCGTCTGTCCGGAGATCACAATATCGTCCAGATGGTTTGCTGCAGTAGGGACTGACGCACAAACATTTTGCAGATATTGCTGAAACAATGCAGCGGTGGATGCACACCTGAATGGCAGTCGTTTGAATCGATACAAACCAAGATGCGTGTTAACCACCAAAACGCGCTGGGAGTCTTCGTCCACCGGTACTTGCAAGTACGCATCTGCTAGGTCCAACTTCGAAAAATATTTACCCGGGCACAGTTTGTCAAAAAGATCTTCTGGGCGGGGTAAAGGAAAAGTTGCAATCACTAGTTGTGGATTCACTGTTGCCTTGAAGTCCACACGAAGTCTCAATTTTCCGGAAGGTTTTGGCAAAATTACTAAAGATGATGCCCATAGAGAAGCCTGCACACGTTCAGTCACACCTTGTGATTCCAAATCGTTTAATGTTCTTGTGACCTCATCACACAATGCATGGGGAACATTGCGCGCCCTGAAAAATTTCAGTTGCGCATTTACTTTCAGTTCCAAATGTGCTTCGTAGTTCTTAGCGCAACCGAGGCCCGGTGCAAAAATGTCTGCAAATTCTTAACATAGACGAGAAACACTGTCTGAAGGCACAGTCTGGTTCACTGATAGGACCTGATTGACTATAGACAAGTTAAACAACTGAAATAAATCTAAACCAAACAAGTTCACTGCAGAAGAAGAACGAAGGACGTAAAATGACACAAGTTTTGTTTGTCCCTTGTATGTTGCAAGAAGGCTGCACTGTCCTAACACAGGGATATGCTGACCGGAATAGCTACTGAGCTTAACATTTGCGGCACGCAACGGAGGTGTGCCCAGCTGTTTGTACGTGTCTTGATTGATCAGTGAAACTGCAGCTCCGGTATCGAGCTGGAATGTATCACGTTGCCATTAATGTCCAAGTCTACAAAAAGTTTATGGTCCTGCTGACGACAAGAGCGACTGTCTCATGGAACGTGAACTGACACTGGTACAGAATCACTTGCGACTTGATGGGATTTCTGGCGATGTCGACGCACACTATTTGTGGGACGAACACAGTCACTGTTAGAGAGAGTGGCACTGGGCAGAGTGGAATGAACTACATGAATGTCCATGGGCGAAGGTTCACGAGCCTGAGTATTCTGGGTTCGATTCCGATTCCGGCGCGAAGCAAAGGGCCTGGAATGGTTGTGAGTGTCCGTTCTGAGCTTTTTCTGGCAAACACTTTGAACATGTCCATTTTTATTACAGAAAAAGCAAATAGCTTGGCGTGACGGGCAATTCTCATGCGAATGTCTAGTAGCACACCGCGGGCATGGTTTTAGCAGTGCATTTGCTTGCTTGCGCGGCACACGTGGCGGAGAGCTTGGCAGCAGCTGCGGGGACGGGTGCGAGGGCTGTTTACAGTTCCGTGTAGCTCGCCCGGCGGGCCGGTAATGTGACACACGGCTGGTGAAGTATCAAATGATTTCTGAGCAAAGTCAAGTGTGTCCTGCCGATCCAATATGTCTATCACTTGTTGAAGGGAGGGATTGACTAGTTTCAAAATCTGTTCCCTTATACGAACATCAGAAACGTTCTGTGCAATTGCATCACGTACCATAGTATCTGAATAAGGGAGTCCACATTCACACTCAAAAGCACAATCCCTAGTAAGGCTTTGCAAAGTTGCAACCCACTCCCGATTAGTTTGACCAGCCGTACGTTTTGTACGAAAGAAGGTATACCTTTTTGCAACTACATTGACTGATTCTTGAAATATGCATCTAATGCAGACAAAAATTCGTCGTTGGACAGAGTTGCTACGTCGCGTCGGGGAAATAATTTCGCTATCACTCGGTACGTCTGGACCCCTACGGACGCTAACAAAAAAGGCTGCCGCTCATTACCTTGAATTCTGTAGGCGGCGAGATGGAATCCAAATTGGCGTGACCACTCCGTCCAGCTTTCCAGTGCAGCATCAAAAGGACGAAAAGGTGGTGCAACTGCGTGTTGTGGCTGCGGTAGCGGTGGAGCGGCGGCCGCCGCATCGTTTTGCATCGCACGTTGATCCTGGACTTGCTGTCCAAGAGCATCCAGTAATGCCTGCGTCTGCTGATTCTGTAAGCGATAAAATTCGGACAGTACATCTGGAGATTGTGGCGAAGCCATGACACAAGTAAATCAGGGCAGTACAGTATAGCTCGTCGCCAATCCTCGTCGCCAAACTGTTGTGACTTGGCAAGACAGCCAAGCCACTATGAGATAGCCAAAAGGCACACGTTTAAGCTCACGCAGGCTGGCGTGAGGTCTGGAACAGTTAAAGGAGTTGAGTCTAGTAAAAGAAGTACGTAGCTTCTGGAATACTTAACTTTAATCCATAATTGGTAAACATCGGTCTGACGGTACATGCATCACAAGGTAAATAGCAAATGATAATGGCGCTCTGCTAGGTCGTAGCAAATGACGTAACTGAAGGCTATGCTAACTATCATCTCGGCAAATGAGAGCGTAATTTGTCAGTGAACCATCGCTAGCAAAGTCGGCTGTACAACTGGGGCGAGTGCTAGGGAGTATCTCTAGACTAGACCTGCCGTGTGGCGGCGCTCGGTCTGCAATCACTGACAGTGGCGACACGCGGGTCCGACATATACTAACGGACCGCGGCCGATTTAAAGGCTACCACCTAGCAAGTGTGGTGTCTGGCGGTGACACCACAATATCATACCTCAAAGCCTCTATGCCACAGGGTACCGTCAAAACTAAAAGCCAAGCACAGACATGTACTATCTAACACAAAACTGTTCTCCGAACATCTTAAGTTGGCGCTTAATACTCTCAGTTCACAGTTGTGAACTAAAGGCAGCTACTTTCACATATGGAATAAAATCTGTAAACATGCTATGTCAAGTTCAAGTAAATACAGAAAATCAATATCACAAATATGCTGCATCGTGCTCATCCATATAGAATGACCAACAGAAAACACAAAACCTAGCGCCGTTAATTCGAATACGTTGGTGGCATCATCCCAAAGAGGACATCGCTAAAGTTGGCCCAGAAATCCCTCTTGAACCCTTCTGTCTTCTCATTTAACACGCTGCGCATTGCTTTGTTAAAGTTCAAAAAATCAACTTCCTCTAAATTTGACAACAACCAAATAAATGGTCAAATGGCTCTGGGCACTATGGGACTTAACTTCTGAGGTCATCAGTCCCCTAGAACTTAGAACTATTTAAACCTAACTAACCTAAGGACATCACTCACATCCATGCCCGAAGCAGGATTCGAACCTGCGACCATAGCGGTCACGTGGTTCCAAACTGTAGCGCCTAGAGCCGCTCGGCTACTCCGGCCGGCGACAACAACCACCCTTTATCCTCAAAGTGCAATATTGTCCGAATTGGTTTTAAATGCAGAAGAGCACTGCTAGTACGGGAGATCTTACGAAATACCGATTAAAGAAGAGCGAGCGTTTATGAACTGTATTGTAGCATTGGACAGCCAGACTTGTATCTTGGCCAATAAAGCGTTTTTGGTAATTTTTTGTGCAAATATCTGTTGCGATTGGACTGTGATCAGATTTGTTCCGTATCTTGAGACTAGTGGTCCTGTTCGGCAGCTTCTGATGTAACTGGGTAGTTGTAGTATTTTTTTTTTTTTTAATTTGGCACCCTCTAACAAGGAGACGACGCCTACTCGTCATCGCCGAATTCGCCCAAATTCGTGGTACATGTAGGGCGTGGTGAGACATGAAAGTACCCCAAGTGGGAGCTTCATGTGGCCAAACGTTTAGGAAATAAAAGTAATTTTGATACGGATCTATCACCATGTGCACCTCATCAATTGTGCCTGTGAAAATGTGTTTAGTAAGTGGCGTTTGGCTCAGCAGTAAGAGACCGAATTGATACTGAAAGAGTCGCGGGTTCGACTCCTCCCAGCAGCAATTTTTTGTGCTCCTTCTCCAAAATCCGGTAAACTGACAACAGACTTGTGTAAAAAAATATTAAACTGATGTGATGAAGCCGTACGTTCAGGAGAATAAATGTCTTCTGTTGATTGACTCGAGGGGAGGACAAACAAATCCACAAATATACGGCCAACTGTTCCAAGATGAAGACGGATTGCCGACGTCTAGTATCGGAGTAATTCCGCCCAAATGTACGACATTAGTGCAACCTTGTGATGTATATTTTTATCATCAGATAAGAAATCTAATAAAAAAATGTCAATAATGCACTTACCCCATAAAGAAGAAGAAATCACTTCCCGAGAAGCTTGCATCAAACAACATTCCATTGTACATCACCAGCTATCCTCGCACGCATTCTGCGACTTGCTTCGTTACGCGTGGTTCGGTGCTGGACTGTGATATGGAGAAGCTATTTTCAGAATGTGAATAAAGTTTGTTTTTCTATGGGGACATTAAAAAAACCATGTCACATGCAAAAAGACGGCGTTTATAATGTACGCAAGATGGGATCAAAGTTATTGCTTCCCCTGTTTCTTTGATGAATCTCACCCCGGTACATGTAATTGATCAGTTGCAAAAGAATGGAACTATATAGACTTACATACACGACGTTCGCGTGTAAGCGTTAACTACAGTCCCTTTCTAACTGATTGCAGTACCGCATTTCATCCTATGCCTATACTTTCTCTGCTTGTATAAATTAATAAAATAACCTATATGGTGTTGTGGTTATTTTGATGTCAGTGGTGTACGCACTGCCAAGGAGCACAAAAGTATTTGCCACCGGGCGGAGTCGAACGTGCGTCTCTTTCAATGCGAATCCGACCTCTTAACGCTTTTTTTCAATATAATTAACTTTACTTCTCTCTCTTTACAATGTCTTTTCCATGCGCATCAAATATATAAAAGTGCATTAAAGCAAATAGTTCATCAGCCATGTCCGTAAGTCAAATTTTCAATTAAGTACTTATATTCGACATCACAAGAATTCCTTAAAATTCAGTAAAATACTATTGTACAGTCATACTATGTCATCTTTGGGAAGTATTATGGATTTTTTCCCAAGTAAAAGAAAAATAATTTTATCACATACTTTTCATCTGATAACAAATTAATACAGATACACACATTTCATATATAAAATTAATACCAATAATATAACCTGAATGGATATATAAGCAACACATGAAGTTTCAAAAAATAGACAAGTTTCCAATGCCTCCACCAAATGCATGCCGGTCTAGGTGGCCGAGTGGTTCTAGGCGCTACAGCCTGGAACCGCGCAACTGCTACGGTCGCAGGTTCGAATCCTGCCTCGGGCATGGATGTGTGTGATGTCCTTAGGTTAGTTAGGTTTAAGTAGTTCTAAGTTCTAGGGGACTGATGACCTCAGAAGTTAAGTACCATAGTGCTCAAAGCCATTTGAACCATTTTTGAATCAAATACACTATAAACGGTTCAAATGGCTCTGAGCACTATGGGACTTAACTTCTGAGCTCATCAGTCCCCTAGAACTTAGAATTACTTAAATCTAACTAACCTAAGGACATCACACACATCCATGCCCGAGGCATGATTCGAACCTGCGACCGTAGCGGTCGCGCGGTTCCAGACTGAAGCGCCTAGAACCGCATGTCCACAACGGCCGGCGCACTATAAATGTAAACTGTATTATAACCAAGGCACATGTGACCCATGAGGCATCAATAGTAATCTGGCACAGGTGCACATGCTGGCTTCACAAAGCCCTGGTGCTTCACCTGTTCATTGTGTGAAACACTTGCTTCTCTAAAAATCTGTTTCACTTCCTTCCCACTAATTCTTTCTCACCAATTAAGCAGCATATGCTTCAATTGCCGACCTGGTAACACACCTTTCTTTCCAGGATCAGCTGCTTGAAATGCTGCCCCTACTTCATCTGGTAAAACTTCAGCCCGGCTGTGGGTATGCATCACTTCAAGGATCTCTGCAAACGACTTCTTTCCACATTTCTCTTTCATATACTTTTTATTTTCGTGAATCGTTGGCCTCATATTCAGCGATCTCGTTATAGTAGTTAACTCATCCAAAGTAGAAATCTGTCCACTTCGTACAAACAGGCGGAAGCATTCACGAAATTCATCTATATCCTGCTCCAAGAAATAACGGGCCATATCGCTATTAACAGCTGTTCAAACAATACGCCGACAAACGTCAAATGGCGACTATTCAGATAAACGGATCTTATCTAGCTTATAAACTTTCCACGCGTACCATTGTAAGTGTTCTAAAATAGTGGTGAATAAAACATGTCCTTGCACTTACCGTCACAAACCGCAATGTGAGCCAAATACCGCTTCCTAAATATAGTGTCACAGGAACAATTGATAAGGTGCACATGGGGATAGATCCGTACCAAATTTCTTTTGTTTCCTAAAGGTTTGGATATCTGGAGTTTCCACTTGAGGCATTTTCTTGTCTCACCACGCCCTACATGTACCATAAATTTGGACGACTTCCGCTATGACCATTAGGCGTTCTCTCCTTGTAAGGTAACTGAGTGGTTGCTGTACGTGCATGCAAGATTGGTTAGGTGATTTGCATTGAGCGAGGTATTGCCACTAGAGATTTGAAAGTGTAACTTCCCTTTGGTCATGCAGCGTGTGCTGTCCGAAAATTCAGAAAGATCTTTTACGGAATTATTTAATACTTGCACCCTATCGGGATCATTAATGTTAGCTTCTTGCAGAATTATCATTGCTTGCAGAATTATTGTGGCGAATGACCATTCATTTACGAAATGTTGATGGACGCGTTTGCCCACACCTGAGGAGGCAGAATTTTTCTTTGCTGTTTAACTTCGGGACCTAAAACAGTGAGAGGCTTGTAGGTTTTTGTTTGTATTTTTAATTTGCTGTCATCGTTGTTTGGGAACGCGCTTTGCTAGCACTCGTCCACAGCTGACGATAACCTGCTGTAAGAGGAAAAAAAAAATTAATTGAAACTTTGGTTGGTGGAAATTTATGACAGAGATCTTGACTCTTTATTTTGAAGCAAATTAGAATTTGCCATTAATTAATCAAGAATCAAAAAGAAAAAACAGAATGAAAGAGAACGTATCTTAAAATAACGTAAATAAGGCATAGATATTCATATTTTTCTGTTAGCTGTATTACAGAACAACAGTTATAGGATGCGATATACTTGTATTATGCATGGAGGTAAAAAAAGAAGGGAGTGTCAGTACGTCACAGACTTGAAGCCGACGTCCACCATCTTAAGTCTCCGAAAACATTTGGTTCACCACATTCATGGTTCACCGTGGTGATACATCCCCGTAACGTCACTCTGCCGGCCCCCGTCCAGTTCCACCGTTTTGGGTGCTTACATTGTGTGGAGACGTAGTTGTTTCACCAAAAATGCCAGCCTGCACTGTTTAAGGAATTACTAATCTATCCGATCGTAATCTAAAGGGATTACATTTCATTCGTAAGCGGAGCTATTGAAGCAATGTTTTCTTTTCTATGCATGAATTACGGTTGCACTGTTCACTTTTATTGTAGTGCTTTCATTTCTGTCATTTGACTTTAGATTTGCCGTACTTTACTCAGGGCTCGTTCTTTCTCTTCTTTGGTGTGTTTTTCATTGACTTGCAAATCGCAAACCCTCCGACATTCGAGCCACACTGTGTCAACGGTCCCGCCACCGCACGGTACACATACGCTCTGACTGTTGGGATAGTATCTCATACCCTAAATTCCTCTCGCCGATAATAATTCATTGTTCAATTTTCCTCCTCCTTTAGAAAATATGATAGCTAGAACAGCCGGAGGCAGTGGTCAGGTGCATGTGAGTTTTGTACTCGTATCTATGATTGTGTGAATGTGTATGTGTGTTTCGCTTCCTTTTTGAAGAAGGCTTTGGCTGATAAATTGTGTGAGATTTCTTTTCGTCGTGCCTACCTGCTGCTCGGCGCATGAATGTATCCGTTTCACAACATCGTTATTCCCCCATGAAACGTGTTGTAAATAATCCGTTGCATTTCAACAGGAACAATGATGTATATAACTACAATACCAGAAGAAAAAATTATATTCATTATCCCCACATTAAGGCTGTCTGTAGCACAAACAGGGCTTCACAATGCTGCAACTTAAAGTTTTGAACACATGCACATTGGCAGAAAATGCCTGACAGACAGCAAAGTAAAATTTAAAGTGAAGCTGAAAAGGTTTCTCTTTGACAATTACTCCTACGCCGGAGAAGATTATCTATTACTGTAATGTGTAAATGGTGATGGGTAGGAATTACTAACATCTGTCTGTCATTAATTAAAAAACGTAAAAACTAATAAAACTAACTACTGGGATATCTCAAAACATAGTACAGGCTTATATACTTTGAGAAACTCAAAATTAAGTAAAATGAAACAGATAAAGTAGACGTAAATTCCACTTGTCCTACGTTTGGCTACTTCTGAAAAACTGACAGAGTTACTGCGAGGAATATTCTGAGAAAAGAAGCAAACAGGCTACTATTGGAAACGTAGGCCTATATCTTACACAGGTTTGGCTATCATTACTAAAAAGAATTACTTACATATATGTTAAAGCAAAAAGTCCATTTTATGTGGTATTAAGGGTTTGAGACCATTCCCTTAATCACTTTTACAGCATTCCGCAGTGCTGAAAGACGTTCAAACAGTTATATCGTTTTTTCACTCTGTGAACTGCTATTATAGACCTCACACTGAATGGTGCATTATAGGCAAGATTTTAAAGTGATAAGATGTGTAGATTACAGTGAGACTAACGCACGGACAATCTAGTAAAACAAGAACTCTATTCTGCATGGAGGTATACCTCCATGCAATTCTGTTTCGTTGACATTTCAATAATCGTTCACTTTCTTGACATGCACAGGATGCAATAGCATGCCTTGCTTCTTTCCTCAATGCACACGTGTGTGGTTTAACAAAAAAAAAAAAAAAAAAAAAAAAAAAAAAAACGTAGGTAAGTTTCTTGTACACGTGAACATTAAAAATGTTGCGCTTACGAGCTGAAAGCTGAAAATGTGCCGTACACGAAGCAGTACCAGTAAGCTAACAAGCGTTGGTTTCGAATTTCAGCTTCATTTGCTGTCCATACAAACATAATAAAAGTGGAATAAAATGCATTACGAAATCATCCTTTTCACATCACATCCTTCTCTTCTTGGCCATTCGAAATATATCAACAAAAAGAAGGCACATTTACGAGGCCACATGCGTCGCTTTACTAGAGCAAATACGCGTTCAAGACCAGAAAACGTTCGAAACTGCCTTCCTTACCCTATTTTATTCATGTTAACACTGTAATTTTTAGTATTTAAAACAGCTATTGCGTGCACACGATAGAAATAATGAACAAGAAGCAATCATAACCAATAGTCTGCGAATATTTTGGGTTATTTAATATGGTGGCAGGCCCCGCCCAATCTGGCTTTAAAACAGCGTCCAGCGTAAGTCTATAGTGCCATTTCCCTTCTTTTTTTACTTCCATCGTATTACGTCTATTAGATAGATAGGCTGTTAATTTGATCTTTCCTTTAATTTAGCGTACAGTACGACAAAAGAAGGAAGGTCTACAGTTACTTCGCCTATTTCGAATAATTGTAAGTAAAATAAACGTTTCTATCGTTAGACTTGCTCCGATATTTAACATTTTTGCCGTAGAGAGACGAGAGCTAGATCATTTCGCAAGTGTTGGTAAAAGTTGTTTATACCATTCGTGCCAAGTGAGCGATATTGTTACGGCCCAGCTGCGCACTGTTACGTGGTGTATAACTAACCATAAAGAATATATATTAACTATTGTTGTGACATTTTGCATATTCCAGAATGAAATTTTCACTCTGCAATGTAGTGTGCACTAACATGAAACTGTCTGGCAGATTAAAACAGTTTTAAACTGCCGGGAAGTTTCGTATCAGCGCACACTCCGGTGTAGAGTGAAAATTTCATTCTGGAAACATTCCCCAGGCTGTGGCTAAACCATGCCTCCCCAAGATCCTTTCTTCCAGGAGTGCCAGTTCTGCAAGGTATGCAAGAGAGCTTCTGTGAAGTTTGGAAGGTAGGAGACGAGGTACTGGCGGAATTAAAGCTGTGAGGAAGGGTCGGGAGTTGTGCTTGGTTAGTTCAGTTGGTAGAGCACTTGCCCGGGAAAGGCAAAGGTCTCGAGTCTCGGTCCGGTACACAGTTTAAACCTGACAGAAAGTTTCATTTTGCATCCTCATAAGAAGCAAAAGGGATCTACGTTACAGTGATTTGAAATCTGGACTAATCACTAACAAAAGTGCTTAGTGAGTTACTGATTTAAAGCAATACTAGTCTATATAAGGAGGTGGGAGGACGTTCTAAAAAGTAAAGCCTCCATATTTTTTATGTGAAGGCTCTTACAGCTTCTTAAATAAAACAAACTTTATTCTCATTCTACATCTTTATTCTTCTGCCTATATATTTATTTCTTGACATAGTTACACCGGCGACGAGCACATTTCTTCTAAGGAGAGACCAGTTTGTTGATACCATCACTGAAGAATGTTTAACTTTGTTGACGGAACCACAACCTTACCCCTGCTTGCAACATTTCACACTGTCAAAGTGAAGTTTCAAAGTTGTTCGTCGCGTGTTGGAAACAAATAAAAATGCTGTTTACATATGTTGTAATTGTCTGTGTGAATAATTATACATTGCAATTTTTCTTTGGTACTTACGTCTAGTTTAGTTTGTGTCCATATTGCATCACAATAACTGTCACTAATTCGTAGTGATTATGTGACTACAGTGATTATAAACGTATGTAATACGTTTTGACACGTATTTGACAGTTCGTTTACTATAAAGGACGAATTGACACTTATTTGGCAGTTCGTTTACTGAGATACTCTATGTTTCTCGAAGTTAAGCAGTGATAATCTTGTATTTCACTTAACGTATTTTGCTGTGGACTATATCTTTGATCTGAGTAGGTGTTGTAGTCCAATTTACTATCCCGTTTCGTGTTCCAATATGCCAATAAAGTTTTCCGAATAATATTAAAGTTTAAAGTATCTGTGTTCGTTTAGCATTTCACGTGGATGGTTTCTCGTATGTGTGTACATCTCACTTCTTCAAGTATGTGCTCTCCACTGGACTCACGAATGCCCACGTGAATGCTCCCCAGAGCATAATCGAGCCGCAGCCTGCTTGTCTCCGTCCTGCAGTACCGGTGTCAAGGAGCCGTTCCCTTGGAAGACGACGCATTCCCGCCATCCCATCGGCGTGATGAAGAAGGTACCGGAATACACCACACCGTGCAACGCTCTGCCGCTGCGCCAACGTCCAGTGCCGACGGTCACGTGCCCATTTCAGACGCAGTTGCCGATGTCGTGGTGTCAACATCGGCACATGGACGGGTCGTCTGCTACGGAGGCCCATCGTTAAGAGTGTTGGGTGCACCGTGCGTTCAGATACACCTGTACTCTGCCCAGCATTAAAGTCTGATGTTGGTTCTGCCACAGTTCGTCGCCCGTGTCTGACTAGCAGTCATTCCTCACCAGGTCACGCTCCTGTCGCCTGGGCGGGTTTATGTCGATAGTAGATTGGTGGTCATAATGTTCGGGCTTACCAATGTATATCGAATTTGCCCACGAGTATGCATATGTAACATACTAAACATTTAATAACGTAAGAACACATCAGTAAGATTATACTGCTACTCAAGTGTTGGTAAACCATGTATAGGTGTTGGTTCGAGAGGTGTTTACACTGTAGTTACTCCTTTATTTCTTAATTATTTCTCCATGGTTCTTGATTTGTGTCTTTAGGTTCGATTTTGCTATCAGTTGAGGTTCGATTTTGCTATCAGTTGAATAGAGACATATGACGGAATAATTCTGTGTTGTAGACATCGGTTGATGTATCTTATGCCTTCAGTTTATTTTCCTAGCTACATTTGTAAGCACAGATATCGCAGAACGTTCCCCGTTGTTTCATATGACGGTATCGTCAATATTTTACGCTCGATTGAGCCTCAGCATAGTATATGTTATAGTATGAAATTTTGAAAATGAAAGGCCCATACCATCTGCAATATATTTAATATTGTTTACGATGGTTGTTTCGGCTTTATTGCCACTCTCAAGTAACCTGTGAATACAACGTAGGTGAGACTATCTACGCCGCTCGCTGTGACGGAGCGGTTCTAGGCGCTTCAGTCCGGAACTTCGCTGCTGCTACTGTCGCAGGTTCGAATCCTGCCTCGGGCATGGATGTGTGTGATGTCCTAAGGTTAGTTAGGTTTAGGTAGTTCTAAGTCTAGGGGACTGATGACCTCAGATGTTAAGTTCTATAGTGCTTAGAGCCATTTCAACCATTAGACTATCTACATATGTGGTGCTTGTCCTTGTGAATAATTATACAGTGCATTACCACATAGGTAGTTATGTCTAGTTTGATTTGACGTCCAGGTTTCATCTATAGTAAACTATTACTATATAATTCGTAGTGATCACGTGACATCTAGTAATTATAAACATATGGAATACGTTCTGACACGTATTTGGCAGTTGGTGTACAATAAAGTACTATTTGACATTCATTCGACAGTTTGTTTACTAAGATGGTCTATATTTATAAAGAATATTAAGCTAACAATCGATAATGTCATATTTCACTGACTGGATTTGTTTATGGAATATATTTTAGTCTAACTATGTGTTCTTGTCTAAGGTACTACCCCTTTTCTTGTCCCTGTATTTCAATAGCGTTTTCCGCATAATATTTATGTTTAAGTCTATGTACATCTTTAGTATTTCGTGCAGATAGTTTCTGATATGTGTATACATAACCAGTTCTTCGTGTACATTCATATTGAGTGTTTTCGGTGTGCTGTGTAGTGTTTGTAATGCAGTTTAATTCTTCTTGGCTGTGTGATTTTGGTATTTTAGATGCAAGAAGAAGCTACATTGATTACTGTCGCTGCTTCGTGTGTCTTCTCTGGCTCTGATACTAAAATTTCTATCTGTTTCGCCGATACTGAAATTATTGCGATTATCACAAGAGATTTTGTACATTCCCAGATTGGTATATTATGAGATTATGGTATTGCCTGAATGCAGTTTTGTTGTGAGATGGATGGAATGGAAGGCCAGTTGGATGTGAGCGGCTTTGCAATTTTTTTAGTTTTCTGAACACACCGGAAGAAAACTTTTCCAAATCTCAATTTTCAATATTTAATGAAATCGTTTACTCGTATGAAGACGTAGATGACAACCTAATGCTAATTGATGGAATTCAAACAAAAACCAAGACGTCCACACGCACTTAACAGCCTACAGCCAAAAATCAAATTTCGCATGGAAATAGAAAAAGACTCTTCAATAAACTACCTTGACCTCAAAATTAGCGAAAACAAAAACCACCCATACGTCTGAAAGTTCAGAAAACCTACCACTACACATAACACAAAATCACAAAAGCATGTGTACTTCCACTCAGCGATCAATAGCTTAATTAGTTTACAATTAGAATAACGAGTAATCCGAGAAGAAGTGGAAATACTCCGTTATTTAGCCCACGAAAATGATTTTGACCCAGATACAGTAACAAAACTATGTAGGAAACACATGAACCCCAACACAATACACAACGACATATATATATATATCTAGAGAAACCTCAACTAAACAGAGAACAATGTACAAACCTGTAATTTACGTAGGACAAATATCAAACAAGATATATGTACAAATCCAAGCCACGTACATCCAACTGGCCTTCCATACTATTAACATTTTATAACAGAACTGCATTCAGGCAAGATCAAAATTTCAAAATGTACAAATCTTGGAATATGTAAAAGCAATAAATTTTCTATCGGACGAACAGATGAAATCTTAGTATCAGATCCAGAGAACACATCAGAGACAGTGACAGTAACCAGTATAGCTTCTTCTTGCATGCAAACTAGGAATACTCTACAGCCAAGGACATTGAAACTGCAACAAGCACTGCACAGAATACCGGTCTCACTACGAACGTACTTGAACAGTTGGAGATATTTACACATAACTAAAGCTATCCATGTGAAGCGCTAAAAGAACATACATACCGTATACATAAATATTATCTGGAAAACTTTGTGGACATGCTGGAGCACGGAAAAGAATAACACATGTGACAACAACACATACTCGGACCAAAGGTATAGATCGCAGCAAAATCCCACAGACATCCGTTACTATGTCTGTGCGAAATCCATGGATGTAAAAAACAATGGAATTGTCATTACGTCAGAAACTTGAAGCGGACGTTCACCATATTACGTAGTCAAAACCATTAGGTTCGCCCCTGGAGATGAAAAAAGAAGGAAGTTCTCATTATGTCACAAACGTGAAACCGACGTCCGCCATCTTACATAGCCCAAAATATTACGTTCGCCGCATTTATGCCTCCATGATTCACCATCGTGATACTTCTCCGTTGCGTCACTCTGACATGCCATGCCCCGTTTCGTCCCTGGGCAAGTGTACTGACTTTCGTGGTCGTATCCCAAATAGCATCTGGTGCTCTGATTGTGTGGAGACGTTGTTTTCCATCAAAAAAGCCAGGATGCGTCGTTTACGGGTGTACTAATCGATATTCATTGCTCGAAAACGTGCTGCAAGAATGTGATGTACTGCTCATCAACGATCATCTTGTAGCCATCTGTGTAAGGCGCCAGGCATTTTCACTGCTGCTTCGCAGTACATCACACGGTGGAATGGAAAGTAGAGCTTGGAATGTCACCAGTAGTGTGAAAATAAGTAAAGAAGGAGTACAGAAGACATCGAGCAGCGGACACACACGATGAAAAGAGCCATAGCCTTCCACAGACCGGAAGGAAAGCACTGACATTCACGCACACATGACCGCTGTTTCCGGCTACTGCAGTAGAGATCGGAGTCTATTGTTGATATTCCAATGTGGACATGCTGTCGTTCGATTTTGCCCAACGGCTTTTCTTCTATCCCACAAATCAGTAAGGTTGTCCTTTGTTACTGTCTTCTAAAGTTTTACTTTACCCAGTGGCCGTTCTTCCCATTCCTTCCTGCGTTTTTCAATACCTTCCAAACGACAAACTTCACATCTTGCAAATTGTACAGAACAAAGTGCTGTATATCATTAGCAACGTTCCACGCTACACTCACACCGCGGATCTTCACAATGAATACCGCCTTGAAATTCTCAAGGAGTTATTCAAAAAACTTGCCACACGACTAATCAGGAACTCGAGACACTCGAACAATCCTTTCATCCTTACTCTGGGAAACTATAATCACAACAACAATCGCACTGTTAGACCTAACCGCCTATGGCGAGTTAACACACCCTCTCAAGCGAGCTCATCGGCGAACCTCTGCACATCAGTAATATTGGCTGACCGTGCTAGCCGCTGTCGCAGCCGACCAACAGGCAACAGCAGGGAAGCCGATAAGCTCGTACACTAGCGCACAAACAAACCACCTACCCTACCCTACTCTGGGCATCCGGTATATGGCCTATCAGATACCAACCGATGACGAACAGTTACAGGTATGCTGATGCTGACCGAGAAGACAACGTTGGTACCCAGCTGCGGCCACTTACGGACAACGACCCGCAGCGTCAAAGCTTTCAACGCGCACGATTCCCATTATTAACTTACCTAGCCTTCGCAAGATCCGTCGCAGATATTAAGTAATTCGCTTACTGCTCTTACTACCCGAACGACTATCAAATGGTTCAAATGGCTCTGAGCACTATGGGACTTAACATCTCAGGTCATTAGTCCCCTAGAACTTAGAACTACTTAAACTTAACTAACCTAAGGACATCACACACATCCATGCCCGAGGCAGGATTCGAACCTGCGACCGTAGCGGTCGCGCGGTTCCAGACTGAAGCATCTAGAACGACTATCACATGCGTTTTTTCCCCTTGGCTCTAGCCTAGGGAACTAGTCTTCCCCTGCGCTTCAAACCGCTACTTTCGTTCAATTTTCGACCTAATCTACCTCCAGATGAACGCGTATCAATGGCTAATCATAACCGGACATAGGCAAACATCGCAGTATCGACATATTGCGCAGACCTCAATTAGTGAACACTAACCCCTATACAGAGATGGCAATAGACCTTTTGTCTTCGCCTTCATGCCGCTGTTGGCGTGGACGGGCTCCACCCTATTAAAAAAATAATAATAAAAACAGCAAACGCTCCCCACACAACACTCGACTACGTGACCGCGCTGATTGTTGGTGCAGCATCTCATGGCCTAAATTTTTCCCGCCTTTTATCCATTTTTCACATTTCCTCCCTCTTTAAAAGGATTCTGGCTAGAACAGCCGGAGACAGTCATCGTGTGTGTGCGAGTTTTGTGAGTACGATTGTATGAATGTGTGTGTATGTGTGCTTTGCTTCCTTTCTGGAAATAGCTTTGGCCGAAAATACATGTGAACACTCTCTTCGTGGTACCTGCCTGCTGCTGTCGCGACAGCGAGCGGTCTAGACGCTCAGTGACACTGGAGACTGGGGAAGGTCCGTCAAGTCAGACAACGTGGAGATGGCTAACTGGAAGTTTGAAAGAGCTGTGAAACTCGGTCGGGGAGTAATCGAATGAAGACATGAATAACTACAGTCTTTAATGGTTCGTCTGAGCAAGAACTGGATGACGAATGGCCTACACAGACGTCCCTTCTGGGCCGCTGTCTGTAATAAACTCCCTCTTTCGGCTATCGCCGCCTCCGCCATGCCGCCCTTTCCACAATGGCGCTTCTGTGGTGTCTCATATGACCATATATGGTCACCGGCAACGCACTGCCGCGTCTCGCGGCTCTCCGCATGAGTTCACATGAGAACTCGTGAATCTATGTGACATTTCTGGCCAGAACCCAAACCAGCGCCCTTTCTGTGCCGTCTCCTTTGTACTATGAGTGCTTTACAGAAAACCTATTCGTTCTGGCAGGTCTTCTATTGCCTTTCAGGCGTTGCATTTTTTAAATATGCGACACTGCTCGGCCTGTGAATAGCTACATGTCCACTTCACAGTACGGTTATTCCTTCATGACGTTTCTTGTTAATAATGCTGCAACCAAAAGTTTTTGTCATTTACCCAGCGATGTAAAATGCCTGACAGACAGCAAAGTAAAACTTGAAACTAAACTGAAAACATTTCTCTTTGGCAACTCCTCCGATTCCGCAGAAGGCTATCTATTGTTGCAATGTGCAAATGCTGATGGGCAGGAAGAGCTGACTAACATCTGTCTTCTTTGATTAAAAAACGAGAAAACTAATAAATGATCAGCATCGAGATATATACACAAAAAAGTTGATGTTAATTTAACTTGATTCGTTCCACATCATTACGGCTTATCTTGCAAATGATACGTGTAACATGAAACTAACTACCTAATTGTTGCTATATCACGAAGTATGGTGTAGACTTATATACTTTGAAAATCTGTTAATGAAATTCTAAAGTAAAGTGAAGCAGATCAAAGTAGACACGCATCCCAATTGTGACATGTTTGATTGTTCCTGAAAAACGACAGAGGTACTGGCAATAAATATTTCGGGAAAGAAAGCAAACAGTCTACTGTTGGAAAGGTAGACCTATATGTTACACAGGTTAGGCTACCATTACTAAAAGAATGACTTACATACAAGTTAAAGCAAAATATCCATTTTAAGGGAGCTAAGCCTTTGAGACCATTCCATTAATGCTTTTATACCATTGCACAATGACGAAACATGTTTAAAACATTATATCTTTTTACCCTCTAAATTGCTATTATTGGTCACACTCTGAATGACGTATCACAGCTAAGATTTCAAACTGAGAACACGTGTAAATTGCAGTGTAACTATTGCATTGACAATCTAATAAAACAAGAACTCCATTGTCCGTGGAGGTTTACCTCTGTGCGGATCTGTTTCTTTGACATATCAATAATCGTTCACTTTTTCCACGCATAAGAAATGACCGCATGCCTCGCTTCTTTTCATATTGCACATGTTTGTGGAATAACAAAGAACACGTGAACATTAAAAATGTTGTATAAACGAGTTGACAGTGAAAAAGTAATGAACAAGAAGCAGTACCAGTAAGTAAACAAACATTGGTTTCGGAGTTCTAGGTTCATTTTCTGTCGATACAAATACATTAAAAGTGGAATTAAACAGATTACGAAATTAAGTGGATTACGAAAGCATGCTTCTTGGATATAGGGTGTCCCATTTATCTTGACCACCCTAAATAACTGTTTGTCCAGATGCAAATTACAAAACGTTTCAAGCAAATATTCTTCAGGCGTCAGGGGGACTTCAATCAGCATGATTGCCTTCGTTCGATGAAACACAATGTTATTAATTACATAACACAACACTGACGTTGACGCTCTCAGCACTTAGTGCAGGTACTCGGGGTAATGGAACACATCCAGGTGCTGATGCTGACAGAGGACAAGTGTAAACATAAGTAGAATGCACACCCGTCATTCCGTCAACCATCGTCAGTTGAAGAGTTGTGTGAATAGATGTACACCAACGAAGGGAAGGTAGAAATGCTACTCCTCTATGGGGAATGTGAGTTAGCGGAACAGTAATTGCAATACTGTTTTCCTATGTACTGGTACATTTACTAATAGGTTAGTCCTTTTAAATACTGCTACGTAGAGTAGGCATATAGTAAAGGCTGTCCTTCCTGCAAACTGCATCAACATAAAGTTTCTTTTATTGTTGCTGTTGCTGTTGTTGTTCTTGTTGAAGGTAGGCGAAGTGCTACGCAGGCAGCGGAACTGTACAGACAGCGATATTCTGACAAGAACCCACCTTCCCGACGGATGTTTTCTCGTCTTGTTGCGATGCTTCAAGAAACGGGAAGTTTTAGCCAGTCCACGACTACGCAATCGTCGTAGCGCTCGCACAGACGAAGCTGCCAAAGTTACTGTTTTCGTTTCCGTTGCTATGAATCCTCATGTTAGCAGACGACAGCTTGAACACGAGACTGGCTTTCCTAAAACCAGTGTACATCGTATTCTCACACGTCACAGGTTCCATCCTTACCAAGTACACCTAAAACAAGATTTGCATGGGAATGATTTCCAGAATCATGTACAGTTCTGTCAATGGGCACAGCAGCAAATCCTCACCAACCTTATCTTCTTCTCCAATGTTCTATTTATCGATGAACGTTCCTTCTCATACAAAGGATAGGTAAATACAAGGAACTTGCATTATTGGTCCTGCGACAACCCACGATGGCTTAGACAGGTGAAACATCATGTCAATGGAGAGTTAAACGTCTGGTGTGCGATGCTTGATACTACAATTATTGGCCCTTATTTCACCAATGGTACTCTAAACGGCACAGCGTATGCCAGCTTCCTCAGCCGAATTCTTCCTCCTCTTCTGGATGGAGTGCCGCTAAGAATCAGAATGCTTATGTGGTACCAACACGATGGATGTCCAGCACGTAATGCCTTGCGTGGACGTCGTGTTCTGAACCGAGGGTATCCTGCCAGATGGATTGGTCGAGGAGGAACAGTTACTTGACCTGCTAGGTCTCCCGATTTAAATCCTCTGGACTTTTTTCTTTGGGGATGCGTTACAGGCGTTGTCAACCGCGATATTCCAACAACTCCAGAGCAGATGCAGGAACGTATCGTGCTTGCTTGTAATTGTCTTCAGCAGGCAACACTGGAAACAGTAAATAATTCTTTCATTCAACGAGTGCACCAGTGTATCGGTGTCCATGGCCACCACATTGAGCACCTTTGAATGTTCTATTCCTGGACAATGGTACAGGAGAGTCAAAGTCAGTTTTGTGTTATGTTTTTACTTGGTTTTCATTTGTTTCCTGACAACTCCAGCAATTGGACGAGTTTGTGGTTGGTTGGTTGTTTGGGGAAAGAGACCAGACAGCGTGGTCATCGGTCTCATCGGATTAGGGAAGGAAGTCGGCCGTGCCCTTTCAGAGGAACCATCCCGGCATTTGCCTGGAATGATTTAGGGAAATCACGGAAAACCTAAATCAGGACGGCCGGACGCGGGATTGAACCGTCGTCCTCCCGAATGCGAGTCCAGTGTCTAACCACTGCGCCACCTCGCTCGGGACGAGTTTGTGATCCCAGGCTCAAGGTCAATGCTGTGTTGTGTAATTAATAACGTTGTGTTTCAGTGAATGATACACTGTGATACATTTTTGAATAGATATTTAGGAGAGAAAATGAATTACCGAACAAAAAATACAGGGTGCCATTTAAAAAGTCGTACCGCTGTTCATATCTTTGTAAAAAACAAAGCTACAACGAAGGCAGGCATGCTGATTATGATATATATATATATCTTCCTTCCTTAATATATACATTAAAGAAGGAAAATTTATCATATTGCTAGAACAAATACGCATTCAAGACCGGAAAAACTTTCGATATAGCTTTCCTGACGCTATATTATTCATGTAAGCACTGTAGTATTTAGTACTTAAAACAGTAGTTGCGTGCACACGATAGAAATAATGGACAAGAAGCAATTTTAAGCAATAGTCTGCTAAAGGTTTGGGTTATTTAAGATAGCGGTAACCTCCGCTCACTCTCACTTCAAAATAATGTATAGCGTGAGTCTGTAGCATCATCTCCCTTCTTTTTTTGCCCCCATGCAAAATCCAGTAGTGAACATTATTGTTGCTTACCTAATTATATTTTATTAGAGCATCTCAGCAAACTAACTGTCAAATAAATGTCAAATCGTACTTTATAGTAAACGAACTGTGAAATATGTGTCAAAACGTATTCCGTATGTTTATAATTACTGTACCTCACGTAATCACTACGAATTAGACAGTGATAGTTTACTATAAATACAACATGGACGTCAAATCCAACTGGATGTAAGTACCAATGTATAATTATTCACATAGATAATCACATATATAGATAGTCACATCCATCTTATATTCGCAGGTTACTCGATAATGGCAAAAAGTGGAACCATCAGTCGTACAGAATATTAAAATTATTTCAGGTTGTCTGAATCTTTCATTTTCGAAACGTATAGTGTTGTGCAGCTGGGGGAACCGAGGTGTTAAGGTCACACTGCCGGTTGGTATAGTTTATTTAGAATTCAAGTATTATAGTGAAACGCCACTGTGCGGTCATTTGGATGGTTTCAAAACAAGGATGAAAGTTTGAGGGAGATTCATCTGGAAAGGGATGGATAAACAGATTGAGTCATTGATGATAGGGTGTAAAATCTGCTGTATTATCAAACCGGCGTTAAACATGTGACAGGGGGTTTCTTCTTCTGGTTCGGTTGCTAAGCCTATGCAGAAATTATATGTGGATTACGTGGGTCCGTTCCCATTCTCCAGAGAGAGTAACCGGTACATCTTTGTGTGCATAGATGCGTTTACACACTTGAGCTGGTTGCTCCCTAACCGTAACGTGACGTCTCAGTTGTCAATCAGATGTTTGCAACGGATATCTGGAACCAATGGGACTTGCCGCGTTCTAATTTCCGAGTTTAAATCTACCGCCTTTCGTAATTTTTGATTCGAAATAGGAGTGGCTCACAGTACTACTACGCCATATTACCCGTACCCTTCCTTTTTGGAATGAGTGAATCGCAATTTGCGAGCAAGTTTGACTGCATTCCATCATAGAGACCACATTCAGTGGAATAGTTCCCTGTCGTGGTTGCCGAGTGCTTTTAATACCGTGGTACACGAAGCTCACAAGGCAACACCTGCTAGTCTTATGTTTGCTTTTAAACCCAGCTCTCCGCTTGACAGTTTAAGGTCGCTGCTCCAGGACAAAATTGACGCTGAACATACCTGTTCTTACTGGAGGCGTGCCCGAAATATCCTGAAGGTATACTTATATGGATATGGTGCCCGTTCTTTGAAACATGTCCGAAAGAACAGACACCATTGATGACCTGCAGCCGTCTAGAACGAAATTAGAATTATATATTAATACCTTCAGCTGCTGACAAGCGTTGATATACATCAGCGGGCACAGGTGAAAATGTGTGCCCCGACCGGCACTCGAACCCGAGATCTCCTGCTTACATGGTAGCCGCTCTATCCATCTGAGCTACCGAGGGCACAAACGATAGTGCGAATGCAGGGACTATCTCGCGCACGCCTCCCGCGAGACCCACATTCTTACCTGTCCCCGTTGATGTATATCAACGCTTGTTAGCAACTGAAGGTATTAATATATAATTCTAATTTCGTTCTAGACAGCTGCAGGTCATCAACAGACACCATATCCATATAAGTATATAGTTCTGGAAATACCGGCCATGAGCTCCTTCTTCTGTGCGGATGCACACATATTACCCGAACTCTTACGGGACTCGGTAAGAATGTCTTCCACGAGTAATGAGTGTGTTGGGTAGGGACACTACGAATGTAGTATGTGGACATATAAGGTGAGAATGCACTGTTTGAGAAATTCAGCTGTTCTAATATGTAAAATATTCCATGAAAAGTCTTGCGGAAATAGATGTCCATATGGTGCTCCACGTCTGTCCATTGTATGTTATATGTCATCAGTCATATTCATTTCTGAAGGTGGTGCACAGATACTGGTAACAAATGCAGGCAGTTTGCTTGCCTTTTTTTGCTGTCGTGTACGAAGTGCTGTTTCCAGATGGATGCTGGCTCTCTGCCTACCGTCTTCTTGCTGCAGTGTATGAAATATGGCTCGCCAATTCATGCTATACTTCTCACGTTCGGTGGATGCGAAAGTGACGGAAGTACATTAGCAAGGTTTGCGCCTGTGTTTGCAAGAGGGCAAATAACCACCACACCAATGGTGGCTGGAGTCTCTTTGTTGTGGTTCACTGAGCATCTCTTGTGGCAGTTGTGTTTTCCTCTTTACTGCTTTGTGCTGGTACAGCAGTGTGATGTGTACCTAGAGTATCCGTTAGTAATCTTCAAGCGACGTTGTGTGATAGTCCCTGTGTTGTTCAGCTGGGAACTGCAGAGCGAGCTAGAATCTCCAAACTACTCATCAGTGATGCAAATGCCCGTAATGGGGAAGCATTGTGGCGAAGCCCTGGACTACAGAACAACGGAAGTATGTCATTTGGCCGAATGAGTCTTGTTTCACACTGTTTTCAACTGCTGGGTGGCTTCATGTTGTAATGGTTCTTTATTTACGTGACCATCACGGCACTGCAACCCCAGTTCTCGACAGCAGTAATATCGTACTACTTTTCTGCGAAGTAACAGACATATTTTTGTGACAATATTCACATTTGGTTTTATTAATGTGTAGGTACTCCGATGTATCGATATATTACAGTGATATGGTTCTTGTGTGTATTCATTTCTGTGAGATTGTCATAATCTTGGACTTACTTGTAACCGTTTTGGCGCGAATGCGCACAGGGCAGTCTTTGTTTCACTTTGCAGAAGTTAAGTTGTTATTTCGCTTTGAAAAAGAACAGTCATCTCTTGTGTTTGGTTAAAGTGGAAATTAAATATATGAAGATTGATACAAAACTGTTTTCTTGACGATGTGACAATTAAGAAGAAGTATATGTGAATTTACAAGAAGTTTAATAAAAATGTGGATCGTAAACACCAAGTCAAAAATTATTTCTACCATACCATTGTTCTGATCTGGGATTGTTTGATCATTAAGAATTTCCTGAAAAACGCATTTGTTAGGTCTTCAAATATTGCTAAAATACAGATCTGGACCTTCTAGCAGTCAAAGTGGAATCACCCTAGAATGAACAAGATGATCCATAACAACTTCGACGAAATCTACGTGGGAATCCATTCAAGATAAGTGCCAAAATTAATGACTTTTTACAGTGACTTCATTATTTCCATTCTGACGCTACCATCCACAGTCAATAACTTTTTTGTTGCCCGACAAAGCGAACATCTGATTTCTAACCTACTTTGCAAGTGGTGGTATTGTTATAATGTCTCAAAAGTGAACAATTGCGAGGGTTCGGTGATGATTTAGACTGTCATGTTGCAGTATTTCATGGACACCATGATTACGCTACAAGGTCGTATTACTGCCAAGGATTATCTGACCTTTTTGCCTGATCAAGTCCATCCCATGGTACAAATCTTGTTCCCGAATGGTGATGCCGTGTTCCAAGACGACAGGGCCCAACTTGACAAAGATGACACCAGGAGAAAATATGTTTCTAAATTTTTGGATTGCATATAGGCATGAGAGGGATTTCCTTCCCAGTTCAAATATTCATCCAAGATTATGTCAAGATCTTTGACTGTTTTCGAAATGGCAATTGGATACCATTGAGGGATATTGAAGGGGATCTGTCACGAAAATGTCCTCTGATCAACTTTCGGTGAGATGTGAGGATAACCTGTGACTTCTTAGGATTTAGTTTAAGACCCAGGTTTCGTACCCATGGTGATATTGAACAAAGATTGTCATTCATATCTGGTACAGCGTCAGCAATGTTGTTTGGGCCGCCACTTACACACAACTGGACATCTGTGACAGTTACAAGAGTGAGCGGAGTCGTGTGCGGTTAGGATTGCGGTATTTTACAAATCGTGGGCAGGACTACAACAAAACCAATTACTTATGATTAGCGTAACATGAGGTTTCATTTGATCGCTGCCTCTCCCGGCTAAATATAGTTAGTCAAAGAAATCTCCACCTGATAACGTCTACCAATGTTGTCTGTCAAGTAGTGTAAATTGGACTACATTTTTTTAAAAAAGACTGATACCACACAATTTAGCGAACTACTATTCAATGTGGCAACATTTCTCCTTATTTTTCCTTAAACAAAATGGTCTATAGCCAGAATGAGATTTTTACTCTGCAGCGGAGTGTGCGCAGATATGAAACTTCCTGGCAGATTAAAACTGTGTGCCGGGCCGAGACTCGAGTCTCGGTCCGACACACAGTTTTAATCTGCCAGGAAGTTTCAAAATGGTCTATTTTTACACACAATAGCACACGCGCACAACACTAATGTATACTTTCCTGTCAAAAAATATTTCCTAATAGTTCTTACGAAATAATCAGGGTTCATACATTAGCAGAGAACAATTTCACCACGTAAGACACTGTTTGCACCATATTTAAAGATTATTCATAATCTAAGACGAATTTATGGTTTATGGGTGGGTTCGGGCCCACCAATACACAGTTCTTATCATGAAAATTGACCATCAAGATTCTTGTGACGTTAGTAGTTTGATTTAAAACTGCCGCCGCAATATTTCACTAAGATGGTGGCCAACATAAGACAGTCACTTATCAATTCTGGTTCAGGCGTTGTTTCGCTCTCAACAAATAATATATATATTAAATCTTTTCAGTACCTTAATTATATGCATTAGCATTTAAAAGTATTTCTCGATGCTAATCACTCATTATTCAGCACTTTACCAATAATTCGCGCGGCAGATCAATGGCGCTAGCGGCTGCGCTCCATTGTAGCTGAACAGAAAACTTAACACTTGTACAGGACGGGAATCATATTGAAATAAAACACGTGTGTTGATTTCAATGACACAGAAACACTATTTTTCAAATATTACTTAGCAAGATAACATAGTTTTTTACCGACCTCAGTGCTACAAGACATCAATCGGGTCCGATCATTACAACAGTTCGAACAAGAAGAAGAATTATTCTAGGTGAATCATAGATAACAAAATATTAAGATTTCAATTATCTTTTTCCATTAGTATTGTCTGAGATATAATTTTCACAGAAAATTAAATTATATCATTGACAATAATTAATTATTATTATTTTAGTATCGATGAAGTCCTCTTTTATTAACATCATGAGAATGTTCGCTCAAATTGCACACACAATGCCGTCGTGAATATTGTTCTAAATAAAATTTAGGCGTGGATATTACAACACATATGAAAATCATGCAATGAGAAAAACAATGGACCAAGGACGGAATTCAGAACAACATCGGCGAGAACTTTTTACTTAATTATCCACAGATTACCCTTTGACATCTTTTTGTGGTAGTTTTCGAACCACAGCACTGTACTGTTTGAGAAATCTAGCTATTTTAATAAACAAAATATCGCATGAAAAGCCTTGCGGAAATCAGTTTCCACATGGTGCTTCATTGTACGCCTTATGTCACATTCACACTGATTAATGCAGATACTTCACTGTGATGTCTTTAGAAACGTGACTACTATTGATCATAGATGTTATATGTTTCGAGGTAATCTGTTAATTGTTCATGAACAGTATACTCAAAGGCTTGGATATTGCTTAAATTAATCTTTGTTTTCGCGTAGTAGGATATGTATTACAACAGAAGAGAGACTGAGGATGTCTGTGAGAACTAAAATAATAGTATCGACATTGTTCTCGTGATTGCTTTCCGTACTGTGTGCGTAGAAACACATAGCGATAGGAACGGCACCCGCGCATCCTCTACCATCAACATTGCAAAATCCAAGTTAACGTGCCGAGCCCATGAAGATACGGAATCAGGACAGGGAAAAGAAGAAGAAACAGCACGTCCACGTTCTGCGAACGCCCGACAGCAATCAGCTCCGCACACTCACTGCCAACTTTTCGCAGCTAAGCGCTGTGATAACGTGTCATTAATTGAGCTTGCTTCTCTCACTGTGACTCGGAGGTCGAAACGACATGGTCTGACTTAAAATAGTAACTGAATTAATGTGTAGAAAGTAAATATCTAAAAGTAATGCACCATGTGAGGATGTGTTCTTCTCACAACGTGTGCCTCTCTCTCTCCCACAACGGCTGATGTTCGTACTGCGGTAGCGACGAGGACAAGAGCGATTGAAAGGGCAATATAGCATCGATTTTGGTTGGTTTATAGATTACTCCAATTAAAAATTTCTGGTTGGATACATTTTATTTTAAGAAACTAGAGCTCTGCTTCTACTTCAGCGTTTGCATCTAATACACTTTGGTTCCCTGATTATAGATCGAAACGAACATGTGCACACACTCCGCCCTCACGATGTGCTACACGGTCAACCCTTAGAAGAGCACAAGCCATGAAACGGACAGAGTCTGAGTAGACGTCTTGTTTGAGACGAGTCCCTGAGAGAAGAATGAGTATAAATTGCAAGTCGTGGCACAGGTCATAAAACTTTACAAAGCGAACCACAAACGACTGTACATTGTGAACGAAAAGCAATTCACAGGTATATCCCACTGTGACTGCTTGCGTACTGACCTGATCGGCATCTAATTGCCCTCGGAAGGGGCACGCAAGCCCGTATTCGCCGCGACAGGCACTCTGCAGCAGTGACCGAGGTCACTGCTATCAAGATCGTCTGCAGGGTTCAGTGAGTGACGGAATGAGCAGATAGTGGATAACAGGTCCACTCTGAGAGCGTCTGTCCGCCTTAAGAAACAGCTGAGAAGTTTCAGAGGGAAAGGCTTCAATATCACTGATTATAGACCTCAGAAGGAAGTGATACTGGAGTTTTAGGATTCTCCCAGTAGGTGTAAACTGAATCAAAGCGTGAATTAACTTGTGATAAATGAAACAACTTGTATCTTTTATAGGAGCGCAGTTCGAAGCGAGACTCATCACCGAAGACAGTTCCACTTAAGCTAATGAGATTACAGGCCCCGATGACCAGCGAGGACGCGTCTGGAAACGTCTCGGACAGTGGTGGGAAACCAAGCTGACTGTCAGCCGCCCTAAGGGCCGACAACAAGGAGTGGTCGTCTGAGCTGCCACTTCATTTCACAGCCATCCGCGGCACTTTTACAGCACAGCGTTGCGTCGACGATACTCTATGCCCCGTTTTGTTGCTCTTCATGGCAAGCCATCTGGGCTTACATTGCAGCAATACACTGCCCTTCCGCACACGGCGAGAGTTTCTATAGCTTGTCTTCGTGATTGCCAAATTCTACCTAGACCAGCAAGGTCGCCGGATATCTCCTCAGTTGACAGCGGATGGAGCATCGTGGGCTAGGCCAGCAAACCAGCTCGGGATTTTGACGATGTAGCCCGCCAGTTGCACAGAGGACTTAGGTGGTCCAAACCATGACATTTTTGTAAGTAAATGGCGAGCGGTAATGTCAGCCGTAACGCCACGAGTCGGCAACAACCACACAAAGCGACAGAAGGCATCGACTATCACCAGGATACACTTGTTGCCCCTTCTAGTGCGCGGCAACGGTCCGACACAGTCAATAAAGACTATCAAGAGTATAATCTTCCCTTTTAGGATGTAACAGCCCGTGAGGAACACCCGAGCTGGGTGACATGCCTGACAGCTAGCAACTAACCGACGCACATCGCAATACAGTGAGGGCCAAACAAATCTTTCACGTATCTTAGCTAAGGTCTTATAAAGGCCTAAATGACCAACTATGGACTCGTGACAATACCTGAACACCGTAGTTACCAAACTCATCGGCAAGCAAACCCTTAATTGCTGCTCCTTGCCCACCTGCTTACAGAGGACGCCATGACTGAGGCAATAACACGGATAAGGTTCCCCTACCCTCAAATTCTCCCTCACCGGTCCCCAGACCGGATCTTCTGAATGTTTTTCTTCCAGATCAGATAATAACTCGGGAATATCCGACAATATAGCTCCCACCGTGCACTTCGGCTCAACTCTTTGGACCTCGGAAGGCTCCTCAGTGAACATATGACTTAATGCGTCAACTACATCTACATCTACATTTACATCCATACTCCGCAAGCCACCTGACGGTGTGTGGCGGAGGGTACCTTGAGTACCTCTATCGGTTCTCCCTTCTATTCCAGTCTCGTATTGTTCGTGGAAAGGAGGATTGTCGGTATGCCTCTGTGTGGGCTCTGATCTCTCTGATTTTATCCTTATGGTCTCTCGCGAGATATACGTAGGAGAGAGCAATATACTGCTTGACTCCTCGGTGAAGGTATGTTCTCGAAACTTCAACAAAAGCCCGTACCGAGCTACTGAGCGTCTCTCCTGCAGCGTCTTCCACTTGAGTTTAACTATCATCTCCGTAACGTTTTCGCGATTACTAAATGATCCTGTAACGAAGCGCGCTGCTCTCCGTTGGATCTTCTCTATCTCTTCTATCAACCATATCTGGTACGGATCCCACACTGCTGAGCAGTATTCAAGCAGTGGGTCAACAAGCGTACTGTAACCTACTTCCTTTGTTTTCGGATTGCATTTCCTTAGGATTCTTCCAATGGATCTCAGTCTGGCATCTGCTTTACCGACCATCAACTTTATATGATCATTCCATTTTAAATCACTCCCAATGCGTACTCCCAGATAATTTATGGAATTAACTGCTTCCAGTTGCTGACCTGCTATATGGTAGCTAAATGATAAAGGATCTTTCTTTCTATGTATTCGCAGCACATTACACTTGTCTACATTGAGATTCAATTGCCATTCCCTGCACCATGCGTCAATTCGCTGCAGATCCTCCTGCATTTCAGTACAATTTTCCATTGTTACAACCACTCGATATACCACAGCATCATCCGCAAAAAGCCTCAGTGAACTTCCGATGTCATTCACAACGTCATTTATGTATATTGTGAATAGCAACGGTCCTATGACACTCCCCTGCGGCACACCTGAAATCACTCTTACTTCGGAAGACTTCTCTCCATTGAGAATGACATGCTGCGTTCTGTTATCTAGGAACTCTTCAATCCAATCACACAATTGGTCTGATAGTCCATATGCTCTTACTTTGTTCATTAAACGACTGTGGGGAACTGTATCGAACGCCTTGCGGAAGTCAAGAAACACGGCATCTACCTGGGAACCCGTGTCTATGGCCCTCTGAGTCTGGTGGACGAATAGCGCGAGCTGGGTTTCACACGATCGTCTTTTTTCGAAACCCATGCTGATTCCTACAGAGTAGATTTCTAGTCTCCAGAACATAATACGTGTTCCAAAATCCTACAACTGATCGACGTTAGAGATATGGGTCTATACTTCTGCACATCTGTTCGACGTCCCTTCTTGAAAACGGGGATGACCTGTGCCCTTTTCCCATCCTTTGGAATGCTACGTTCTTCAAGAGACGTACGGTACACCACTGCAAGAAGGGGGACAAGTTCGTTCGCGTTCTCTGTGTAAAATCGCACTGGTATCCCATCAGGTCCAGCGGCCTTTCCTCTTTTGAGCGATTTTAATTGTTTCTCTATCCCTCTGTCGTCTATTTCGATATCTACCATTTTGTCATCTGTACGACAATCTAGAGAAGGAACTACAGTGCAGTCTTCCTCTGTGAAACAGCTTTGGAAAAAGAAATTTAGTATTTCGGTCTTTAGTCTGTCATCCTCTGTTTCAGTACCATTTTGGTCACACAGTGTCTGGACATTTTGTTTTGATCCACCTACCGCTTTGACATAAGACCAAAATTTCTTAAGATTTTCTGCCAAGTCAGTACATAGAACGTTACTTTCGAATTCATTGAACGCGTCTCGCATAGCCCTCCTCACGCTACATTTCAATTCGCGTAATTTTTGTTTGTCCGCAAGGCTTTGGCTATGTTCCGGTTTGCTGTGAAGTTCCCTTTGCTTCCGCAGCAGATTTCTAACTCGATTGTTATACCACGGTGGCTCTTTTCCATCTCTTACGGTCTTGCTTGGCACATACTCATCTAACACATATTGTACGATGGTTTTGAACTTTGTTCACTGATCCTCAACACTATCTGTACTTGAGACAAAACTTTTGTGTTGAGCCGCCAGGTACTCTGAAATCTGCTTTTTGTCACTTTTGCTAAAAAGAAAAATCTTCCTGCCTTTTTTAATATTTCTATTTACGGCTGAAATCATCGATGCAATAACCGCTTTATGATCGCTGATTCCCTGTTCTGCGTTAACTGTTTCAAATAGTTCGGGTCTGTTTGTCACCAGAAGGTCTAATATGTTATCGCCACGAGTCGGTTCTCTGTTTAACTGCTCAAGGTAGTTTTCAGATAAAGCACTTAAAAATTTTCACTGGATTCTTTGTCCCTGCCACCCAGTCTACATCCGGCAAATTAAAATCTCCACCAGAACTATAACATGGTGGGGAAATCTACTCGAAATATTTTCCAAATTATCCTACAGGTGCTCAGCCACAACAGCTGCTGAGCCAGGGGGCCTATAGAGACATCCAATTACTATGTCTGAGCCTGCTTTAACCGAGACCTTCACCCAAATTATTTCACATTTCGGATCTCCGTCAATTTCCTTCGATACTATTGCACTTCTTATCGCTATAAACACGCCTCTCCCTTCATTGCCCAGCCTGTCTCTGCGGTATACATTCCAATCTACCGCATTATCGGACCCTTAATATGTTTGACATCAAAGCGAAAAGCTGAAATACGCACAGCCCAACGAGCAATTCGCCCAGTTTTCCTTGGCCTAGTCAGGACCCAGCTCAAAGCCAGGTTATCAGTCTCCAGGAGAAAGTTCTTATGCTCAAGATAAAAACTAAACTTCTCTGAGGCAAGTATAACTGCCAAAGCCGGCCTTAGTGGCCGTGCGGTTCTAGGCGCTACAGTCTGGAGCCGAGCTACCGCTACGGTCGCAGGTTCGAATCCTGCCTCGCGCATGGATGTGTGTGATGTCTTTAGGTTAGTTAGGTTTAATTAGTTCTAAGTTCTAGGCGACTGATGACCTCAGACGTTAAGTCGCATAGTGCTCAGAGGCATTTGAACCATTTTTTGAACTGCCAAAGCCTCCAGTACGTGAACAGAATAATTACACTCGGGGACCAGATAAACGGCATCAGAATTCGGTACAGCCAATAAAGGTGGGTTAGAAACGGCAGCTTTAAGTTTTTGAAAGGCAATTTGCTGGGCCTCACCCCAAACAAATTCCTCATCCTTCTTAGCAAGATTGTTGAGGGGAGCCGCTAATTGGGAAAAATTGGGTACGAACTTGCGAAAAAAATTCGCCATTCCCACAAAACGGGCAATTTCCTTCTTACTCCGAGGAGGGGGTACCTCGCGCAAACCCTTAGTCCTTTTCGGATCAATACTGACCTCTTTAGCCGAGACCAAGTGTCCCAGAAATGAAATATCGGACCTACAAAGGGTAATCTTCGAAGATTTGACGGTCAGTCCTGCCGAACGTAAGCGGGCAAAACCTTGATCTAAATGTCCTATGTGATCCTCTAGGGCTCGACTATAAACCACCACATCGTCAAGGTAATCATACACACAGACAGACTTCAAAATGCCGAGAACGGAAAGGGACCCGGTTGAGTTCAAAAAGGTTCCAGTCGGTGCAGAACGCCTGACCGGCCTTGACACATCCGGCAAAGCAATCTGGTAACACGCCTGGTTCAAATCTAGGATGGTAAAGACGGTTGCGCCAGAAAAGTCAGGCAGTGGCACCGACTCCACGACCACCTTCTTATTAAGACGACGATAGTCAATAGTCAATAACAACACGAAAGTCTTTACCCTGTTCTTTCGGAACCAAAAAGACTGGGGCAGCATACGGCGAGGTGGATGGCCTAATTACCCCTTCCTGGAGCATCTTATTTATTTTTTGCTTTAATATCCCCATCTTCGGGGGTGATAATCTATACGGCGCCTGGCACACACGAACGCTATCAGTCATAATTATCTCGTACTCCAGCAGTTTAGTCTCGGCTAATCGCTCGGACAACACTTTAGGATAGCGCTCTAGTACATCCCTCAACCCGCGCACTTGCTCCGTGGAAAGACGACCCATCTCCACCTGTAAATTACCGAAATAATCGATACTGGTGCCCCTTGACTGATTGCACGAACAGAGCGACATGACAGAACCAGAAGCAAATTTAAAATGAAAAACCCCTGCCACATAATCAACAAACAACCCAGTGCGTTGCGCAAAATCACATCACAATATCTCTGGAGTCTGCAAATTACACACAATGATAAAGCTCTGTGGCCATGAAAAACCATTAATGTGCAAATAACCCCGCACCTCCCCCTGCAAAGGCAACTCACGGCCGTCAGCGACCCGACATCTTTGCACAGGAGGGAGCGGTAATGAAAATTTACGCTAATACCCGAATTCTAGATACCACGGGCGTTCAATCTGAGATACCGAACTACAGGAATCAACTAAAGCGTAAACCGGCTCATCTGCAATCCGAGCGCAAACATAGGGCAAGGCTGAACGACTGGCACCCTTAATTGCCTCACAATTCAAGGGCCAGTTATGATCTTCGTTGCATCTAGCCCTCCTCTGGCGTCAGCTGTTCGGCCTAGGGCTCCTGGACACGCGACACTGCCGCACTAAGTGATCGGTAGCTTGACAATGATAACACCGCACTATAGGCTCCCCTTTCTCGATCCCTCCCCCCCCCCCCCGGGGAATTCCCACAAAACGTTGTGTAACTGGGAATTGCTTCCGTTGATCGTCGACTAAGGAGACTTCTCCTACATAATCAATTAGCTGCTGAAATTGTGTCAACAAAATCGGCCGCTGTGCAAAAGTTAAACGCGAACGATCTTGAGGGCGCATCCCTTCCAGAAGATGTTCAATATTATCCAGCTCTGTTACCGACATATCAAGAGCAACAACAGCAGTACATACTCGACCAAAATATTGGGCTAGCGTCTCATCATAGGCTTGTACCCTCCAATAAAAATCACGCTCCAACTGCACGTATGTTCGATACGAGAGCTTCCTCCACAGAATCTTTCGGCGGAGTTGAACCAGTGTTCCTTGATGCTGCAATTCCTCCGCTAAGATCTTAGGAAAACACCTCCGAGCCATCGGATACAATAGAGACAAAATTACGCCATGGTGCATCCCCAATGCATCAGCATGAATTGTAACCGAACGAACAACTACAAGAATCCTTGAATATGATCTAAGGTATCGATACGTAACCCTGAAATACCTTCAAACAATTTTACAATAGGATTCGGCAATTTCAAAGAAACAGTCAGAATACCCAGTTTTACATTATACTCCCCTGCCTGTATCCTTACTCTGTACAACGGGCTAGCCTTCAAAACCCCCCTCACCTAACGGAAGCACTGGGCTGTCGGCCGCGGCCGCTCGCAGCCGCGCCGCTAACTCGTCAACATTGCCCTCCACGGACAAACCGCGTACACGCAGCTCATAAATTATGTGGTGTCACCGCCAGACTCCACACTTGCTAGGTGGTAGCTTTAAATCGGCCGCGGTCCATTAGTACATGTCGGACCCGCGTGTCGCCACTGTCAGGGATCGCAGACCGAGCGCCACCACAAGGCAGGTCTCGAGATACGGACTAGCACTCGCCCCAGTTGTACGGACGACGTAGCTAGCGATGCACACTGACGAAGCCTCGCTCATTTGCAGAGCAGATAGTTAGAATAGCCTTCAGCTAAGTCAATGGCTACGACCTAGCAAGGCGCCATTAGTAACATTGCATGTATCTAAAGAGTCTCACTTGTATCGCCACAATCTCCAGATGTACCAAAAGGATGGATTAAAGTTAAGTATTCCAGAAGCTACGTACTTTTCTTTATAGCATTCATTACGTATCCTGTTTCAGACCTCACGCCATCCTGCTTTAGCTTAGCGCGTGCCTTTCGGCTTCCTCTCATTGTGTCTAGGCTGTCTTGTCTAGACACAACAAATTAAGTCCTCGCGCAAATATTAAATTCCAGGGCAAGTACCTCCACTCATTCTGGGCAACTTCCTGAAAGAACAAAACGTATTAGTGAACATGAACAGACACTCTTATCACAAGCTTCGACCATCAACACGAAGGGTAGAAAGGAAACCCCCCGGTATTGTTCTGCTACCAGTTGAACCGTGGTACTACTCACTTCTTTAGAAAATCAAATATTTCAATCTCACCACAGTTATTTAAAGGAGATAGGAGGCCAGGGATCACTAATGACGGACGAGCTTGTGATTGTTTTACAATTTTAATTTGACTGAAAACAGACTTTATTATAAACTTCAATTCGGACATTTTCCCTCTTACTGATGCAATATACAACTCTTCACTTTAATTGACTCACATAAACACGAATAAGAATCATATTTGGCATCCGCAACCAAAATCATAGATAGTAGGCACGGTGAAATAATCAATCATAAAGAATCGTTCTTGTTTAACCATATCTCAAAAGACTAGTAACACTATGCACTTCCAACCCAAAGTTACACAGCCACATAATACCACGACTTCATTAAAAACAAAGATCTTAAAGCTTAATAAAACTGAACTGCCCACGTATAGGTCCACAGTGAAATATGCTTATACTAAAAATGCAAAGTGGGCCAACCAAGGTCGCAAAACTGGCACACAGGAAAAATGACAAGTTGCACAGTCATTAAAGATACACAAATGATTAACTTAAGCGTTAAATAAGAATGGCTAGTAACAACTTAACCAGTAAAATGACTTAGAGAAACGCTAATATTAACAAAGTGGCCTCACTTAACCAACGGAGATAATGACTCAGAATGATTCCCAAACTGCACTCAACTTTAGAGAACAGCATTAAGGCCCACAGCAGTATTCGGAAGCAGTAGCGCCACGGCCGGCAGTCAGTACGAGCGTTCACTCCCCACGGCTTGTGCACAGGCTCACAAGCAGGCGGGGTATATCTATATATATATAGTCCGGCCGGCCTCACAGTGAGCGCTCCTGGCAAGAATCCATAGCCGCACCGACGCCAGGGAACGAGCAGACTTAACAAATGGTCTGCAGCACAAATTGATTGCAAAGAAAACAAGGTCAAATCACAACCACACTGGAATATAGAATAAGCATGCCCCCAAATTCTTATGGAGCAATTTCTCTAACATTACCCGTCTCCCATTAAATTAGCAGGAAACTTAGAGATCACTTCCAGTTGCCTTAAGGCGCTTTCAGCATTAAATACACCAAATCATGCCGTGACAAATGATTAAACCATTAACTCTACGGCTGCCGGGTGCGTACACAACCGCAACAAGTCCCAAGGCGGTCAGTATGTCGTAAAAGAAGTTAAAATTTGCGTGAAAACCACTTAAAACACACACTCCACAGATGATGAGAAACCCCAAATGAGGAACATCGGCCTCCTTAAAATAGCCACTGTGGAACCAAGTTCAGAACCATCTCCGGCAGCTACCAATGCCACAATAAGACTCAACAATCTTTTTAAGTAAACGCAGAATAAAAGTGGTACGTAACTTGGAGCTTGCAAATTAGGAGCTGGGAAGCTGTTCAGCGTGAGACGACGAACCCACCACAGTTCTGCACGTCAAGGCGTCCAATGATCGGCACCGTACATCCGGCGCGACGGAAGACGAGGGCGGCGAGCACTGCGAGGGCCAGGCAACGCGGTTAGGGACGCGGGCCTGTTTTCAGCACAAGGTGGCTCGTTGAACGCCGACCGGAGACTCTCTCGTCACACGTTCACCCGGAAAAGAGGCGAGGGGAGCAGTCAAAGACAGCAAGACAGCCGAATGTCGATATCTAGCCAGTCGCCACGTCTCACTACGGTTCTGGTCTGAGCTCATTCGTATGGTCCTTTACTTGAGTAGAAGCATGTAAAATACAAGTGAGGAGTTCTTCCTTTGTGTCTGCTCCACACTTGTAGACGTCGCTCTTAAGCCGACCACACAATCAATCTAATGGAGTAAGATCGGGTGACCCTGGTGGCCAAGAAATGACTGAACGGCGACCAGTTCAACGATCACGATACGTTTCAGTGAGGTAATATTTCTTTGGTCGTTGAGAATGCGCAGGAACTCCGCCGTCCTGAAAGCACATACGAAGTCGTGTCACCAGAGGGATATCCTCCAAGTGGCCTTCTTGAAGGAAATCAGCGCACCGAACTCCATTAAGACGATTATCTAAAACAACATTTACACTTGGAGAGCTCGTTCTCCTCAGCCCATGCGCAAGTGGAATGTGAATTGAAATGGACAATGAAGACAACGCTGTGCGGCGTAACGTCGCTCTGTCTGTATTAGCACGCGAGTGCTGGTGGTGGTGGCCGTGCGACTGACGCCTGTGATTATCAAATAGCTGTATGGCGGACACGGTTCTGAAAAGGGCATACGTTCATTTGAGATTTTTAGTTCAGAATCTCCAATACTGCACCCCTCAAAGTATATTCTGATTCATTATAAAGTTATATTTCAGCATAAAAATAGGAATAATAATAATAATAATTACATTATAACAAATAATAATAAAGTAATGATAATATCAATAATATTAATCAGTAAGTAATAGTTAAGACAAAAACGAACGTGTTATGTATCGCTACTAATACTGGTGCATTTATACAGGGTGAATATTAATAAATCGACAGACTGAAGGGACGAATTCCTGACCGGAAATGGAGGAAAGAAGGTCCTATGAAGATGTGCCCAGAAATGGAGGGTGTTCCTGGAACGACGTATGCACAGAGCCGCATCACATCCACGTCACAACAGATGACGATTCTGTAGATCGACGATGCCGAGTCTGGTGAAGGTTGCTTCGTCGGTAAAAAGGAGTGGTGACAGGAATCCCATAATTGTGATAGTCTGGTGCAAAAAGCAGCAACAAAATCCTTCCCGTTGAGAGAAATCCGCTGCAGATAATCCTTGCACTCACTGCTGGTGACTGCGATAGTAGCGGTTGTCATGCAGGATATACGTAATCGCACTTCGGCTTACACCTGGTCGGCGGACAACTTACCTGGAGCTTTTACTGGGGTTCGTCTTAATCACACAAACGGGGGAAAAAGTTCTTTAAATGTTGCGTCATGTGGTTGATGTCCGTGAGGGATTTGGTTTGGTATACCCATTCTGCCACTTGACCGATTTCCATCTGCTTGTTCTCGACAGGACCACTCTGCTGCTTACAGTACGCTGCGTCAATCACACATGCCTGAAACACGCAAGCAACACACTGCGCGTGGCGAGAGGAACTTTCATTCGTCAGCACCATTGGCAACAATGCATTTCCAGACAAATGTTCATAGGACCTTTTTCCGCTGCATTTTCAGTGCAGAATCCGTCCCCAGACTTTGTCAGTTTTATTAATGTTCACCCTGTGTACGGTGATGAAAAAAATCGCAGTACCAAGAAGGAGTTGTGTGTCACAAACGAAAGTTTGCAAGCGTGTTTCCACATCTGAAAGATGACGTCTGTCCAGATATCGCACCAGGTGTTGGGCCGTGCGGCGGCCAACAGCCAGGTCACCGCTGTCCACAACGTCTCCAGAGACATCTTCGGCTTTAAATCTCATTGACTGGAGTGGAACTGTCTTTAGTGATGAGTCCCGTTTTGAACTGAACCCAGCTGACCAGCGGATACGTGTCTGGAGACGCCTCGGACAGCGGTGGGACGCTGACCCGATATCCGTCATGACGAAATACGATAACTGTGTCACTCACTGCCAAGCTCCATAACTACCTGCATAAGGGCCAGAGGTGGACCGACGCGTCACTGACTTCCTCGATTTGTGAAGCTCTTTCTCGTGAATAAATCATTCAGTTTTTCTGGAACTGTTGTCAGCTGTTTATCTGCACGCGTATGTCAGATCTAGCGGCTTACGTCCTATTCGGATAGTTCCTCCGTAGTGCGGCGTTATTTCTATTTTTTTTTATAGTGTATTATTTCTCTCCCTCACACCCCGCTTTCGTAGCCAACAGACTGCAGATTTGTTCTGAATGTGTCACTAATTAGCCAGTCACATAAGGTTAAAATTATGGACATACTGCCTCTGCACCTGGAAGGTGCTGTATTAGTAATTTTTCAGTTAGTTCCTCGTTAATTTTTGCACTTTCCAGGTAATGATGTCGCAATATTCAGAGTAGGCCACTCATATTTACGCGGACGCCTCATTACATGTTCTTGTTGGGAGGGTTACTCTAGCAGAGGTCAGATTTTTTGTCAGATTTCGCAGTTTTCGCCACGAAAATAGCGACTGTCGTTTCTTCCTACTGGTACAACTATTGCTGCTACGCGCTGTATCGCCAGAAAACGAGTCAGATATTAACATTTTAAAATATTATGGGAAACACGAATTGTCGAGAGCAGTCCTGAAAGCAAAGCCGCCAACACCACGAGTATCTCATAATCAGATTATTATATTGTGAGAAAGCAAAATATAATAACTCGAGAATCGAAGCTACCGTATTTGCTTGCATAATTGGAATATCCCCAAAAATTCAAACCCTATGAACAATTTGTCATCAGCTGTATTTTCGTGGCGATCTGCGATTTTCCTAAAGAAAATATGTATCTGCCTAGTCCACTCCTTCGTCTCCGTATTTGCATCCCTATTTTTTCTTTTAATTTCAATTAGAAACCCACAAGGCGATAAACATTTCAAGACGGTAGGATTGCAGTCAACAGAAATGTGCAGCACTCCAGCTGAGTGTGAGGCCACTTCAGGGTGTTCACACCACACTAAAATGTTTTGCGACTCAAAGGTACAAAAACTTAAGGCAGGTTCCCACGCTCATGTAAGAGTAGGGGAAGGACAGGGAATCCTGAACTTGCGTCTTGGTTAATTTCTTGTGGAATCGGCATGTCAGTACTTCACGCAGACGCCTGATGTGGGTTACTTGTGTGAGTGCGCAGTGTAGATGACAGAACAGACCACTTCTGAGATTTGGTATTATTTTTCCTTGACAAGGGGCAGTACATATTCTGTATAAAAGGGGAATGGGAACGAAGGGGGCGGTATATGGCCAGCCATTCGAGGCGGTGTAAAGTTGGACGCCGGGTTTAATGTCAGTGTCAGTGGACATTATCAGCACCGCCTGGCGCTGCAAATACGACTGTGCAAGGAGGACGTCTCGCATGCAATCCCAAACTGGCACTTCACCTCCTTTTATGCCTAGTCATAAAATTCTCCGTACCAGTCGGACACTAGTCGCAACGTCATTTTCGAGCATTTTTCCCTTTTTCTATCTTTAACGACAATTCGTCACCCATTTAGCAACACGTTGGCGACAGCTAATGGATCCCCTTGAACTTTAAAAGTATAACTGTTATTTACTAGATGGTTTAAAATAATAAATTATAATGATGATAAATATGTTCCATGCTCATGCATTATGATGTTCCTGGAGGACGAGAAACTGGTCTACAAAAAGCAACGTGGAATCCGCAAACGGATATCTTGCGAAACAATGGAAGCTCTCTTCGTTCATGTAATCCACCCCACGGGAGTTTTGGGTGGACGTTACTGTTTACAACATACGAGTGTCCCTGCTGAGAGTCGCAAGGCGCATTTCCTCTAATGTTTCAGCAGGTAGTTGCTATTTCGTTTTTGTAAAGCGTCGCTGAAGTCAGGCCAGACAAATACTACCCATCTCTCCTTTTATGTGACGCCCACTGTCGCTGGAAAGTGTTTCTTTCCCGTTACAAACAAAATTATTTTTAAAGGGGAAATTTTATGTGACGATATCATACAGCAGTCCCAGATTAGTGTAGTGCGGTACTCGCTTTATCGATTCGTACTGCCCTCTTCCCTGCGGCTTCGCCTAAGCACACATGCAACGTATATATTGCACAAGTCTCTCCCTCCCTCTCTGTGTACTGTGTCCGCATCTTCCTGCCCCAAATTCTCTGTCCACTTCATCCTCCAACCTCTGTCTGTCCATATCCTATCCACCCCTCTCTCCTCCACCTCATCCTTCTACATACTCTCTTCGTCCATCTCCGCCATCCCTCTCTCTCTGTACATCTAAACCTATCCCTCTCCCTCTGCCCATACCCTCGTCCATCATTCTCTTTCCATCTCCAGCTTCCGACTCTTATTTGTCTACTTGCCCAGTACACCTCTACACTTTCCACCTGCCTCCTGCATCTGCTCTTTCTTACTCACTTTCTGTCCGTCTTCTCCTCCCATTCTCTCTGTACATCTTCTCCTCCTCTACTCTGCCAGTCCTCTACTCACACTTCTCTTCGAATATGTCCACCTCCTCTACCCATCTGTCTATCTCACCCTCCTCCACACAATTCATCTTCTTTTCCCCTCTCTGTGTGCTCTGTCTGTTCATCTTCTCCTGCTTCTCTGTCTCTTCAACACCTCTGCTATCCACCTCAGTCTTCCCTCAGGCACACTCTTTTACATTTGTAGCACATGAAAATCAGGTTCATAAAGTAGGCCAATACTATTACTCTCTCAGTCCGTCTCTTCCTCCACCCTTTGTCCATCTCCTCGTTCCACCTCCATCTCCTCCTTCACCATTATCTTTGTCCACCTCAATCTTTCCTTTCCTCTCTCTCTGTCCATTTCTTCCTCCTCCTTCTCTACCGAGCGAGGTGGCGCAGTGGTTAGACACTGGACTCGCATTCGGGAGGACGATGGTTCAATCCCACGTCCGGCCATCCTGATTTAGGTTTTCCGTGATTTCCCTAAATCACTCCAGGCAAATGCCGGGATGGTTCCTCTGAAAGGGCACGGCCGACTTCCTTCCCCATCCTTCCCTAATCCGATGAGACCGATGACCACGCTGTCTGGTCTCCTTCCCCAAACCAACCAACCAACCAACCTCCTTCTCTCTGTCCGTCTCCTCCTCTTTCATTTCTCTGTGCATCTGCTCCTCTTTCTCTGTCCATTTTCGCCTCTCCCCTGTCTCTGTCCATCTCCTCTTCTTCCCTTTCAGTCCATTTATCCTCCCCCTGTCTCTGTCCATTTCCTTCTACCCCCTATCTGTGTCCCTGTGCTCCTTACCCTTCTCTGTCACTCATTCACCTTCTATGCTCTTCTCTGTCACGTTATCAAGTCTACCCCAATAGAAGGTTGCTGATTCTAGCTGTGACAGTATTTCTTTCCTGGTAGTAAATGGTATGTGCACCACGTTTGTATTGTGCGATGATATGGTAGGTACATTCAGTGGCATATGAGGATACTGTCTGCGAAATGTGTTGCGAATAGATCTAGTAGCTGAGAAAGTAATAAATTTAAACATCGTGCATGATGCGCAGTTTTCAAGTACCTCATTGTTTATGGCGTCACATCTCCTGAACTATGAGTCGTATAATGATACAATTTTGTAAGTACATTGAGCGGTATATGTGAATAGTGTCTGAGAAAACCGTTAGGAATAGTACTAGCATCAAAGAAGTAATAAATTTAATCGTTGTGCATGATGTGGCAGTCTTTCACGCATCTCGGTATTTATAGCATCATGCCACTTGAACTGTGTGTCGTAAAATGATATAATTCTGCAGCTGCATTTAGTAGTAGATGTGAGTACTGTCATCAAAATGTGTTGAAATCACAGTTAGTAATAAAGAAGTAATACGAGTAAATTAAAGCGTCATACCTGAAGCGACAGCTTTACAGCATGAACAGCGAAAATGTAGTAACCGATAAACTATTTGTTTCTCATGTTAACTGATTCATACGTTGGTTCTAGGTGCATTCCATTTATTTTTTTCTTTCATCATTTTCTGGGGGTTGTCAGCGAGAAAACGTTTTGTAAAGGTGTGAAATTATGTGTAAAGTTAGTTGCAAGTCACTAAGTGCTCTCATCCTCAAGTACTAGATGAATAAAGTCTGGCTATTCTCCCATCTTGGGCTGTACTCCTTTTCCACTCCAGCCCCCACCCCTTTGATAGATAGGGAGTTCGTTTCCCCGCTGAAGGCATGTAATAAGTAAAGAAATTAAACTTACTGTAATTAAATTAAAGACACAAGTCACATAGTTCATGAAGAGATTAAACTTTCTTCATACAGACCAAGAGCCGGCCGCGGTGGCCGTGCGGTTCTGGCGCTGCAGTCCGGAACCGCGGGACTGCTACGGTCGCAGGTTCGAATCCTGCCTCGGGCATGGATGTGTGTGATGTGCTTAGGTTAGTTAGGTTTAAGTAGTTTTAAGTTCTAGGGGACTTATGACCTAAGCTGTTGAGTCCCATAGTGCTCAGAGCCATTTGACCCATTTTTGACAGACCAAGAAAAAGTACTAAACGCTTATCCCATGTAACGGTATATCGTGCTAAGACATAACTGGTATGTATGTAACAATTCCTAAAAGTCATGTGGGGGCATAGAAACTGGGAACAACTTGTTTTAAAGTTGTAAAGAACATGAATATTTCCTCTGTAAACAATGATAAGGAACAAGTTGGCTGTTTTGAGAAATTGCCCTGTAAAATTTCAATAAAATCTCGTAACTTGTATTTTAAGTAGACCCACTGTGATTCTTTTATTCTGATAACCCACTTTTTCATATATTTCTAGAGCAAAGACATATTTTTTACAGTCATTATTTATATCCAAAATTTTATTCTTAAAAATATGTCTGTTGACACCTTACATTGGTTAGTTGCAAACTGAGTGTCCTTAACATGGGTTAAGCGTTGAATTACCACTGTTGACTTGATGGACGAGTTAACGAAACATTTCTTTCAAAGTTCACAAAAATACGAATTTAAAAAGTCCGATTTGTTTCCGTTTATGATACTAAGATCGATATTACCTTTTTTTGAAATAATAAAGCATACAATATCAAAAATTAATCTATGATTTAGCACAAAATAAATTTTATTGCCATGTTATTACAGTACGTAAGCAACGTAGAGGATGACGTTTAACATTTCTGCCATCACTCTGCCACGTACATTCACATAAACAAATGTAAGGAAGGCGACACTGTTTACTTACTTAAATAAATACTCACATTTACCTAATGTCTTTCTTAATTATATTTGCGTTTAGGAACATGTTGAGGATGTTAGCTGAGTCCTAATTATCCAGATCCTCATTGGATTTGTACAAATCGTCCCTGAAAAGAATTTTCCCCTCATTTACATTGCGTGCGTTACTACTGCTGGCAGCCATGTTTTTGTCACTTAACACTGTTTACATGTACGCATCCTGACAAAGTTGCCCTTAATGGGAATCTGAAATTAGAGATAGGGACGCCATTTCCCGCTCTGCCGTATAGCAATCAACTAATACGAATAAAGCACATCACGTACCATGTTTCACATGCAATAACTGTGTTTCTAATCGACTGTCTCTTGTCACAGTTTACAGGCGTGATCTTCAAATGTTAAGCGATGTAGGCGGTTTTCTTCTCAAAATATTGACAATGATCATTCAGGAAATTTATTTCCTTTATTCGTAAGACATACCAAGTTCTGCAAGAACATGGATAGGGAGGCTACCAGAGATCTTGTTTATAGGAACCATCCCAAATTTTTGGTTTAATCTGTTCAAAGAAACCGCAGAGAACGTAAATTTATATGGCCTGAGGTGAATTTGAACCCTACACTTACTAAATGCTAGCTAATTGATTGAGTTAACTAGCTAAGTAGGAGGGCGAGGAAGTACTATGTCTTTATGTTAATACATTTGGTAAGAATGTAATAAAATATAATTTACAGTTATTTCGAAGGTATTTCCTTCGAGAGTTAAGCACTTGAACCAAAGAGGTTCCTCTTTTTTCTTTATACCAATTTCAGGAAAATTTGTATGGCGGGATCATTTCCACATTCAATAAAAAGTTCTGCGTTGATCTCGCTTTATGCAAAAGCCACCAATCGAAAAGATTCTTTTCGTGCAAATTTTTTGGGAAGAATGCACTGTACTCAACCAACTCAGATGCTTTCCATATCACGTCCATGGCACACATTAATGTTCAAATATCCCATTACCTTATCTTTTTCTCTGTGGTTGCCTATGTGACAGCTTAAACTCCCCGATTGGAAAGCGCTGGTTTTAGCACTTTGTCTACTTCATAGAAACTGATTAATTCATAAATAAACAGTACCAATTTATTGTACGGAGTTTACATAATCTATCAAACGGAATGTTAAGTAACAGTGGTAAAGTCGTTGTTTCTTTGTTTCCATTCTTCTTCATCGTCTTTCCCACATTGCCTTATCAGAGTTGTGAAACTGCATTAAACTATCATAAGTAAGGGTAGATTACGATAGTTTTCCTAGCAGCCTTGTTCAGTTAGGTGTGTTGCATAACTGTCGGGCTTTACCTCATTTCAATTTCTTTGACTGCGTATACCATCAAAGTCTTACTAGATTCCCCTTCAAACTGGAAGCGGTGAACCGTCTAGAAACTGAGTGAGAATATAAAAAGGGCCACGCAACCTAGGGGCCTTTCTTTTGTTCTACGCTGTTATCCCTCTGCCTATTACATAAAAATAAACAATATCTATAGCAAAATTGAAATCGTCAACGTTTAAACCACGTTTTATTCGAATAATGTTGATTTTTAACGTGAAACGGATTTGTAGTAAAAATAAAAAGAAATCAAGACAGATTTATCATGTAAAATACACTTTCCTCGCAAAGAGGTAAAATTTAAAAAAAAAATAAAAAACATATCAAACATCGCTACACTACTTCGTCGAGCTTATATAAAACGTGTTTCTTTTATTCATAAACAGCTCTCGCACTCACCAGTAACAGCAGGAAACTCTTGCCTTTGATAATGATGAAGGACGTTCTATTGCATACAAAAAAACAACAAATATTACATAGATGTTTTATGTTTGTACGTGTAAACTCCATTTGCTTCAAAAGTATACCAGCTGGGTTCCTTTCAGAGTACGCTGACGCATTAGCTCCATACTTAACATTCACGTGCAACCGTTCACTCGAAGAAAGATCCGTACACAAAGACTGGCCAGTTGCACAGGTCACACCAATATTCAAGAAATGTAGTAGGCGTAATCCACTAAATTACAGACCCATGTAATTAACGTCGATATGCGTCAGGATTTTGGAACATATATTGTGTTGGAACATTATGAATTATGTCGAAGAAAACGATCTACTGGGGCACAGTCAACACGGATTTAGAAAACATCGTTCTTGTGGAAAACAACTAGCTCTTTACCCGCACGAAGTGTTGGCTGCTATTTCAAAAAGATTCCGTATTTCTGGATTTCCGGAAGGGTTTTCACTCTGTATCACACAAACGGCTTGTAGTGAAATTGCGTGCTTATGGAATATCGCCTCAGTTATGTGATTGGATTCGCGATTTCCTGCCAGAGAGATCACAGTTCGTAGTAATTGACGGAAAGTCATCGAGTAAGACAGAAGTGATTTCTGACGTTCCACAAGGTAGTGTTACAGGACCTTTGCTGCTCCTTCTTTACACAAACGATGTGGGAGACAATCTGAGCAGCCATCTTAGGTTGTTTGCAGATGACGCTGTCGTTTATCGACTAGTAAAGTCATCAGAAGATCAAAACAAATTGCAAAACGATTTAGAAGAAATATCTGTATGGTGCGAAAATTGGCAGTTGACCCTAAATAACGAGAAGTGTG